>NW_022194798.1:735039-1434718 GCF_900067095.1 Fusarium proliferatum ET1 | reverse complement strand
AGGAAGGTTGTCAATAGAGGCATTTGTAGATGTTTTCACAGGGCACACTTTAGGGTAACACCTTATTTTTCGCCACGATATTCGCAGACAGCCGATGGTCTCACAGAGTGGGTTGATGATGTGACTGTCACGGATACCATAGTGCCAATTAAATATCTTTCTTACAAAAAAATGCGGGAGAAACTGGCTGGGAAGAAAGTGTCTGTGATACTCGTGTATCTGACCTAACGGAAGCCCCATCCGAAGGAGCAGGTTACGCCAGAACTTTTGACGGAAGCTTTCGCTGGGATAGTTGCAGTGGTCATCTCGGAAGAACTGTCTTTCCGGCCAAAATTCCCAAGTCATTTGACTTGGGCCGTGCTGAATTATCCAGGTCATGCAATTTTCGCCGTGCAAACAATCCCTCCACTGGCAGTGCTCTTCCGTTGCCAGGTCGGCTACTGAACCAAGTTCTTACCATGACCCACAAGAGTGCAAACCTAGGGATTATTTTTCGCATTCCCAAATATACAAGAGTGTGCTGGGCTACGAATTGCTTCTCCCAGTCATGTACGGCCTTTTCGCAACCTTGGCTTTCAACCATGCAATGCAGCTTGGGTTGTTCAAGATTTACACTTCACCAGTGCATTCTGACTGCTTGAATGACCACCCAACAACTAAAATAAGGTTGCGATTGACAAGGGCTCAATGTATCAGATTACAGTCTGTTTTCCGAGACGTCATCAATCTCAATCTCAAGGCCCGAGTAAGCGGTGTCTGGTTCATCAACTAATTCATCCTTGCGAGTTTATAGATTCAAATGCTGGACTTTTGGCATTTCTCATTAACCAGTGTCGGTGACTACCGGAACCTCCCTACAGACAGGGGAATCGAACCAGGGTCAACAAAGAACTGCCATGGAAACAATAAGAACGGCTGGTAAAACAACACCAGTGCTCGCTTGATCTGGTCCATGAATACCCACTCACTCACCCACGAGTCAAACCCATCACGGAAAGTGGGCGCATGGTCAATTACCGCATTCGGCCTCCAATCATCAGTTGAAGTCAAGTTCCCATGTCTTGAACAGGGCTTAGGTAATGTTGACGCAGAGACTTACGCGTCGATTGAAGCGATTATTGATCAGAAAATTCATCAATTTCAAGGCTATGCTCCTTTAGAGTTTGCTAGCTCCACGGGATGACGAAGGTGGTCGGGTCGAAATGCGCGCCCACTTCTCGGGCCCGGAGCCGAAATCGATCGGTGCATCAGATCAGACCTGAAGTGATTGAGTTCGGCAGATGGACGTAGATATACCTGATCAACAGGTTCAGTAGCATCTAAACTATAATATTCGTATCAAGATAGTCTCTCTCTATTCGGGACAATGCATCATCGATGCTCAATTCACCTAAACTAGCAGCATAACTTACAGGTCTTAGTAGAATGCCTCTCAAACACTCCCGCCTTTTCCGTTACTTGATTTTCTCTCCCAGCTAAAACGTTAGGCCCATCGCTGCAGATTTCAGAAGAGCGCCACTGCTTGTCCCCCTTGCTGGGCCTACGCGCCTGACCACGACAATCTGATACGATGTCGCATGCTTTCCCCTCTTTAACCTCCGTGCGTCGTCCAGGGCTAGACTGATTAGGCATCGTCGAATAGTATTTTTCTTTCATGCTTCTAGGAATGACGCATCGATGTGACGATGCTTCCTTTGGAGCACTTTCTTAAAACTGCTGGACCGCCGATATGTCAATCGATTACTTGGCCAGAACTATCGTGACCGACTTCGTTTATTGTTCCCATTGATATCGTTAATTAGTCCATCATGATTATAACACGACATACTGTTGGCTTAGCTTTCTTAGCTGCTCTTGGCTGTGCTACCGATGTCAATAACACCGATCTTGAGCCATTGCGGTTCACCAAGAATGGTACTTTTCAGATCGCCATCTTCTCCGATATGCATTTTGGGCAATGTGAGTTCTTCAATCGACGGCAAGAATTGCAATTGACCCTCGGTTATAGATGAATCATCAACAGGTCCTGAACAGGATCGCAATTCTGTTGAAGTGATCCGCAAAGTCCTCGACTACGATAGGCCTGATCTGGTCGTTCTTAACGGCGATCTCATCAATGGAGACTCAACATTTGCTCACAACAGCACGCATTACGTTGACATGATTGTTGAGCCAATCGTCAACCGCAGCTTGACCTGGGCATCTACATATGGCAACCATGACCATAACTACAACATTGCTGGCGATGATATTCTTGAGCGCGAACAACTGTTCCCTGGAGCGCGCACGCAGAAAATGGTTAACAAGAAGTTGTCGGGCACAACAAATTACTATCTGCCTGTATACCCCTCGGACTGTACCGATACTACCGATTGCAGCCCGAATCTCATCCTATGGTTCTTCGATAGTCGCGGCGGTAACTATTATCAGGGGTCTTATCAGCCAAACTGGGTTGACCAAAGTGTTGTTGATTGGTTCAATGAAACAAGTATCGAGTTGAACGACAAGTACAACAAAACCCTCCCTTCGCTAGCATTCGTCCACGTTCCAGTCAACGCCACAGTTGCACTCCAAACAGAGCTTGGAATCCGGAAGAACTACCAGCCGGGCATCAACGAGGATCCTCCGGTGTTTCAGCAAGGAGCAGGGTGGTGTGAGAATGCAGACCCTAACGAGACTTGTGATTACGGAGGCCAGGACGTGCCATTCATGGAGGCTTTGGTCACTGTTCCTGGAGTCATCGGGCTGTTTTCTGGTCATGATCATGGAAACACGTGGTGCTATCGCTGGGATAAGAAACTCGAAGGAATGACTGTCGAAGGCAACGGTATCCATCTGTGCTATGGACAGCATTCTGGGTATGGCGGTTACGGCGATTGGATCCGCGGTGCACGAGAGATCGTTGTCACAGAGGATATGTTGGAGAAGGGGGACGTAGAGTCCTACATTCGTCTCGAATCTGGCGATGTTGTTGGGCGGGTGACGTTGAATTCGACCTACAACGACGACTACTATCCTGCTACGCCGAACACCATGACCTATATGTCAGAGGCGTTAAGTGGCAGTAGCAGCGATGAGGAAAGTGCTGCGAGGTGCATTCTGTCAGGGTCTGAACTCATGACAGCGATTGGGGGGTCATTGGTTGCGATTGCTTGGTTGTGCTTTTAATCTTGAAGGCGTTGTTTAGATGAGTCACGACGATATGGATACCCATGTTCTTTTACATACCATAAAATCATTTCTATAAATATGGCATATATCCCAAGTTCACATGCTTTGTCGTTTACTCGTAATCCCCTAAACCTAACTTCATATCAGCATCTGATTTCTGTGTACCCAGCATCATTTTCATAGCTACGGCACTAGGCCTCAGCGGCCAGATCACATGTACAACTACCATCAGGCTCTTTTGTTCCCTCAGTATTTCATCTTGGAGTAGCTTCTTTTATGCATCACTTTCGATGCTCCTCATCAGAACTTTCGCTCTCGATCGACTGCCGCAACATCTCCACATCCTCTTCATCAATAGACTGCCCTCTTGGGACTGGCTCCTCATGATGCGTCTCGTGACTATGCAGTCTCATGTTTACAAACATAAACCAGAGACCCAAGTCATACATGATTCGCAAGATGCCACCCACCAAGAACGCAATCCAGAACTTCCCAGATTCAGCAAGCCCTCCAGTCAGTGAAGGACCAGTGGCCATGGCCAGGGTTCGGAGCGTCGAAGTGATTCCCATGACAGCAGTGCGCTCTTCAGGCTTGACAACAGCCGCGATGAAGGCTGCTCTGGGTGCTTGATCCATGTTGTTGAGACCCATACGGATGAAGAGGAGTATGACCGTGAGAACCAGACCACTGGGTAGAGGGAAGAACAGAACTGAAATTGAAGACGGCAGATGAGTAAAAACCATGGTGTTGATAAGACCTAAGTGACGAGATAGAGGTCCTGCAAAGACTGTTGAGACGGTTGCCAAGACTTGGGCTGATGAGAAGATGTTTCCGAGGGTAGTCTTTGAAGGTGAAAATTTGTGATCAAGGAAGTAAGTCGTGAGAGATTCCGAAACCATTCCATCGGCAAGAGAATCGATGGTTAGGAGAAACCATAACCGGTACATGACAGACCTGGTACCAGACGAAACGCTTGAAAAGCGGCTGACTGGCTCAGGGGGGTTTGCTGTCACGGACTGTCTTCTCCTCCGAGCATCTTCCTCTTCCTCCATGGATTCGCGTAGAAGCCCTTCAGCTAGTTCGTCGGAAGCTTCTGAAGAGTCATCGTGATGGGCTTCCGTCTTATTGCTCATGACAAACGCAAACAAGACGTTCAGTGCACCCATGAGGATGTACACCCAGAAAGTCGCATGGTATGCCCTCACAAGATTCCATCCCTCTCGCTTTGTCATGTTTTCGACAAATCTTCCTGCCAGCGCCGCACCCCCTGCAGCACCAAGACTCGAACTGGTGATGTACCAAGCCAAGACATCAGCTCTCGTTTTCGGGGTCGTGATGTGAGACAGCATAGACTCTTCGATGGCTCGGAACGGACCAAAGTCGCTTCCGCTCGCGCTGACCACACCAACGACAGCAGCGAACAGGAGAATCCAGAAATTCTCAAAGATAGAGAATATCGCGCCCGAGACAGCCATCAAAAAGCCACCCGCCACCAATACCCTCCGCCGACCAAGCCCATCGGCCATGAGCGTTACAACCAAACCGAGCACAACATCGCCCAACAACGTCAAACTCATGAACAAGCCAATCCTGAAATCAGAAAACCCCAGTTCCGAGAAGAACTGCGCTATCGTAAGCGTGACAGCCTTGAATGCAAACATGCGACATGTCCGTGAGAGAATAAGCAGCCAGGCATCTCTACCAGCAGAATACACAGCAGAGATTCCCGACTCGTGGTACAGCCAGTCAGCTTTTTGACCAAGCGATGATCGTTGTGTTGCCATTGCGTGGGCTATTGAAGTTGAGAAAGAGAATATGAATGATCGCGTGCTCGAATCGATATGATATGAATTGTTGCGGGGTGTCGCCGATCGGAGTTATCGGCACCGTGATCGGCGGTGTTTTTCACCGAGTTACTAGTTCTGGCATCATTGTGACCTCGCTTACATTTTCGCATTGGGGAATGAGTCAGTATCAAGAGGAAGGAAGAGGATTTCCGGGTGATGAGTCGGAAGTAGTATTCGGAAATGGAGCGGAGATCGAATGGTAACGAGGAACGTTGCAGTGCTGTTGACGTGAAAACCTTGTTAGCGACAAGGTTACTTCGGTGAGGCTCTATTCAGAAGGTCAATTGCGCATGGATCAATGACACTAGCAAAGAGATGACTAGTAAGAATCGCAGTATTGTATAGCAATGCCATGAGGGGTCCAACAGACTGAACGAAATGAACGGCACTTACTTGATTCGAATGCTCAGTTCCACTTGGTGCACTTTCATTTCCGTGGAAGAGTATGAGTTGCATTTGCAAACATGTTTTCAAGAATCCAGACCTTCTCCCCGAATAGCTCAGCTGGAAGAGCGTTCGGCTGTAACTGATATTGCCACCGAAAGGTCACTTGTTCGATCCAGGTTTCGGGGATTCAATTTTTTGCATTTTCTTGCTCTTCATACTCAAGCAACAGACGCACATATCTTTTTTTTTTTTTTTTTCAATCCCTGTCGCTCATCTTACATCCTCAGTTCAGCTTTGAAGTCGACCCTTAAGGTCTTACTGATTGCCAGAAGCTACAGCCTCCCTTTGACTGAAATTGCTGACCCCGCCCGTGATGTTAATTTCAAGAACTGTCATCGCCCATCATCCTAAAGATGGCTTCATCCTCAGAATTACCTACTTGGGACTATCGCGTTTCTCAGCTATCAAGAGAAATGGGGTTATACTCTGGGACTTTGATGAAGATATCTCCGACCTTGATAAAATCAATCCAGACGAGACCGTAACGTACAATGGACCTCATGCAGCAGAATAGCATCGCTTAAGAGAGAAGCGGGAGGAACCCAAAAGAGAGCTTTTCCAGCGCAAAGAGATTGTCCGAAACCGTAGAGAAGATGCAAGCGAAGACGGGGAAGATAAGGTTGGAGAAGTGCGGGCTGCATATGACGCCTTGGGGATATCCGTGTCCAGAAGCCAATTAACTCAACTGGGTCCTATCGACAGCCAGTTCGATCTTCACTGTATGGACTACTTTGACTGTTTTTATGATCCCAGTCCGCACGGCTACCAGAGGAGATATGTCAGGATCGAATACGAAAATAGAGATGTGGCGCACAGCGGTAATCTCACTGGCCGGTTCTGGCTTAATCCCAAGGTCGACTTTGAACTTGTCCCATTCAAAGCCCCAGAGTGTTCAAGCCTTGAACATAATGAGATCTACACCACTGACGGCAGATTCTCTATGATACTGCAATTCATTGACAAAGATCACCTGATCCTCAGAGCAAGCCGAGATCTTGTCTTCTGGTGTAATCCACAGGATTCGCCAGGCCGGCTAAAAGTTGCCGTGCTTCGCCTCACTCGTCTTTTCGGAGCTAAACTTCTGTCGCGTCGCAAAGGCCAAAAACACAATTTACAATCATTGACAAATATGTCGACTCCAACTTCTCCTTCCAGCGCTCTTGCACCTTCCGCGAAATTTCTCTCGGTGCAAGGCGGTACCCTTTGTGAATTTTGTCGCGATGACAAGCTGATCCAGCCAATCCGCACCAGAGCTCTCTCAGGACTCACCGAATCCTCGCGCTACTGCGGACTTTGTGCAATGTGGCTTGGGGCCCTTGAGTATTCTCGCCAAAACCTGAGAGTTCGAAACCAAGATGTCGTACTGAGACAGCATCCATTAGAGCAAAACGTCGATGATGTGACGCTTGTGTTTCTGAGTTCTCCAAAACAGCCACAAATTGTTTGGCCGGGCATCGGACATGTTTGGGCAGCTCTCGATACGATCGATATCAATGGTTAGTTTGGGCTTGGATGGCCGATTTGAGATACACCAGAGCTGACTAGCGAGTGTAGACGCGAAAGACATCAACATAAAGCCGTTGCCTGGATCCGATCAGACTGAGACTACTTGGAAATCGGTCAGAGAATGGCTTGATAGATGTGAAAAACACCATACAGATTGCAAACTTAAGAAGACATCCACCTGGAAGCCAACTCGACTGCTCTACGTCTGTAATACAACGGCTGCGCTTCAAGTCCGCCTTGTCGAAGGTCAGGATATATCCGACGATGTTGAGTACCTGACCCTGAGCCATTGCCCTGGTGCAGGAAATGCTCTTCAGCTTACTCGCAGCAACATCGAAGCTTTTAAATTTTCAATTCCTGTCCATGAGCTCTCCCGCGTCTTCATTGATGCCTGTAACACCACCAAAAGGCTGAGTCATGAATATCTCTGGATTGGCGCACTCTGTATAGTCCAAGACGACCCTGCAGATTGGCAACATGAGGTCGGTCGTATGGCTTCCATCTATGGGAACTCATGGCTCAACCTCTCGGCTGACGGAGATGATGTGGCTGGCTACGGGCTATTCTGCCCTTCCGACAAACGAGCCGCCCGCCCATGGTACCCAGTATACATACATCGTGAATGGGGCGATGGGTTCCCCAGTAATTATTGCATATCCGAGTATCACAACTGGTGGGAACGCATCTCAGACTCAGAGTTGAATCGAGGAGCCTGGGCTCTCCAGGAGCGTGTTTTAGCGTCAAGGGTACTGCATCTGGGGCTTGAACAAGTTGCTTTCGAGTGTTGCTCGGACGCAGTGTGCGAACGACTGCCTTGCGGTGACCCAACGATAAGGCATAACACTGCCGTATTGACTTCACTGAAACGGTTTGTTCTCAACGCACGAAACGGAAATCTGTCTTATCTGACTCCTGAGAATGTTTTTCGGAACTGGAATCAAGTAGTTCGATCCTACTCCCAGGGACAGCTCACGGTTGCGACTGATAAGCTTGTTGCGCTGTCAGGCCTTATTGATGTACTCTACCCCCTCTTTCAACATATGGTGGAGTCTGTAGATCAATTTGAAGATGGCCGTGAGAAATACGATACACAAGCTCAGAAAGATTCATCCTATCCTAGGTCGCCAGGGCTCTTTCTCGCTGGTCTATGGCGGCCATATGTCGAGAGGCAGTTGGTATGGCGAGCAATGCCACGCAAATATCTATTCGAATATGATGGAAACACTCCTTCAGCACCTGGGAAACGCTACGACGATTACATTGCTCCAACATGGTCCTGGTGTTCGATCAAGGATGCCATCATCGAACCACAGGAAGTGAGGTCAGTGGATATTTACTTCACCAAAGTCATTGATACAAGTATTCTCCCTCTGAATCAAGCAATACCATCTAGTGGTTTGAGACACTGCGCCTCCACTGGATCATTTCTCCGTCTGCGGTGTTCGTACCTACCTATCGTCGAATTGGGGCCCGTGAGCGACATGAAAATTGTGGACTTGGGAGCCGCAACTAGTGAGGGAGGTCGTGGTGATGAATTGATCGAAATTCAAAGTAAAAACTACTGGGATGTGAGGTTTGATCAAGAGGCTATAAACTGCAAGTCGGCCATTGCGGTTCCTGTCTTTGCAAACATGGCGTACTTCACCAACCCCGTACATTGCCTGGTTCTGGACGAAATACGGGGTGAGAATGGGAACCGATGGTACATACGAGTTGGAGCTTTCGTCATCACTCACCCTGGTGATGTGCAGAGATTCTGGAAGGCTATCGATGACTTTGATGAACGTATGCCGGAAGGGTGTGAGAGACATGATGGGCTGTACAGATTTAAGGAACTGGAGAGGAACAAGTCTAGGTATGTGAAGATGGCTGAGGTCTTGCAACGGAGTGTTGAGATCAGGTAGCTTTGCTTGTGCTCATCTCATGGTGCTAGATCGAACGTCAAGGCTCTGAAATTCTGAATGTACAATCCAGGGCAAAGAACGCCCAGGAGGGAGCAGAACAAGAGGCAATACCCAGGGGGAAAGTTCTGCGGCGATGCATTCAGCGAAGTCAATCATATTCAATAGCGATACTAAATAGTAGCATGCCCTTAGTCCTCCCTATCTTTACTCGTCCTTGTAAGGATCGAAGCCCTGAACACCATCACCAGCAGCCGCCTTGAGCGAATCACCAAATTCATCATCCAGCTTAGGTCCAACACCACCACTCCAGTTCTGCAGCATCTTGTCTCGCAGACCAACATCAGGCCAGTTATCCCAGCCAACAAGAGGAGCCTTGAAGAAAGACCCAGTAGGGTTCTCGGGGTTAGCCCGATCATCGTCGTTGGCGAAACGGTAGCAGTGAGTTCCGGCACCGTCCTTGTGATAAACGAGAAGAGGGGTGCTTCCGTCGCTGGGAAATTGGTTGCTTGCGCCGTCGTATTTGCCGTGGCAAGAGGGAGCTACGCGGACGACATTGTCGCCTTGGGTGAAAACGACGATGTTTTCCCAGTCGTGGCGATGGCCTCCGAGAAAGCTGCCACCAACAGCTTGGTCTTTCTCATAGTAGGTCTCATACCTTTGAGGTTCAATGTTAGTATGTACACTAAGATGAAGAAACCCTCTTGTTTGAGGTTGAAGAGAAAGACTTACATAATGGCACAGAAGCCATTGTTGCAACGCTTGCGAGAATAGGTGTTGCTGTTATCAAGCTGAGGAGGATCACGACAGTCTCCCTGGGGAGTACCAGTGGCACCGTGACCAGGGTTCAAGTTGCCATCAGGATCGATGGCGGCGGTCTGGTAGCAGCCGTCGCCGTCGAAGTCAAGAGCAGGCTGGAACTTGTTCTCAATATCAGAAGCGCCTCCAGGAAGGGCTGTGAGAACGTCTCGCCTGGAAACAGAAACGGGAGATGCCTGGACTGAGGCCAGGGCACTCAGGAGGGTGGCGGCGGTGATGAGCTTGTTCTGCATGGTGGCTGTTTGTTTGACGTTGTGATGGGAGGTGAAGATGTTGATGAGATGGGAGTTAAAATAAAGGGGGATGGTGTCGTATTTATACCTGTTTGAAGCTCTTGGGGACAGGTTCTCGTCTTGAATAGATCAACATTTTACGACTGACAACCTTGATCGCGGCTTGTCCATGGGTGCTCAGCTCAAATGCACATCTTAGGCAAGCACGTTGCATCCATGTTGATCATAATCTTGTCAGGATCTTGCTCGTCATAAGCAACAAAGTCGCCAGAAAGTTATGCACTTTTCGGGTATATCACTCAAGATCATCTGCCGGCAGTGCTAGCGGATACGATCTGTGTGCTGTGATAGGCCAGTCAAAGTGCATCCTTCCAGTCTATCCACGGTATACTTTGCTGGAAGGATTGTTTCAGCACTTCCGGCTTGAAACGGGTTGGAGAGTCCATTACATCATGGCCGATTCTCTGCTGCAGAGTCGGGTTTTCTATGCTGAGGCGGGTTTAAGCCAAGACTGATCGGCAGGCACGTGGGTCGACGGGACGTTTGTGAGGCTGCGTAGGATTGGAGGCAGTTCTGCTACAGCGCGATTCTTTGCGAAAGCCAATAATTGACGTTCTTATTGTATAGGAAGTCTTGAGAACGCAAAAATAATGCGGTCTCCATGCGTTTCTACAAAGCTCATGTTTATGGTGACTTGTTGTCTAATAGTTGTTGAGGCTGGGTTGTCTTCTTTGCTGCGCATGGCTACCTACCTACCTGGTGTTAGTGGCCTGCTATACGAACATTTCTGCCTTACAAACTGATCTGACGTCAGAAGTGAGCTACAGAATCGAAATAGGCAAGTCGTGTTCTGTTTCAGCTCCACTCCCTCGCTGATCAAAGGCATTGAATGTCACTCTGCAAGGGACCTTTTCATCCCGTTCCAATTTGGACTAAACACGAAGGATGCTGACATTCATGCATAAACAAATACCGATGCCAATCAGATTTATTGTCCGACGTCACAATCAAGGCCACGATCATCGTAGGATTCTTTTGTCGTACCAGGCGGAGATGCCTCGGTCAGCAACCCCCTGATTGATCGGCATCAGCTGCACAGCCTTGTGAGGGATCGGCAGATACCTGGATGGATGCTCGGGGCCGAGTGCTGTGCCGCCCTGTTAGCCTGTGTCTTGATCACAATGTAACCCATGGCGATCGATCACTAAGCTTAAAGCTTGATGTTGACAGCATCCTAGCTTGTTCTGGTAATTCAGTTACTACTCCATGTCTATGCAACTCCTTCAACACGCAGAAACCTGTTATTTTGCGCATGCAATACTATGTTTGCAAGCTTCGGAAAACAGCCAACCATCAGTCGTAGATCTAGAATTGACGCCTCGCTCTGAAGTCAAACCCCCGTACTGAGGTATCGGATTATGTCAATAGCTCAACTCAATGGTGCTCCAGAAGCAGCCAGAGTCGCATAGAACAGTTTTTTCCTCCCCATAATAACCATGCGTCCTTTGCCAGCGAATTGAAAGTTGGCTGCATTGACTCCTGTGTAAATCTTTCCAATGAGCTTTCCGGAGCGATTCCAGACATGCACGCCATCACCGCAGCCCGCGTACACGTTGCCTTTGGAATCACAATGAATTCCTGGTCATAAAGATCAGCATACTGGTCGTCTTTTAGAGCACGGCCTGCTAGCAGTAAGAAATGTCCAATCATGCTTACCATCCGGTAGACGAGCTGCTGTGAAAGCAAACGTCTTACGGCTGTCCCATGTACCATCTTCCTGTACATCGAATCGGTAGCTATCATGACTATTAGAGGTCTGGCCCTTGCTACTAAAGTCAAGACTTACATAGAGGAGGGACGAGTGTAGTTATGCCCGAATAGTGCATTGCTTATGCCAGTGTCTGTAACATAAGCGTGGAGTCCATCAGGCGAGAAAGTGAGTCCTGTAATTCGCTAACCGTCAGCAACCAACTCACATAAATGTTGTGGGAATTCCCATTGCCTCACCATTTGGAGCGACGAAACCATCTGCAACAACAGTCAACGCTCCAGTGTCTGGGTCGAGGCGATAGACTTGGTTTTGCAGTCCGGGTTCGGGGCGGAAGTACTGCCAGTAGCCATACATGGTATCTGTGAAGTAGATATCGCCGTTGCGCGGGTTGACGGAGACATCATTGAGGGAGTTGAATTGCCTGCCAAAGAAGTTGTTCACAAGGGCTACAATGGCCCAGTCAGTACTTTTCACAGCGCAGAGATTTGAGGAAGTCATTACTTGTTGTATTGTATGGCGCTTCGGGGTTCATCAGATACAAAGCCGAGGGTATCTTCTCGCCTTGCCCTTCGCCTGCGAAGATGATCTGTCCCTTGTAATTCGTTCCGCCTGCGATTTATGAGCATGCGTCAATTATCCAATATCTAAGGACTATACTTACCATTGGGGTTGATGACTTGCGGATCAGAATCTACCACCGTGATCTTGACTTGGCTCTCAGTGTGCGATCCATTCTTCAGAGCTTCAGCTTCTGCCAAAGAAATCTTTTGGATTACAGATGACTTTGCAAGTCCTGTCCCAGCATCCGGATCGCCTGCATTCTGCACGAAGAAAACTTCTGCAGTTGGAGGGTTCCTATGCAATTCCGCGTTAGTGATTACCGAAATGCTAGGCCGTTAGGTTTACGAACCATACAACAGCTTCGTGGAAAATGGGATCTTTTTCTGAAGTAGCAAGCAATGTCAAGGTTGGATTGCTTCCGATTATATCAAGGAACTCCGCATCGTAAACATGAAATGGTCGTTCAGTCAGGGATTCATAGGTAACTCCTGGCCAGAGGAACCTCTGTCACCGTGTCAGCACAGGTCACAGCCACTCTTATGCTAACTCACAGTTGTAGCATTAGCTTCTTTCGGTGGAGGGACATGCTCCAAAACATTGAAGCTCTTCTGGTCGATTATCTGGGCCGTAGCTGGTAGCTTGGCAGGGTCGATGACAGTGGGCTTTGCCTGAGCCTCACCGAAGAGGCCAAGGCTATAGGGAACTAAGATGCCAATAGCAAGTACTCCAATTGCCATAGTGGTAGTATTTAGGAACCAAGATTGCTGTGTTTTGCTCGTTTCTTGTTTTCCAGAGTCATCTCGACTCTTTATTGTCGATGTACCCCGCTTTGTCGACATTTCTGAATCCTTGTTCTGCCTCTTCGAAGGTTGTATTCGGGGTCGCGCCAATTGATCGGCATGAACGAGGGACACTGATGATGCAGGATAGCTAGGCTTTTCCGTGGGTACAGCCGATGTTGGTCTAGGTAAGGTAATCTTCCAGTCGTGGTCGCACAGATGTGAAGCCAGCTCTGATGCGACGATACTGCGGGGAAGATTGATGTGGTCCAACGAGAGACTATGAACTCGGGAATGTCTCACAAATGATTACCAACTATTGGGCTTTGATAGAAATTGATGCGAAATGAAGAGCGCGAAACAATGTCATGAATATTGGGGCTTATTCGAGGTTCGTTCGGTCCATACGGAAAAGCCCGCATTCCGACTACCGAACCGAACCAGCGGAAAAAGCAAGACCGGGGCATTTCCGACGAAGATGGACCCTACAAAGAGAAGCTAGCGACAGTTCATGATCTCTAGCATCCAATTTGAGATAACCTTGTGTTCTCTACACCATCCCGAAAAATCGGTCTCTTCGCTGCGGCTGTTCCGTGACATCCTCTATTTAGCATGTGTCCCCACTGAAGCAAGCTGGCTCTATCCACAAGGTGAGAATAAAGCAATGCGGCTCGTCTCGTGTCTCATGATGGATGGAAAGCACACTCAACAAAGTGCAAGGATTCCATACTGCTACGGAACAGCAAATAGCACGATACTCTCCAGCGGGGTACTGAGGCACGTCGTGAGAATTTAGTCTCCTCTCAGCACTAATTCGACAACGTAAGCGACGATCATGGCGCAGCGAAAGGAACAGCAATTAGCGGGGTGATCATGTTGACTCCAACATCACATTGCTCATTTCTGCACCTTCAAAGAAACAGCATAATGCCCAAAGTGTCTCCATGGAAGCAACGAAGCGACGGTCTCTGGAGCCGGCCGCTCATCGGCCCCGAGCGCATGTTCGATCAGTGGCTCGAGATCGACGGTTGGACTGAATGGATGGGCGCTGTCATCTTCACAATTGCTCCGTCTTACGCGTCTCATCTGAACAGCAAAGCCCCCATTGACACTTGGTTTAGCAGAGCAGTATCGCGCCTTTGCCTTGAGAAGCCTTCCCTCCTCGCAGTCATTGAACGTGGCCAAGATGAGTCGGCGGTTGCAAAGTCTCGGGACTTCGTCTACCGTCCTCTTACATCAGACAATGACTTATCTGAGAGGATTAAGCAGAGGACTACCGTTCTGCAGACCGAAAAGTCAGCTCAAGAGGGCTTGAAGTTACTCACGGACGACTTCTACTCGACTCCAGAGAAACGCATCAGCCTTGAGCTTGGAGACCATTTGATACACATATCGATTGTTTCTTCGTCCTCTGAGGCGGGGACTTTTGCTCTTGCAATCCGTTACAATCATGCACTGAACGATTTCTGGAGTGGTGCGGCTGTTCTCAATAACCTTCTTAGCAAGCTTGCGGATGGCCTAAGTACCACCCAAGTGCTATCACTTTCATACAAGGATGCATCCCACTCTTCTCTGCACCCTTGCTATCTGGACTTTCTTCGTGATCCTATTGGAGATACTCCGTTAGATGCTGAGTCTCAAGCAAAGGCAGCGCAGCTTCTTGGCGCCAATCTCGGCAACATCACTCTCTGCCCTATCTCGCAAGAACCAGCCAAAGACCGACCTGACACCGAGTATTCGGTGAGAAGGAAGGTTTTATCGCAAGAGACGACGCAAAAAGTCTTCAAGATCTGCAAGGAGCACGGCTTTACTGTGACGGCACTATTGACGGCCTTGCAGGCGCTTGCACTCCTCAAAACCTTTCCTCCGGAAGATGTGTCCCGAACCACGGCGGCACCTATCTGTGTGAGCAACAGGCTACGGCAGACATCTTTTGGTGGTAATCAGGATCGCTCAGCTTCTTCGAAAACTAGATTGAGCGAGATCTGTCAAGAAGCAGCCTATATCGGGCCCGTCATGGCAACTACTTTTCTTGTGTCTCCCTTTGACGTGAGTCCATATCTCAAGAACCAGGATGCTTCTCTCGGGGACGATAATTGGAGGAAGATTGTTTGGGAAGTTGCGCAAAATGTTGGTCGAGCAACTGATGAGGCGGTCAAAAGCAATCTGAGTGAACATGTGGATTGGACTCAAGGCCCGACTGCCTTTGGTGGCGTTGCGCACGCCATGGAAGCGATGAAAGCCGGTCTGCTGCCTTCGTAAGTCTGCTTGGCATTTATCACTATAAAGCTCCTGGCTAATCATTTCTTCTTCTAACAATATCCATAGGCCGCCTGGCATGTTTACTCCTCTGTCATCAGCAGGTCTTTTGGACGGACATCATCTCCCAGGGTCATACGGATCTCTAGATCCAAATGATAAGCCTGCACTGAATATTGACGACTTTTCGTTTTATTCACGAGTTAGCAACTTGTTTGGGCGTAAGTGCAATATTCTTGCTCTCCTCCACGTCGTTCTTGCTCTACAACGAAACTAACTGATTCAAACTCAGCTCAAACATGGGCTTGGACATTTGCAGGGAAGCTAAACATAATTCTGGTGATGCCTGACCCGCGAATTCGCTCAGTTCCAGATATTGAGTGGTGGGATCTGTTTAACGAGATGGTTATCAAAGTAGCGGCAGAGGGTTTGTCTGATGTTAGTGCTTAGTAGATGAAGCTTACAATCCAAACCGCCTCGGCTATAGTCTTTCCGGTGTAGGGCGCACTTTTGAAGTCCGATCACTAGCCGGTGAGAGAGAAGTATGTGTGTGTTGGCGTAGCGTTGGCGAAATCCATTATGCATGATTGGCTCGCCAGTGGCATGAGAGCCTCACAGTCAGATTCATCGCAACACTGCACAGTCAGGAATAGATGGTGCTATATTGGCATTGCGACTCACTACCGTACATAAAGTACAGGTCGCAATAGGACAAGAGAATCTTCTGAAACAAAGCACGATATATATCGAAGGACTTGGCAATCGATGCTTCGCTGTAGCGCCAACAACAAAAGGCGGGGAAGCTATCTCGACTCGGTCAGATTTCGCGCCCTTCAGTGTCCTTCACGTAATACCCGCAAGCCGCTCCAAGCCGCATCAGACCTATAAAGGCGCGATTCCCTAAACTCAAACTACTTGCCACTATACACGAAGCTTGTAGACTACAATGAACTCTTTTGGCCCCCCAGACCAAGGTGCAGAACTAGACTCACTAAGCTCTACCTTCCAAGCCGCCTTCGATCGGATCTTCCAGGCTACCCAGAAGGTCGGCGAAGACCCTCTCTTACGAGTAGCCGGAGGAACTGAGGTCTCTCAACTCAAAGCAATCAGCACTCCTGGCGGTGCTCACTCCGTGGAGGCAGCCATTGAGGATGTGTTCACCATCTCTGACTATCGAATGCGAATGAACCATCCCAAGTGTTTCTGCTTTGTTCCAGCACCTACCTCGCCACTTTCTTGGATAGGTGATTGTCTGTCTAGCGCTTTCAACTCTTTCGCTGGATCGAGACTGCAGGGCTCTGGTGTAGCTATTGTTGAGCAGACGCTGCTGCAATGGCTGTCAGCCAAAGTTGGACTTCCAGATACGTCTGGAGGTATCTTTGTCTCAGGAGGCTCTATGGCAAACATGAGCGGCATGGTACTTGCAAGGGAATGTATATTGGAGCCCGATTCTGAACACCTGGGCGTCGCATATCTCTCTGATCAGACACACCATTCTGTCAAGAAAGCCCTCCGCATAATTGGTATCAGGAGGAGTCAAATTCGAGTTGTTCCAACTAATGAATGCTTTCAAATGGACGTGAGTGCCTTGAAAGATGCCATCAAAGCGGACCGCGAGGCTGGTCTGAAGCCTTTTGTAATAGTGGCGACATGCGGGACAACAAACACTGGGAGCATCGATCCACTGGAGGTGCTCGCCCAGTTACGCGATGAGGAGAACATTTGGCTCCATGTTGATGGTGCATATGGCGCGTCAGCTTCCCTGGCTGCAACTCGAAGCTCTGTCGCCAACGGTCTTGGATCGGCAGACAGTATCTCTTGGGATGCACACAAATGGCTGTTCCAAACATACAGTTGCAGTCTCATCCTTTTGAGAAACAAGATCAGCTTGGTCAAAGTTTTCAACAACGACGGCGACTATCTTCGCGATGCTCTCGATGACGAAGAGATGCCCAACTTTTGGAACCTTGGCATGGAATTAACACGTCCCTCACGAGCGCTGAAATTATGGTTCACCCTACGAGTCCTCGGCGTGGACAGATTTGGGAAGATGATTGATCACGGGTTCCATCTGGCAGAAATTGCTGAAGCCGAGATTTTAAAGTTGTCAGATTGGCAACTCACAAGTCGGGCGAGTATGGCGATAGTGACATTCCGATATGCACCTGCGGGAAAGACTGAGGAGGATTTGGATGAACTGAACGCTGCGATCTCAAAACATTTGGTTGAAAATAATATTGGGTTGGTTTTGACTACAAAGCTACGCGGGAGAGTCGTTCTGAGGATCTGCTCTATCAGCCCAGTGCTTGGCGGGGACGAGATGGTGGAGGTTATTCGGCAGACTAGCGAGGTTGCACAGCTCATTTCTAAACAGTGCAGTCAATAAGCACCTTCAATTGCATTTCAGACATGTCACCAATTGAATGGATGCACAAATTGTATTTTGCAAACCGATGATACAGGCTGACTGATGATTATTTACGGGAACAACAGTGAATATGTCAGCTTACAAATGTCCAAGGTTTCACAAGGCCCGCATTCGGAAATTCCGGACACCGCGAATGTTCCGATGTCCAGCTGCCGTCTTGTTGAGGCCTTCAACCTTATCTCGGGTCTCAGAATTGCACCATAGCGCGCGGTAGACTCCACGATGTAGATGGTAGTTTGTCAGCCCCAGATGTGCCACAGATGCCAGTCAAGAACACTGCCGGGTATTTATCTAGACCTTGCATTCCATCGTAGCCTAGCCCGCTGTGAACCTCAATTCATCAACAACACAACATGTCAGTCACGAAACCCATCCTCATTTCAGGCTCCGGCCTCGCTTCATTGCTACTGGCGCAATCTCTCAAGCAGTCTAAGATCCCTTTTAAGATTTTTGAGCGCGATGAATCTTTCATCTTTCGCGCCCAAGGGTACAGGCTCCGTCTTTCAGTGGAGGGTCTAGACGCCATTGAATCTGTTCTCGATAAGAAGACATGGCAGCATTTTTGGGATGCCTGCGGCAAGACGGGCGGTGGTGGATATCGTGCATTCGATGCCGTCACTGGCCAACAGACTGAGCATGTCGTCGCGGAGAATCTCTCATCGCGAGATGGCAAGATTGTTGGTATTGCCAGAGGTGACATGAGAAGAATTTTCGCAGAGGGTTGCGAAGACTACATTGAATGGTCCAAGAACGTTACAGGCTACGAATTAACCGACGATGGTGTTTGCGCCATCTTCTCCGACGGAACAAAGTCCATCGAAGGATCTATGCTTGTTGGCGGTGAAGGCATCTACTCAAAAGTTGCGAGACAAGTCTCGGGTGGGAAGTTGAAAGTCTACGACACTGGCGCGAGGGGTATTCACGGCCAAGCCCCCACAACAGCATTCAAGCAGCTCGGCGAGGGAGTCTTCCGACTCCGCGACGATACACGCCCCGACGGCCACGCCTTTCTCATGACAAATGTTCGCTCGGGAGATATGAACAACCCAGATGTGAGCTTTGGCTGGACCATGGGCGGAGCTCCAGGTGTCATTCGCGCGCCGAACGACAACTACGCGATTGTCGGAAAAGTCGCCGCTGACATCGCAAAGTCAATTGCTAAAGACTGGGACCCAAAGTTCAAGGCTCTAATCGACAAAATGGATGAGGGTGAAGCTGCGTTCTGGAAAATCACCTGCTCGACGCCTTCAGGTGTACCTGAGTGGAAGAATGAGCCTCGCGTGACGGTCATAGGCGATGCAGCTCACTCGATGACACCTGCGGGCGGGATTGGTGCTAACACGGCTGTCCGTGATTCAGCGCTGCTTGGACGATTACTGCGTGAAGCTGGCGGGTACAGTGCGGGTGTCACAGCTGCTTATGAGAAGGAGATGAGGGTCTATGCCAGTGAAGCTGTTCATCAGAGTTACTCCATGGCTGCGCAGGGTTTTGGGATCAATATCGATGAGGAGACGACCCCAATTGTCTGAAGAGTTAATTGAGTGCGGGGTTTTGTGTTTACGAGCGGGTTACATCATGACGTCAGACTGAGATCTCTCTCGATTAGAGAGCAAGATAATTAAAGCTTAACCTTACCAGTATAAACAACAGTCAACTACATAGGTAGGTAGTTAACTATTAACAAAGGATCAATAAATACAAACAATTAAACAATATGCATGTAAATAGAATGTGACACTAAGAAGTAAGCCCAATTGACTGTTCTATTGTGAGACATCGGATTGTGGCATGGTATCGGGAAACGCGGCGGCATTGCGTAATGCTCTGTGAATCACGTGAAAGCTGATGATCTCTGCACAGCCAACAGCTCCTTTCATTTTATTTTTGATCTGGGCTGACTGTCAGCAGCGTTTCACGTCTCTCATCTACCTTCTTCTCCTCATTGTTTCTCTCCTGTTTTGTTTTGACGTAACTGCCATGATTCAAATCACATGATTCTCTTGAGCTGTTGCTCTATGACCGGTTGATCTCCTACAGAGTTTGCGACGAAACCCTCAAAAGACGTCTCAAAACTTTACGAACCTACTCCTGGACCATTCTCAAACATCATCCGACGCAAGAAAAGGGGGGATTTGGACAGGTATTGACAATGCGCAACGACAATTGTTCAACGCTACCAGAAAACTCGACACGCTCCAATTTTGACGATACTCGTTAATTCACAGCAAACAACGATATCGCGCTGGTCTCGAGCCTGCATCCACTCACTTTGTCCACTGATACAGTCAGAAGTCAATTGATATCCCAACAACCAACACCAAAGCCAAAGTCAAAACCAAAACCAAAGTCAATTCCTCAACTATCATCGCGATGCTCCGGTCTTGGCGCGATGACGCCTCCAAAAGCGGGAAATGGGTCAGCGTCGTAACCACGCGCCATCGTCTCGTCAAAATTCTTGGCGTTTTCATCTGTTTCATCTGCGCCCTCACGCTTTGGGAATTCTGGGCAGATCTCTCTGTCGCCTACAAGAGAGTCTCCTCACCAAGCCTCACCCAAACTAACCAAACTCAATCCGACTCTTCAACCCCGCCAAATCCAAACCCTATCTCTACGAGCGGGCCTCAATTTACTGGGCCGACTGAGCAGACGACGAGATTCTGGGAGAACCTTGTTACGGAATTCTACGCCGCGGAACCTCATGGTGATAAGATCAAACCGCCTAATTCTCTATCGCGCGACAAGTTTGATCCTCATGGCTCAAAGGCGCAGATACACACGGACTGGTTGGAGGTATCTGATGAGGAAGTCGAATCATTGAAAGAGAATCATGCAAAGTTTGTGCAAAGCCTTCGACACTTGGCTCCGAAAGTACCGTTCAAACGCAACACCAAGGGTATTGTCATCACTGCCAAAGGGTCAGCAGTTGGAGTAGCAGCGACGGCCATACGGATGCTACGGCATGTTGGGTCGCGTTTACCCGTCCAGCTTTTTCTCGACTCGGCAAGCGAAGCTGAGCACGAACAGTGCAACAATACACTATCCAGTCTGCAGGTGCAATGCTTGAATATGGACGATTTCTTAAAGTTGCCTGATACAACATCCGTTAAGCAACCCACGATTGAAAAGTATCAGTACAAGCCGTTGTCGATTCTCTTCTCCAGCTTTCAAGACATCCTATTCCTTGATTCCGACGCCTTTCCAATTCGAAATCCCGATCATCTCCTCACCGTGGAACCGTATAAAAGTCGCGGACTTGTGACATGGCCCGACTTTTGGCTGCCAACGATATCTCCCCTCTTCTACAAGATTGCTGGAGCCAAGGCGCCCAACGTTACTATCGACTCCAGAAGTTCAGAATCCGGAGTAATGCTATACAACAAAGCGAGGCACGCAGACAGTCTCTTGCTCGCGGCATACTACAACTTTTACGGGCCAAAGTTCTATTATCAACTTCATTCGCAGGGTGCTTGGGGATCAGGCGACAAGGAGACTTTCATGCAGAGTGCGTTGGTTCTAGGCAACCCCTACTGGCAGGTCGCAAAGCCAGCTACGCTGATTACTGATGAGAAAATCAACTGGGGGAGCGGTATCTGGCAGGCTGATCCTGAGCAAGACTGGAAGCTGCAAACACAGAAAGGACGAAACCAAACAACCGTATCTACACGGAAGCGAAAACAAAGGATAACCGAGAACGAAGTCAAGATTACGAGCACAATGTTTGCCCATCTCAACAGAGTCAAGTTCGATACTAGGCATCCGAATCAGGTGCTGGAAGACCTCGTACCTGAGCGTCCTGACGGAACTCTATCGCGACTCTGGGGAGACGATGTGGACAAGATCAAAGACGTCGCTGGATACGATCTTGAAAAGGCCATATGGGAGGAGGCTATCAAGGCTAATTGTGACCGAGAGTTGATGGAGGAATGTGACAAGATACGAAAGTATTACGAAGCAACGTTTTAGATGGGATGAATCAACGTTCACACGGCCCTAATAATAATATTTATTTACATTGTCATCATAATCTATCCAGAATACATATTCATCTTCATTTTACAAGGCCAAAGATATGCTTGTTGCTTACTTCTTAGGAGCATACTTGATACCGGTGTCTGGGCAAGAGCTCTTGCTTCCATCAGGCTCAGTAGACACAAACTGGCCGTCCTGCAGCGAGCCCTTGACGTTGAAATGGTACCAAACCTCACTTAATGAGCCATTAGAGCAGCCAATGGTGACACGAGCGCCATGGTGTTCCGCCAAAGCATCCACAATCTCATCGGCAGTGTAAGTCTTTGTCGTGGAAGGCTTGATACCAGCCTCAGCGAGCCACTTGTATGTAGGAAGAGTCTTGAACAGGGAGATGGTCTTCTTGACGTAATCAGCGGCTTCAGCGCCAGTCTCGTAGTTGGTGTAGCAGCTTGGCTCGAGGGTGCTGATGCATGTGCCGTGCTTGTTGAACTCGTGCTCCCAGAGAGACTCGTCATTGCCGTCTTGGCTGACCCAGTACTTATCCATGTAGGACACGGTCTTTTTGCCGAGGAACTTGGTTACGAGGTCCTTGATGTTGGTGTACTCGCGGGACTTGTCACAGAACTGGGGATATGTGCCGTCGCAGTAGTCGGGCCAGAGACCGTGAATGGTCCAGGAGTCTAGAAATTGTTAATTCATAACATTGAGATGATGAGTTGTTGGTTGGATGTACCATGAGGTCCAGCTACGGGGTCGCTATCCCAGAATTGAGTCTGAAGAAGCTGGCCAGCGGGAATGAAGCAGCAAGTGTCTTGAACGGCGGTGGTGTTGTGACACGACAGAGGAAGGTCCTTTGAGCAAAACTCAGCGGTGGGCTTACCACCAGCAGAGCAAGACTTAGCCTGCGCTCCAGCAAGGTAAAGCGCAAGAGGAATGAGGGCCTTGATGAACGTCATTTTGAAGCTTATAATTAAGATTGACCAACAAAAGCGAATAGTGTTTACGAGAAATACAAGCGATACTTATATTCGACTACGAAATACACGTGGGAGGCAAGTGAAATGTTTATCCTCTCTAGTGTCGGACAAAGTCGACAGATGAAGCAGTTGTGTACGGAGCAGACAAGGTGGTAACGCTGATAAGCAGCGATCTGTATCGCCAAAGAACCCCACGTGCATTGTATGCCAGATTATTACCAGGACCTTTTGTCGCAGCCAATGAGGAAACGAGGTGGCCCATTGCTGGGTGTTGATCGGCGACAAAGGGGCCTTTAGGGAAGGGAGATGTTGCATAGGTCAGCCAATGCCGTTGGAAAGGCTTTGTAGCATGAACACCTTGCACCTTCTATAATCTTGTGAGGTTTTACCATTCGAATTGAGAGGGCGAGTCGTGTTGTATTGTTGATGGGAGTTGATCAAGATTGAGGGGACAGATTGATGGATCCTGGTCGATCAATGCCGATTTATCCGTCAACGGTCAACGGTTTTCAATTGGGAATGCGGAATTGGCCATCTTTTTTTGTACTTGCCTATAAAGGCTACCGAGCATCCAAACTCGATTCATCCATTGTGCAGACTGCAGAGATGGCTGGACGATTGCTTAATCGTGGTCGGATGGTCGGGCAGGTCGACAGCCGATCTGCGGGAATACGGCTGACGGATCGGACCAGTCTCAGAAGGTCAAGTTATCCGTACTGGCCACAAAATAATGGTGAATCACTGGTGGCTTTATCACTCAATGGTGTCTCGGTTAGTTGGCGGGCACGTACCGTTGGTCAGCCACTTTTGCCCGTCCGGCTATCGGATGGACAAGTGAATCAATCGGCGTCGGAGTTTGCCGCTATCACGGACAGCACCGACCGCAGACACAGCTAACGTCCAAACCAACGGAGTAAATTCATCCGTAATTAGTGTGGCCATCCATGAAGCGGCGTTTATTCCGCCATGGCCTTATCTTATCTCACTTCACAGCAACATTGCCATCAGGTAGGAAGCATTTCTCTGCCAGGTTGGTAAGAGCAAACGCATGAGCGGCATAACATCATCTGACATGAATTTGTAAATGCAACAAAAAAAAGAAAAAGCAATTGTCGCTGATCAGTAGTCATGAGGGTCGTTAGACTCTAAATGATATTTTTGGCTCCCTGGTGTAGGGAACTTTGTCAACCTCAAACACTCTAAACATTTGCACAGCCGCATCGTACCTTGTACAAGATCGGCATTTGCATTTCGCATTGCGCATTGATGCCGTCGATAACTGCGTCTATGCACAAGTTATTTTAAAAGTTTATCATGTTGGGATGAAGGTTGATTGATGGCTGTCAGATCCCTCATTTCAAGCAGGCCATCGAAGGAACGTGAAGCTCAAAGCAGTCTGTAGACACTGAAGCCATCTTCCTAGCCTCGCGTATTGACTTTTTCGTGTCCCCAGTAAACAACGCCAAGGTCATGGGTTCGAGCTCTGCATTAAACATTTTCCTGTTCCTTTTCCTCGGCCTTGGCAATTGAGATAAGATAAGTCATGTTCAGCTCAGGGGCAGAGCTGGCCGAAATCCGAAACGAAACCCCCGCCACAGCCGTGAGAAATTCTCCGATCTTCTCCAAGAATCCTCCATCCCTTTTCAGGTACCCAGTTGCGAAGAGTCACCTTCTAGGGCTGAATTGTCATAGGGCCGTATACGGATACGTTAAATGATGAGCTCGCTTCAAGGGTGAGCTTCGTGCCGTGCCCACTGGAAATTTAATATCAGATCATGAATGAGTCGCTGTCTTCGCTTGTCGGCAACAGCGGATCACGGTCCCATTGTCATGACTTTTGAGGATGCATCCAACAGCTAACGTAGGCACGGTTAGCCCATCGCTGACAGAACTACACAATGACAATTAGAGATGGAATAATAGAGTATGTTTGTCATCTGAACCTCAGTGACATTTAATATCAGAGGCATAGCATAATACACAATGCCGTTCTTCTTCCGTTGCAATGCCATTGTCAAATCAAGCAGAAATGCATGACTGTAGGGTAGCATTGGATTTTGACAGAGTAGCATCCTTGAGCCTCTTCCTCTCGATTCAGAAACCAACGAGACCAATCGGGCATTCCTTTCGCCAAACTTTCTATTCTCGTCAGCATCATCCATAGTTTGTTTTACCATCTCAGGTGAACACGCAAATGCCATCCCTGCCATGATGTGATCGCTGAGCAGCTCTGCCTGACAGCTCCAGAGCTGTTCTGTGGCTGCGGGCCGTTTGATGCCCATTGCGCACTAGAAGCTACCCACTGATTTCTGTTTCAACCTCTTGTGGGAAAGGTTGCCGAGGCAGCAATCAAAGCGAGACGGATCAACCGGGGAGAGTCCACTTTTCGTCGATCCGGCATTGGTCTTTTGTTCAGGTGGTGGCGTTCTCAGCTAAATGCATTTAAGATTGCGGATGGGGTACTTGACCAACTGAACTCACTATCTATAGAAGAAATCACCTGAAACGAATCTTTCTGGAACAAAAACTGAAACTAACTATTCCCAGAGAATCGCGGATTTGCGCCTTGACTCTACGCTTTGGCATAGCGCTTTTCCCACTACGGTAGACGGCCCTGTATCCTGGTCGTGATTCTCGGCCGTTTTTTTGCCTCATGCGTTAGCTGACGATGCTGGTCAATGATGTTCATAACAGATCGAGACGAGGAATAGCCGAATAACGCGGCAAGCATCTAGCCGATAAGCCGATTCAATACGTACCAAGACCAGAGAAACAATATGTGATATGCAATCTCGTTATCATGCATACAATTTCAACACTGCAGTAGTGTCTTTCTTCACATCCATCTCAACTGACTCGAACCCCTGCCGGCTAAATTTGGAAGAAACAAACAAACGTCAAAGCCCTTCACCGTCACCACCAACCTACGGTAGAACCTCATGAAACGTCTGAGCGGCGATCGGATTGACACTAGGTCATGGCTCAAACCCCTGGACCCGAGTTGACCGAGCGAGCGAGCTCTGTCATGCTGGCCAGCATCAGTGCTCAAGTTCCTGTCACTCATGACTCTCGTCGTGAGAGCTCAACTCAGCTTAAAAGGAAGCTCATCGCCGGCTTCAATGTCTTGTTTCTTTTCCAGCATCAACAGTCGTTCTATCTGCTTTTTTGCTATTATCTCTCTTTTCTTTTTTATTTCCTTATTACTTTCGTTTCTGAGTTTCTCTTAGTCACTCGCTACTATTATCAACCACTCTCGCTTTACAAGCTCAAACAACTACAACCACTACTACAAATCTTTATTTTTTATTATCATCATTCCAACACTCGTTTAACGCCATGCGTTTCTCTGCTGGACTCATCCCTGCCTTGGGAGCTCTTGCTTCGCTGGGCGAAGCAACTCCTACTTTCCTCGGTGGCGGAGCATCAGGCTCTGCTGGCGGCGAGATCTCAGGTGGTGCTGATGCCCATCTCGGAGTCGGAGCCGGTGGTAGTGCAGGAGCCGGCGCAGGAGCTGGTGCAGGTGGTCATCTCGGCGGTAGCCTCAGCGGTGGAGCTTCCGGTCATATCGGAGGTGAAGCTGGAGGTGAGGCCGGAGCTGGAGCTGGAGCTGGTGCCGGCGGAAAGGTCGGTGCTGGCGCTGGTGGCAAGGTTGGTGGTGAAATAGGTGGTGAAATCGGCGGCAAGATTGGTGGAGGTGCCGGCGCAGGTGCCGGCGCCGGAGCTGGTGCTGGAGCCGGTGGAAAGATTGGCGCTGGTGCTGGTGGCAAGGTTGGCGGTGAAATCGGTGGTGAGGTTGGTGGTAAGATCGGAGGAGGTGCTGGTGCTGGTGCCGGAGCCGGAGCCGGAGCCGGTGGAAAGATCGGAGGCGAAATCGGCGGTGGTGCCGAGGGTCACATTGGAGGAGGTGCTGGCGGCAAGATTGGTGGAGGAGCTGGCGCTGGAGCTGGAGCTGGTGCCGGTGGCAGCGCCGGTGGTCACCTTGAGGGCGATATCAAGGGTGGCGCTGGCGGCAAGATTGGAGGCGGTGTTGGAGGTAAGATCGGAGCTGGCGCTGGTATTGGCGCTGGTATCGGTCTCGGCGGTCTTCTCGGTGGTGGCATCGAGTGGAACGCCGGCGGTGGTGCTGACTGGCACACTGGTACTTCCTGCAGCATCGGCAACGCCTGGAAGGATCATATCCTCTTCCAGGGCATCTGCGCTCCCGAGACCTCAACTACTCCTGCTGTCAACCTGGGCCTGAACCTCCCCAGCTGCCAGATCACTGGTGACATTGGCTTCGCTTGTGGTGCTGACTTCCTCACTACTCCCAACGTTCGTGTTGGTCTCGGTGGCATCTCTGCCTACATCGAGATCGATCTCTCTGCTTCCGCTGCCGTCCACCAGTCCGTCGAACTCTTCACTGCCCCCAAGCTTGGTATTGCTATCCCCGGTCTTGACGCTGAGCTGAAGGCCGCTATTGAGGCTGCCATCGCTATCGATCTTGTTGTCGGCTGTGGTAAGGCTATCGATCTCTCTGCTGGTGTCTACGTCAAGTTCCCCGAGTCTGCCTACGTCGATATCTCCCTGCTCACCAAGGAGGTCATCCACGCTTCTCTTGAGGGTCTCGTCACCAAGGCTCTTCCCGTTGGCGTCGGTGCCGATGTCGAGCTTGGTGCTGGTATCGATCTTCAGCTTGGTCTCCGTCTTCGTTCTGAGCTCAGCATTGGCGGTGGTCTCGAGATCCCTGTTCTCGGTCTCGGCGGCAAGGCTGGTGCTGATGTTGGCTTCGGTGCTGGTGTCTGGTTCTCTCTCTTCGACTACACTGCCACCATTGGAGGCGGTGCCGGTGCCAGCGCTGGTATTGATGTCACTGGCGAGTTTGGCTGCAACCTTGGTCTCGCTATCGACAAGAAGTTCGACTTCAGCGGCGGTCTCTTCGGTCTCATCCCCAACCTTTCCGTTGGTCTCGCCAAGGGTATCAAGTCCACCTTCTCCCAGAAGACCCGCGGTACTTGCGGCAGCTTCATCGGCCACTTCAAGAAGGGTGGCTTCATTGGCGGTCCTACCATCTCTGCTTCCGGCGCTATCACTGCTACTGGTGGCGCTTCTGCCGACATCACCATCCCCGCTGGCGTTACCCACTCTGTTGAGTTCTCTGGCTCCATCGGTGTCCCTGACGTTTCTGCCTCTGTCGATATCCCTGGTGCTTCCGGTGATCTCACTGGCTCTGACTCTCTCCCCGTCGCTACCACCGGTGCTGAGATCCCCTCCGACTCTGCCTCATATGAGGCTCCCGCTGTTACTGCCTCTGGTGATGTGACTGGTTCTGTCGAACTCCCTGTTGCTACTGATTCCGTTGAGGTTCCTGCTGGCTCTGCTTCTGGCGATCTCACTGTCTCTGGTGCCATCCCCACTGGCCCTGAGGGCGTTCCCACTCACACCATCCCTGCTGGCGGCGATGTCACTGCCATCTTCGGTACTCACACCGCTGGTGCCACGGTCACTGTCTCTGGTTCCGAGGGCTTCACTACTTATATCTCTGGCTCTACTGGTTTCACTACTGTTGTGTCTGGCTCAGAAGGTTACACCACTGTTCTCTCCGGCTCTGAGGGCGACTTCACTACCGTTGTCTCCGGATCTGCTGGCTTCACCACTGTCGTCTCTGGCTCTGAGGGTTTCACCACTGTCGTTTCCGGTTCCGAGGGCTACACCACCGTCGTTCCCGGCAACTCCCCTTCTGCTACTGGTGGTTCTGACTACAACCTTCCCTCTGCTCCCGCTGGTGGCAACACTGATGCTACTTCTGCTGGTAACGTTCCCGCTGAGTCTGGCAGCCTCCCTGCCAGCACTGGATCTGCCGACTCCGACAAGCCTGCTGTCACCACTGGCTCTGGATCTGATGCTGAGGAGACCTCTGCCCCTGCTGTCACTGCCGCTCCCGATGCTTCTGGCATGATCACCAGCACCATCCGCGAGACTCACGTCTACACCATCACATCTTGTGCTGCCTCTGTCATCAATTGCCCTGCTTCTTACACTCAGAAGATCGTCACCCAGACTGTCATCGAGCGCACCACCGTCTGCCCTGCCACTGCCACTGCTGTCCCTGAGACTCCCGTCGAGGGCGGCAACGGTTCCAACCAAGGCGGAGACTCCAAGCCTGGTGAGGGTTCTGACAACGGTAACAACGGCTCTGCTCCCGCTCCTACCTCTCCTCCCGATGCTGCTAAGACCACCATCGACCTTGTCACCATCACCCAGGACGTCACCACCATCGTTCCTTGCACCAAGTTCGTCACCAGCACCTTCGTTGCTCCGACCACTGTCCACGTCCCTGCTGCCCCCACTGTTACCATCATCCAGGGACACACTGGCCAGGCCCCTCAGCAGACTAGCACCCAGCAACCCGGTGCGTTCACCACCCTCACCCGAGTCCCGGCCACTGCCACCGACTCTGGTGCCTCACCCACTGAGGGCTCTGAGCAGCCTGCCAACCCTCAGGCCCCTGGTAACACTGGCCCTGGTGCTCAGCCTACCTACAATGTTCCCTCAAACGGAACCATCCCCGGAGGCAAGCCCTCCCCAACTGACCAAGTTCCCGTAGTTGCTGGAGCTTCTCTCGTCAGTGCTGGATCTATGCTCCTCGCACTCCCTATGGCCCTTGCCTTTGTCATGTAAATAGCTTAATACCGAAAGATCTTTGGCTTTCAACAGATAGAACGTAATTCATATGACTTCGAAAAGTTTCTTTTTTATTTATCGAGATCCTTTCGCCTTCTCAGTCTTGTGACTGCTTGCTTTTGACATCCTTGTCTTGGTTGCTGAACAGTCTCTTCGCTCTTCGCTCTCTGGTGTTTCCACGATAGCCTTCTTTGGCAAGTTAGTTGATCTTTATCACCTAACCTCTATTTGACTAATACTGCCTATCTGTCCGAGACCTTATTGTTCTCACGTTGTCCATTCCCAACTCGCCATGGCCCACGACTTGGATCACTGATATCTATCTGCACAAAAGTCCTCTGACCCAACTTGACTGGTTGGCTGGCTATAGAGGTAATAAAATATGCTTTGATAGCAAGGCCTGGTGGCTCTGTATATCGCATTCACTCTCCATCCAGTCGGACAGATTGACAGTCGGCCTTCAGTTGCAAACAATGTTATATAACCGAAGACAGCGCAGTCAGAAATGTGTCTCAGTGACACCGTTCGCCGTTCACCTATGAAGCATTGCTTCCGACAGATCGGCAGTATCGTCTGCCAATAAGATGACTATCATGACCTGCGAAGCGTAGGTAATCACCAAGCCAAGGAGCACTTATGAGCGATGGGGAAATACTATAGAGTACCCAACGGCGCTGTAGCGGCCCCATGAGCATTAATAATTTATGAGATTAGGTAAAGATATACATAAACACCGCAACGCCTTTTTTCGTGTATTGACCAAACGCTTTAGCCGCCCAATCCGTTCTGAGTATGCTCATCTTGATGACCTAGCCCTTGACACATGCACCACAGTTTCGTTTTTGACCATGATACCACCAACATCCGCTGGATGCGCCAGATTAGCCGAACTCCCGGGACCAGTCACAGTAGCAATGTTTCCATGTCGCTGATCTTCGTGCTCGAACTCCGAATTGAAGGATTCGCTCCCGCTTGGCTCGCTTCTGGCGAGCTCGTGTGTAGAGCTTGACTCGTCCTTCCCTATCGTTCCGAGACGAATTGAGTGCTTTGTTTGACTTCGACCATAGTTGCTGCCGAAGTTGTTTGATCCGGATCTGATCGATGATACGGGATTCGTGCATGTGAAGAGGTAGAGGCAGGCTGGTCGGATGATGGGAAGACAGGCTGTAAAGGATTAGTGTGAGACAGGCATGAGACTCGAAGGTAATACTGACTGGATACTGTCACTAAGTTGACCTCAACCGATGCCCAAATAATGACGGGAGCCAATTGCCATGTCATGTCGACGGACTTGTTGTCGAATGATGCTGACACACTGACAATGACAAGACCAGCTACGCAAACCCTGGAAGATGTATTAGCACAAGGTCATTATTGAGGATGACTAGAGAGGACCTACAGAATACCGAACATGAACATAAAGATGATCGCAATCTTCTGCAGGGTCGGAAGCTGAAGCTTCTGGATCTGAACGATGGGCAGGATCAAGATGCCAACGTCTATTATAACGTGCGCAAGCACAGTACCAAAGAAGAAGTCACTGCTCTTGATAGCGCAGGTATAGTGTTCCATCGTAGGATCCCAGAATGCTCGCACAGGGTAACAGTGAAATGTGGTCAGGAATGTCTGGGCTAATGTGAGCTTAGGTCTTGCGATCTCCTGAGGTTGCTTACGCGAACAAGAATCCAAAGAATGGAGCAGACCAACAAGACCGAGACGAAGATCTGGATGTTTGCGACACGAAACATGCGCCAGTAGAAGGATAGGATGGAGATCTTTGCGAAGAAGAGGGTGAAGGCGTAGAAGTGTTCCATTATAAAAAGGTATTTCTTGGTCGTGTAGTTGGCTTCCGTAAAGGTCATGCCCTCTACATCCTTCGCGTGCAATCCGAAGCCATGGTGAATCCCTTATGAGAAGTCAGCGATCGTCGTTGTCGATGTCGAGGAGGAATCGTACAGATAGGCAATACAATGCCCCAGCAAACCGCAGTGGCCTTGATGTTGTTAACGATAATCCCAAGTGGTCATTGTCCATCAACATACATAACTTGCACAGGCAAAGTAATCATCCCACCAGAACCTGATCCTCGTAATTCTTCGGCTGGCAATACGTAGGATAAGAAAGATAGTCGCCGCTGCAAAGGTAATGTACTCGGCCGCCCAAAGATCAGGCTGCCTTGACCGCATTCTGGTATATATCGTGCAGCGTCAAGAAGTAAAAAAAGACAATTGAAACCCCCTCGATTAGCGAAAAGCCAAGCTGGATGTGGAACTCCCGGGATGATATACGTCTGCCGACCATGTCAATGAGCACCGTCGATCATCACATGCGGCTAAGAAGCCTTGTAAGGATGCCGTGCGAGACCAAGTCTGGATCCAGGGGTAGAATGTTCCGACAGTGGGCGACGTTAAGCCATTGCTGGAAGGTCTAGGCTATGTTATGCGTGGAAATTGAGGAGCAAAGACCATCTGGGAGGAGGCTAATGGATAAAGAATTGTTGAGCCGTTGACGGAGTACTAGACTTGGCGATCGGAACATGTGCAAGCACGTAAAATGGTAAGCAGCCACAATTGACCACGGACCGTTTAGCATGTTGAAGACGGACGGGGTTGCATCGTTACGGTGAAGGCAAGGCGAGGTGTGCCAAGAAGAGAAGCACTTGTTTCATCTTGGACATTTGTAAGGAAGTCAGACCGGAAATGCCGAGTTATTGTTGGTCATTGAATGCCGACTAACCCAAATATTACTACAGGCTTTGGAGACTGTAGCAGCCAAAGCGTGTCACTAGGATCCAAGCCCCAGGTTCCAGAACAAGGGTTCTCCATGATCTCCCAGCTTATTCATCAGAATTGGGGGCATCTCATTTGATAGCGCTCTTAGTAGTGCAACATTCTGGTGAAGCGGCTGATGCGATCCGGCGTTTAGCTTTAAACTCTATTGTCCAACTCGAGCCTGAGCCTTTTGAACCGTCCGCCGCCGTTTTCCCATCGTCTCTTCGCCTAGATTGTTTCAAATTTCCACCGTTCACTTAGTGTCGATCTTGCCATTGTCGCGTGATTTGGTCTGTGGTTACTGGTCCATTGTTCCGGGTCGAGACTCAACCGACCGTTTGGGTGTTGAGATGCTACCCTTGCCCTGCTCGTGCTGTAGGTTCGCTAGTTTTGGGCAGCTTACAGGGGCCGGCTTTTTCAGGGCGAGCGCGCTTGGGGTAATATCACAGTCACACAGTCCAATCCAGTGACCTCAACGCCTTGGAAAAAGTCTGAAGTGCACTGACGTGGAAGGCAACGCGTGTAGGCCATTTAACAGAGTTTGAACTTTCGGAGCTTAACAGAAAACTCGGCAGCTTTGTAACGGGCTTGACAAGAGTTGATGTTCCGGTACCTACATGATGTTGGCTTGGATATTCCTGATATCACATTTTCGCTCCCATCTTTGGAGCAAATGTAGGCTATCGATCCCAAAAAACAATATTTAGGCATCAAGCCAGAATAGTTTAGGTTCCGAGAACAGATGCCCAGGATCTGGCTGGGGCCTGTCGATCATTTCCAGGCCCTTGCTCGGCATCGACACGCGGAGGCGCCGTTCTGTTGCCAATTTATTAACTCGGGACGATCACCTTCATCTACGGCAGCATACGGAGTATGTGTTGCAGACTTGCAGTACGTGCTCACGGTAACAGACCTTAAACCATTCGGGCCTTTAGCTCCATCGTACAAAAACCCAATCGGAATTAATCAAGGCCAACTATCGACACTATTGATCCTCTAGCTAAGTCTAATTTGGGATCAGATTGGGACAATCGCATGATCTTAAAGAAATAAATACATACTGCGCATAGTAAACGTAAACCTTGCACCTAGTGACACGGAGAACTGTTACCCTACCTCCCTAGCCTCCCTAGCTTCCCCAGTTTTACGACCGAGGTTCGGCATATGAAGTTGTCAGATATGACAGGGAATTATTGAAGATGTTTTGTGTGGGGATTGGGAAATGTTTTATGACAAATGAGAATCAGATAAGGCAATGGCCTGCACTTTTCAGCTCAGCCTGTTCGGAAATCATATCGTATTTGTGACCGGGTAATGAAATTTCCATCCAACAAGATTTACCAGGTTCGGGATTTAGTAACAGCGAAAGGTTCAGTAGTAAACCATGGCCGACTTTCTAGCCCGTAAGCTAACATGACCATGATAACAACTAATCGTAGTCACAATTTGCTTACGATGAGGTATCATTCCCGTCGATCTTGCTTAGTCGAAGATTAAAGAAATAGAAACATCATTTGTGCATGGTCAAAGCGGGCAGGCCACACAATTCCCCGCCTCATGGTCACATCAACAAAAGCCCTGAATGGCCAACTGCAACGTCCTCATCCAGGTAATTGTATGCAAAGCAATATGGAATGCCGCGGTAACCTTTAAACTTGAACTTGACCCCACACAAAAGCAGATACCTGATTCATGACACATGTAACGGTGAGGCTACACCCGTGTTTCTCAGTTCTCCAGGGGAGTTACGGCTTGCATACTATCCAATACTATGCCTCAAGCAAGGAACAGAATTGGATTGATGATCACTACTGTTATTGAGAAGGTTGGCGATCCGGGTTACGATCACGGATTCATGTGCAGCTGATTGACCTGAGGTTGACGAAGGTTACGTAGGGTTTAAAGCTTCATCAGGCTCAAACCACCTACTGAATACCGTTAGCATTATCAAAGCTTTTGTTGAGAATCTCACATGCTCTTGTCCAACAACTGCGTAACGGAGAAATTTATTGCAGTGAAGATGCATGTCTCAGTTCGTCAAGGAGACTGCAGATTCAAGCCCCTAGGAGACCATTCCGAGCGGTTCACGGACTGCACTCACGATCAGCTGATACCAGTCTTCGATTCTGCTACTGATTTAAACACCAATTGAAACAAGTCCAGTCCTACGAATTTGAACTGAACGGTTCCGTGCGACAGGCACATGCAAATTTTGAGGCGTGTGAGCCTGTAACATGTTTCTATGATCAGTATTGCCAACGATGCGAGGTATCGAGAGTCTATTCTCATGACCTACAGTTAACTCCTCTAATATTATCTTTCAAAGTTCATATCACAATCTTTTATGAACCTCTCCATCAGAAAAGACTTGAGACTGTCAACCTAGACATCAGATGATGCAGCCTTGCTTATCCTATCTCGAACCATGAAGGTTAATCCTGGCACAAAATCACATGAAAATTGCACCTGATGTTTTATGAGCATTTGGTGGCGATGCTGACCTTTTCTTGCCATGATGTACAAGTCTGGGACGCATACGAAACTAGAAGTGTTTAATCTCATTCTCACTATCGTTAGTTACCAGAAAATTGATATACCTTAATCTTGAACCCTTAGCCAAACGAATCGGCTTAATCTTACCCGGGCCTCATCTGTATTTGTGTCAGTACTATATCGTTTGGGAAGCGCTTATTGCAAGACTTCGCATTAATGTCTTTACACGCGGTCATAAGCTCACAAGAGAGAATTATGGTAAACTGATAGCCATGAATTAGTTCTATAATGATTTCTTAAGTATATCAAGTGCCCATGCTGGCTGAGAGCTAAAGCTTACCTCGACCTCGCCTATATCCTCCGTGAGTGGATTATGTACCACCAGAGGAGATAGACTTTCATGCAGCGAAGAAGTAGACTCAACAGCTGAAACTGAACTCATGACCTTCTGATCAATCTAGAACGACTGCGGCTTGCGTGGAACTTCAGGCTAACGATTTAGAGGTGCAGGCGTGATACAATCCCCAGATCCAGATTAGTGGATTTCTGTGATCGAAAATACTTCTTCTTGCACGTGAACTAGACCCAGTAGGAAGTACCGTCTATCTTGGGCTCAAGATCACAATCGTCCCCTCAGCTCCCATCTTTGCGCTACTGGAAGTCTGGTATCCAATTAGACAACGTTCTTCCAGACCGAATCAGCGACTGGCTTTTTTTTAGAGGCACAACACCCAGTAAGTTGGCCACTAAGTTAATATTTCACATTGACTATTGTCGATAGTCGGGGTCTAGATCACCACTTTATCAATAGTCGGCCGAAAAGGTTTCGAGTACGATCTTGGAAACCCAATTGAGGGGTTCAGCTGCTCAGTAGACGCCATAGCTGGAACATTTAGGTTGGTATACTGAGACAGATCAACTGGTCCTGGATTGTCTCGTGCTGGTCTGGACCAAGAGGCCTCTTGTGATCCTTTAAATATAAAACCTGGGTACCGCGAGGCTATTCGAAGAGCACACGCATTCAAACTTCTTCCTGGCTATTTCTTGCACTTTTACCTTGGAGTTTAGGATCTCCGTAGGAAATCTCATACCAAGATACCTTTCAGATCGGTGTCTCCTTTGCTCCAACCATGCCTGCTCCTCCTCGTCCCAGCCGTGGCAGGCCAACCGCCTCTTCCCAGCAGGACGAAGATCTCTGGAAGGCTTACGCCAAAGCACTCCAGACAAAGTTCTTTAGCAATCTCGACACAAAGAATGAGATCTTCTATGCCGCTCCCATCGGGGTGATGGGCATTCCTGCTGGTGACAATATACTCCAGGAAATCACCAACAAAGGGGTTTACGAGATTGGCGATGTTGTTATGCAGCTGGATGCTCCTGTGTTCGCTTCTGGAGGCAATAAGTACTCTCAGCGACTTCAGGAGTAAGACACCCTGCGTGATATTAATTCAACGACGACTAACGTAAGCAATAGAGTTCTTGGGGCTGTAAAGCTCGGACAGAATCGAGACATGGGTGCCCAGAAACGATTAGACGACATCCGAGCAAAAGTCAGAAAGCTCAATGCACAACATGCAGAGCTGAGCAAGAGAGTAATTGAGAGTTACGCAGCAGACGAAGATGAAGGCAACATGTCTTTCGGACAGTGGGTTCCAAGAAATGTAAGATAATTGTGCATTCATTCCATCGAACCCATCCTATCGCAGACCAAGGCACTGATAATCTATCGGGCGTACAGTATCCGAGCTTTGACTTTCTATCTCGAGAGAAGCAAGCCGCCGCTGCCACTGAAGCATCCCTAACTGCTCAGATTGCCGGCCCTGGTGCTGATCAGCTCAATAGACAGAGGCAGAGACTGTCCAACGCATGTGAAATGCAAAGAGACTATCCTGGTTTCAACATGCCATGTGTCCTAAGGTTTGGCAACATCACCAGCGGCTCTTCTGACCTCTCCCAGGAGAGTGATAAATTGCCGAGACCTGCCTATACCATAGACAACTCTTACAGAGACACAGTCGGTAACTGGATTAGGGATGCCAGTGGCGAGAATAAGCTGAACTTGACCTTCAACATCAATGATGCTAAGTCAGAGCACTGGGATAAGTTGGGTTTCGTCAATGTGAACGCTAATTCACGCTTCGCATATTTCTTCAAGGCGATCTACACCCAAGATCATCAGATGAAGGAGGACTTCATCACGGCTCAAGAGGCTGGCTCTGAACTCTCAGTGCAGCTGTCGGCAGCCGAAGCGGGTGTCTTTACCGTCAAGCCCGGTGATTGGGATGTGCCCAACATTATGGACGAGTACCGTAATTTCCGGCCCGAAGTAGCTCGTGAGATTGGCCCTGCGGCTAGAGTCGACCAAGTCATTCTCGCTTACAAGGTGGCCATGAAGTTGTCCTTACAAGCCAATCTCGCCGAGCGTGTCTATGATATAACACACAAGGCCAAGAGTACTGGCGGATCAGTGAGCTTCTTCGGATTGGAGGTTGGGTTTGGGGGTGGAAGTAAAGACGAGGTCAGCATTTCTGGCTCGACCATTGAAATCCGCAAGGATCTTGCATATCCTGTCCTATTAGGTGTAAAGGGCAAGAAACTTCCAGCTCTTCCGACTGGCCGCTAGTAGGATATATACAAGCACTGAGAGGACTGTTGAATCGAAAGGCCTTATGTCTAGAGAAAGGTTTCCCATACTATGCACTATAGGAAAGATTAAATACAATTACAAAGCTGTAAGATAGCATAGTATCTGACGTTGGACACATTAGGTAACAGACTTTTGTCCCATCTTATGTTAGTAATCTCACCAGTGACGTGATTCGCTGACTCAGGACCACGATGAGTCAATCGGCAAATACTGCAAATGGGAAAAAGACTGACCTTGATCCGGTCAACATCAAAGTTGCCCAAAAAGTTTTCAGTCACCCGCGACCACATGCAGGAGCAAGACCTTCTTCAGCAGCTCGAGAACACGGCATTCGCCTGCTCATCTCTCATACGTTTGAGCGGTGGCAGCGCCAACTATGTCTATCGAGGCATTCTTATCCACGCCATGCCCGCCAGGGACAATGCTTGGGATATGGAGAGTGTTATCGTGAAATATTCACTTGGTTATGTACCAGGAAATGCTGGGTTCAAACTCGACTTATCACGCTGCGTATGTCCACATCTGATCTCCTTTCCCATCAAAGCCAAGGAGGCGATGTGCATAAGCCAGACAATGGCTGTCCCCTAACCCTGTTCTCTATACAGTCTGTCGAGAATACCGTACTGGAGTACTTGAATCAGTCATCACTGTTGACTATGGAAGTCAAGATCCCTGTTACTTATTTTCTAGATCTCAATGCTCATAGAGGCATTGCGGTACAACAAGACTTCCATCATTCAACAGACATAGCATCTATCATACGTTCAACAGAGCTGAGTGGCTTGTGGACGAAATCTCAGGCATTGTCCACCAGTCAAGAGGTTGGAAATTGGCTTCGTCACTTCCATGAATGGGCCTCAGAACCTCAACAAGCAGACTTCCGAAGCAAGGTTGGCTGCAACGAGCCCATGCAAAGACTCAAGCACAAGGTTACCTACGGCACATTCATTGAAATCTTGAAGAACTTTCCCGGTATCCTGGGAAAGAACATCAGGGCTCTGGAAATGGTCAAAGAGCGAGCAGAACTCGAGCTTCATGATCTGACTAGCGGTAGGGATGGACCAGATCGAGGTATGATCCATGGAGATTGCTGGATGGGAAAGTGAGTTACAGGGGCGCTTCAGGGGACGTATGCAGCGAAACTGATTACTACTTAGTGTTATACTAACAAAATACCCTCCTGCTCCAATCGGTCGTGATACCGCTAGAGACATCATCTTTATTGACTGGGAAATGTGCCAATTTGGCCATCGGGCGTACGACTTGGGGCATATGATAGGCGATCTGTATGAGGCGCATCATTTCCACGGCTCCAATATCGCTTTGACGATGATCAGAGGGTTCATTGACGGTTATGGGGAGATTGGCGACGAAATGGCTTTCCGAACGGCTATTCACACTGGCGTGCAGCTTCTGGGCTGGTATAATCGTCGTGCCCCATCGGATGTCATGAAAGGGGCCGAAGAACAGATTTTGAGTGCAGCGAAGATCTCGACGCACTTTATTGTTGGCGGCGGGGAGAGGGAAAAGAAGTGGTTTCGAGGTACACCATTGGCACCTTTGTTCCATCCCGCTACATAGTTAGGTCGCGGGACTTGCCAACATGCCCGTTACCTTATACGGGCCGACTTCCAAGCGACTGCCAAGAGCATGCTCATCAGCCTAGATATGCGCCTTATATAGAATTACTGCCTAGGTGTTGAACTGGAAATCAAAAGGTTTCCGCTCACCGTCGATCAATGGCCTTCTGTTGATGCATGCTGTAAGACGGCGCAGTCCGGCTCGCGCAATGAACTCAACGCGGTTTAGCGCCGTATTTCAGTGGCACTGCTCTGTGACAGCCCTCGATCAATGTTCCCCAATGGGAATAACCTCGTGAAGAACGCCCAACATGCGACAGAGGGTCAACTATAAGACAGGTTCTGTGCCCAGATGAGAGTTGCCACATACATACCTCAGAATTAAATTCATCGGGATTAAATTGCTTTACGTATTCAATCTTCTCCTCTCAGTCAGAATGTATCCCCATCAACTTGACTATCAACAACAGGCCTTACCAGTGGAATTACCAGCTGAAACAATCCCTCATCACGACTACATATACCAGCCGAGCGACCATATTTACCTTCCACAAATACTACCCCCTTCGCCTCCCATGGAAAGACCAATGTTATCTCCATCGCGCCCCATTCTCATCCCTTCAACCTCAATCACTGGGCCATTGGAGGTAACTCCACCATACCATCGAGCTTATCCCCCTATCCTCGGCTCCTATGGCATCTCTTCAAAAGAGTTCATGGTCATCATCGATGCCCTAAATATCGCACTCGCTGAGCCAGCGCCATTCAAAGCAATGGGAGTCGCAGGCGATGGCCTCGGCTTTGTCCCGAATGAAATCGCCCAAGGCGTTTCCTTAGGTCTTGGACTGGCTGCGGGTACTGGAACTGCTGCTACCGCATATTTTCGTGAGAGAAAGGTACTCGAGAGGGTAAATCGTGACATCTTCGCGCCAAAGGGTTTGGTGATGAAGACGGTGAAGGACGAGGAAGTGATGCAACGACTCAACACCACGGCCAAGAGTCTCGATCCACTACAGCGGCTACAAGAAATCTCATCGCATGTTGAAGTTTTGTCTTTTGACGTTGAGCCACCGGTCAGACACTCCAATATGCTGGATCGCATCAGCGCAAAACAAGCTGCCATCAAACAAGCCGGCAGGGAGAAGAAAAAACACAAGAAGCAAGAAAAACGTCTCCAGAAGCGCGAAAAGGCAGCTGAAAAGTTTGATCGCTCTGTTGCTTCTATCGATGAGCAGTATAATTCCGACGTTGAAAGTCGGATTGAGATTGAGGCCAAGATCGCGAGGTTGGAGGATAGGATCACGGAGATCAACATCAAAGCAGAGGAGAAACTCATCGACTCGAGTGAGAAGAAAGCCGGCGAGGTTGAAAAGAGACGAAGAAAGGACCTGGAAGAGGTTGAGAAGGATCGTGCCAGGTTGATAGAGAAGCATGCTAAGGCGATCACCAAGGTAAGTAAGAAGGCTGAGAAGAAGGATGAGAAAGATGAGAAGAAGGTGGCTAAACTGGAGTGGATTATGATTCGAACTATTTAGAATTTCCCCTTGATATCACTTTATAGATGTACATATTATTTGATTAAAATTATGCTCGATGTTTTCCATTCCCGCTTTCTCCCAATCTCAAATCCATATGTCCCAGCAATGACCCCATTCATGATCCCCTCGGCCCCTTTCTCCTCCGCACTGCCCTTTTCGAAGTTCATACTGGCTATTTGGAGCGGAAATATGAAGAGTAATGACTCCGTGCTGTGAGACTCGTGTCCAAGATACGACGCTGCCAGTTGGCATATCTCAGCGGCAATAGCTTTCCTGACTACTTTCCGGTCCTCGAGCACAGCAGGAATTTCAGCCACTAGAGGAATGTTGAAGAATGTGCATAGACCCGTCATACAGAGTATTATTGCTCTTTGTAATGCAAGAAGGGCTTTGTCTCTGACCGGATGCGAAGTGCTGTCTTGTGTTGAAGTGAAAGGACAGCCAGTCAGAGGCCGAGGGTGCTGATAGAACTGCTCCCAGTCTTCTAGATCGGACAATGTAATCTCGACTTGCTGCCGAAGCTCTTCGGCGAACTTGTAGTCAACTTCGCCTCTTTCTACCCGATCCATGTCATGCAACTGGCCGGGAACGCGGGCAAAGATATCGTGCAAGGCATCACTAGCTGTCTTTGGCACAGTCGACGGCCAGGGGACGGTCTGCCACTCTGGAAGTGTCAGATAGCAATGCTTTCTTTTTATCAGTGCGCACAATATCTACGCCAGTCAGCGATGTTCCATTCCGGGAGAAGCAGTTCATACTATCTCGAACCGGCACTGTCTGAGAAGTTCCCTTTCCAGAACTGTCTGGTGTCTCCATGGTCCTCTCAGCTTGACCTTCGATCAACGGTTCAGTATATGGACTCTGGTATCATGGCGCATCACAGAACCTACCAACTGAGTTATTCCCTCGTAGTGCTTCAACCATCCCGTCTTGTCCGTAAAGACGATGTTCTCAAACATGCATAGACAAATTACACTCGCAAGCGTATCCCACTCGAGAACGGCGGTTGAACTCGCCAGATCAAGCTGCACTCTGTTCAAGGCCTTGACGTATTCCCTACTTCCGAGGTCAAAGATTCGCCTATCGCCGTTTGTTTTGCCAAAGTACACTGCTGCTAATGCCCGTACTGCAAGAGAACGTGTAGAATCCGACAATGTGATGGATTCGAGGTTGGCCATCAAGGGCGTAACTTCATTGATCCGCGATAGTAGGTGAGCATGAATTACGGCATCTTGATCCAGTAACAGTGGTGGTGGATGCCGTATTTGTCGTTCAATGGCCTCGGGAGACGGGCTGGCCATTTGGACCTGCACCTGGTTGTCCTTGACCGGCAATTTATCTTTGGAGAAACGCGATGTCTCGTCAACAAACTCGCCGTACGTGACATAGCCTTCACAAGCTATCCCAGCTTTCTCGCATCGCTGACAGTGCGGCTTGCTGTGATCTACAATGAGCGTCAGTCAGCGCGTCTCCTAAACGACATCCATAGGGACGATACCGCATTTTACGCGTCTTCGCTTGCATGTCCTACACGCTTTACTGCGACCTCCGCGATTGACCATGACGACGAGTTCGGGTTTGCTCAGGCTGACTGTTCACCAACGCGCTCAGCATGAAATGAGGGGATATGTCAGATGGGATTTGCCAAGATTGCGATTGCGCCACAGATGAGTCGTCATCATCCTTGGTTTGAGGATGGCGCAGTGATAGCCAACTCATGACCAGATGTCTTGGCTAGAGAAGCAGTGTCTTGGTGTGCGGCCGCAGGGACTGACACACTCACACAAAATGGGCTCACCATGGGGAAGACGCGTCACAAATGGCTTCACACTCAGCGGCGTAACAATATTGAGGCAGAGCCCACCGAAGACCTGTGCAAAACAGAATTATGTTGTTATTGAAAAAATTTCAGTATGATCCTGTAGTAATGGTATCCAGTGGCTCTTTTGTCCGACTGTCTATTGGCTGGTACAACACCTGAGCCCGAGGTGAACATCCCAAGTAGTAGTTATTCAGTTGCATGCTGACTTGGATACAAAGGATAGCTGCATGCATAATCCTTTGAACTTTGCGGTATGAGAGAATATCACCCTCCTACAAAGCCAGTATATGTTGCAGCAATTGACTATATAACTAATCCGTAATCTTCCATTGATCTTCGAATTAAAGTTATGTACAGATCTTCATAAGGTCCAAGTCTTGTCCATCTCATCCTCAGCCCTACCCTACGGCCCCCAAAACCACAGACCAACGCCAACTAACGTCGACTCCCGACGCTGACACCGCCAGCGTCCTCCCCCTCCGTCTCCTTTCCGCCCCGCCGCCCTGTTTTATCCCCTGTAGGTAATTACGGTCCCACCAATGACCACCAGCTGCCAAGTTTTTAGGCACGTCCTTCCAATCCATCGCCGCCAGAGCATCCATTTCATCATCCCCTGCCAAGCCATCACTGGAAATTAAGCAATGACTTGTACTGCGGGGCTCACAACCTCCATCGTTTCACTCAACACCACGATCATGATCTGATCAGTCAGTTACAATGTCAATGTCAATTGCAATGTCAATTCAGTTCAATCAATTCTCTAGATGCCCTTCCTTATTCTACCGCAACTCCAAGTAATCCTGAATTATCCACAGGTAATATGTATGCCGTGCTGTAATACAACTGCAAAAATTAATGATGCCACTCTATCCGTATTACCAATTACATTGTTTCTTTCTGTTCGTGTTCTCGTCATTGCGCGTGCTTTTTGATGCTGCTCCGATACCCCGGTGTCGCCCCTTGGCAGAAATAGTGGTCCAGCACCAGCTCCTCTGCCTTGATGTCCAACCATCCAGGCGACGAGTCGCCAATGCCAAAGCTCAGCCAGATCTCGTCGTCCAAGTAACCGTGGCTCCTCTGCGTCGGTTGATCACCGTGATACACCATGCTTCCTGTCCAAATGTATCTGCTGTTGGTCTCACCGTGGTAGGTGAGCTTCTTGCTGACGCTCATCATATGGTATGGCGCGACGGGTGAATAAACAACTATTCGGTGGTCGTACCACGTGTTTGTATATTGAGGAGGATCGTAGCGCATCTGCACCATGCCCATAATGACCGTGTTGTTCTCCATCGGCTCGCAAGTACCGCGATTGCAGAGCGTGAGGCTGAGCATGGGCGTCGACTGATGCACGCGCTTATCGGTGAGCATGACGTCGTTCATGCAGTTCTTTTCGGCAGAGTGCCATGTCTTCTTCTCGTTGTCGGGAGGGAAAGGTTCGTCTACGGCGGATTCGGGCTCAGCTTCCATGTTCTGGACGGGCTCGTCGGTCGAGTTGAAGCGGAACAGCTGGCTAGGCTCTACCATGAACATCATCTCGTCATCATCGGCGCTGAAAGGATTGTAGACAGGAGCCCAGTTCTTCTCGCGTTGGTACCGGGCGTCGGATTCTTGGCCCTCGGGGGGCTGGCGACGGAGGAGGACGGGCTTGTCGAATTCGATGGCAGGGAGTTCTTTCGCGTGCTTGCCCATCTGCTTGACAAGCTCCGGTACAGCTGCACGTGCATCGACGATGTACATGCCCTCGCAGAGGTTCTCGTCATCGACCTGGTGGGTGAAGATGAGCATAGGAGTACCATTCTTCCTCCAGAAGAGCTTCATATCCTCAGGACCAATGTATTTATCCATGTCGGGCTGATTCTTGCAGTGGTGCTCGGGGCCTTGAGCTTCTGTAAAACCCTCTACGAGCATCTTATGCCAATCGTTGTCCGCAGTGAGCTCCGGCCGGCCGAATGCATCCCATGTTAGGCTAACGAAGGTGGCGACTTGCTGAGCTCGTCTGTATTTCTTGCCCTTGATATCTTGATCGACGTGGGGAGCGCGCGCAATGACGAGGAAGTCGTGCTTGCTGCCTTTTGGCAGTTCAAGAAGGGTAGGATTCATAATCTTCTGGCCCGTCTTCTTGACATTTATAGAGTTGTAGAAACCCAAGTTATTCCGTGTACTCGTGAGGAGGCGGTAATCGTTGGTTCGAGAGAGGAGAGGATCGTAGCCGGAACGCCCATTGCCGAATAGCCTGTCGCTCATGGTGAAGGTGAGGATCATGACGACGAGGAGGGCTGTTGTCGTCACGTAGAGGATGATGCGCCGCGGGTGAGGATGAGGAATGCGAACGCTCGAGAGGCGCACGCTCAAGTTGCGCAAGCTGTTAGGCAAGCGCATGTTGGAAACGCGCATCTTGAAATGAGGGAGCCGCGTCGGCTGGCGAAGAGAATTGAAGTGAAAGACAGAGGAGGCTCGAGCCTCACATCGAAGAGCAGGAGAAGACGTGTCTCGATTCGTGCGGCCGCAATCGGGCTCGGCTCGTTTTGAGGTAGCGGTGGTGCTAGAAGTGCAAGGAGGTAGAGAAAAAGACAGCGCCGCGAAGGAAATAAAGTACGGCAAAAGAGCGGATGGAAAAGAAAGATGGAGACAAGTTGAGGCGAAGTAATGTCCAGTGTTTGACACGATGGAATGGAATGATTGGACTTTTTGCAGGCGAGCGCCCCCCTAAAACAAGCATAAGAAGGAACCCACGATTTCAACAGACTTTTTTTCTTCTGGTTAAAGGGGAGGGGGGGTTACAGGGCCTAGCAGGGATGAGGGCCACTAAATCTAGAGTTATTTTTCAATGGAAGATTCGATTCCCTGACATCCTGTTGGTCAATGCGTCATGGGCTGCGCCACAATTGGTTGATTCCCGCCAGAGCTCTCCACTGCCGCTGGTACCGCACTCAGTGAAAGAACAGGTTCAGGACATGAGCTTGTAGATCAGTGAGTTCTTTTTTAACTTGTTTGCGTCTCAGCCATCGGCGATTAAAACACGTGGGCCCTGTCATCTCAGATCAGACAGAATGTTCGTGATATTCAGACACAAAGCTTGTCAATTAAATGCGAAGTCGTGGCACAGACAGTTCTAGATCTGGATGCGGAGAAGGCTTGTAATACAGTGCATGAACAACAAAGGCTCACGCGGATGGTTGCCACATTAATTAATACAGTCGCACAGTTGCAACGCCAAGTCTGCTCACACACCACCAGATAAATCTGTGGAGATTGCCAACATGGAGTTGTAGATTTGCCAAGGTGATCATCCACCTTTTTTCGTCTCTTCTAACATGTATATCAGCCCTATGGCGAACTCTATTTATTATGCGTTCTCACCGAGCTCATACATCTACGTACTGTATCGATTGTCATTAGTAGATATGATGAGGCGGTGATGCATACGTCAACAATGCGTACATTCTACGAGGTCTGGACTCTTCGTTAAGGCCTTGGCGGTCCCAAAGGATTGCCTGCCTAAGCGACGACCAAGTATGACCAGTTCTTTGCGCCTCTTTGTTCCTTCACCCACTCACTGAACCGTCACAGTGATGTATGGACCAAAGCGAGACGCGTCACCCCCATCTCAGGCTGAGATCGTTCTGCAACCTCCAATTCGGGATGTACCTTGATTGCGTCATGGGGGTCTCGTTTTTGAGCATTTTGTCAGGCCACTAGGTGTCGATGCTCAGAAACTGACGCGAGGTAGATTGTTTCCATCCTTCTCTGGTATTGTGTTTCACAAGGGAGCGTAGCTGCCAAACTGTTTGCTCATAGGTTCCGTGATGTTCAAGTGAAAATAAGGCCACCATTGCCAGCCACCTATATAACCAATTCAGTGTAGGACTTGGCGCTGCAATTCTTGGTAGCCACATCGCAGACAACGCAAACTATAACTAACTGATGCGGCCCATGTCGGAATTAACAGGACTCTGGAAGACGACTTCACCTACTATTGTAATGCTATACTTGATACGTAGCATCGGCTGGCTCTCGGTTGTCCGTTACCAAGTTTCTTGGCACAGACGCATATGGAATATCACAGTGAGGACCGCGATGCTAGAAAAAGTCCCAGTATGAGGAATACAGTATTTGTTAAAAGTAGAGTACGTTTGATAGAAGTCGAGACAGGTCCTGATACGAGTTAGGCTGTTGGGGTTTCCTCGTCGCGAACGGGACAGCTGGCTCAACAACAATACTGTACCAAAGACGTAGGCTCTTGATGGCTTCAAGCCTGGTTCTGTGAATAGCCTCGATAAATCTGTGGAATATGAAGCCACTGAAGGACGCACTGGAGACTGTTCGAGGGTAGGCCTTGCTTCAGTCTGGTTCATATCTTGAAGTGACTTCTACCGTTGAAAGTCTTAACAGACCGCGACGGCTAGAAGTACTATTTGAAATCTGGAAAGGATAAGTTGAGTTGCCAACCGCAAAGTTGGCAAACAATATACGACTCAAACCTTGCTTTCCATCAACTCCTATACCTGCTCTGAGAGCATCAGGAAAGCCGGTCACGAAGCACATGCGAATCATAAAGACTCATTAAACATCCTGAAGGTGTCGGGGAAGTAATAAATATCTGGTAAATGGGCGATATAAGCTTGAGGGGTGTTGGTACTATAGCCAGACTCATCATGCCCTTAAGGAGGTGTGAGAAATAATGCGGATGACGATGCATTGAGAGAGGGCTATGGAGATGACTGCGGCCTATAAGGTTAACCTTTAGGCAGCAAACACAAGTGACGAATGAGAACACGGTATTTATTGAGAGAGGGCAAAAAAGGAAAGAGGAACGAAAGACAAGGGAAAGGCGTCCTTTCCAAAAAAGATCAGACAACAATGCCACCAGTCAAACACTAATCAGTGTTCACATGGGTGAATGGATGTAAGGCAAAGACGATAAAGCTCATAATGCTCAAGATCAGCGAAGGGTTTGAACCTGCCTAAATAGTAGACTCCTTCCAAGCTGGTAAGGAGATGGAACCAACTCTCATAAAGGTAATAAGGCTTAAGCAATGAAGCCCAATGCGCTCAAGTTCAAAGTGAGGTGACTAGATAGTTAACGAAAAAGGGGAAGGCCCGTACAGTTGACATTAAGAAAATGGAGGAGTTGTATCCAGAGTGGATGTGTTGCGTACGAGTCAGCCAGACACAAGCAGCACAGCCATGCGATGTTTCTGGGTGCCGTCAAGTGTATGAAGTGATGCCAGAATTGTTCATCTGCCGAAGCTTCACCATGGGCCCGCGCCTCAGGCAACTTGGCAGAACAAACGGGTCAAACCCTAGTTACCGGGATGTTGTAAGTGGGATATCTGTATTTGAAAAGAACTGCGAGTCGGTGACAGAGGGTTTCTGCGTCGTACCTTGAGCACGCACGTAATGTAGTTCTCTCATGTGCCAGAGTATCAAGTGAGGGATCTCGAAAGGAGAGGCCAAGAGAAGAATGAGTTCGCCCGGAAGTGCAAACGGTTGCTAGCCTCGTGAGGGGCCTCGTGAAACCTTCTAATGGTAGTTAGACGGTATGCCCGAAAGAATAGAATCTTGGCGAGGGGCCCATTGAGAAATGCCGAGAGGAAGATATTGCCGTACTTGCTCTTGGCCAAATACCAGGTTCCCTTTTAGTGGTTCTTCATAACCCAAAGTTACCTGTCATTTCTATCCCACTTCCCCTGGTCCAAGACCAGCTTTAACCTGTAGCCTTTTCTTGGCAGGATCTTTCTCTGTGCTTCGCTTCGGATCTACAAGTAATCGCCGCGTGCGACTTTTTGTGAAGAAATCTGACAATTACTATAGCATAGTTGACTTACAGCGCTATAGGTAGCATCTTATCATAAGCTATCAAAAGCATGGGGCTTAATTGAGCTTTCGAGGGCACCGTTACGTTGCATCTACTATCAGCGGGATTTCCGTAACCGAATGCTAAAGATTATACAGAAGAGGTATGGCTTGACAGGCCGTTGACGGTAGCTATATATATCCTGGTCAATACCCCTGTGCTAGTCTGAAGATCGATTAACCTGACGTTTGACACGTGCTTCAGGGCTGAGCCTTGGCGTAAAACCGAGGCTGTGACAATGTCTTTATGATTACCTGCCTATTTCATGATAATCGAGTTCATTTGAGGAAGTTCAGTCGACTTAGTCAATGAAGATCTCTCGTAAACGGCAACTTCCATGCAGCACCGTCTTCAACATTTGTCGTGTGGCTTCACTCAATCGAGTCGCTTGGCGCGTCCCTGCTGCGCCGCATCCCTGCTTCATCACCAACGGACCTATGACCGCCCGCGTCGCAAAAGCGAATGATACCATCAATTGTCTGGCAGCCAACGTTTAACCGTGATTCGCCTATCAATCTCGTCCCTTTTTCGCATCGCATTAAACCCACCAGCCTATAGCATGCCACCAACCCATGTAACCACTCACCTGAGATGTTATTCCCACCGTTAGACACCTTCCCCATTTCGACTAGAGCCATGCATGTGATGGTCGGCATTTGCCGCACTGACAGCTCTAAGGGTTCTAATGGCCCATAGCTAAACTGCTAGTGGACTGTTTGTTATACCTTTGGAAATATGGTATACCTACATTCCTAATCTGTTGGCTGCCAAGTCACCGTTAGAGACGAACTCTATTCCCTATTCACTAGCGTCGGTATTGAGCTGGTCTGTTATATCTTGATGCCATCTCTCATCATGTTCGGCCCATCGCGCTCACTCCTAGGCATCGCCTTGTCACTCATTCAACAAGTCTCTCGTTTTTCACCATGAGAACCTCGTTCTCGTCCATTCTTTTCAGCCTTTGGCTCCTTGGCCTTGGCGTGCTCGCACACGACGAGTCATGCGGTTGCACTGTCAAGTACATTGTCGTTGAGATGCCTAGTCAAACAGTCGCTGCTCAGACCAAGCCCACCAATATCCGATCTAAGCCTAACCAGACGACTGTTCGTGCGTCTTCGACTTCCGCTCACCACAACACCACGGCGACTTTCCTTCCCAAGCCTCCCGCCAAGGTCGACTTGAGCAACCCCGAGAATGCGGTTCCCAAGAAGAACATCTCCATGTCTTACGGCGATGTTGAGAAGCCCCGTAACCAAACCTTCCCTGCGCTCAACACAACCGCTCCCAAGGGGGCTATCGACATGGACCTTGTCATGAACCATCCAGCTGTTGTTCTGGATCACATTGACGCTATTGTCTCGGTCGAGTGTACGGCCGATTCCGTCAAGGTCCAGTTCGGAAAGTCTGCTGCTTTCGAGAAGGCTATCGATACTTGGTCAGATGACGAACCATTCATTCTCATTACGAACAACATGGGCAATTGCAAGACCGACATTGGCCAAGCTTTCTACCTTGTTGATGGCGTTACTACAGACAAGGGTGATAAGACCATCACTTGCCATGCTGCTGAGCAAGAGCTGGCTGACATTGCTGGCACGTTTCTCTCCATTAATAAAAGACAAGACTAACATTGTCCAGAAACCTGTGAAATGTCGTTCACATCGATCCCTGCCACCAAGTTGACGAAGCGCCTTACACTTAACCCCAGTCTTTCTCTCAACTTCGGCACTGGTCTTGAGAGAGATACTGTCCTTTTCCAGGAACAGCCATGGGTGACCATCAAGGCCGAGAAGGCAGAATTCTCTTCCACTGTCTCCTTCTCTGGCCGCGCCAAGTACAACTTTTGGCGCTTCAAAGTACGTGACTCTGGAGATATGAGTAGCCTAGTGTACTAACTTGAGTAGATGGAAGATCTCTATTTCGATCTCGATACCCATTTCTCAGCTGATGTCGCTTTGGCCGCCGATGTAGCTGCAGCTTGGTCTCGATCTATCCTCTACGACCCCGATACCCTCACATACACCCTCGTCGAAGTTCCTGGTATCCTCTCTCTAGGACCAGGCCTGTCTTTCGCTGTTGGAGTAGATGTTGATACCTCAGCCGCCGTTGCAGTCAGAGCTGGCGCCGGTGTTGCTATCCCCGCCGCAAACGTGCATCTCGATTTCCTCGATTCGGGCAAGAATGCTGCTACTGGCTGGGAGCCTCAGTACACATCTTACGCCAACATCACCGAGAGCGTCGAGGTCGGCTTGAATGCCAGTGCGTCGCTTACTGTCCAGCTCACCTTCAAGCTTCTCGGCGGCCTGGTCGATCTCAGCAGCGGACTCACAGCTACTCCTGAATTTGTGAACAAGTTCACTCTGGATGCTGCACAGTCGGCCCATGCTTCGACTGGTGGTGCTGGAGTGAATCTTTTGGACGCCGAAAAGGTTGCCCCAGTTACGACACCTGGCTCAGAACTTGCTGTCGTAAATGAGCCCAAGGATTGTGGTGTTTCTCTCAAGTCCGACTTCATTTTTGATCTGGAGGGCTTTGCGACAAAGTGGTGGAAGGCTAATCTGTATCACGTTGAGGTCCCCATTACCGATCTTTGCTATAATTTCCAGTAGTAATACCTTGGAAACAAGGACCTCTTGTTATAGATGGCAGCTGTAATATTAGTCTTAGTCTCGTGATTCTCATATACCCTTTGTGCGATCAACCATTAGCCTGATTGTGTTTGTGTAGGCATCTAGAATAAGTCTGACACCATTACGCCACTCGTTCCAGGCATCCAGATAACATCGCACCATAAAAGCTGAACCAGACGAGACGATGAGATTTACGGTAATAGTTTATCCAAGTCGGCGATTTCTCATATAAAGATGCCCGCACAAGATACGTCTGATCTAATCCGCCAACAGGTGGCTGCATGGCTCAACACCACGTCATATGCAGCGTCTTTACTAGAACCTCTGGCTGGTGGACAAGCCAATTTTACGTATCGCGCTCACCTTATCAATCCACTGGACGATGGCACAACTGAAGTCGTTGTCAAGCATGGCGAGCCTTATATGGCGCGTCACCCCGCCAATGCCGTCACTGTCAACAGATGCGTGAGTGAATCAAGGATAAAGGAAGGGTTTGGCTGACACGACAAAGGACGTTGAAGGAGAAATTTTGTCAGAATTGTCTACGAATCCCATAGACGTGATGCAGTCTGGAAAAACTGCATACGCTGTTAGAACAGCAACAGCTTATGCCTACGATACTGAAACCAAGACATTGGTCTTAGAGTATCTCCCCAATGTAGTAGATCTCAAGACCTACTCTCTTAATCATTTCCCATCCCCCACACCTGAGTACTTACGGAACCCAACTCGCGAACTGGGCAAAGTGCTGGCAATATACATGGTCAAATTTCATGACAGGACCAGGGAGATTGTTCGGAAGTCGTTCGAACAGAAGCATACACAACAGCTATTGGGTTTCAACAGGGTGATTGATAGCAGCAATGACATGCAGAGGTTAAAACATGGGATCAATTTCGATTGGATGATCGATCGCGTTGACCAGTTCCCTGGAATTCTGTCGGAAGCAAAGGATACATTTCATCTCGTCAAAAACATGGCACTGAAGGAGCTGAGCGACCCGTCTGCAGACTTGACACTGATTCATGGCGACTATTACCCTCAGAAGTGAGTCCATCCCCAGCTCTTTGGATCCCAAGTTAATGACTTGAAAGTATCTTGCTGGAAAATGCCCATCTTGGATCCGCAACTACCAGAACCTTATATGTCATCGACTGGGAAAATTCTCAGGTCGGCGTTCCGAGCCTTGATCACGGCGGCATGCTGGGCGAGATGTATGTACTCTGGAAATACAAACACATCGACGCTGGGATATGGATGCTTCAAGGTTACGCTGAGGGGCTGGGGCCTCGGACTGAGGATGCAGCATGGCGAGTGGCCCTTCAAGTTGGGGTACATCTTTTGAGTTTTGGTACTTTGGCATCAGGTTGGGGCACGACTGAGGAAGTGGAAGATTTGGCTCGTTTGGCGAGAAATGTTATTGTCAAGGCTTGGACTAGAGACAGGACTTGGTTTGACAAGAGCGATTTTGCCTGCTTGTTTGCAGGTACTACACAAGATCCAGGACACAATTAGATATTCGGGGTCATCGATCATGGGAACTGGAGAGCCTCAATCGGTTACCCAATTTTTAAGCCTGGCAGTGACGCTAGAATCGCCCAAGATCGTGACATAATCAGTGGATATTGGCGAAGCTTGTTGCTCACCACGGCAGTGACCTCGAATGCCGGCAACACTCAAATGCAGGGAAAAGAAACGAGTATGATGCTCAGGACCACGTCTGAGTTGTACAACAACCCGATCACGAATGATATGACTCGGTTACAGCTGGGCACTCGGCTACGAGCCAATCAATTTGTTACATATACGCGTCGTTGAGAATCTCGATGAGTTTGTTAACAAATTCTTGATTTGAGATGATGCCAAGTCCATTCGCTCGGATAATGCGGCCTCGGCTGACGGCGTTTCAATATGGAGCCGCAAATCCCCGATCCAATCAGAGACAGTGATCTTCAAGAACTGCAAGGAACAGAGCCGATACAGGCAGGTTTAGTTGTTGATTTATTTTATGCTGTGACGTCAAAGACACAACAAGAACATGGGGCTTTGACAACAAACATCACCAATGATCTCATATCCTCACTAATTGATAAAACAAATAAAATAGCTAGAAACTCAATTGAATTTTTGATCTTCGGCGCATCCAGACTCGTTGTGACCTCTCGCTAACTCACCATGGCTCATCAAAATACCCTTAGCAAGGCTCTTGTAGGCCTGCTGCCTTTCGCTTCAGCAGCTTCACTCAACTCCGAGTACACCTTCAATCCTCTTCACCATCTCGCGGGTATTGCTCCCTACTTCGAGCCCCAAGATCCTCCCGCTTCTCCCGACGCGCCCCAAGGCTGCACCCCCGAGCGCGCTGCGTATCTAGTGCGACACGCTGCCATTTACGCCAACGATTTTGACTTTGAGGAGTACATTGAGCCATTCATTGAGAAGGTTCAGAACAAGACCAAGATCGACTGGAGCAAGATTCCTTATCTGAACTTTCTGGACGATTGGGAACCTCCAATTTCTGATGCTGAGGTATCGCTTTTAACCAATGTGGGAAGACTTGAGGCTACGCGATTGGGCGTTGACCTGGAGTTCCGATACCCAGAGTTCAAGCAGCCCAAGAAGGTCTGGACTTCATCCGCCGAACGAACCGTCAAGTCGGCTCAATCTTTTGTCCGTGGCCTTGAGTCCGACGATAAGTCGATCAAGGTCGAGAGCATTTACGAGTCAGAGGAATCTGGTGCCGACAGCTTGACTCCCTACAAGGCCTGCCCCGCCTACGATGGCTCCACCGGCAGCGATGAGGCCGAAGTCTACCAGAAGAAGTACGCCAAGCCAATCGTCGATCGCTTCAACGCGCTTGCATCAGAGTTTAACTTCACCGTCAATGATATTTTCGGCATGCAGCAGCTTTGTGGCTACGAGACTGTTACTCGCGGCAAGTCGCCGTTCTGCAACCTTGAGCTCTTCACTCCCGATGACTGGCTTGGCTGGGAGTACTCCGAGGACGTGCGATATCACTACAACGCTGGTTACGGCAACCAGATCTCTGGTTACGTCGGTATGCCTTGGCTCAACACCACAGCTGGTCTCCTCCTTGGTGATGACTCCGATGAAGAGCTTTACGTCAGCTTCACCCACCGTGAACTACCTCCCATGGTCCTTGTCGCTATGGGTCTCTTTAACAACTCCGAACCCGCCGGTACAGAATCTCAGATCAACGACACCATGCCCCTGAGCAAGATCAACTACCGTCGCGCCTGGAAGAGCTCTCACGTACTGCCCTTCCTGAGCAACATCGCCATCGAGCGCCTCAACTGTACCAACACCTACGGTTATGAAGATGGAGAGTACTACCGCGTTCTAGTCAACAGTGCACCCCAGGCTCTACCTTCGTGCGAAGACGGACCCGGAACAAGCTGCACCCGAAAGGGTTTCGAGGAGTATGTGCAGGACAGAGTCGAAAGGTTTACCGGCTTCTCTGAAAAGTGTGGAGTGGAGTACGATAACTCTACTGACATTCTGTCCATTTACAACAATTAATGACTGTCACGATTATGTAGCTTCAAATATATATTTAATATACATCACACTTGATTTGTTAGCGCCGACCCTCATAAACCTTGTGGATCGACGTTAAGTTTTCATTGCCGCAGTGAAATGGTTTAAAACTCCGTTATAGAGAGTTTAAGTCGGCTATGGTCTGCCGTGACCTCTTACTTCGTGGTACCTGAGAAAAGAATGCCTGAAAATATGACTGACACCAAGTACACCAGTGTTTTACTCTTTCAATCACGCCAGGCAGAGCAGACCTTGCAATCTCCAGGATACCATTTAACTCACTTATTATTCGACGTATAAGAAAGACACTTTTTTTTTGATAATCATGATTTGTCTGTCAAAACCTACTTAGGTATTAAGCTTTACAGTCGCGGATTTTCTGACGTGCGATTTGTCACGCTTTGGGGTATGAACCATTCAAGACGCTTTTGACTTTCATTCGTCGACATATGTTCTCGAGAATTCGCCGCATGGGATGAGTATAAGATGCAATGCTCTGCTTGTAAGCTGAATTAACTGGATGAAATGGTTTATCTGTCCGAAATTATCACCTCTGATAACAAAAAAAGCACCACCAAGTTGAAGTCGCGCACAACTCTTACTTGTCAACGCCGAATTGATCTCTAGTCAAGATGAGACGAGCGAGCGATACAGAGACCGCATCCCAAGATCGCTGCTTCACTCTCTTCCCTAACCTACCAGCCGAGATACGCCTGATGATATGGGAAGCCGCCTTACCTGAAGAGATACATCCTAGGTCGAAGATATGCGAGATTTGGGACTTGAAACGAGGCGAAGACATAATTGCATCCACACCCCGAGCGACAGCTAATATAGCTTTTCTGGCCTGTTGTCACGAGTCCCGTCACTTTGCTATCAATAATGGAAGTTTAGTACCATTAAAGAGCCTTGTACCGGGCAAAGCGTGGCAAAAGAAAGTCTGGATAGATCGCAATGTCGAGATCGTCTTCATCCCTTTCGAACCGCGCTATCTCGACAGAATCATCACTCTCCCACCGAATATCAAAGTCCTAGCCGATACAATAGGTAATACATACGACCCCGTGCGCGAAGATACCGTCGGGAAATACATTACCAAATGGCGAAACGAAGGTACTATCGATATTGATACCTTATACTTTGGCCTTGAGGACGAACTTCCCAGGTAAGTATTTCTAGCAGCTTCATGATTTACTGCCGGAGACTTGCTAACAAATGTTTTGTAAACAGGAATTTAAAATCAAACAGAGATGGGAGGAGAATACATATTTGGTCTCCGAGGTTTGGAGGCATTCATATGATATGGCCCAGGGAATCTGAGAATGAGAGCGAGCGAGTGCAGCCCAGGGAATTTGAGAACGAAAGCGAGCGAGTGCACCAAAGCACTCTTGAAGATTTCTCTTTTACGGAGTTTCTGTGGGACTTATGAATGTTTCTCGCCGATTGACTTCTCATACCTTGCCTTTCACTCCATTGAGTCTTCCCGTCTCAAATATCACACGGACTACACGCAATATCTCTATCTATCTGCCCTGTCAGCAAGCCATAGCGCCTTTCGAACCATGATAGCTGGTTCTTACGGGTACCCCGGCGAGGACAGACCGCAAACTCCCACGAAGCCTTTTTGATACCCCTGCGAGGACTTTACAACCCCGCCTGGGTTTGCTCCAGCGAACCATCTTTCCCGTGCTATTCTTCAGCTTGTGCGAGATCCAAGAAATAAAACTAGGTTCAAGCGATATCCAGTGCCCTTAGGGGCTAGACTATAAAAACATGCACATTGTGCAGGGTCTCCCCCCCAAAGGAGCAGTATGTAGTTAATTTATGTTTTATTCAGCACACTGATAATTATGTTACCAGGGACTATATCATGCAGAAGCATACAGAAGATATGACTGGGCATTCGGCGGATGCAAGAGGAGCCTATATACCAGGATATTGAATACAGCAATGATGGTTACTTCACTGTAAAAGGCCGAAGCCGCTGTTAAGTGGGCTGTCGAGACTGAGAATCTTGACTAGAAGAGTTTGGAAAGAGTCGTTTTGGCGATCATCTGATGTAGATGGCGAGCTTGACACCGTCGTTAGTTTAGCTTCCTGCAGCGCTTGAACACTTAATCGAAGCATGACTCATTTACACCTTTCAGTTCCCTAATTATGTCGCGCAGCTAGGTTCTCTGTGCTGATCTAATTTCTCATCCACAAGTCTCAATTGGAAATAACACACCTGAGTGACGACTCAACGATATCGCGTAAGTTTGGTATTCAAACCTTGAGTCCACTTGTCAGAACTCTATGGCGAAAAGGCCCTCACAACAAACAAAAGACACATTTTAAGAGCCCACTACGTGTCTGAAGGTTCTGAATTAGAAAGTCAGAATAAAAATGAGCAGAAGATGTCTTATATAAAACGGCAAACTCTCCCCTTACGCCCGTCTTATTCTCTTGTATCATCATCACACAAACATTGCATCATAACTTTACCAAAGCTCCTTCACGGCTCTTGCAGCAGCACTGGGTCTCCCTTGTCAGCACTGTACACTCAGACATCACCTGCTGCCATCATGGGTCAATCCATGTCAAGTGACTTTGAGAGCTTCGACAACTTACCACCAGAGCTTAGGCTGATGATTTGGGAAGAAGCTCTTCCGAAGAAAAAAGACACACATGCAGCCTACAAAACTTTCCATGACGCCTTCTTACGTGGCCTACGGTTGGAAAAGCCAGAGGGGGCAGATGGACCTCGACCCCTCCTGGAGGCATGCTACGATTCTCGGGCCGTGGCAACGAAGAGTGGATCGTACATGACTGTCAAAGACAAAAAACATCGAATATTCTGCAAAACAATCCGAGGAATTTTCGAAAAAAGATTCCATTCGGTCTGGGTTGACAATAGTATTACAACTTTACACGTACCAATCGCTGCACTGACATGTGGACGCATCACCAATTTACCAACCAACATCAAGGCTGTTGCTTGCATGGTGCCTACACCACAGGCACTCCGAGCCTTGCAAAAGTGCCTCACCCACGATACCGAGTACAAAGGTATCAAAACAGTGTACCTTGGGATTGCTGGCATACCCATCCAGTATAGCAAAGGCGACGACCCAGACTACTATCCCTGCACGGAATCAGAGTCAGCCGTTGTGCCACTTGACGACAAGAAGTTGATCACGTATCTTGAATCAGCCTACAAATCCCATGTCTTTGCGGCAGTCGGTAACAGGGTGATGTTTGAGGAGGGATTCCATCACAAAAGCGCACTGAGGTTCAAGAATAGCCTCGAAAAAGAGTGGAAATACCAACAGGACTTGCGTTCAAAATGGGACCCCAAGAACGGCATCGAGTTACTACCGGCTGTCATCTTTGGACAAAAGACGGGGAAAGTAATGCCCTGGAGCAGAGGTCGTATCCAGGGTGCTGTCCTTAAGCTTCAGATCGGTCGGCGCGAGGCTCAGGCTGACCTAAAGTGGATGCACGGGTTTGCCTTTGACAACAGAGCTGACCACGAAGACGACCTAGATGAGCTTCCGTGTCATGAGTGGCTACGAAGGATGGCGCGCAGGGAGAAGGATAGGCTCCGGAACTTTTATTGGTCACCGCACAATGCCGAAGGGGAGAAAAGGTGGAATGCTGCTACGTGAAGTAGTAAATCGGTCTCACTTGTGTATATTTGGCATGTTTCGATCTAGATGAAGGACAAGAGATCCTTATGCGTATTTTCAACCAAATCCCAACCATCACTTTCAGATTGCGACCCTTCCATCCTCTTGTTATGATCATCCTTACCCGGATCTGGGTATTTCCTCACATGTTCAATGGCCCAGATGAGGTCTTTGCTCAACACAGGAGGTATTCTACCTTCCCCAGACAATGTTCCCAGGCCCGCGATCTTGAAGAACCCCTCCAACCATCCGAAAGTTTCACCAGTCTCCCACTCTATCTCGTGAAACTTCCTTCCTTGCTGCCTACAAAGCTTCTCTCTGTCAAGTTCCCATTTCTTTTGCTCCTCTTTTGGTGGAAGAGAAATGGAGTTTCTCCCTGAGAAGAGTCGTGCAAGTGCGATGGCTTGGTATTCGAAGCTTCGAAATGTCAAGACGCGAGGCATGCCGACTACTGCCAAGTTGGGGATGTCCTGGAAGAAGGTATGCCAGTAGTTGTTGACAAGTTTTCTCTTCTTGTAGTCAAACAGTGGACGGCCGTTTACTTTGCTGTTCCAAAATGGATAAGATGGAAGATATCCTGTACAGTAAATGATGTGATCAAGGTCTTCGAGCTCGCTGCCATCATCGAACACGACTGTACCATCCACTCGGTACTCTTTGATGACTGTTTTCCACTCCATTCCGAGAGGAGGTTCATCGCCATCCAACCTCCCCCGCGACCGTCGCGACTGGTATAGCGGTTGATGGACAGACTGTAGAAGATCCACTGCTATATCATGACCAGAGGCCGAGTTTCCAATGACGAGGACTCTTTTTTCGGCGTATATCCACGGTGAGCGATAGAATTTGGAGTGTATCACTCTGCCAGGAAATTTCTCCATGTATGCCTCCAAGCCGTCGACTTGCGGAACCTAGTCACATTTATCGTCAGACAGTTGTCTTCACCGGATCAAAGTACTTACCCAGGGAATAGCATAGTGCCCGTTGGCAAGTATAACGGCGTCAAAGTCTTCTTGCCACCATACATCGACGTGACGCAGAGGGTCATATTTCCGTAATGTCAACCTCCACGGCTTCAGCCCTCCCTTTGTAGCGGCAGGTAACTGGGAGATGTCTTCTACTGTAGTGTTGAGAGATAAATACTCGTCAGTCTTTTGTGTGGAGAAATATGTTTCGATATATTGGCGAGGGACATAATGGGGAACGAAAGGGCCATAGGAGAACGGCTGGTCCGAGAATGACATGGCGATTTGAGGCACATTTGTTCTGCTTCGTGTTAGTAACCGTGGACTTGAATGATCGAGTCAGCGACTTGCGTTAAGTTCTGATAAATAGGAGTATGAGCGTATCTCTCTTGCTGATTCGGAGGCGTCGTGGTCGGTAGGTTGTCTGGAATGGCAAGTGGCTTATCAATATCTGCTGGGAAGCCCCCAGGCTGAATGGGAGCGACTGTTGGGTCGGCATCGTAAATCCTAGTATTGTTGAGTCTACAGTCTTTGCCCCCCAGTTTCTCTGTTCTTACCATGTACCCCCAGGTGTTTCTCTCCGTTCGAACACGCGAATACGGTCGAAGTTATTCTCTGCCTTTAGAGCGGCCGCGGAAATGGCGCCTACGAAAATAGACGATTAGCTCCTCCATAGGTCGCTAAGCGGGGTGAAAGCGTGGAGAATCACCGGCAGCTCCGGCTCCAACAACCGCAACAGACTTGATGTTGTAGTCTCCCATAATGAATTTCTGAAATCAACAAGGATATTATTACTATGAGAAAGATAAGTATTTAGAATCTATTAAACAGAAACGACATCGATCTATCTCATACTATCTCATATTACTTATCGCAACACGCCATATGCTGAGATCTCTCATCATATTCGTCATGTGTAACATCTATGTCACCATCGCGCATCACGTGAATCATCACTAATCATGCGATGTCTGATACGGTAGATGACACAATGCCCGAATATACAAAATGAAAAGCACTATTAATTATACATTCTGCTCCTTTTTCGTCCGATCACTGAGGTTTCAGGTCGACTTTGCCTCTTTCAGCTTTCTCTCCAACACGTCTATGCCACCAAGCTGTTTGACAGTCGAGTCGAAGGTGCCAGTCGGAAACAGAGTGCCTAGGCGAGCCAAACCAGCACTACCGCCTCGAAATATCAGGTAAGGTGGTTTGCGTTGACTTAAATCTCCAGCGACTTGTTTCGCCCAGGTCATTGCATCAGGTTTGTTCATCCCTACTTCGTTGCCATTCATGCTAGATTCGATGGCCTCCTTGGCGACGTTATATATCGAGTCCTTGGGAAGCTCAGCATCCGGCGAATTATGGTGAAACGTAGACTTGACGCCGCCAGTGAACAAGTTGATGGTGCGAATGCCGAAAGGGGCGAGTTCAACTCTCAAACTCTCAGTCACACTGGCTGCAGCGGCCTTGGATGCTGCATAAGTTCCTTGGAATGGAATGCCAGCTCCGAGAAGACCAGACGCAGAGGTGTTGTTGATAAGTAAAGCGCCGTGGGTAGACTTGAGAAGCAGGGGTACAAAGGCTTGGGTGACCCTGATGATAGAGAAGACATTGAGTTCAAAAAGATCGTGGCTTTTGGTGATGTCAGCGTGGATAAGTGGCATACTGTAGCCGGTGCCAGCATTGTTGAGCAAGGCGTCTAGTGAGCCGCCAGTGATTTTTTTGACTTCCTCAACGGCTGCTGAGACGGATTTATCCGAGCCAACATCCATTTCGATGCATTCGAGACCGGCTTCCTTGACCTTGCCCAGCTTCGCTAGGTTACGTCCAGAAGGGAAGACACGCCATCCACGGTCTTTCATCGCAAGTGCCAGAGCGGAACCTAGACTGCCATCTGAGCAACCTGTTATCAAGATGGTGCGCTTGTCAGACATTGTAAAGTATTGGTGTTACGCGATTTTAAAGCCAAAGGGTGATGACGAAATGAAAAGATTAATGATAGCTCACGAAACTGGTGTAACAGGATGAATCTATTTATACGGTATATTTGATCCATGAATCTTACTTCCCTTCACTTCCTGTGATTGATTTCGACTGCGCACTCGCATAGCACGGCCAATCAGTCGAGCCGCCCCCAATGGTTGGTCATCATTTCAGGGCGCCAGCGATCTTTTTCATGTCTTGTGATTGGATCAATGAAAAGTCGGTGTTACATTCGGGACATAGCCGTTCTCCGAACCTTTTTGGGTCCAATAATTGGACAGACAGTTCCGTACGGACTGGTAGAGGAAGCAGAAAAGAATAAGCAAATAACTCCAGTTCATTGGTCCCAATTATGTTGCAGCAAGCGGACCTAGAGACTTTGTTACTGGAGGTGGCACCATTAGAAGCCAAAAGCATAATCCAGACTGCACATACATAATTGATGAGTCTTGTGTCCTTTATATGATCTATGGTGTATGACTGCCCTAGCTATTGAAATGATATCGCATCGCTACTATCCACGACATACAGTTCCCCATCAACCATATCGGGGCAATGGTTGCCCCGACTCTAGGATGGCGGAGTTGCGGAGTTTCAGGCCATCCGCCTCTCAGACAAGCCATTTAGATACCTAGTATCTCATCACTTCCTACCCATCGCGTGCTCAATCTCTTTGAGCGCAGCAAGTACCTTCTCATCGTACTGCCTTCGTCCAACAATTTGCAGGTTGATAGGCATATTGGCGTATTTCTCAGGGCTATAGAGGTCGTAGTTGAACTTGTCGTCCGCGTTCTTGGGGACGTAGTTTAGGTCCTTGGGGTCCTTCTCAGGGTCGACTGTTGTTACTGGGAAAACTGCCGCGGGACTGGGATCACTGTCAGCAGAGTTTGGCGGAATATCATGAGGATGACTTACTAGTCAAGCAGATTCCAGTGGGAAGTGTAGCCCCAGTACCGTGACTGATCATGAGGCGCCGCGGCTCCAGGGAATGGCGGACATAGAATCACGTCAACCTCTCTTCCGTCGTTCTTGCTTGTGTATGACCACGCTCGAGCATATGCTGCCCGATAATCGTCGCGCTTGGTGCATAGCTAAGAAGCTGTCAGTATTGTCCGATCTTTCGTGCCAATTACACTCACCTCCCAAAGCTCATGCATCGTCAAATCCTTCACGCTGGGCTGCTCCTGAATAATGAACTTTGTCAATGGGAGTACAGGCTCGCCAGCGGCCTCCATGAGCTCAAGAGCCTCCTTGCCTCCATCTGGCCAGTATAATGCTGATAGGATCTCCCATCCCTTCTTATGGTCCAAAGGCTCAGAGTCCCAGTCAACAACTTCCATGCCTGCTTTCCGGCAGGCTTCCGCAACCTCCCTCAGAGCTCTTGTCATGGGAGGATGGGGCTGGACAACACCGTCCCACCATTGAACCGCAACCTTTAGAGGTCTGTCGAATTTGAAAGGAGTCCATGGCTTGGCTGTAAGGGAAGGATCGATGAGCCATGGCTTCTTTGATAAGGCGACTTCCATAAACAGTTCGAGGGACTCGCGGTCAAGCGTCATCGGTCCAGGTGTTGAGGAAACGGTCTCCTTGCCGACCATGATCGAGCGTGCGCCCATGACGGAGATTCGCTTCAGAGTTGGCCTGTTTGGGTTTAGTAAAGATACGTCGAGCATTACTACCATGATAACTCACTTGAAGGCATAGATTCCGTTGTGGGCAGCTGGGCAACGGACACTGCCACCAATATCACCACCAATACCCTATTCACGTCAGTCAAAAGCTCAGGCCATGGACAAAAGTATGTTTACCAAGATGCTTCCACGGAAGCCAAGCAAAGCTCCCTCGCCACCACTGCTGCCACCAGCCGTTAAATCGCGGTTGTAAGGGTTGACTGTTCGTCCGTAGATGTTGCTGATGGTCTCAAGGTGCATGATAGTTTGAGGTTGAGTGGTTCGTACGTAGAAGACGCAGCCTTCGTCATACAAATGGTCATATAAAAGGTTAGAGCCATGAGCTTTGCCAATCCACGCAACGAATGAGGCGTGAGTTGAGACATTCTCGCCAACCATGCCGTGATGTTCCTTGGTAGAAATGGGAAGGCCGAAGAGCTTTCCCTTGGGCTCCGGTAGTGAATCAAGATACTTGGCCCGCTCAATGGCTTGATCCCACATAAGTTCAACTAAACAGTTGGTCTACTCGAATTATTAGCATCTTGCTTGGGTGTAAGTGGACTATCACTTACAGCAACCTGAGCGAGAGCAGCTCTCCGCAAGAATGCACGCGTCACCTCCTCAACCTTGATCTCTCGCTTACGGAGGACATCGAGGAGCTCCATCACTGAATACTTTTCTGTGATCTCAATCTCGCGTGCAGTCAAGATACCTTGAGGAAGGCTTTGAGAGCTACGAGGGAGCTCATCGGGGATGCCCTGTAGCTTTGGCTCGACCTTGCCAAGGCCGATATCGCGCTGTTGTAAGGCAGCTGATACTGTTTCTTTATAAGATGCCATGATGTCCAAGCTGATCTTATCAGTTGTCAGTGATGTAGTCGATTAAGGTTGTTAAGGAGAAGGAACACATACTATAGTCTGTAGTATTATAAAAGGAGGATGAAAGAAAGAAAGAAGGAAGGGATGAGTTCAAAGGATGTCAAATGATTACATTCTCCAAGTCATTCAAGTCAGGTGGGGTTGAGGTCAATATCGCCCGTCGGCTTATCCTATGCCGCTATTGGCAGGCCGAGCCGACGATATCCAACCGCCAAACCCCGCATTTGAGCGCCCTTTTCATTGTCAACTTGTCATACCAAATGATAGATAGCTCAAGTTACAGTGCATTCGACAGATTAGATAACGTGGAATTGGTTGAGGCCTAAGATCCTCACGAGGGGTAGCACCGGGACCCGAGATTACCGGCGATAAAGAAGCGACACGGCTCCGAGTTTATCGGGTCCTCTACAGAACTCGGGGTTTTGAAGAGCCTCGGATAATCCTTCTAGAAATGGAAGCTGTTCCAACGTACGTCGGACTAAACCGCTGCCCTCAAGAGTTTAAATATCTTAGCAATTCGTCGTGTTCCCTATTCATTATAAGTAACATCATTTTTGAATTGTTTGGCTGATGCTGCCTTTTACCCATGCTCAAGTCTACCACGCAGTTCGCCGTCGGCCGATGCATCCGCAGATCTCACTAACGTCTCATCACGTGGACTTCATCCAGATGCTCAGCTGAAGGACCTGGACCTGCCACCATGCAAGTCAAAATAGCTTCATCCCCGCACGGGGATATTGGCTCAGTCATGCCAAGAACTGACCCAAACATAAATATCCAAAAAAGGCATAGGTTTTGTTAGGGCTACAGTGAAATCCCGCCTCTATAAACGACAGCATACCTTTTTCTCTCTCTGAGAAGCATTATGTCTCATGGCTAGGGATACGGCCGAAAACACGAGCGCGATGTTAACGCGAAATATGCACGTTACTTAGCCTGTCTTTTTCCCATTAAAATTATCTACTATGCATGGAGGTTCAAGGTTTGAAAACGGGGCTTGAAAGTTCATAGCGGGACTGAACCTAAAAATGACACATGAGAATCGTACCAGATTCGACACTAAAACGAAGTAGCTGAGCGTTTGTTTTTAGACGAGACGATGTAAATCATAAGTGGAGTTTAATGAATTCCGGTTCGGCATGAGCTCCTCCGCCTCACAAGTACACACCAACCTTAGCAGCTCCCAGGGTATCCATGCCGAGATATCCAGGTTTCCGTCTAGACAAAAACGTGTAAGGGCAAGTTAGTACAAATGTAAGACTGACCTTGCATTGAATCTCTGGTTTGCGCATACATAAAAATGCAAAGAAAAGAAGAGGGATCCTAATCACTCAGCTTATCTCATGTTTAGAAGATACGAATCCTACGGACTTAATCACATTGCAACCATTCAAGTCCCCTATCAATCGAAATGCCTATCCAATCAAGGTGGTCTACTCCGACGCCTCGAATATCTCTACCTAGTTGGGTCTTTGGAAGTGAACAGCATGGCTCACGCAATGAAAAGATCGCTTTTGTGGATGCTGATGACCCAAAGAATACTTTGACGATTTCGGAGTTCGAGTTGTACTCAAAACGCCTCGCAGTAGGTCTCAGTCGTCTTGGAGTCACGCCGGGAGATCGAGTCTTGGTGTTCTCTGAGAATGGAATCTTTGTGCCATGCCTGTTCTTCGGCATCATCATGGCTGGCGCCATCTATACAGGCGCAACTTCATCAAGCACGGCTTTGGAACTCAGCTACCAGCTGAAAGATAGTGGCGCCAAAGTTCTCATTACCAGTACGAATCTTATCAAAATCGCCGTTGAATCAGCACGCATCAGCGGCCTCGAAAAGAGCCATATCTTTCATCAAGACGCGCGAATTCCCCGCAACAACAATTTTTCTCATGACGGAGTACGCTCGTGGACTGATCTTCTCAGCTCTACTAACGTGGCTGAAAGCTTCCAGTGGTTTGAACCGCCAAACCCCGAGACTGCTGTATGTTGCCTAAACTACAGCTCGGGGACAACTGGCAGACCTAAAGGCGTAGAGGTGACACATTTTGCCTACATTTCCAATGGTGAAGCGCACCTCATACTTCACCGACTTCAGCAAGAAGCTTGGCTGGAGTCTTATCGTGCTCGCGCCCTGTGCTTTCTCCCACTTAACCATGTTGCGGCACAGACAACATTCATTGCCAACTGTCCCAAGATGGGCATGGAGACCTATGTCATGAGGCAGTATAACTTTAATGACATGCTCCGACACATTGAGAAGTACGAGATCACTGAGCTGATGGTTGCTCCACCAATTATCTCATCGCTCGTGGCGAACTCGGCATTGGTGGGCAATAGCCTCAGGAGTGTGAAAAATGTGATTTGTGGGACAGCGCCACTTGCTTTGTCGCTGGAGCAAAGGGCAAATGCTCTCTTCAAAGATGACCGCGTCACTATTCGCCAGGGTTGGGGTATGACAGAGTTGACTTGTCTGGGAACCATGAACGATCCCCGTCTAGCTGGCTCTCCGGGCTCTGTTGGTGAGGCAGCACCAAACTCGGCTATCAAGCTGATGAACGGGGTAAATGAGATTGCGGAGGCCAATAAACAGGGTGAACTCTGGTTTACCAGCCCGACACTCATGGCAGGATACTGGAAGAATCCTGAAGCAACGAGAGAGACCATTGTTCAACAGAATGGCATACGATGGCTAAAGACAGGAGACATCGCATATCTAGACTCGTGGGGACCAGGAGCAAACATCTACCTCGTAGATCGTTGCAAAGAGATCCTCAAGGTAAAGGGTTTCCAGGTTGCACCCGCTGAGCTCGAAGCGATTCTTGCGACTCATCCAGGTATCATCGACAGCGGCGTTGTTGGTGTTGGAATCCAGGGGCACGAACTCCCAAGAGCATATGTCGTGAGACGTCCTGGTGCGAGTCTGAGTGCTCTCGATATCACGAGCTGGATGGAAAGAAGGGTCGCACGCTATAAGCGTCTTGACGGTGGCATAGTCTTTGTAGATGTTATCCCCCGAACTCAGGTCAGTGCAGTGCGGTCACATTAAAAGTACTATCAAGCTAATGAACTCTTGCTGTGTACAGTCCGGGAAAATTCTGCGACGAGTCCTCCGCGATCGCGCCAAGGAAGAGACAAATGAGTTCATATCACTAAAGGCAAAACTAGCATAATGACTATGTTTTACATGCGACAAGAGATAGGCAATAGACATGATATAGGCAATAAATTGATGGTATAAATTGATGGTATAAATTGAAAACTGTTGACCTTCGTCCCCCATGGGATTGACGACTCTGTTGGCGAGTTGCGAGTCCAGGCAGGATATCCTCACTGCCACTTCTAGCAAACTAAATAAGTCTCCAATTCACCAACTTAGATTTGATTTAAGTCTTCAATTTACAAGAAATCAGGGGTCGACACCAATCTGTTCAAACTTCTCCCTTTTCCACCGCCTTAGTATTATCCCGCACTCCTTCGACGCTGATCCAAGCATCCGACCGCCTTAAACTCTAAACTAGGCGGCCTGAGTAGCAATGTTATGTGTCTACCGATAAAATGGTAAAGCTTTGACATAATGGACAACTTGTTTCAACTATGCGGCATTTTGTTTCAACATGATTGATGATCGCTACGAGATTCCTAGGGATGAGATGGTTGTCCCCTTGGGTGGTCCCCAAACGTTCCTCTCTTTATCACGTACTGGAAAGACGGTGTAAGGGAAGCCCTGATCTATCAACTCATATGGAGGCCAAAAAGCTCGCGAATGAAGCAAATTTGCTTGTTCTCCTTGCCGACAAGATTCCCTGCAAGTACCTGGGCATTGTTCAACTCGGAAACAGGCGCGCCAGTAAAGCTTTGCTTCACTTGCTTATCTTCTCGTATTGGACACTGACAGAGTTCAGCCAAGATTATCAAATCACCGGAACGGAATGCGGCCTTTGCTTGGGCCTCCAGGGCGCACGGTCGTTAGCATACTACGTAGTATGAGATGCCCTACATACTCCGTATGGTGCAACAAAAGACGTCCGTGCTTTCGTCAGCCATACTCTATACGAGACTGTACTAGGCCTTGTAATTCCCTCATCGATAGAGAGACAGAAGCTTATTTGATCTTGAGAATAGCCCTGGGAAGCTATTTGTGCTCCCGAGCCGAAGTTCCGTAGTGATGGTTGACAGTATTCACAGAAGTTCAGCCCAATGCCGATACACCCCCTCAATACGGGCAATGTCGCCAGAAATGACTAGCTCCTGGGTTCTCAATGAGTCACTGCCGTATCCCGAATGCTACGTCGTCCAGGGGGCTCCAGGCTAGACAAAGACCGCAGCGTCCTTGGCTCCTATCTAAGTATCAATGAGGGAATTTTCGTATTGATATATGCATGCGCCTCGATCCGATACTTGCGTGGCCCGATTGCAACCACACTCCGTCGATCAGAAGAACGACTGTCTCACGTTCGAGGTTTGCCGGGTTAGACCTGTGGTTGAGAACTGACAATCATCATGCAGAACTCAGTATCAGAGGGAAGCTAAGATTAGCTCGTTAGGATCCCTACCAAACTAAACATCCGAGTACAACAACGCATAACGAAAGGCTGTTTATGCGATATTTTACGGCCGTTCAGTTTGGGCCACTAGAATGGAGAGCATGAAAACCACTCGGATAGTCACGAGCCACTTGCTTGTGTTTGAAGCTTGTTTCTCGGAAGAAGGCCGTATATTACACACCCCAGCCGGCAAGAAACCTTAACTTGGTATACCTATCGTGGTTACACATCTATCGCAATCAAGTTCTTTCTCACTTTTGCCAAAGGAAGGAATTATCTACTCACAATTTCTGAAACTGTAGCCCCTTGGCCTCCGCCGGCAGCATGTCAGTCGTACAGCCACCAAAGAATGATCAATATCCTCGCCTCAACGGACTTATCGCCGAGGCAAAGCAGAAATCACGGTTCTACAGCGATCTCTACAAAGATATGGCGACTACTGGCCAACTGACCCCCAAAGAGGTTCCTTTGATCGATCATTCCAAGTACTGGGCGGCCTATCATGATTCTGAACGTTCGGTTATGACCTCTTGCCAGATAGATGGCGTTCTAATGAAAACTGGCGGTAAGCTGGAGAATACCCACAAACTCTTCATATGGCAGTGCCACTAACCGGCATTAATTCGCAGGCACAACTGGTACTCCCAAGTTTACCAGCTACTCTCAGATAGAGCTGCTTCGGACTGCGTCCCTCCTAGCAGACGGACTTCTCCATGCGGGTCTGCGGGCAGGCGACAGAGTCGCCAATCTATTTTACGCTGGAGACCTCTACGGCTCTTTTCTCTTGCATATTCTAAGCGTCATTTCTCTGCCAATTCCTGCCATCCAGATACCAATTGGCGGTTTGATGGCGCCGGATGTGACTGCCCAGCTTCTGCGAACATGCCGCGCAACGGCCGTGCTTTCAACCATAACATCATTGGTCCGTCTGGCGTCTTATTGCCGCCCTAAGCACCAAAGGTTTCTATCTGTGACGGCTGTCATGTTTGGTGGCGAGCCAATGTTTGAAGATCAAGTGGCCGCGGTGGCCTACCTCTTCCCCAACGCGACTATACGCAGCTGCATATATGGCTCCATTGATGCGGGGGTCGTAGCCGTTTCTGCTGGAAGCTCAGACCCAGCAGAGCATATTGTGCTCTCGGCAGCGGCCATTGTTGAGATCCTTGTTGACCGGGATGGAGAGCTTATCCCAACTGAAGAAGAAAATATTCCCGGAACACTTGTTGTAACAAACTTGATCCGAGACCTGACACCCGTCATCCGTTATCCAACAGGGGATCGCGCAGAGTGGGTTGATAAACCGGCTGGAATCTTCCGCCTTTTGGGACGTAGTAACGATGCTGTTCGACTAGGTCCTGTTTCTCTAGATATTTCACATCTGCGTCAGCTTGCTAGAGCTGTTTTGAAGACTGTGGCTATAGAAGCTTTCCAGGTGGTCGTCACCCGTCAAGACTGCAAGGATGCCATGGAAATAATGATCAACACATCAGAGCCCCCTCCTGCAGCATCGGGAGAGGCTATTATTGAGATGTTGAATCAGCAGAGGCCTATGTTGAAGAAGCATATTGAGATGGGTCTGGTCGCTCCAGCCAAGGTTTGTTTCAAATCCATCTGCGAAATGAAAGCAAACCCGCGCAGCGGGAAACTACCAGAGATTCTTGATTTGAGACTCTCTAATGTGTAAACAGTCTATAGACTATAGAACTTGTAGCATATGTAGCTTATCAAGCATACTATTTCAACTCGGACGCTGTACAGTGACCCTGGTCCTGAATGAGGGCATCTGGAGCTGGCGACGTATAGAACCGCCTTTTCACAGTCGTACCCTAATGTTTTACGTATTAGTAGAGTCCTATACGTGCCGGGTCTAAGGATGGCGCCATTCATGATTGTCCGATATACTCTTATCCTCCGCAGGCCTGCAGCCTTCTGGTTGATGGCCCGACGCTGGATCGTAGGGCGGTTTGCGTAAGCGAAAGCGGGGTCACAAGGCACTCCGGCATTCAGCTGCGAAGTTATCTTAGGTGCCGACATTCCTCGGATGGTCTAACGGATGTTAATGCCTCACGCTGAGGCTCTAAGCGCATATACAATGGCTATACGAGGGACGGCATATAACAAGGCTAACAATCATACGATACGGATGCCGCCATTACCTATCAGTAACTGCATAAGAAAATGTCTAAGAGCTAATATGTATATGACATGTTGCCTAACTAGGGTAGTATGATGAGAACGAGGGTACCCCTACTCCGTAAATTTGATCGACAGTCCTCCACAGGCGGTCCAGGCTAGCCAGGGCACTACGTAGAACAAGGAACTCTGGTACCAAACTTTAAACTTCCACCATGTATTTGGTAGGTCAACTACGGCTGTCGATCAGTTAAGGGTCGTGCATGATCAGGCGCCGACGCGCCCTGACTTGCCTGCTCATCCCCCACACGGAGACTCCAAAGGTAACTGGGGCGAGGAAATCTTCTGTTATGCAACTAAAGGTCGTCCCGGTGGAGAGGATAACAAGGCTCGAAGTGAAAGTTGCATGAAGATACGAGATTGGCAAGATATGAGCCGACGTCACTAGGTTAACGCCACGTCAATGCTTTATGTTCACCACGGGCCCGGGCATCTCTATGCTGAGACATTTATTCACGGCGAATCAAGTTTCGTGCACTATCGATCGTGCGGGATAATCAGTTAGTTGCATGATTGCCATCCCTACTTGAGTCGAGATAGTCTGGGGATGAAGCTTTTCGGGTGCCGAGCGCCATGTCCTCAGTCCTTTTGTGAAGCGAGGCTTTTTCGTGAACTATCTCATAATACTACGATTGAATGATGCTGTCACTTGTGACTAACCCCATCGAGCTTGTCTTAGATGCTACCAGCATACTGGAGTCGGAACGGTATATAACACACACAAATATCATAGCATCCCTCGTATGACTATAGTTTCATAAAAGGGGTTACAAAATGGATTCCCCTCTTGTTGAGTCGATTCGCTCAAACTTCTCCAAGATTCATCTTCAACTTATTGCCTTAGCCATCACCATCCTCACGTACATTCTGGCTTCGACACTTCTTGGTATCTTTCGTGCTGTTCGTTCTCCTCTTCAAAAGATTCCGGGACCATGGTACGCGCCATTGACTACTTTGCATCTACGATATCTGTTTTCTACAGGTGAAATTTGGAAGCTTGTACAACGCAGTCACACAAAATATGGCCCGATATGTCGTCTTGGTCCAAGGCATATCTGGGTTTCCGACAAAGAGTCTCTGAAGCAGATCTTGTCAACCATTGACCTACCCAAGGTTGCCATGTATGCCGAGATTTCTCGAGACCGAACGAGCCCCGGCCTCTTTGGTGAAATGTAAGCATAAAAATCCGGACTGGACAATATTAGGGCCCAAAGACGAATTATTCTAATAACTCTACAGTCGATTCCATCCCCATAAGCGCCTCAAGAGGTTCCTTTCTCCAGCGTTCACAGTGGGCTATGTGGATAATTTGGAGGCAGTCTTCAAGGGCGTAATGCGTGAACTTCTTCAAAGCTACGTGACGCTTCTGAATGGAAGTGCTTCGACTATAGAAGGTGTCCAGACTGATCTCATGGATGACCTTCACAAGGTGGCGCTTGACATGTACGTTTGAAGCGCAACAATGAATTTCGGCATTGGTATGTGTTACTACTAACACGTGCTATAGTATGGGAGAAAGCTCATTCAGCAAGGGCTTTGGGCAGGTAAAGCCCAATGAAGCATCTGGCGATCCGCAGATGGACGAGACATGGAAGTCCATTCCGGCAGCCATCTTTGATGGTCTGGCAGACAGATACAAGGTACTATTCTGAGCATCGCTCGTGAAAGCATTGGCTGATATTTCTCAGTACGTCTATGTCAAGAGATTTCTACGACGAATTGGATGCAATGTCGAGTTTGACTGGCCCAAGCAAATGATTATGGTAAAAATGATCTTCTGCTCCTACTTTCGTTGTCGCTAACGTTCAAAGGCTATCGACTCAATTGTTCGTCAGCGCTCAGTAGAGAAGCAACACTCGCCAGATCTCCTTCAGCATCTCATCGAAAATGGTAAAAGGCCAGATACCGATGCAACGATGACGTCGAGGGATATTCTAGACCAGATGTCCGAACTCCTCCTCGCTGGCTCAGAAACAACTTCCGGTACTATTGCCTGTTTGTTCCTAGAGCTTGCACGCAATCCTCGAGCCTGTGCCAAGCTTCTTGCATCTCTCCCTGTTATCAATTATGACAATCTCGACGATATCATTGTTAGTAAGACTGTGCGTGATTCCAAGGACTACCAATACCTGGAGGCTTGCATCAAAGAAAACCTTCGCCTGCATCCCATTGCATCCGAGATGGGTCGCCGCACTGGCGACCAGTGGGTCAACCTGATGGGATATGACTTGCCTCCGCACACAGTGGTCTCCGCCTCATATCGAGATCTTCATCGCAACGAAGATTACTGGCCAGATGCATTGACCTTCATCCCTGAGAGGTGGCTCTCTGACGACGAGAGAGGCGATTACCCTGCCGCTGAGTATGTTGCAACGCCTCATCTAGATGGACCTCCTGCTGATCATGTCTGATAGTACAGCCGCGTATTTTCCCTTCTCTGCCGGAAGACACTCTTGTATCGGAATCAAGTGAGTCTTCTTACCTTGAAGGTTACGAAAATAATTGGCTATCCTACTAACTCTTGCCTTCTTCGCAGTTTTGCCTGGGCAGAGATGAGAATGATTACTGCCAATCTTCTTACCAGATACGAAATTACAGAAGTGCCAGGGCAGATTGTTGACTTCCGTCAGTTTATTACCATGCAGTTCCATACTGGCCACTGGAACGTGATTCTGCAGAAGCGGAAGTGATCTGAAGCATCTATTGAGGCGTTGAGGTTACGAAAATAAGGAATAGACAGTCGCTTTTATGGTCAGGGCAATGAAATAGTGATTTAGTGCATCGATACGCCGTCTATCATATTAGAAGGTCATCGTCTGGGCATTTAGTTTGAACTTTTGAGACGATAAGCCTTGCTTGTATACTCGAACTAGAGTCTAAAGAAAAGAGCTCATATTCTTCCACGTAAACCCCTTCTCCAGCTCATAACGACTACCGTGTCTCAATCCTCCTGAAGCTCTTTACAGGTCCACTAACCTGAAAGCTTGCCACTCAGCTTCCAGTAAACAGCGTAGTTGAAGCCCTGAGCGTCATAGAATGGACCCAATTCAACAGTCTTGCCACCAGACGTAGCTTCAAATGTCAGACCAGCGTTACTCTTCCGCTTAATACTCGCCAGGTCAATCGTAGGGTTGCCGTTTAGGGTAGATTGGCCATAATTACCGGCGAGAATGACAGGACCAAAGGCAATCGCCCCCAAGGTCTGATCATCGTTCGCGGCAACGGTGTGCAAGCTCATAGGGAGTTGGACGGTAACAGTATCCCCAGACTTCCACTGTCTCTTGATTGTAGCGTACTTGCCAGATTCTATGGCCACATTTGAAGCCTGGCCGTTGATTTTGATGGAGGCCTTAGAGGCCCAAGATGGGATGCGGACTGCGAGAGTCCATTCACTGGTGTCACCGGTGATCTTGAATGTCGATGTATCACTTTCAGGGAAGTCAGTCTTCTGAGTTATAGACACCTTCTTCTGAGACCAGTTGAGCTTCGAAGGAGTGAAGAGGTTGACATAAAGAGTGTCAGAAGTGTGAAAGTAGATCGAGTCCATGAGTTTGGTGTTGGTCTCGACTCCGGTACCTTGGCAGCACCAGAAGGAGTTGTAGTCAGTACTCCAGGTACCGCCACCCCAAGCAGGACCAACTCCGCGACGACCGCCTGCCTTGAGAGGCGTGAAGTACGTAACATGTCCGTGATCGCTGCTAGGATCTTGCTGACCAAGTAGGTGATTCAAAAGAGCCTTCTCATAAAAGTCAAAGTAAGAGGCGTCAGTTGGGTTCAGTGCCCAAAGCTCGCGAGTGAGCTTCAGCATGTTGTAGCTGTTGCAAGCTTCGCAAGTATCATCAGTGAGGTACCCAGCAATAGCATCGGGAGCTCTGAAATGCTCGGCCTGACTGTTTCCCCCAATGGCGTAGGTGTGCTTGTTGACTACTATGTTCCATGCGTTGCGGCCAATGTCGAGGTACTTCTTATCACCGCCGACTTTGTACTCGCGCAAAGCACCTATCCACTTGGGAAGTTGGGTATTAGCGTGCAGGCCGGAGAGTTTGTCGGTGTTCTGCTGCAGAGGGTCGAAGATGACAGCATGGTCAAAGCGCTGGGCGACCTTGAGCCACTTCGTATCTTTGGTGTAAAAAGCGATATCAGCGAGGACTTCGTTCATTCCACCAAATTCAGTCTGCAGCATGCTCTGCATCTGGTTGTAGCTCAACTTTGAGGTGCGAGTGTCAACCCAACTGGCAAGTGACAGCATGGTGTCTTTGGCAGTCTGATCACCCATACGGCGATAAACATCTAGCAGCCCCGCAAGAGTCTTATGGATAGCGTAGTAAGGGACATTTCCATTGTTGAGCGTCCGGTCTTCGACTTTAGAGATGTCTGTTTCGGGGAAACCGGATAGATAGCCCTTATTGAAGCCAGCCTTTGCGTTGTTGGCTTGGCATTTTGCGAGCTCCTGTACAAAGTACGTAGCTCTATCGCCACATTCTTTGACTCCTGCTGAAGCATAGCATTGTGTCCAGGCTGAAAGAAAATGGCCTTGGACATGGCTGCGAAAGGGAAAGTCGGGTGCGTCCCAGCCGCCGTTTGTCTGCGCGCCCTTTGTATCGACGCCGTGATTCTTGCGGAACACGTAGAGAAGACGATCAGGGTCAACCGAGAGAAGGTAGTTCAATGTCCGGTTCTGATTGTCCATCCATCGACTATCTGTGAGGGAGACCTGGGTCAAATCGAAGGCGTCAGCCACGTCGTTGACAGCTTGACCGCTGACAGGAACAATCAGGGACGCAAGGCCCAAAAAGAGGGCTGAGACTTTGACAACGACCATGATGGAACTGGTTTTCGTTGATCGGTCGGCTTGATGAAGCGGATGTTACGCCGGATCAGCAGCTGTTTATATATCCATGACATCGATACCCATAAGTCCCGGAATCAGAAAACTCCTTGCCCCATATCGTCAGTTGAATTCGGCCTTAGCTCAGATCGTTATTGGAGCGCCAAGTTTAATGTTACATCTGCAGATCCGGGGGACCTTCCATACGGCATTCAGCCGATGCTTTGACTGATGATATGCCACAAGATTCCGATTCCACAAATAGGAAACACGAAGCACCTGCTTGTGATTAATTGGATTGGATACGCGCACCAATGCTGCGTCATGGCAGTGATCTACATCAAGCGACCCGTAATGTAAAGTCTGGGGAACATACGATGCCATGTCTCAGACACAGTGGCGCGCCAATGCTTCATGATCCGGTTCGCAAGCTGGATACTTGTTGGTGATGGTGCAGAGCTTAGACATTATGCTTAGTTTAGACTGCCGCGCCAATGTAGGTCGAATGCGAGATGAAGCTTGTCCTATGTCAGGAACTGCACATGCGGAGAAGGGAGATCCGATCTATATGGGGAAGGTCAGTAAAAAATGCCATGATGCTCGTGAGGGGTTTGGGGTCGCATCCCGGTGGGAGCAGTCCTCGTTTCCGGTGGGAAGCGACTCAAATCCCGGTGGATATGCCAGGTGACGTAGGTCTAGTTGCTTTCTGAGAAACAAGGACATCAAAGTGTTATTGGAGAACCAATTAAGGATTTCCCTCTTCTTTCATAACTATTTGCCCAGCAGATCCAGCCGGCGGAATGAATACCTGTTGCGGGACTACTTGGCCTGCATCTTTACCATCCAGCCCTCATCCTTACTACCCATGTCATTGGATGCGGAGTCTTCCACCACAGCCTCCACCACACTCGAGTCCCCGAATTTCGTATTGATCTCTTCGAGTTCCAAACCCTTCGTTTCCACAAAGGTGAAATAAGCAATGATAAGAAATATAAAGTCCCATGAAGCATTGATGAAGTAGAACTTCCATCCCAGATCAGCCATTGCATAAGCCATGGCAAAGGAAGCAAGGAGGCTAGGTAATAATGTTAGTGAGTAGTAAGATATGGGACACGGATCTGTTATACCCAGCACTAGAGTCAAGCATGCGGAAGATGGCGATGCCGGTAGCACGAAGTTTGAATGGCGAGACCTCGGTTGGATACAGGCTTGTCATTGGAGTGACCGAAAATGCGTAAAATCCTTGGAAGAGAAAAATGACAGCAATAGTCCCGTATATGGCGGAATTGTTGGTGCTTTCGCCGAAACCTTTGGAAATTTCGTTAGCAAGCATCAGGCTAAACAAATACTGGAACCTACGCTTGATGAGACCACCGATGAGCAAGAGGGTAACAACCATGCCCCCAACACCGATGAAAGTCTGCAATCTGCGCCCAAGAATGTCAAGCATGAAACTGCCGAGTACAGCGACCGCGAATGACCAGCAGTTGATGATGACCTGGATCTGTGTTTGAGTTGTCGTGTTGGTTATGCCCGCCTGATTGAGGATCTTGGTGAGGTAGAAGCTGCAATTGTCAGATTGATGGATCAAGCACTGTTCAAATGGCATGACTTACGATATGATGAAGTTACCAAACAAGTTGATCATGGGTCCAAAGCTGCATAGAATCGCCAGTCTGCGCCTGTTGGGCCCACTGGAAATCATTTCCCTCCAAGGGTTGCGAGGATATTCTTGAGCTTCGCGCCGGATTGTGCTTCTGATTTCTTCCAGCTGCTCACTTCCCTTATGAAGGTCAGTCTTGTCCTTTCCTTGCATGATGACGAGAACTTCGAGCGCTTCCTCGTTCCGATCCTTGGAGATCAACCATCGTGGAGATTCCGGCACGAATGGAACGATCATAACAGCCAATAAGCTGGGAACAAACTGGAGAAGTGAAGGCAGTCGCCAAGCCCATGTACTCTGTATGTTTTGACTTCCGTAGTTGATGATTGCCGAGGCCAGACTACCGACGTAAAAGCAGGAGAAGAACAACCCAAGAACACGGGCTCGTCGACGCGGAGGGAGCAACTCGCCGAGAAGGGTTGGTGCAGCGCCATTACTGATAGCGGATCCAACACCAACAAGAACACGGGCGACCACAAACATGGGTATGTTTTGAGCAGCAGCCTGCAATATGATGCCGATTGTGGTTACGATGGATGCGATGTAGATTGCACGTCGGCGGCCGAAGTGGTCGGGAATAGGGCCCATGAGAAAGGCACCGAAGATGCTGCCCATCCAATTGGCAGCATTATTGAGACCTTCAGTGGCCGTTGTCAAGTGGAAGTATTCGGAGTAGGACGGCAAGATCAACAGGCCATTCATAACAGACGAGTCGTAACCCAGTGTCTATTTATTATTAGCGGACTCTGCCTGGGAATGGATCCGTACCTACAGCCGAGTTCACGATGGTCACCGCCAGAAGGAGAGGCATGAGGATCTTGTGATCTGCAGGCACAAGCCTCGAGACATGCTTACGTTCAAATGCCATGATTGAGATGGTCGCCGTTGAATGATGAACCGAACCAGAAGTTTGGCTCTTTTTCGTAGCCGGTTACAGGGTGCATCTTATATCTTGGACGAAAAACGTCTATGATCATTGGCTTATCAAGTCTGGGGAAGACAGAACCCAGGGAATTGGTCTTATCATTCCGGCAGCTCCCCGCATCGGATCTAGATCCAGGGGAGATAACGATTTGATTGAGTTCTGACCAATAGCTTCACGATCTGAACCGAAGTCGGTCGAGCTCGGCCGAGCTCACCCACTAGTGAGTTGTCTGTCAATCAAGCAAGTCAAAGTCAGAGACATGATATAGAGCTAAGAGATAAAAGGATAGGATATCACCGAACCGTAAATTTTAACCTCTTTCAATCAGAAACTTATCGAAATGCCTGGACCTATTCGACAGTGGCCTGCGTGGCCTGAGTACACATCTGAGAATGCAGCGTCCTCCAAAGACCCTGAGTTCCTAGAGGTCAAGAAAACGATCATCAGTGAGTATGGGGCTGAGGCGCTTCAACAAAGCTGGATTAAGGTCTGCAAAGAGCTCGAAAGAATCACTGATGAGATTATCGAGAAGAGAAACACTATTATACCCGTCTTCGACACTCAACAAATTATTGAAGATGGCTTCTTACCAGAGCAAGAGGCGAAGATCAAGAGAATCGGCTCGTTCGTCTGTCGCAACACTGTTCCCCATGAGAAAGCGACAACACTTTACTCAGACCTCAAGACTTATGTCGCGGATAACAAAGGCTCTATCCAAGCATGGCCCAAGGAAAGCCCCTCAATGCTGGTCTTATACAACTCACCAACGCAAAATACGCTTCGCTCTCATCCAGATCACCTGAAGTTGCAGAGAAAGCTGAATGAGCTTTGGAAGTACTCTGCCGAAGATACCTCACCCGACGCTCTTGTCTACCTTGATGGCATTCGCGATCGTGCGCCAGGCCAGCCGTTCCTGGGGTTGGGTCCTCATATTGATGCTGGAAGTTTGTGCCGCTGGGCTGATCCAACTTACCGGAAAGTCTACGACAAGATATTTTCCGGCAGACCAGAAGATCATGATGCTTATGATCTCGATGCGAGAAAGAATGCCAATCAAGAGCTTTACAAGGGCCCTGCTCACTCTACAGTATTGCGCACATTTCAAGGATGGACTGCGTTGACACCAACGGCACCAAGAGAGGGGACTATTATGATATACCCCAATGTTAAGACTGTTATCGCATACCTCCTTCTGCGACCCTTCTTCAACCCACCGGCGGATCTAAATCATATAATGGATGCCGAGAAGTGGACGTTTGACGACTTGACGGGTTGGTTCCCGGGAACTATGAAGCCAGAAAGTCAGCGCTTGAGTCGATCATCCCATCCTCATCTGAGACTCGAAGAATGCCTTGTCCATATGCCAGAGGTACGACCTGGAGATACAGTCTGGTGGCATTGTGATGTAAGTGGATCTTTTCTCATGATTTCCGCCCAATTATCTGATACGAACTTCAAGGTTTGCCATGCTGTTGATACCGAGCACCTTGGAACGAACAACGCGTCGGTGGCCTTCATAGCTGCGTGCCCTACAACACCATCGAACGAATCCTACGTCAAAGAGCAGCTTCATGCTACACTAGAAGGACGACCTTCTGCTGATTACGCTGATGGGAATGATCTGGATGAGAGCACGCTGAAAGGATATGTGGGCCTTGATGGTCTGAATGATGAAGCACGCAAAGCTTTCGGATTCCACCTACTGTAAACATGGCATGTCTCTACATCTCGAAAGACGACAAAATACGTGTCGTGTGAGAAATAAATTATTCGGGCAGGCTAAGCTCATAATAATCTGCCCGTGGTTCTGTAATATTGTCGAAATCTTGTTTTTGGCATTGGACTATCGTTTAAAAATCACTTTGCTTCAGTTCAGCCGAAAAACATTGTAATGTACAGTAATTATATTACTCAGAGTCTCATTGTGTTTGTAATGAATTCGTCATCACAGTGTGGATGGTGGGGAGAGTGATGTATGACTGATCTCATTGTGGCGCCCGTCGCGAAGAGCGTCAGCACATAAGCCCAACATGAGCGGACAACTCCCATCTATTTTATCATCCTACCAACAATTCAGTCCCAAGATACAGAAGCTTTTTTCGAGATAATCACACAAAATGTCGACTGCTATTGTCGTTGGAGCCACAGGTAGGTGATTATGCCATAATCAATGCTGCATATCTTACAGTCACGATAGGCATTCTGGGCAGAGAGATTGTTCATCAGCTTGGCCAGAACCCCCAGAAATGGAGCAAAGTCTATTCACTTTCACGTTCTCAAAAAGAGGAGTTTCCTTCCAATGTTGAGCATAGACACATTGACCTCACTGGGAACGCCGATGAGGTAGCCAAGAACCTGCAAGGTATCGCGGCTGAATATGTCTTTTTTGCCGCTTACCTCCAGGAGGCAGATGAACAGAAGAATTGGGATGTCAATGGTGATATGCTACAGGCGTTTCTAGATGCCCTCGTTAAGAGCGGTATTGACGAAAAGCTCAAGAGATTCCTGCTTGTTACGGGTGCGAAGCAATATGGCGTTCATCTAGGACCCGTCAAGAATCCCATGCTCGAGTCTGATCCTTGGCAAACCGACCAGTCAACGTTTCCACCCAACTTCTACTACCGTCAGCAGGATATTCTGAAGAAGTTTTGCGACCAGTCAAATGGCCGTATCAGCTGGAATGTCACTTATCCCAACGACGTTATTGGCTATGCACGGGGAAACTTCATGAACCTGGCTACGGCAGTTGGCATCTATGCGGCAACCAACAAAGAGCTTGGTAAAGATCTTATCTTCCCTGGCTCGGAGAGATTCTACACTGGGTTCGATTGTTTCACAAGCGCCGACCTTCATGCAAAGTTTTGTGAGTGGGCCGTGCTTGAACCTTCGGCTGCCAATGGGGCTTTCAACGTCGTCAATGGTGATGTTGAGAGCTGGCAGAATCTATGGCCCAAAGTCGCAGAACGATTTGGAACGAGGGTGGATGCCTCACAATTTCAGAAGTCACATCCACTGAGCTCATCCACTGATTTAAATCCTATCACTCCAATTAGCTTGCATGAGGAGAGATCCGGACTCAAGGGTGTCACCAAACCAGGCAAAATGGAGCAGATGGTCGATTTAACGAAATGGAGCCAGCAGGAGGAGGTAAAGGAAGCTTGGAGGAAACTTGCTAAGCGGGAGGGCTTGGATGAAAAGGCATTGGAAGAGGCTACGTGGGGATTCCTAGGTTTTGTGCTAGGTAGGAATTATGATCTCGTGATCAGTATGAGCAAAGCGCGAAAACTTGGTTGGACTGGGTAAGTTGACCGTCCATCAGAAATTTTGAGACTTGCTAACATTAGAGAAGATATGAGGATAGTTGGGAGGCCCTGAGCAAGGTTTTTGGTACTCTGAAAGATGCCAAAGTTCTTCCCTGAGCTTGTTGTTCCATGCCAAGTAAAGCGGCCTAGTATCTATAACAAGATGGATAGTTCAGCAAAATCTCAAAATCTCAAAATCTCAAAGCCATTTATGTACTAGCTTCATTGATGCTTTTCCTCAAGACTTGAGCTGCATGCCGAGCTAGTAGGTTGTGTGACTCAACAGCGTCCAGCAAGACAAGCCCAGCTTCAATAGCCTCGAGGTACTCCCGGTTATCCTTGGAGCTGGTGCTTTGGCATTCCCGCAACAGAAACATGGCAGAAGAGTAAATATGATACGACAGCGCCCTTGGAAATTCAGTATGCTACAAATAAACGTATGGGCGGGGTTGTCTTACCACTGCTTTCTGGTTGATGCCGGCTGATCCCAGCTTCGGTTAATCCAGATGAGGCTCATGGCAGAAGTGATGCTGACTGTTCGTGCCCAATGATATTCCTCGGGAGATGATAGCCACTGATTTTGAAGCACGCGGTTAATATGCATTCGGAGGTGCAACAACACGAGAGTCAGGTCGTAGCGCTGCCATTTGATCCAAGGCTGAGTGGCCTCAAGGGCTTGTATCTCTGCGTTAGTGGCTGCGTCACTCTCGGGTTGCAGGTGGCTAGGCAGGGTGTCAATGATGCTTGCCAACCCCTCATCTGCAGCCTTGACGATGTTGACAACATTATTTAGTGACTTTGAACCGTACTTCAGTGATACGCGAAATGTATATATGACTTGAGATGTCTGGGCCATGAAGATGTGATAGTGGACAGGGTCTACAAGACCTCCTTGTGGCTCAGGCTGAGAAATCGATGGTAGGGGGATGTCAAAGTCAGATTCGTCTATGACTGGAGACTGATATGTCAAGTTCAACCTGATTGCGAAGCAGGCAATTAGCAGTTGGCCCAAATTGATGGCATGCAGCCTTACCACTCGCATATTATTAGCGTCCACCATAGACGACGCTCTGCTTCAATCCCGAGGTGCTGAACTTCTCTTTCGTTGTTGTCTTGACCAAGACGTAGAGTTTGGGCAATCCGAATCGCAGAAACTCGCAAGTGGTGCCCCATCTCCGAATCTCCACGGTTATTGAAGGTCATGCACAGAACAGCTATTGCTTGCACATTGTGTACATTGGCAACTCGCAAGAAGTCTGCTTGTTGTAGACAGAATATAGCAGCTTCGTACCAATTCCGCGACACCTGCTCCACGGAGAGGTCATTTGATAGCTGCAAACTTTGGGCCTCATTGTCTTCCATCATCAAAAGCGCTGTCTACAGCGCCAGTCAGTTTTGTTCCTGGTACCTGACAGATATATCTTGACTTACACTGAGGACACTGAAGTAGAGAGCGAGCCATGGAAGGTCAGCCTTATCGAGTGCCAATCCATTCTCTAAACTGCTAACAAAATTGTCACATTCGTCCTTGAACTGTGGATACTCCAAGGCATAATGTACCCAAGAGTTCCACGTCCTATCAAACTCTACGAGTTTGTTGCTGGAATCCGCATCGGGCAGTATGATATCCGCCCAGTTCAATACAGGTGACCTGTCGATGTTGGATTCCGAGGCAAGGCTTTCCCATAAGCCATCATCAAGCTCACCTGGGGCGTACTGTATCTCATCCAGCGAGTTTTCGAATCGCTGAGCCTGTGCATGGTCAATGATTGGTTGGCGATCTTGCCGCGGTTTGAGGGTCACAATCTCTCGCCGTAGACGGTCGTTTTCTTCCTTGAGCTCTTGGTATGTAGGAGATTCGGGACCGTCTTGCCATCTATTATCTCATCAGCTTCAATGACACAAACAAGATTAGCATGGTTCACAAACGTGGTTACCTGGCCGCGAACAAGGACCATTTCCCTGACACATGATTCAGCCTGGCCACGCTTGATGCATCGTGAGCACGGAACCGATTTATCGCATTTTACTTTACGAGATGAGCACGACAGGCAACTCCGCGGGGCTCGCTGCGTGGAACGAAGGGCAACTACAGCGCTTGAACGATGCTCCATCCTGACTCCGTCAAGGGTATCACAAAGGTTAGACGGTGAGGAATAAGAGGGGACCTGATCGCAAACTCAACCGAGCTGGCCCGATAATCACCTGCGCTGTGATTGGATGGACATACGCGGAGGTGACGCTTATCGCAGCTGCCCCACGGTATTTGAACTTCCCGATGTAAGCATATCAACATCAACATCAACCTACATTCTCTCCTCTCCCTTTGCTGCATGACTAACGTGCCATTTCAGTTCTTCAAGATGCCTTCTGTCGTGGTGTTCCGTGGCGCAGCCATTCACTCGATCGACCTCCAAGCACTGGAATTTGTCGACGATGCAACACTCGTCATCAGCGACGGCCTTATCACGGGATTTTGGAAGAAACCTGCCGATGTCCCCAACGATGCATTTCCCCCTGGTGCCAAAATCCACACTCTTCCTCACGGTGAATTCCTCATCCCCGGATTTGTTGACACTCATAACCACGCTCCCCAATGGCCGATGCGGGGTCTTGGCCAAGGTCTTCATATTCTCGATTGGCTCGACCAAGTGACCTTTCCCTTTGAAGCGCGCTTCTCTGATCCAGAGTATGCGAAAAAGATGTATGAACATACCGTTCAGGACTTTCTGCGACAGGGCATCACGACTGCTTCATACTATGGCTCCCGTCATGCTGAAGCGACACGCATTCTAGCAGACATATGCCACGCGAAAGGCCAACGCGCGTTTGTTGGAAAATGTAACATGGACAGAAACGCACCAGATTATCTTCGTGAGCAAGGAGCAGAGGACTCTCTTCGCGAGACCAAGGAGTGCATTGCTCATATTCGTGCCCTAAGATCCGCCGGAGAGGGTCAAGAGGGGTTGGTGAAGCCGGTTGTTACACCAAGATTCGCAATCTGCTGCACTGACGAGCTTCTTCGTGGCCTTGGAGACATGGTACAGGCAGACGATTCTCTGGCCATGCAAACACATTTCAACGAAGCTCAGCAAGAGATCGACTTCACCAAAGAGCTGTTCCCTCAGTTCAAAAGGAGCGAGGCTGATTTGTATGAAAGCTATGGTCTCCTCAACAAGCGCAGCATCCTTGCGCACTGCACCATCATGACCGACTACGAAAAGGAACGTCTTGAGGTGCTGAAGTGTGGTATAGCTCACTGTCCCATTGCCAACATGACCGTCGGCGGTGGTTTCATGGTAGCGCCTATCCGCGATTTCCTCCGTCGCGGGATTAAATGCGGTCTTGGTACCGATAGTGGAGGCGGCTGGGCATCTCAGATGCTATCGGTCATCAGACAAGCGATGATAGCTTCAAATGCCCGAGAGGTTATGTCCAAAGGCGATGACAAGGCTCTCTCACTTGAGGAAGTGTTCTACCTGGCGACAATGGGGGGCGCCAACGTGTTATGTCTCGAAGACAAGATCGGGAACTTTGAAGTTGGTAAAGAATTTGATGCCATTTGGGTAGCTACAACAACAGGACTGCAGTCCGCTATGACTCCTAGAGAGGAAGAAGACTCACTGAGGGGGTTATTCGAGAAGTATATCATGACGGGCGATGATAGGAATGTGGCACAAGTTTTTGTCAAGGGTCATAGAGTTGCAGGGAGCCGACAGTATGACTAGCTTGAACAGGCTCTAGAGTCTTCCTCGGGCTAACAAGGAGCTTGTGGGCATATAGCAGTCTGGCGATCAACAACTCATGCTGGCTTACATCGGCTGCGCTTCAACAAGTCACCACTTTCGCTTCTTCTTCTTCTTTAAGAATGCCTACAGTTTGATGTTTGTCGCTAAGCACTAAGCAAGCCAGATGTGTTTGCAGTCAAAAGATGTATTATAATAAAGCTCGACTATCGCAGACCTAAGCGTCTCTTCCTCTCACGTTCCGCATCCATACATGGTCGGCAAGGCCGACTCGAATGTTTGTCCTCCCACCCCAATGATATGTTGCACTGTTCTGTTCCTTTGTAAAGGCAAGGAATTTCTCCATGGTGCCACGACATGAGGTGACTACAGGTTCCCCAATGTCATACCATCATAGTTTTGCACATCTTGGTTCGGATCGAATGGTGACAAATTTGATAGTTGTTTACTTTGTGATGAGGTCTATGTGTGTGGAATCCTTTCTCGTGATGTTGGAAATGTTGAGAGGACAGGTCTGAGGAGACCTTTTTATACGTAGAGTGGCTTTCTGAATGGAGGTATGTCACAGTTGTATGTCAGTCACAGCTCTGGCTATGAATCACATAGACAAGTAGTTTAAATTCAAGGTGTTCTTATCAGGTCCATTGCATGATGATTTATGATAAATTTACCTCCAGGCTATAGGCGTGTGGCCTTCTTTCTCTCCTCTTCCTCTGCCAGCTTTTTAGCTTCATCACGAGGAAAACAGTCTGTTTCTATCGATCTGCTTGGGTTCAGTTCGAGGCCAGCACAACTTCCACTGTCCTTGTTACCACAGTCTAAATTCTGGACCTCATGAGTGATTTCATGACCGCATTTGCCAATGACATGTGTGATGATGGTGATGCACATGTTGATGCTGTTTGCGATTGTAGCAATCAATTGATTGTGTAACTACTCGCGTCAAGTCAATGTATTAGGACTTCGGTTTTGTTTATAGCTAGACAGACAACCACGTCGAGGCATACTAATTTATAGTTATAGTAGGTCACCAAATCATATAGAAAATAGAGAGTGGTGAGCTCACACAAAACAATCATTGGTGATAACGACGTACTGCAGGATGGATCTTGCTTCGCCTATCACCGAATCAAGCGCTCACTAAACCATATCAGGTTGGCCGTTTCCAAGCTTGGTTGAGTTCACTCGGGTCATCATCCATCCCCGCTTCGTGACAGATGTTTCATCCCTGTTTCTTCATCAGCAAAATCTCTTTATCACGACAAGTACAGCAAATATGGAAGGGCAGTGGAGGCTAGATCGGCTACCGCCAGAGATCTTCTCGATGATCTTGCGCAAGCTCAAGCCACGTCAAATAAAGCCTCTCATGCAGACCAGCAAGACCATTAACGCAATGGCCAAGTCAATGTTTTACAGGAGAATGATATTCTCCAGAGATAGACATTTTAGACGGTTTCTGAGAGTCGCCAAAGGAGATCCTAGAATTCTTAACATGATCCATCACTTGGACGTCAAAAACGTTGATGCTCGATATTTCTGGCTGCTCCTCTGCCTTAACCTTCGAAACATCGAGAGCGCCACTTTGAGTAATGGAGAGACGATGATCTTTGGAGCCCGTGACGGACTCGCTGATTTCCAAAACATGGCCTCGCTTTTGACCGGACGTATAACCCCTAAGCCTAGACTGAAGACTGGTAAGTTTGTACTCATAAGTACAAAAATGATAGGGGGCTAACGGTGCACACAGTATCTTATGATATCCGGAGCCCAGACCCGCGTGTTTTGTCTCTGGATGAGATCAAACTATTCCGCTACCCCAGCCTTACGTCCTTGCGCCTCCATAACGTTAGACTAGATCTTTATGCCCCTGATCTAGTTCAGCCTCTTCCATTTGAGAATCTAGAGTCCCTCCATCTAGAAATTTACAATTATACTGACAAGATTCTGGAAAGACTCTTGCGAAATGCAAAGAAACTCAAGCGCTTCGAGTTTCACCACCCTATGAATGAATCAGACCGAAATATCCCGAACTTCCCACGACTTCTAAGAACATGCCGAGAGACTATCAAGGTCATAGAACTCTACTGGGACTGTCGCCGCCCGGCCTTCGAGGACAAGCCCATGAAATTCGCCAACTTCACATCTCTTCAATATATCGCCGCCCCACCAAGAGTTCTGTTTGGAGCTTACCCCTACGAACGCGATATTGAGTGGTTGCCCAAGCTCAGGGAGCACCTACCGCCAAGCTTGAAGGTGATGTTCTTGCAAGACATTGAAATCTATGAAAAGACCCCGCTATTGCCCTCAGGCCAACAACTTACCGATGACTACGTCCCATGGTGGTATTTGATGCCTGCCGATTATGACATGGTTAAAACTCTGCTCGATTATGAGGCATTGTTTCCAGCGCTTTCTATTATTGCGTGGACGTCACCAGTAGGCACAGAACCGCCGTGGCAACTCGATGAGCCTGCCGTCAAAATCGGTATCGAACTTAAGTGCGCGAAAACCAGGATACAGTTGGAACCAGACGAAGAGTGGCTTGATGAGCTGGAAAGAAACCCAGCGACGGTGTACTCAGATACTGCTTCAGAGTTTTCAGAGACTGGTTCAGAGGAGGCTACAGTGGATAAGTCCTGAAGGCAAGGTGATGATCCCGCCCATTGCTATGACTTCCATCATGCTCAGTACATATGTTTCATGTCAAGCTAGTTGCAGTATGCATATATTAATATGCCAATATCGTTACAGCTTCTATTTTCATTACTTGGTATCAACATTAAAGTCTTATCTATGAGCATATATGCTTCTTTGTATCGTTCTCGTATAATCCTTTTCCGCACTGCGTAACGAAGGATTGGAGCTTGCTGCTGTATCTGGGTATCTTGGGTCTCTCTCCGCCGAGTCATCAACCTCGACGACCACCGATGTCACGGTATCCATCTGGATAGCCGGCCCTCTCAGAGATTCTTGGCTGATGGTGCGTGTCATTCCCTTTCGACTTCTGTTCTCCGACCCGCTCACCCTAGCAGGCCATGACCACCATCCTCCAGCGACGTTCTCGTCTGCTTGTTGGCCACCCTGGATCGAGATCGTGTTTCCGAACCGGCGACTAGGTGTCTTGAGGAAGGCAAAGGTGCTAAGGCCAACATCGTCGGAAGAGACGTCGTACTTTGAGGCGAAGACGATGGTGTTTCGGGTCGTGCCAAATAGCAGGCAATCGAAGGAACCGTTGGATGCAATCATGGCACCAGCAAAGCAGAAGTAGCCGTTGGGTACACTCGCACCAGCCATCGTCGCGATACGGCCGGCCGCAAGAGGAAGGGTACACATGACATAGATGACGGGGTAGATCAAGAAGGCAGGGTTGCGGCTGAGTTGGAGTTGCATGGTATCAGCCTGGCTTGGTGATCCCGATGACTCAAAGCGGGCTTGACGACGGAGGTGGAAGAATATGATGAGGTACAGGATAGATGTTGTACCAAGGCCGAGGAAGATGTAGAGGTAATGTGTGAAGAGTCGAAGGTTCTCGTACTTTCGGTTCATCCAGCACTGCACAATGTTAGAGTATTACCAGTCAATGGTGTATGTTGGACTTACCCAGCTTCCAGCGCGGACAAAGAACCCACCAAACTCGGCACCATTGCGAGTCGCGGCAATTGGAATGAGGGAGATGGCGTAGACGAAGATCCAGATAGCGATAATCATTGCGTACAGTACTCTTTGTGGTGTCTGCCGTCGCTTGACTACCGCAAGGTAAGTGTGAATGGCAATTGCAGTGATGAACATGGACGAAGCCAAGTCACCAAGCGACACAAAGAGTCCCTGGGTATAGCAAGACGCTGTTCCGACCATGATGGCATTATTTCGAAGCCACGCCACGTTGAGAAAGAAGGCTACTCCTTGGTGCATGTCGGCGAGTAGTAGATTGATGATCAGCACGAGGAACTGATTTGGTCGTCGAGGGGCGGTAGGAACATTTCCGTCCGCCTTCTTATTGGCATCTTGATCGTTCTCTGCAAATATCCCATCAATACCCAGCGTAAAGTCGATGGCTCTTTGGATCGGTCCAGTCGTATGTTGAAAGTGCCCCGAAGGCTGCGACTTGATGAACAAGCTCCATGTCGTAAGCTTGTACACCAAGTAAAAGAACAAAGTACTCGCAGAAAAGAAGGAAATGAAAGCGAGGACAGTAACGGCAGTCAATCCGTGTCGAAGATCATCATTCAAAGGGTCCAACGTCCGCCCTTCAACAGGAAGATCACCCCACGCCATTATTATTGTCTTAAACGATAGAATCTGTCGAATCTCAGGAACGAGAAGCGAACTGCAGATGAGAAATGACAGCCCCCCACGGGTATTAAGAGCGAAAGAGACCCTGAATGGGCCAAGAATGTAAAGGATTTATCGCCCAGAGGCACAGATCCACGATGTGACATCGCTTCGCAGCTGAACGCCCGTTCTGTATTAACGCATCAAGGGGATCCTGGCATTTTTTCAGCACTAGAGTTCTCGGCCGACTCTTTTCGCGCCGAGGCTAGGCCAACCTAGTCGTCTCTCACGGATGTGGCTTTTTCCGCTGCAGATTCGTGAGAAGAAAAACGTGGAAGTCATTTGGCTATTCTACGGGCCAGTACGTAATTGAGATCCATTCTTGACATCCTCTAGGTCTTGTCAGTTGGAGCGTTATCCATCACCCTTGAGGGTAGTGGAGATTGAATGTCGTGTCTCAGGTTGATGAAGAAAAAAAAAAAGCCAAAAGAAATATGCTTAGAAAATGGGTCTTCACCGACCCAAAGATCGCCTCGCTTGCTACGGCACGATTGCCCATCAATAGTGGATGAAAATGCAACTCTCCAGTTCACTTCAAAACTCAACTCTATTTCTCTCACCTCAAACACGAGCCTCGGCACAGAATTCATCGTCCTTCTGTTCCTGACATGGCGTTGGCAAGTTAGGATCGGCGCACGCGATGTGGCGTCGAGCGAGTCAGTGTTTGGTGTCCAAACGTTCCTCGCTAGAACATTCTTGGTAAAACGCTCAGACATAGCGTCCATCCCATGTGTCTTAGCGCACCGAGCCCTGGAGTTTCGGCAGTTTTGGTCATAGCGGATGACATTTTTCACATTTCATGCGTCGAGAGGGTCTAGAACGAGTGAGGTCTTTGACTTTTGTTAGTATCGGGACTGAATCACGATTGGGAAGTGAGGCTGGGTGAGTGAATCGCGCCATATTCCACCGCTCAGGTCCGTGCTGCTGCAGAAGATGAAACAATACTAATTATATATGCATTGGACCTAAAATTGGCTGCCATTGAGTTTGAACTTAGGCCATATAAACAAAGCAAGTCTTCATTTCGATGCGTTGCATATCTGCCACCGTATTATTTAATGTTATCTACCGGGCATAACTCAGCGCTCAGCCCTACTTCACCCATGATCCATGACCGTACATTATAACTATTCAGGCCGCTGCGCGAAACAGCTTTCTAAACTGTCTTCTCGGCGAATTGTCTCTCGACTTCCTCCGGAAACTTCCCAATGCTGTCTAATCTCCATTCAAACGCCACATTTTCTTTCAGTCTCTCATAATCGCCTCCGACACCTGTGCCCTCTTTCTTTTCGCCGCCGCGAGAGATCCAAACACTTCTGAGTCCGAACCGTTTGGCCGGGACGTGATCTGCAGTCAAACTTCTCGCTACGTGTAGTAAATCCCCGCGATCCTTGTCGACGCTCAGATCGCTTCTAAGGTGATCAAACAAGTAGTCGAAGTTTGCCTTAGCGGGTTTATAACTACCGATGTCTTCGGCAGTATAGACCTTGTCAAATTCGGCGGGCTGAAGATGCTCTAGAGTTGAAGAGACGTTGACGTTATCCATGTTAGTGAGGATGATAAGCTTGTAGTGTTTCTTTAAAATTTGTAAGCCTGGAATGGTGTCGGGAAAAGGCAGCCAAGTCCCGGGTAGGGACTCAAGATGGCTCATTTCCTCTTCTGGTACAGAAACATTAAGTTCGTTGGCGAGATTCTTGAACGAACGCGCGACGATACTACCGTAGCGTAGGGTAGGCTCACTCTCTTCAAGGACTTGGGTAAGCTCATGAAAGCGCTGAATCAACAAAACAGGATTCTTTTTGTAATCGCTTTCCGAAGGAAGACGACTAATGATAGGCTGTAAGCCACGGACCATACCGGACTCTTGGTCTATCAAAGTGCCATAGCAGTCAAATGACAGGGCCTTGAAGGTAGTGAGATCAGGATAAGACATGGTGGGAATTGTTTGCTGGAGAGCCAATGACTAATGAAAAAGATGAGGTTTTGGTTAATATTTATATTCTCCTTTCTAGTAAGTAAGGAATTGCGTTTAGGGGAGACGATTAATCACTATTGATAGCTTATATATACTGGACTCAGAAGGGCGCCATTGACGAGATCACGATTTCCTTCTCACCACTGACGTCAAGGCAGGATCCTTCTGCTAAAGCGGCGAATCATAGCGAACTGTTTCAGTCGATCGAATCTTTCAACAAGGCCATTGAAAAGCATATTGTTTACCAATTTCCGATAGCAAATTGGTTCATGAGTTAGACAACCTTAGTGTAGAGTTCCAGTAATTGGGAAATAATCACAAGTAATAAAGGCCAAGCATTTGCCAGTCTAAGAAACAAAAAGAATGGCTAGAAAGGAAATAACACCAAAGAAAAGAATATTAAGAGGACCTAATCAGAGTGAGATGCTTAGCTACCAGACAGCTTGGATACCGCAGGTGCCTTGCGCACCCAATCCTGTAGGCCACTCTCAGCAGCATCAACAAGCCATCTCGCCAGCGCGCCTCGTGGGAAAGAGTACGTATAACCCTTCTGCCCAACATATCCCACAAAAGATTTCCCGTCTTGCCTATCTTTCGCCCAGCTTTCCTTATCAGAGCCCCCAGGGATAGCCGAGATACGGAATATAGTCCAATCGAGGTCCTTGGCATCGATCTCGAAAGTTTTCCCGATCGTGGTAATAGCGCGATAAGCGTTTGAAAAAACGGCGCGGACCACGAGATTTACTGTTGGTTGGAGGACAGTCCATGAATCTTGTTTCTGGGTGATGGTGAGCGTTCCCATGGCAAAGATTCGCTTAACGCCGCGTCGGCGCATCGCGGGAAAGAGGGAGTTCCTGTAGAAGTCGGGAATAGAGTTTGGGGGCGAAGTACGATCGGTTATTAGGGGCCCGAGGAGCGAGATGACGATGTTCACCTTGACCACGGCTTGGTCGAGAGCTGCCTTGTCGGACAGATCTCCTTTGATGATCTGACAAGGTTAGCTATTTTCTTCATCCACGGTTGTCATCCTGCGTGTGACTTACCTCAAGTGATGGATCGGCGATCAAGTCCTCAGGTATCTTTTGAGGGCTTCGTGCATATGCCACCACTTTGTGTTTGCGATGAAGTAGCTCACGAAGGAGACAAATGCCCGCGGGCCCGGTACCGCCGAGCACGAGGACAGTTAACGAAGGCATCTTGAATGGAAGATTGTGGTTAGAAAATGAATACTAGATAGTCCCATGAATTGACGTTTATATACGCATCTTTGCTCTACAGCCTTCCTCAAGTCCTCACATAAGCGTCCCGGCTCGGCTGCTTTTTGCATCCGTCCATGCTCCGTTTGTGTCAACAGTCGATAACCCGCCCGGGAGCCATAGAATTGTAGGCCCCAATTTAATGACCTGTAAAAAGTTTTGTAAGCAATCGAAGCAAGCTTTCAAGGGAGTTCAGCATAGGGTTGAGATGCTTGGCTTCAGCGCGAATCTATGGAGAGAACGCATCTCTTTGGAGACACCCTGCCGTTAATTGAGGTTGAGAAGATGACTCAATGCTCCCAATCATGGGGACCGCATCTTGGTACCGCGATAATACTGTTCAAGCATATTCTCGACGCCCGAGAAATGAGGCATCTTGTGTGGCGTGTACTAATTGATCTAACACAGATGTCAGCGGAGCGGGCGAACAGAATCGATTAATCAGGCGTCAACTTGCTTTCTTCTACAGAAGTGGCTACTCTTTTTCGCTTCTAAGATCATTCCCACTGATATCGTATCTAGCAGTTCACTGGAGTAAGTTTCGCGTCTCAATGACCATGACGAAATCGGGTTAAGCTAAAGCCAGCCTAAATATGAACCATGGAACCGGGTATGAGAATGAAGCTTTTCTCAATATCGCGGAGACAGTGGCTCTTGAGGTCTAGAAGAAGAAGCAAAAGGGAATGGATATTTCTCATTCATGACTCTGGCCCAAAGGATAGGCAAGATTCTTGAAAAGCTTGATCGAGGGTCTGAATGACAAAGCGATCCGAACATAAAACGGCTCTCATCAGCGAGGTGAGGGTTTCGAGGAGTTGACTGTACTACGAACTATGCTGCTAGGCGTTATCTCACCGTTGTACTGGTCGGTTGAAACTCCGAAGCAAACGAAGTTGTTAACCTCGCATCTAGCAACTTGCAGCTACTGCAAGGTTTGAGTAGTCGAAGATGCTTTTGAAAATAAAAATCGGCCAGGGGGAAACGAAGGCTTAAATAAAGACTGGCGGAAAAAAGAATCTACTAAACAGCGGCGCCCATAGCGTAGGCCATAATGATTTAATATGTTTATAGTTCGAGGTTATCAGCAGCAATGCTCACCTCAAGAGTCCGCCCTTCCTTCAGGTTGCCTTGCAGTTTTGTGTTTTGGACTCGAAATTACCTGTTAAACCATTTAAAAGTTAGCAAACAACGTTATAATAGATTGTAACAAGATCCGATGCAAAGTGTTGTGTGTCAGGCGATGTCGGTTCAATGGGTCCTCATAGACGCAGTATTCCATGCGAGTAACCTCAGTTCGGCAAAATATTATACATCATGTATATTGGAGTAGGGAAAAAAGAAGCAGGTTACATCTCACCTTTCGTCAATGGTCTTATTGACAGTGCTTGGTAGTTGATGACTGGTATTGTCAGATCTAAGCTGAGACTCCTTCCAAAGTTTATATGCTATGATATGTATGATTGCATGCCTGACTTCATTATCTTTACCGCTGATATTATCAAGATACAATAACATCTTATTGCTCACGATGAATCATTTTGCATAGTATGGGACGCAACGTCACGCCGAGACGAAAGGAGTTCGGCGAGAGAATGTTCCCTGCTCTCAATGCTGCAGAGTAGCGGCTCGGGTTTGATAAAGTGCCCGTTGGATTGATGAGGGGTCTCACTCCAATTCCGCCATCCCACAACTCGCCGTGAAAGAAATCACTCGAATTATGTTTCTGTTCTTCTTATGCAAACCCTCATTGATATTTGAAGACATGCAACAAGGTTTGGGTTCGAGCGATGCAATTTAGTCAAGAACAGCTTTCAAGCATATCCTAAATCTAAACATTTTTATATTTTATAAAAGGTATTTACGAGTCTAGAGTATCACCTTCTGAATGATATTTAGTCTACTTCCACACTCCAGCTGAACGCATGAGCGACTCTCTCGCTCGTGCTATCAAGGCAAAGGTGCCTGACAGTGAACACTGCATCAATCAAGATATATTAGATAATTCCCCCTAAATTCAGCACAGGATGCTCGGAATTAGACATCCTCGATACAAAATGATACAGAATGACTCATGATGATTCTCCCGATTTGGAAATTCTGAACTGGGGATGGCTCGCGCTGATTGGAGCACTGGAAGTTTCATCGTTAACGAGAGCGAGCGAAGGTCTAGAATATACATATATGCAGAAGACAAACAAGCGGAGCTTTCAATAATACTCTTTAAAATCATCAAGGCTGCAATGTTTGGCGCTGAGCATCTTTGCTTGGATCCCATCAACCTTCGTGTGAGGCGCGTGGCATGACCAACGTATCTGCGATCTTTCGAGCGTTAGAAATTATTCTTAAGTGCCTACTAGCACTTACTACTCCAGGATGCGCAATTTTTCCGATGATCGTTTTGCAAAGCGCGATATGCTTAGTTGAAGAGGTGTTAACATGCATCGATACCGACACTGGACGTACAAAGACATTTCGGCAATGAAAACTTAGTCAAGAACAACAGCCTTGCTCTTGGAGGCCAGTTGTTTCTCTGACCATCAATCAAAGTTACGTATAAGAAATATCAGTGACGGACTCATGCTTGCTGCTAGTGTACTGATATGGCGATGCTGACACCTCGCTCGAAGACCCGAATGCTGGGCTCCAGCTTCATCCACAAGAGTGTCGTCTTCGCCTACACTCGATTTCACATACTATCCATATCTCAAATCAGGTGCGATATATATCATCTGAATACCAAGTTATGTAAGTATACTTAATTCCCACTATCACTTGCGAAAACAGGATACGATATCCGGCAGATCAGATTGTGCTCGGCAGATGTCAACTGCCGACCGAGATGATAAAGACTTGGCTTAGCGAGCCGCCAATTTTGTATCCAGATTCGGTAGAATAAAATGCCGATCTCATTTCAGAATTAGAATCGTCATTTTTACATAGCTTGATCTCATATTAATTAGAATGTCCCTCCTGGGGATGGATGCCCCCGGGCCTAAAATTCCGGGCGTACACGTTCGAAGCCCACATTATTTTGTCCTGCCACCTCCGCAATCAATGGGTTTCCATTTTGATCCTGGCCATTCCGCCGATCGGTCCGAGAAAGAAAAACCATGAATAACGCCTTTGTAACATTGGATGCATTACAACTCTCTCCCCATCGCGGCCGATTTCTGCTCAAGATATTCGATCAGCACAAGGTGACGCGCTTTAAGTTTGGGCACCCGTTCCCGCGCTTGATCCTGAGTTGAGTCGCGGTAATAAAAGAACACAGCTACTGGGCATGAAAGCCAAGTCTGGCGATAGTTGCGCGTTCGGTGATTCGAGCAGAACCGCTATTTGGTTCCTTGTATGGTCCGACAAAGAGAGCGAATATGTTTCTTTGGTTGAGGACAGTGACTGTTGAGAGACCTCAGTCACAGAGGGAGAGGTAGGTTCATTAACGAATGGCATTTTTGCAGATTATCAGACGGTTTGTAAAATTGATCGGCGATGGTATTCCACTTTAAGTGATTTGGGCGAATGCACCGCATTTATGGTCGTTGCACCGTATTTATATCGTAGCCACGACACGGGGCGTTGGGTGAACCTCCGCCTTCTGTGGTCCAGAAGACTACCGTGTAAAATCAGTCATTGCGGGGGTGATTCCCTCCGTGTTACACTCGGACTCTTCGGCATATTAGCGCTACTGACCGCCCTACGTAATGAAATACAGGGTCCAAGAGACATCCTGTTTTAGATCGCGTAGTGTGTCTCTCTCATGTTCCTTTTCTTGCTGCTGATTTCTCTTCTCTTTCTGCTCTGATTAACCCTGTTTGATCCATAGGCAATCATCCCTGGTACTCGGTAGTCCAATAAACATGGCGCAGCGGACTTGAGCTCAGACAAGACTCTAAGCGAGACCTTGATTTACAGTGGGTTATGCAGCCCCCAGGCCAGCTGATGCTTTGGGATCGCCGTCTTGGCATCTGAAGACCTGCACGGAATCATCACCCACGCGTCGCAGTTGTTGATTTATATTAACAGTCCTTCTGTGTATGCTTCTTGTGTATGAATCTCAACATGAATCTTGAGCCCGTTCCTCAAGTGAGTATAAACACTGCACGCAATAAAATTGCATTTGCATGTGACTGATGGTTGCAACCCATAGCTTTTTGACACATGAACCCCCCAAGGCCCTTCGGGGAGGGTCTGCAACCCATAGTGAAATGCAGGGTTCAATATGCATCTCTGGCACGAGACAGTCTACACTACGTCATGCGCTTCTAGAGCGCTGATCCCGTCTGAACCATCGCTTTCTGGAAGTGGTTTTAAGGGTTTCTCTGGTCCCCACGTATGAGCTATAATATCAGTACCTGCGAATAAATACATCTGAGCTTCTTTTTTTCCCACGAAGCACTTAATCCCTGAAATTTCGTACTGGACTATGAATCACACCAAGCAACCCGAGATGGATACAGACAAGAACAGGCGCCTCTTGAATCGATATGGGATCCTACCAAAGCGAGGCAACCTTCTCAGTCACCAATTAGAGGTTCGCATGACCGGTTTTGTCCTTAACACCTGTCAAACTAACAGTTTTGGTGGAAGGGAAGAAAATATTTCGACTCAGGAGACTTTGCTCTTAACCAAGCTCATCGGTCATCTAACATTGGCAACGTCACAACAGGTCAGGAACATCCAATCCGTCAGGAAATATCAGAGCCCTCTAGTTCGGTCCCGAGTTCAAGCAACATTGATGATAACGCAACCCAACCGTCATCAACGAGACAAAGAAGCCCAGAAGTAAAATTTCATGCCCAAACTCACCTTCATCAAGAGATGGAAAGCCCTCCCGAGAGTGAACATCATAGGACAGATGAGAGAAATAACGGGTAGGTCACTGTTGATATGGTATGCGTTTAAAAAGCCTGACTCAGTGTGTTGGTTTTGAGGTCTTCCCGTGCAAATTGAAAACGGATATTGATATCTCAATGGCTGTCTATGTAGTTTTAGCTTTATCGGAGCTCTCTTCTAACGCCAATATCAAGCCTCGCTCTCTTCCAACCACTTGAACTGCATTGTGATCGTCTTAATACCATCAATAGAAGCGTAATTGGTTTAGTGGTAAAATTCTCCGTTGCCATTCGAGCAGCGTCGGGGAGCCCAGGGTTCGATTCCCTGATTACGCATTGAAGGAGTTGAAGCTCATGATATCTTTTTGCGATTGCATTCCTTCATATTTTTGTGAGTTCTGAGGATGTCCTGGCTGGGTGGTGGAAGTGGCATTGAGGCTTGAGCGAAATTCAAGAGGGAGGTCAACTTTCAAGCCTCTGCTTGGTCAGAAGGAAAGTGCGGATGGACTATTTCCATTTCTGGTCACTCGTACCATTTCTACCACTGAGCGTTGACATACAGTTAAGATGGGAGGTAATTATAGAGACTGCTGAGACCTAAGATCGAAGTACTGTACTTGTTTATTTGTTTCACCTCTTTCTATGCTCACTGTTGGGAGATGTCTACTTTGCTCCACCAAAACTCAGATTGTTTACGAGCCCAATCATCATCCGTAAACACAGCAGTCTTGCCAGCATCTCCTCCTATCAACTCCTCATTACCTTCGCCAAATCTCAACACCTTGGGACTCTTAGGATCATATGCCTCCCATTTGGGTCTCTGGGGATACTCTCCTGGGACAGCATTGGGATCATCTCTTGTGATGAAGCTGGTAACGTAATGGTTCAGTGTCTTGGCCAGGTCTTTTTGTGTTTCGGAGACAACGATGACCTTGGGATCGCAGACTTCGTAACGCATGTTATCGGCATGCTGAGCACCGTTGTTCACTGTGCTAACAGCGGCCCAGTGGTAGAGATAGACGGGCACTGATGGGGAGGCGAGCTCGGCTGTCTGGCGTGCGGGAGCGACATAAGCATAGTGCGCATATGCGGCCTCGATGCGCTTGTACTGTGACCCCATATCTTTGCGTGTCTCCTTGTACTCAGAATCCTCAAACTTGGCTGGGTCTCGGTAGAGCTCCTCGATAGTGTCCAAATCCTTCGAGGTAAGCAGCGGGAGCAACTCAGCCCAGAAATGTCGAAATTGAGAAGACTCCGACATCTGCTTGCTTACATAAAGCGAACCTTCGTTCGTGGTAAAGCCAGTCATTATGGGCACCTTATGCCACTTGCCCGACTTCCATGTCTCAAGAGGCGGTCGCGCGATGACTTCACCGTCAATGACAGGTTGGAAAGCCCAGCGAAGGGAAGGGTTGTACTTGTCAAACGTGGCTGTTTGCGCATCTGTAATGACCTTCTCAGGTTGTTGACGCAGAAAAGGGAAGATCTCATTCTCTGGGAGATCTTCGGGGACGCCGACCGCGTGGAGGAAGTCCTTGAACTGGGCTTCATGAATCGGCGCGTTGTAAGGTCTCACGGCTCGTGATGTAGGAGCTCCGGACTCAATAATGGCCTTGTGAAACAGAGGGGCGACACCCTCATTATAGTGCATGATATGATGACCGATCTGCTTGAAGTTAGTTGACTGCATCCCAGAATTGTCGTTCGAACTTACAGAATGAGCACCGGCAGACAGACCAAACAATGTGACATTACTGGGATCGCCACCGAAGGCTGCGATGTTCTCTTGCACCCACTCCATCATGAGAATCTGATCCTTTAGTCCAAGGTTAAGAACACCCTCCTTCGCACTCAGACTTGATGGCAGAAATCCCAAAGCTCCAATTCGATATTGAAACGTCACAGCGACAAAAGCCTCGGGTGCATTCGCCACCATCGATGCCGTCTTGTGCATATGCGCCGAGCCTCTATTGAACGCACCACCATGGATATACAGCGCGACTGGTAACTTGTCATATTTATCCGCTGACTTTCGAAAGATATTCGCCGTCAAGCAATCCTCGCTCTGTTCAAGCGTGGGACCTACCAACAGTCCCTTGCCAGGAGCTGCGGGGCCATATTCAGAAGCATCGATGACTTTGTCAGGTGAAGCTGGGACTTTGACAGGGAGGCGGAAACGAAGATCGCCTGTTGGGGGTAGAGCGTAGGGAACCCCCATCCAACCATCTACGGGTTGGGGTAGGCTATCATTCAGCTTGACGCCGACAAGTTTGCCCTGAGGCAAGGAGATGGTTGGAGTGTCTGGAGAAATCTGGCTACCCATTTTGACTTACTTTGGTGTTATCACAAATGAGGAATCGTGAGAATATAATGGTTAAATACAGTAAAGACTCGACACTGACGAAACTCACTGTTGGAGTAGCGCCACCAGTATGAGGGGCATCTCCTCGGCGTCCAAAAACCCCTCCGCTCTCCACGGCTCAGTTCCGACAACGGCTTCAACACCAGAATCACCGGAGATAAGTGCCATCTGCGCTCTATCTTTCCAATCTGAGAAATAAAACACGCGAATCTCCTTGTTCAGATCGGGGAACTTCCATGCCCCGTGATTTCGCCTGTTGAATATGGACCCGATCGTTGCCGGCATTAGATCTGAGGACCGAGTATCGGAGCTTGGTAGCGGCCAACTAGAACTAGGCCTAAACCCCGCAAACTTGGGTGATTTTAGTGAGGCTGTCATTGGTGAGAATGCCGTTTGCGCTATCTTGAGTCAGGAACTGCTGCTTCGCTGGGATGGGATCTGCATGATACACTGATAGGGTTAATTCGCTTGGTTGATACGAGAATCATGTACTCCAGACCATTGTCTATCGCTTGCTTGACTGAAGGGAAGGTTATATGGGTCTTTGGCTTCCCATGATCATGAATCCCAAACTGATCTCGCAGAGCAACGTACCCACCTAGCTTCTCACGTTCAGTTGGGGTGCTAGGAATCGCTGGTCTACAGGCATCCTAAGTTATTCATAGTTATCCTGCGCTTACCTAAATCTTTTCATCGCTTAGGATATAGGCCATAAACTCTTGCCTTCCCTAGCGATGTCGCCAACGACAACGGGGCCGTTGCCCGACAAGAAGCTCGCCGAAGAGGAGCAAATCGCCATGAAAAAGCTCGACTCAATTACCCCAGGCGAAGTCGTCGAGATTGACGCTACAGAAACATTCCTCCGTCAGCATAACTTCACAAATGAGTACATCGGCGAATTATTGACCGATACGGGGCTCAACAAGAAGCTCATCCGAAAGGTCGACATGATCCTCCTGCCCATGTTAATGGGCACATACATGCTTCAATACATCGATAAAAATGCTCTTTCATATGCTGCTGTGTTCGACCTGTTCACAGACACAGGAATGTCGTCGGATCAGTATTCCTGGTTTGCTTCAATCTTTTATTTCGCTTATATGGCTGCGGAGTACCCCTGGCTGTTTCTCGCACAGAAAACCCGTATGTCCAAGGTAGTCAGTGGCTGTGTAATTGCATGGGGAAGCGTTCTACTATTGACCGCTGCGGGAAATAACTTTGGTTCGTTGGCGACATGCAGATTCTTTCTTGGTGTGTTTGAGGCTCCCATCACCACTTGTTTCATGATGATCGTTTCGATGTGGTATACGCGTGAGCAGCAGCCGTTCAGAGCTGGAATCTTCTACTGCTGTAATGGCGTTGGAGCTATGGTACGTCCAGTTTCCCTCTTGCTTTGACCTTGCTAACGTTGAAAAGCTTGGTGGTATCCTTACCTATGGCATTGGCCAGATCAAGAACTTTCCCGTTTGGAAGGCTGTTTTCATGACCTGCGGAGGCATGACAGTCGTCTGGGGCTTTGTTCTATTGTTCTTCCTCCCCGACAGTATCATGTCAGCTCGCCATTTTACCCTCGACGAACGAGCCCTACTCATCGGCCGTGGTCGTCTCGCTCGAACTGGTGTTCTGAACAAGACCATCAAGTGGAACCAAATCCGCGAGGCTTTTATCGACCCTCAAGTCTGGCTTCTTGTTTTGTTCATGCTCCTCAACGAGACAATCAACGGAGGCATTGCCAACTTCGGTAAGCTCATCATCAAGGGTGTAGTCAAGGATCCTCTTGAGACAGTCGCTCTTGGTATCCCCATGGGCGCATTCCAAGTCATGTACATCCTATCAGGCACCTTCTTAGCTTCACGCATCAAGAACTGTCGAACCATCATCATGGCTGTCTACCTTATTCCCACCATGATCGGAGTCTGCCTGCTATGGAAACTTGATCGTGAGCATCACAAGATCGGTGTACTCTTCGGTTATTACATTATCGGTGCCTTTGTCTGCTCTCTGGTCCTTGCGATGCAAATGCCCGCTAGCAACCTCGGTGGCTACACCAAGCGTATCACTGCTTCAGCAATGGTCTTCATTGCCTACTGTGTTGGTAACGTCATCGGCCCCCACGCTTTCTTGGGCTCCGAGGCCCCCTTGTATCCATCCGGATGCATTACGATTCTCAGCTGCTCGGTCGCGCAGATGGTCGTCGCAATCATGCTTCGGGCACTCTTATTGAGGCGAAATGCACGACGCGATGCCGCTGCCGCGGCTGTCGGGACAAATAATGAGGATGCCTCTGAGGTTGATGGCGCTGACTTGACTGATTTCGAGGTAAGTTTCAGTTCAAACTACATTGTGACGAGGCACTAACGTTTTGTAGAACCCTCATTTTCGCTACGTGCTGTAAATTCCTAAAATCTCGACTACATAGGCAGACGAGATCTTATCATGCTTGGGACCAAGAAATCTGCCATTCAGCCCAGCAAGGCGCAGCTAGCGCACAGAGACGGATTATCAGCCACCGATGTGTCGATCAGAGCGCTCCATGAGGCCGAATGGAGTTAGCCAGACGACGCATCGGTGGGTCTTGACCTGTTTCGATGTTATGCTGATGCGCCAACATTCATGCTCACATTCCGCCAAGATTTATATATAAGCGCCTAAGATCCTATGAGGACCTCTGTATCAGTCCGAATCCATTCATTCACAATAAACATAACCTTCTTGCATAGTAAACTCAAGTCAAACTCTCGGCAATCGACAACATGAAACAATCCAACACTGTCTTTGAAGTTGACTTCAAGTGGAAGAAGATGAAGGCTTTAGTCTCAGAGAAAGACCCAGAAACAAACAACGCAACACCCAAATACATCGTCGACTATCATGCCTTCAAATGCACCTCCCTCGTCTTCCATCCCTACGACGACCCTACAGCTGTAATCGGTACCGGTACACTTCACCCCGTCACAATCCACGCAACCTACGAGCTCCACGGCCAAAAGGGCACTATCAAAGCACTAAAGCGCTTCACGACATCATACACACACCTGTCATACAATTACTCCAGCAGTCCTGACGGAACACCTGCTGCCATGACGTGGGCCAGCGCTAGCAGCTTCAAGACATGGGACTTTGTCTGCCTCGACGAGCAAGAGTCTGCAGTGGCAAAGTTTTCTGCCAACTGCTGGTCTCTCAATAACGTCGGATGTGTCGACTTTCTAGGGCCCAAGGCCAATGACCCTGCCGCAAGGGAAGAGATCTTGGTTACTGGTATGACATTGTTTTATCAGATGGTCCTTCGTGCGACCAACATCTTATCTCTTGGTGGTGCTATTTTCGCAAGGCCTGGGCTATTAGACAAGGAGGCTGCGCCCAAGAGACCAATGCAAAATGCAGATGGCAAGAGTATCAAGGAATTAGAAGCGACTTCAGGAGTGGAGCCTGGGCTTGAGAAATCATAGTTCTAGTGTTTGCATCGTATATATATTCTGCTGTATTATCCCTATATCATGGCATAGGATCACTGAGAGTTGTTTTTAAAGATTATTGAACTCCAGCATCCTCGCCTATAAATCATATCCCCAATCCACTTCAAGACATGTTGCATATGGCTCTGGCTATGGCGCATACGTGAACACTGAGGGCACTTGTATCTGCTCGTATCAAATGCAGACAAAAGCATAGCATTTGAGTCTAAAGCTTCATATAAAGTCAGGTTAAATGACAGGCAGCCTGTGGCAAATTATTTGACCACATCTTTCTTAGTCAACCATGCTTTCGTCTGAATGACCAGCGCCGACTGTGACTTCGGGGCTATCTTTCTTCTTAGGGATTGCAAATCTAGGGCAATTCCAAATCATATAATATGCCCATGCTGATAGACACTGATCAACAGGCAGCTGACTCACGCCTATTTCTGTCTATTCATCTATCTAAGCTTAGCCGGCTCGCCGTAAAGGCATATATAGTATTAAGGCTGGACCTACGTCTGGAATTCATAATAAGACACTAAATTGTCATTCCAGGTGGCGTTGTATTCTCAGCCTTGGACTGTCTTTGCAGAATTCGATGAGACTCGTAGCGTGAGTTAAAGGGGAGCAAACAGCATATTCATCCTCGGTGAGCGTGACACCGCGTAGATGCCGCCTTTGCTCAACGGAAAGCTGACGAAAGAATCTGATCGCAACCGCAGTGGCAGAAAAACGATATTTTGCGCGGACTCGATGATTTCAACCCTTAAAGCGACGCCACGTAGCATCATCCCTCAATAAGCTTCCAATCCTTGTGAGAATGGCCTTGGACGGGATATCCCAGGGATCCAAGGTTAGATCAAGGAGATCTTGCAGATCGTGGGAGGCCGTCCAGCCAGGAAATGCTTCGTTGAGGAGGCTAGCCAGTTTAGGGCCTTGATATTCTCCGAGGAATCGGAGACAGAACGTGATAGCTTCCCTTGCCATAGACGCGTTTTTACATCATACCCGTGCTGGCCTATCGCCCCAGTCCTTAATGATTTAGACGAGCGGGGACGAATTAACCGCGTTGCTGCCTGTAGTAATAGAACTCAGTCTGTAGCCATCTCCACCAAGGAAAAGCGTAACTCGAGTCACACAAAGTTGAGGAAATTCGAAGAACAAAATTAATCTTGAGAATCTCTGTCTGTAACCTATGGTAGTTGCGGGTCAACGAATCCGATGACTCATGAGGACTATGGCATATGATATTCTCGTGTGCGGGACCGTGACCAATCAATCCTGCTTCTCTTCATTCTCAAAGGCAATCCTTCTCCACGTTTTGGAATAACCTCTCTCGATACGCCAATTTTCTGACGCGTGCTTGACTGACATGGCGAAATCCTTTCTCCAGCCCCTCTCAAAGTCCCACTCTCCCATCATCTTGGCACCAAGATGCCAGGTCAAGATACCCTCTGCACGAGCTCCCTCAGGAGCATGTAACAGTGCAACAGCCACATCAATACACTCTGGACGATCGTCAACGGTGTAGAATACCGTTGCCGAGCAGCGCGAACAGAAATATCTTTGAACATCAGGCGAACTTGGATAGATTGCGAGTGTACCGTAACGAGGATCTCGGTTGGGATTATCGACTGCACTCTTCAGATCAAGCGTATTTCGTGGAAAGTCGGACCCATCGGTCTTCTCTGGAAAGTCGATTTGCTGAGGCATGACAAATGTCCAATTCATGATGTCAACACCAACTGACAAGCGACAAGAGGGGCATGGATCGAGTGTCGCGAGGTGTTTATGGGTCTTTGGCTCGATAAACGACGGAATCGCATCAGCCTCCATGGTGGAAAAGTCGACGTTGCCGGGACGGAAGACAAGGTCGACTCCTTTGCAATGACAACGGATAGGTATATCTGTGGCTGGAGGAGCATCGGATCGAGCATCTTCGCTCGCAGCTGGCCAGCCTTCGTCTAGTTCTCCACCGTCTTCAGGTTTCTTCATCCATCTGTGAGGCCTCTCCCCATCACCATTCGCATTCTTAAGCCACGGAGATACGCCCCCATCGATCGTATCACCAACAAAGATCTGCCTAGTAAAGTTGATGAAGTTATCAACGTTAACATTGTTCAAGACTCCCGTAAAAACGCCAAAGCTCTGGGGTTGATCATCGTAGTGAGAATCCCAGAACATCGGACATGAACATGAGCCGCAGAACAAGATTTCGCAATTGGAGGTGAATTTGTAGTGTTTCAGATCAGAGTTGCGAATCTCATTTGCTGAACCAGGCCAGTCTATGTTGCAGTTGTACATGGCACCGGTAGCGTTTCGGCATGAGGTGCAGTGACATATAGACGCAGGTAGAGGGAGCTTTGATCGAGGCACTTTGGTGGTGAAGGTATGCGCTTTGCAGAGGCACTGGGCCGTGAGGATGATATCCTGATCTTCAGTAGTCATGATTTTTGTATTTCGAAACACTCCAAACAGGATGGTTTGTAGGGAAAGTTAAAAAAAGCAACTGAAGAGTCCTGTGTGAAGTTGTTAACGGTAGCAGCAGGAGAGGACCGTGAATAAATTTTGTAGTACCCCGCCCCCAAGGGCGTGAATGATGACCAGAAGCGTTCTTGTTGCCCAATGACGTCGTTTCTTGTGCATCTTTGGTGTGTAGCGCAATTAATTAGATTAGACAGCCAAAAGAATTTTACTGAGGAATTCTCTTTTGCTTTGGGCCATGTGTTGTTTGCGACGCTTTATTGGCTTCTGCTGCGAAGCCCTCTCCTTATAGCCTCACGATGCTTAATGAACCGGTTTCTATGGCTGACATGATGCCCCAAGACAATGCTAACTTTTCGAACGTCGTCGCGATGGAAGCTTGTTTTCCTATAAATCCACGATCATTCGCATTCGTGCCCAGTAAAAAATCTGGTTTCACAAATATTCCACCGCCAAAATGTCCGACCTGACCAAATCTGCGTCCTTCGACTACACTGAAGTCTCTACTGCCGCACCGCCACCATACAGCCACGCTATGGCAAACCCTGGGCTATCATTTTGCCAGAGTCGTTTCGCGTCCATTACACGCCATGGACGTGATCGCATCAGGCTTACAAACCTTTCAGAGGTCGAAATTGCCGATGTTCACCAGATTATGAGGACATTTTGGCCCCGAGGTATCGATAAGGTCTATCTGCAAAAAGCCTCGCGCGAATTCAAGCTTGGAGGCTATGCATGGAGATATGATCCCAATGGCAACGAACAAGCGATGATGTTGACGCTTCGGATTCTGGAGGTTATGCACGGCCTGGGTTGTGTCATTTACTCTCCTATTGAGGTGACCAAGAGTCTCTCAACGAATGGTAAGTAGACGTGCGATGCTAGCAAATCTGGACAAGATATACTGATGAGTACAGATGCACTCATCTTTCGCAAGGCAAATCACCGCCCTCCTCCCTGCGAATGGCTAAACGTATTATTTCACGGCGGAGACAAACTCAAAATTCTCAACTTTCCGCCTTCAGATCTTGTTAACGATATCATCGCTACTTTTATGATTGACATACAACGACATGACGTTACACCAGACCGCGCCAAGATCAAGTTCAAGGGGCGTCCATGGAGACCGCGAGAATCTAATGGAGCTGAGACCCAACTGAAGCTGCTGGCGTTGCTCGAAACCTTTGAGCGCCACGGTTTCACTCTGTACACCAAGACTAGCGCGAGATTCACCAATGACAGGAGTGAGTCGGATGTCTTGGTGTTCCAGAGACGAAATGACTGGGTGGATTAGAAGTCTCTATAGGACCAACTCTGACCTAATGTACGAATTGGTTGTATTTGTTGCTGTTCGAAACTCGATCGCACGAGATGTTTCAGCATGGTCTGTAATACCTTTTCACAATTTCTTTTGCACAACAATAGATTAGTGTTACTCGTTCAACGAAACGCATTTGGTCGATATATATCATGTTTACATGAAAATCAAGCAAAGTCCCTGTTCCTCTTCACAGCCAAAAACGTCAAACTCCACAACTGTCTAACATTACTCTCCGTTCCAGAGCTCAGTCCTGGTGGAGGCGGCAATGTTCCCAGAGGAGCGAACTTGTAATCACTCTTGGAACTATAGCTCCAGCTCCAGACTTCTGACTGCAACCTCTCACTATTATCCTCAATTATATCCCACAGACGATTGTATGCACTCTTCAAAGCGGTATACACCTCGGTATCGCTGCAAAACGCAGGAACATTGTCGTCATCCTTGGATTGGGATGATGAACATCGTGCAAGCTGACGTTCGAGACCTTTGGCCATGAGGGCGAGTTGCCAGCTCCACACCACTGTGCCATGATATGCGGCGTTGGTGAAATTGGCGGTGAAGACCTCGTTGCCTGCTAGTGCTGGGTTTGCCACCACGATGCCAAGAGGAGTACTCAGGCCGGCTGGGAATGGACGAAGGATGGCGTTGGCTGTTGCGTTCAAGAAAGTCGTGAGCTGAGCGTCATTGGTTGAGTTGAGAAGAAAGAGTCGGAATGCCGTGTCAGTATGTGTGATGCGTATCTTCTCCTCATCCTTGGTTGTATTTATGGCCAGAGCGTAGTCAACGACTTTCTCAGAAGATGAGTAGTTAGCAACTGAATCTGCATGGGTTGATCCGTCGTAGAAGGTGTTTTCTTTCACGTAGTCCTTTAAATTTGATGTAGCCGTCTCAACAGTGAGATTATACTGGAACAGCGGCAAGGTATTATCCTCCCAGATCTTAGCCCTCTTCGCCGCACTAGAACCCCAGCTCCTGGTCACAGAATTATTGGGATACACTCCCTCAACCTTGGAAAGATTGGAAATAGCGTAGAGTGCCGCAGGAACGAGAGCACAGTTCACGTCGAAGGGTATCCGCCCATTGGCAAGACCATATGTGGAGTCTCGCCATTGACCGACAAGCTCACCCTTCTTGAGCTGGATCAAGTTCTCGAGTGACTGTTCTTTCTCAAACTCTTCTGTGATGTTCATGATCTTCTGTGCGTTGAGGTAGCTCAAATTGCCCCATGTCAAATTCCGGTTCTCGACATCAACGTCGCCTGCCTTTGTGCTCATCAATGCTTTGACTCGCCTTGGTGTGGAGCTGAAATATCGATCCATGAGAATTGGTAAGAAGTAGTCTGTATCAATCATGGGATATGTAAAGCCCGGGGCTGTCGAATGAATGCCGTTCTGCAAGTTAAGAAGCGTCGCGTAGTCACCGATGGTCTCTTCATGGCAGACAGATCCGTCCGTGCGATTGATCCGTTCCAACACTGCCCCGATCACTGCTTCCAAAGCTGAGCTATTCCCCGCACTTAGGACGGGCTCGAGTAAGAGCGCGGAGATCATAGTGTCGCGGCCAAAGTACGTCAAGAAACGCCAGCCGCCTGCAAGCAGCTTGTTGGTATACGAGAAGAAGGACAACGACCTGACCTCCGACTGTTCTTTCTTGGCGAGTGATCGTGACTGGTTGTTGAGAACCTGTTGGGGAGATAGCTGTTTTAGTTGGGGATAATTGAATGATGCCGAGAACTTGTAGAAGCCTGCTCCAAAGCTGACAGTGTCATTATAAATTGACATGCTGATATCCTTGTTCTGCCATGGCTCCAGCAACAGGTTCGTCGTCGTCACATTGTCCAACCATAATCTCGATATAAGGACACCACCATTCTTCACTCTCGTGGCGTTTGTGGCGTTTTGAATGACTGGATTAATGATACTCGGCCCTTCTGTGAAATCCCTTATGTTCCGGATCGAACCCAGAATGGAAACCGTGAGATTCGCCGACGAGTTGAACGACAAAACGCCCTCCACTCCAACGTAAGGATAGTCCGAACCCTTCTCTTCGCGATTGACCACACCGAGCGGCGATCCGAGAGTCGAATTGACCAGCTCAATAGCTAGAGTCCCATTCTTCTCGTCTTGCGGTTGGAAGAAAGTGCATATACCACTGTTCCCCGCAGGCCACGCAACAATGAGCCGAGGTCCGATGATTGACAAGTTACTATCCGGAAGAGGACTTGTCACAACGACTTGGGCGTCAGTATTGCAGTCAGAGTAGAAGTAGTTTTCATAAGGTGGATCGCTGAGCTGTTGGGTGATGACTGTGCACGAATCACCTAACGCCAATGTCGCGTACAAGACAGCCAGAAGGACTGCAATGAAGGGTGTCATTGTTCCGGGTAAGCAGAATAAGACTTCAATCAAAGACTCAAATGCCCAGAGATCAGCTTGGATGGCCATGTTATGCTTATAAATTACTCAGGATCGGCATACAGACTGCGGGGTTGAGCTGGGGAATCGAAGCTAGCAAAACAAGAAATGGAAGCCGTTGGCACCAATTCGAGTTACTAGGTCTTTTAAGTTTGGGGAAGCTGGGAGCGATGACGACAGCGTATGGTAATACGCGGATTGCAAACCCCAGCCGCGGTGTACTTCCTGTCAGTTCGCTGGAGACGACTGAGATGCACATTCTGCCCTCATAGTACATAGGAGAGTTGCATCATTCGGCTTGAGAAGACAACCCTGGGATCATTACTTATTTCCAACTTTGTCGAACCATACCAAGTCGCCAATAAGCGGTTCTAGATCCATGCCCATCCTGACGACCTTGCCGTCCTCGATGGTGAACTCGATCATTAAAACTTCGTCACCCGTATCAAATGCGTCTCGCACCTGTGCATCAAATATAGACTGATCTCTTCTGTGTTTGAGCCGGGCTGTGAATCCCATTGAGCGGTCTGTTGCATCGATGAACAGCCCATTGTCTTTGATCTCCACTCGCATGTTGTGATACCCAGGATTCCAATAGTCGCCGGTATAAGCTCCGAGAGCCATAGTTCTTTGTGACGCGACTTTTACCTCAGTACTATCTCTTTTCTGGTCCTTACCCTTCAGACCCTTCGTTTTTGCCATTCCAGTGGCGTGACTTTGTGACCCTGGCTTTGAGTGCATGCTTACTTCTGACAGCTTTGTAGGCACATCTCTACCAGCGACTGCGCTCAATTGCTGTCGACCCATGTCGGAGTTGACGACTGCTGCGATAAACTCACGAAACAGCTGCGCAGCTACCGAGTTGGTTCCAGAGGAATTGCCCATCACAACAGCACCAAACTTGAGATCTGGCAGAAATACAAAGCGACTACCGAAGCCTGTGATATCACCGCTATGCCCAAAGACTGCATGTTGGCCTTGCCAGTGTAGATCCATACCCGCAGTGTAGAAGATACAATCGATGCCAGCCTTTCGTTGGCGATGGTTGGCAACTCGTTGAGATCGTGGTCGAGCCAATCCTTGGTAAACATCCTCACTTATTGAGCTATTGCGATCGATAAGCGCGCTGAGAAACTTGATAAAATCGTTGGCGCTGGAGATCACCGACCCCGCGCCTTGGCCTTCTGGACAATCTACCGCGTCGAACTGGCGATATGATGCAGACTTCTTATCCCAGACATGCCCTTTTGCGAGTCGATGGCCGTGACCTCTAGCCCTGGCGCTTTTGGACTGTAGACTGCTCGATGTCATGCCAAGACGGTCGAAAATGCGCTCTTGTAGGAATGCGTCAAACTGCTGTCCGGTCTTGGTTTCTATGAGATGCGTCAAGACAGTGTACATCATGTTGCAGTAGATGTAGCGTGTCCGTGGTGGCGCAGTGACAGCGAGATTTCGCAAATTTCGCGTGATTGATCGCGCATCATCAGGCTCGGTAGCACGTATTCCCAAGTATGAATCATCGTGTCTACAACCCCGTTAGCCTAGTCTATTAAGGGCAAGTGGTTCTTACCCAGGCATGCCAGTGTGATGCCCCAAGAGATCATCTACAGTAACGGTATTGGTGTGCAAATCGTCTGACATGACAAAATCATCGGGCAGCAGTTCAGACATTAGTGAGTCATATTGAAGTCCTGGAAACTTGGCATCCTCGACTAAAAGGGCAATTGCCGCTGCAGTGAGTGATTTGGAGGAAGATGCAATGTCGAAGAGCGTATCTGCGGTGCATGGTTCTTGAGACTTGACCGAGGCGAAGCCATAGCCTGTGGACTTGACCTGGTCACCCCAGACAATAGCGATAGACAGGCCAGGAACACGATTGCTTTGCATCAGTGTCTCGACACGATGGCTGAACATTGGGGAGTCGAACAGGTCCATGTTTTATTGCTTTGCGGGGGAAGTTTACAATATTTCGCGTACGAGTAGCTGAAGCGTAAGCATTGATGGCTCGGCTCTTTTAGCGTTGCTGACTGTGCCAGGAGTGCTGAAACCAATGTAACTAAAAACCGATCTTGAAAGCCAAAATAAAAGTATAGAGAAAGAGAGAGAGAAAGCAAACTGGGATGTTAGGTATTCAGAAAAAGCTCTTGACCGCATTCTCCCCCAATTCCTGTCCAAATGCCCTCGGATCGTCAAAGAAATTGCTAATCGCTTCTACGTGATCCTGTGCGTCCTTCTGCGCGTGCTCATTCGGACCCGCCATCCACTCACGAAGGTTCTCCACTCCCCCATCCGCGATCTTGTTGCCGACAGCGTCAGCAACGATAACGGCCCCAACCCGTAAAGGTAAGGGTATGCCTAGAAGGAGGATCTTTGTCTGGATTGCCGTAGTAGCAGCTCCGACGCCCTCCTTGTATCCCTGAAATAGACTTTCCTTAGCAAGTTCGGTGATATACTGATCCAGAGTGTACGTTCCCAGTTGCCTCATGACTTCTAGCGACATGCCTGGCAGCGGAGCTTGTGCTTTCTGTTCCATTACTGCGTTGTCTTCCTTCAGGTTGTTCAATTGCTCATGCTCATTTACGATTTTGACGTCGTCTCTGAGAGCCGGAGATGGGTCTCGAGGCGGCTTGAAAAACTCTGATGGCCAGGATCGCTGATAGGGCTGAACCCCTGGGCCCATTTTCGTGATTTCGTTCATTCTCGTCACGTTCTTGAACAGTGGCACTGCGGCTATCTGCATTGCCTTGAACAAGCCCGTCGTTCCGGTGGGATCGATGTAGTTCACCGGATCATCGCCGCAGTAGCAGTACAAGTTTAGGCCATCCTTGGTTCCCATAGGATCTGGCGATATCCAGCGCCCAAGCCATGGGGCATAGTACCGTGCGTTGCAGTAGTAGAGGCCGGTCTCTTTATCTCTCTCATAACCAGCAAATCTGTACTTGCGGGATGCCTCTTGCTTGGATCGCCTAAGGGAAAAAGAATTGGACCCAAATGGGGAATGCTCCTCATAGGTTATGACAAGTCCTGACTGGTCCAACTCGAGCTTGTCAGACATGTGATATCTCACTAGAAGAGGCGATTCTGAAGATAAGGATTTGTCCTCCTCCGCAATGGCCACGAGTTTCTGCTCGGCACTATTGATCAAATGGTACCTTTTATCCTTCCAGTGGCCAGATCCATCGCCAGTCTTGCACTTGTATATGTGCAGAGTGGAAAAGAAAAATGTTTCTTTGAGCTTTCTCGCATCGCCTGAGCCAGAAGATGATCGCTCGGTCACCTTCCGTACCCTCCTCCCTTCACTGTTGTACACATACCATGTGGTCTCTGGCGTGCCACTCTTCATGATCTGCCTTGAGCAAGACTTGAGCCGATTGAAAGGATCCCAGGACATGGAATGCATCCCGCCACCGGCATTGACACTGCCAGCGAAGCCTGTGTTGGCTCCATCGCCGTAGGTCCATTTCTCTGTTTGACCACTCTTTGAAGTGCAACTGAGCCTATTTCCCAGTTCGCCTTCCTTGACCAAACTTCCTTCCTCGTAAGTATAACTCCGCATCCAAATCTGTCCTTTCGGCCCTGCGTGGTGTTTCACTCGGGTAATGTTATTAGCATCATCATACTCGTACTCTTCTGTGTATCTGCAGATGCGGCTTATGTCGCTAGGGATCCCGACAGATGACTTCCTTCGGGCATTAGTATTAGCATCTTCGCGAGCTTGGGCCGATGAGAGACGGCCAATAGTGTCATAAGTGTAACAGCATCTTGCGTCAACGACAGTGTTGTTGAAGTACGACACTGGCTGGGCGGCATCCGAGGACTGGATCACCCGATGCATAACATCATGTGAATATTGTGTGTCTTCCATGATTCTCCTATCACTTTGGCGGATGAGTCTCTTGCGAATCATTAATCTGGTCGCCGAGTCATACTGAAAGGTCGCCAGAACACCGTTCCCATACAGGATCTGCTCCGGTTGTCCATCAGTCGTGTACCTCATGTTACTCATGTAATCTCCCCAGTGGTCATCTTCCTGCCCTCTGCTTCTGTATGAGACTCGCTTGAGCTGTCCACAAATCCCATAACTATGCCTCGTGATTGCACCTTCGGCATCATGTGACTTGACCACTCTGTCCATGGCATCATAAGCCTTTCGAATTGTGTAAATCTCGGGGTCCAGCTTGGTGTTGCTCTCAGCTCTCCAGTCGATCGATCCTTTGTAGTCAGTCGTGAACTGAGTAGTTGACTCAACGCAGTTTCCTTTGAAGTCAAATGCCTTGTTCTTTTGGATCCCCGACTGATCACGGATTTCAACCACCTTTCCACGCAAGTTCAAGGACTCAGCATTTGGCACAGTCTCCCCATAGAGTCTCGATTCTGCGAGGAACTCGGTTCCACCTTGTTGCGAGAGCCAGAGGTGGGTCTTTCTGCCTGCAGCATCGTATATTGACCGTTGCTTCCAGTGACGGCCATCTACCAGAATCGCAGTGCGGTCCATGCAGTCGAGAAACGTGCAGACCATGCCCGTGTCCATCCCTCGACGCACTATGTCACGGCCTAGTAAGTCAGCGGTGACGCTTTCAGCAAGACGACCTCTACCATCTATTGTTTGAGCCAAATGTCCTGCGAGACTGTATAGACTACGTGTCTTTATCTTGGCTGTTTTACAATCTGTGACTTTTAGAGCTGGACGCTTCTGCGCATCCAGGTACGTTTCATCGGGTGTCTCACTGTAAATCTCCGAACCTTTTGCTGCCGCCCTGCGCGAAAGGTCTTGGGTCAAAGCCGCAGCGTGCCAGCTGGGGCTGTAGTTCTCTTTCGAGAGAGCGTTGGTATAGATACTGATATCTTTGTCCTCAGAAAGTTTCATCAAGACTGTATCACCTCTGTCGTATTCTGTAGTTTTCCAAGTCTCATATCTCACTTTCGAGTATGCGTGGTCAGGATACAATGTACCAACTAGTCTGCCGAGGGGATCATAGATCATGGTGGTTACTTTCGACTGGCTCTCAGAAGCATGAATGAACTCATGGGTACTGGAAAAGCGCGGCTGAAAAGTGCGGACTGGGTCTCCTTTGCTATTTCGTAAAGTCCATTCACTAATGTTCCACTCGCATCCATTCCCCCCTGTATCAGTCAAGCTGGTCGTTTGCAGCTCAGCGAGATTGCCATCCAGGTAGGTTATCGATATGGAAATATCACTAGCGCTAGCTCCATCCGCATGATGGGACATTCGACTGAAGTCGATAAAGGCACTTGGGCAGGTATCCGAATGGTTGCTTTGGGCGTCATAGTACAGGCGGCAGCTAGTGGCACCACCTATGAGTTTGAAAGCAGTCTCTTGCGTAGGACATGCAAAGAAAGCATCTTTATCAGCTTGTGAGAGTAGCTGGATTGTCTTGTTGAGATTGTCACCAACTAGCTCGTTCCCTTTCCCGGATCGGGCTGTTGCCATGACTCGACCCAATAGGTCGTGGCTGTAGGTGGTTCGATTGCTGTTTGGATCAACGACACACAATGGAGACATGTATCTATAATCCATATCCACCTGGGTGGCGTTTCCCACTGCATCAGTAGAAATCTTTGGCAGCAGGTTGTAATCGTCCATCTGAACTGTACTACGATTGCCAAAGGCATCCTGGGTGACCGTCGGTGTGTAAAAGGACCTTCTGGCCGTGGCGAGTTCATTTTTTGCGTCAGGACCAAAGAGAGTACGCGAAGAAGGCCTCCACCAAAGTGTTGTGCCGTCGTCCTCCGTCGTCCTGGTGTACCCATAAGTAGTCATAAAACTATTCAAGTTCGAACTTTCGGGTAAATAGTGCTTGAGCAGTTCTTGAAACCAACTGTCTCCTCCAGCCAGGTCAAATATACCATATATCACCGAGTAGCCCTGAAATTGCCCCAGAGGTAAGGGCTCTTCTTGAGAGAAATCCTGATTGCGGTATAATGTCCGTCTCTCTTCGACCTTGACACGAGCTTCTGAAGAATATGGAGGTAGCATCTGATCTGTGTATGGGACTTCGGGAATACTCCCTAGTATCTGGAAGCTGCCACTCGTAAACCTGGTGAAAGCCGATGGTATTTCATCACTTGAACAGTCTAGACCAACAATGCGATACTTGCGAGTCGCTGACGGCATTGGCTTTACAAAGACCCCATTACCATTGTCGAGGACAGGGAGGCAATATTCGTTCTCTGTGTAAATCAAGATGGTTTCCTTTTGGGAGGAATCCATGACCTTTCCTCTTGAGCGTCCATAGAAGATCTCCATTGACTTCAATTTATCATTGTAGCTGTTAGTCTCCAAGATGAGTTCGTGATTGTAGCGTGGCAGCGACTCTCGTGACCGATCATTGTGAGTCTTGAGTATTTCACGTGGCACGCAACGATATGTGCCCGGCTGCAGTGGACCTTTTCTAGGCGAAAGCTGGACCACTTGGTGAGCAGTATCGGTAACTTGGTAGGCATGTTCTGCAAGTTCAGTTCCATCGTCGCCAAGGATTTCTTCGCGAAGCTGCGTTCCTTTGAGAGCCCGGCAGAAGTCACGTCGATCGTCGAGGTTAACTGACTCTATGGACCAGTAAGGTCCAAATAGAGCTGCAGAAGATGCTCGCTGTAGACAGCTACTCACTGGTGTCATCGCTCCTGTATGAAACCAGGTTTTGGTGAGGGTAGCTGGTTGGCGGAATTCCGATCGAGTATTGACGTTGAAAACAACAGATTCGAGTTGTTCAACCATCCCAAAGCCTCTAAACTCTCTATCAGGAACATCGTAATAACCATCATGGTAAGTGAAGCGCTTGGTGTTCCGAAGTCCAGTAGTATCGTCCAAGATCCTGAGTTGGCTCACACACTGAACGGGAAATCCTATCTTTGTACACCATGAGGCTCCGGCTCGCTCATCTTGCAGATAATACCAGTTGGAAGACTTGTACGAGACTTCTACTCGTGATCCTCTCCCATTTCGATATGAAGCTAGGCAGTTGGGCTTCGGTGCAGGTGCAAGATCGACATAGCAGAGAGTCTGCGCTGAAGTTGACCCAGATACTTTGCCGTTCCAACATAAACATGCTGTCCCTTTACCAAATAAGTCCACCGTAGAAACGTTACTAAGCTGGTTTACTGGTGGAAAAGACTCAAGGATCTGTGGCTCACTCCAGCCGTTTCCTGCTTGGTTGAAGAAAACGTGCAGACCGCCACTGCCAGGCAGGTAGATCAGGTCGTTAGTACCCGAGCCGTTGATGTCAACAAGGCGTATTCTTTCGGCAATTGGCATATCACACCCCAGACTTGGGGCATTATACATGCAGACCGGCTCGCTGAAGTGTCCATGTGATAGATTCTGCCAGTATGTGACATAGCCTGAAGAGACTTGTACGATATCTGACCGACCGTCACCTGTCATATCAGCAAAAGTGACCTGTACTCCAGGGTCGTCAGAAATCAGCTGTGGAACACCCGTCCTGTTGTCGGATCGTCTCAATGGAGCAAATCCAGCAGTGCCCAAGTTTTCTTGCCACATAATCTCCCTGTTCACCGGATCAACTGCCACGAGATCCGCAAGTCCATCACCTGTGAGATCTAGTTGCTTGAAGGATACTGTTGTGGTGTCTCGATTTGGAATCGATGAGAAGGTAGTGTAACCGACCCATCCCTCATCATACTGGCTGTAGAAGCCTTCCAACCTGTTGACTTCGTCTAAACAGACTAGTTCAAGCTTTCCGTCTTGATTCAAGTCCTCAAAATAGGCCGATTTACCCAAATATCGATTCGGTCGGGCAAGTATGGTCATAGATGTATCGAACGTCGGGGCTGATGAATCATCTGTGATATTGTAATTCTTTCGGAAGTTCCAAGAGCCGTCGGGACATTGTTCAAGTAGACCAGGCGCTCCCTCTCCTAGCAGATCCACCCATTGCCACTCATTCCCATCTAGACCTGGTAAATTTGGCAAGTTATCGGTATCCATGTGTTCAACTTTGACGCTGGGGACATCGATTGGCATGTTATACTGAAATGTGTATGGTGGCAGCGCTTGATCTTGCATCGTCTTTGTTTCATGATTGAACCAATGCCCCTGTTCTGTAAGTGAAGATAAGAAGGAGGCCACGGATGACACTTGATACTGCATCGAAACGGAACGCACAAGACAATGCTTGTCTGAAAGTTCCTCCGGGAAGTAATGGAACATGAGAATGCGACGACACAGCCGCAGCCAGCGTACTTCAAATCCTGCTGAAGATGTTGAAAATCGGTCTTGTCTGACCAACCAGGGTGAATTTGCCTTAACATCGGGGTTGTCGATATCATGATCTCCATAGTCCAGAACCACCTGGAAGTGGTATTGCCCATCATATTTAAATGGCTTCCAATCATCAAGACCTCGATTAGGAATTGTATTGCCATATCTAATCGTCTTCAAGTACTTTGCACGCCCCGATATGTCTATCAATCGGTTCTGTTCCTGCAATCGCGCTGCAGACGACAAGGTTTCTAGACCATGCGTGTCTTCCTCCTTGTATTCGTAGGTGATTAGATTCCCGAAGGAGTCATATGAACTGCACAGAAGCCAAGAGAAGATACACGTGCGATTAGACCTATCCTTACACGAGATTCGTGTTTGGCTTGTCTGGCCATAAATGCAAGTCACATTGGAGCCTGAAATCGTCCTCCAATGGACATCAGAAGGATCTAACAATCGGCTCCATTGTTCGATCTTCAGAGGATCTCCCATGACTCGAGGTTGATAGGACTGAACGGAGAAGTCATTACCAATGCGTTCAGGGTCCCCCATACGGACCAATTCATCCTCGCCGCTCAGCAGGAAATTGTCGGTCCCATCGTACATAGGAGTACGTTTGGAAGTCATGCGTGTGATGGAACTCAAGTTCATTTGCCAGCCAATTCCGAAGCAGCCATTTCCCGAGCCCGAATTATACGACAGCTCCAGCTTCGGGCCAAATCCGCCACGTCCCTCAGTTACTGGGATTGGTATGGCCAAAGACATTGTACCGTTGACTGGATTCATCTTGAAAGTTTGGTCAATCGGCCGATGACTGCCTCCCGCGATGCCCTTTTGGAGGCTTGGGGACGAGATGACAGCCGGAAGTCTCTGTCCTGTCGGTGTGGCCTGTTGGCTTGCTCCTTGCGAGGCCTTGCCTGCCGATATGAATGCTGAAGGCGAGGACGGGCTTTCCGTGGAGCCACTGGTATTAGGTGCTACAGCATCACTTGGATCATATTTGGGTTTGCGGTTCATCTTGCTAGACACGACTGTGGTCCAAGATCTCGAATTGCTCTCTCAGAACCTCAATTCTTGCTACTTCTGTGTCGTCCGTAGAGTGCTCCAAGAGATGACACGAGAGGTTACTATGAGCGCTGTGTAACCTATAAGATCTCTCAGCATATAAGTGACAGCCGAAAGTAAGAAGATTCCTACTCACTATCTATTTTTTTCTCACTGTGTCAAAACTTTTATTTCGTAATGGCAATCGGTTTCTCAGATTCAGCCCGAGAACAATGCAGAGGCTGGAAATCCCGGTGGTCTTAGAGTACTGGTGCCGAACCTCTGTGTTGCATGGTAGGGCAAAGTAAGTAAGGTCAAGGCGGCGGCGATAAGCTATGATGGAATCAGCAAACAGCCTTTCAAAATCGGCTCAAAACACCCCAAAGAGTATTTCAGCTGGTGCAGGCGAAACTCTTGTTGCACCAAGTTTCCTTATTGAGAACTTCATCTGATTGTCTAATGCAACAGACCCTTGTTTTTATTGGCAATGTGCATAATACGACTACTCACATCCGTTCGGTCATATTCGTAGCGAGTCTGACGTGGCAAAGGTTCTAGTCAGGCTCTAGCTTTGGTCCAAATCCGCTAGTGTCTACCTCGGTTTTAGTTCCATGCGTGATACACGAACTTAGTAGCGGAGTCGGGTGAAGACTCGGATACCCGACGAACAAATCAGAGCCGGCTATGAATTTGACAAGAGAGTATCATCACCAGCCACTGAAGAGGAAGCGACTTGTATGGCGCAAGTGTACAACAAACTCCATATCGTCTATTGTCAGGCTGCAGGTTTCTCTTTTTTTATTCTAGAAGCATGTGATAGAAAGGGCCATTTTGTGTAACAAAACTTGTTGCAACCCAATCTTGCTTGAAATAGAAGCAGCATAATAAGCACCACAACAATACGGTATATTAACTACTTGATAGCTAGGATTGTTCCCTATAACGTATATAGATAGAATTGTTGGGTAGGTCCATTATGAGATTTCCAGCTGACGAATGGTGTTTCGTGGACAGGGTTGTTTACTTCAAGATCGAGGAATAATGATGGATATAGCACAGATCGGAATCTAAGAATCACAGATCAGTACGTCCTTGGGATGCTGGCCATAATCATCATACTTGACAGGGACTGTGTCGTTTGGTTTCTTGACATCAGCCCCCTCGAGGTACCAATGAAACTTCACGTCGTATTCATCGCCATGGTCAGTTTCGACATATTGTTCGTTACCTAGGAATAGTCAGGGAGGGGTCAATAGAGAGAGAACAATGTTTCCACTTGCCATTACTCATTATGTATCGCCTAGACTGACGGTTCCAGAGAACAACTATAGTGCTCTGCTCAAGGGGATACGACCATATCTCCCACTTTATATTTTCGTTTTGCTCGCGATTTTTAATATTCCTGCATCGGTTAGCCCAGGAACATGGCGAATAGACCCTGACAAGAATGTCAACTAACGCTGACTGTGCCCAAACTGCTGGGGATGAGCCACCTCCTTCCTTGATATCGGCGACTAAGAATTTGTCACCTTGCTTATATGCGATGTTACAGATGAACCTGTAAATCCATTCCTTCCTCGGCATAGTGCTACTGGTAGTCATGCTGGAGTAATGTATTGCAGTGTTAGGAACGGTGTAGGCAGAAATAGCTGGCGATGGTTAACTACTCCAATATCCCTTGTGCAGAAATTGTGTGCAAGACTGGGTTTTGATATTTTCGAAAGGGCCTTATCTCTACAATGGAGAAGATGGCCAAATCGGCCTGGTTGAGACAGCACCATGAGTCAGCTCTCTTTAACCTCACACTCCACTACGCCATGCCACTCTGGCCAAGGGAACTTGGTCGCTCACACCGAGCCCGAGATGTTGATATCAGGTACTGTCTTGTCGTATCACATTTGCTCTCCTGCATAATATTGGCACTCTGCATCTTTTTGGGGGCATGGCCTGATATGTGAAGCTGAGCTAGGTCTAATTTGGTCCCTTTCCGTACTGGGTTCAGTGGATTGGAACGCGCGTCTCGCCTGTGCATTAGCTCCTTTTGGAACGCTTACCTACAAACAGCCGTGTAGCCTCCGCTTTTCCGTCTCTATTGAGATATATGCATCAATAGTTTATGTGTCTTTTCAATACTTTGACTCAGACTCTGCCACGTATTTCACGCCATTGTATCAAGTATTTGTACAAACATGTGTGTAGGATGGCAGATGCCGGCCTGTTTAGCAAGAATCTCGTGGGCGACTAACTTGATATTGCAGGATTACACTCATGGGAGTTTTGCAGTCAGCCACAACCGTTGGGGTCACTTTTAGGAGGGGCCAAGAGGTTAGACTACGGGTAAAGTATACCACACATGAGCAATTGTTTAGCGAACCATAACATAGCCAGTTGGCTAGATTGGGGCGTGTGTCTTGCCTACTCCTAAGAGGCTCAATCCAACGTCTCAGTCACCAAATCTCATGTTGTGTATGATCATGCCTAGCCTTGAATAAATCTAGAGAGGGCTTCAAAACTGAGTTGAAAAGGGACAGTGCATGTAGAAATATCAAGATGTAGTAAACCATCACTTGCATTGCCCTGTTCTAGGATTCCAGCAATTGACAAGGCATCTGGGTCATTGACATAAAGGAACGTATGGATAATTTTCTGGATTTGAAGTCGCTTTCGACGTGTGAGCCAAGTTAAAGTCATGGCTGAATGTAGATGTCCTTGTAGCTTATCGCAGTCCCTTCTCCCCCAAACTTCAAACCTGGAACTTTTTTCCAAGATTCGGCGATTTTAATCTTGTATCGTCCCAACTCCTGGATGTCACCCTGCAGCACGAGACTGAGTTCCTGGTCCCTTGGCACTTTAAAATGGGTACCATTTAGACCGTGCACAGAAGCCTGCATCTCTCCAGCTGATCTCTCAGTCTTAATTGTGACTTCAAGAGGAGGCAAGTTGGTGGGCCACCCAGTTCCTTTACTAAGTTTGTAAACGTTGCCCTGTAGCTGAATCTCCGACAAGGACTCTCCAGAATGACGCTCACTTGGGGCAGAGTATAAATATTCACCATGTGAAAAGAGTATGTCCAGTGCCTTCTCATCGGGCGAGCGATTCCAATCAGTATCATCAAACGGGCGTGTCTTGGTAGAAGCCGATGTCAGTAAGCTGATGCGAATAAAATGGAAGCTTAAATCTTCTTTCTTGTTGTTTTGGGCACTCAATGACAGTCGAGCAATTTTTGTTGCTTGGTTATAGGACACTTTCAAATCCCAATTGAGCTTAAGCGAGTTCTCGTCTTTCGGCCCAGGAACACCCGTTGGTGTTTTTGGTTGACCTAATCGTTCATCACCCGAGTCAGGGTTTTCAGGGGAGTTGGGAAACGAGATTACCCCATCAGGCGCCGTTGACCTAGCATTGGCTGTCAGAAAAGCATACATGTTCATTTGCCGTTTGTATAAACAACAGAAAAGAGATCTCGACTAGACACTTACTTGAAATCGAAGTCTGCCACGATACCACCGAGCTTGGTGAATCTAGGGTTCTTCATCTGCAGATTCCCATACCCAGGAAGCACTAAATGCCCTCTGCTATTGAAATGATCATTGATTCGTTGAGTGAACCTAGCAATGGCTGCCCTCAGTGACGTCTCGAGATCTCGCATCAAGACAGAACTACTGCCATCGGCCCCTTTACCTGTTGCTGTCGAACTATTGATAGACTCTGACACGTCAAGGCCGCCATCGGAGACAGTGTTGAGTTCATCTGGACTACTAATGGAGCCGTCTTTTATCTTTGCAAAGTCTGTTCTGCTGATGCCCTTGACCTTGGGTATTATGGCAGCATTAGCAAGTTGTAGTTCCAGGCTGAAGGCCGACTTAGCATTGACCTCATACCTGCAAAGTCAGTTAGCCAAGGTTCACAGGTCCGCAAAGGTCTGTTTCATACTTCACACTATCCACATGTCCGGTCATGTCCTTGTTATCCGCGAAAGTACAATCGTACTTATATAAGATGGAAGCTGAGATACCCATGGCAGACCCTCCAGGAGACCACTGGACCTCGACTGCAGATTTAGTATCGATTTGATAAGAGTTATACCTATCTCGGAGAATACTGTATGGACCATCTGTGAAAAGATGTCCCTTCTCCCCTTTGTTGTCATCAAATCCCCATCGATAATTGCAGTCTGAGATCTTCGTAAACTCGATGCCACCATGACGTGAGCTATTCAATTGCCGCTCGGGGGGTGGAGAGCCGATGGTATACCGTGGTTGGAATGATATCTCAGGTGCTGCTATCTTGCGCTCGGGATTGTTTATTTTGACCACAGTGGCGCGACACAGATCCTCAAGCGTAGGGAGTAGATAGCGATTCATAACGACCCTATAATCCATAGCAAAGGTGCCTAACGAATCCGGAACCTTCAGACTATCTTCTGACACGGGAAATGCCAGATTGCATGAGTGACCCATTTTCTTTACTTGGGGGAGGGGGCGGATTATGGGATTGATAGACCTTCCTGGTATGTCCCAGCTCGTATCCACGTTTTCACAAAACATCAAGCAGTTGAAATCCCCAAACACGAGATCTCCGTAAGGCGCAGCTTGAGTCGCACGTGAGCAATCTCCGATACTCGTTATGGGCTTTGGGTGCCTATGGTCTTTGTAAGGATAGACCTGGACATGACGCAGCATAGGCTCTGCCAAAGACTTCAGTATACGTCATAGGAGAGCTTCAAAGAAGGAGCTTGACTTACTGAATGTTGCCGGAGGGACTTTGTCTAGTTTGTGACGTATCAGTAACACATAAAAGAAAAATCGAGGGACACCCACTGGCTTCCTGATGTAAAGAAAACTTGATGCCCAGGGTTGATAGACCATCATGAGCATCGGTTTTAGCCCAATCCCCAATGAGTTGCATGATACGATGGAAGTAGTCGGAGTTCTCAGGTCGGTCCTGCCATTCCTGGAGGGTGATGGTTGTTTTGGTTTTGGGGTCGAAACAAGTGCTCAAGTGCTGCACGGGCGTGTCCCATTGCGCAGCTTGGAGACAAGGGGTTTAGCTAACAGATTCTACCACGCTTCAACACAAGTGTAACATACCAGCAAAGTTGGCAAAGATGCGCTGAACGCGATAGTCGCCGACTACGAAGCCTGGGTACCTCTTGGCAACATCCTGCTTCCAATACTCCTTGCTCTTACGTGTTACCTCGTTATCTGATGGTTGAATATCTAAAGACACTTGGCCAAGGTTTACTTTGATAGTGAGAACCCATTGAGAAAGAGTGCGCGTCTGGCCGTTGCGAAAGACAACATTGGCCGACTTGATACTGCTCCGAGTTAGTCAATTTGATCAGTTGATAGAAGCAAGGATGGGAACAGACCGAAGCTGGTAGTAAGCTAGATTCACGTCATCAGTGTGCGCTATCAACATAATCGTAGGCGCCTCAAGTTCTCCAAATATTCTATCGCCCTTTTTATCCTTGGGGTGGACAATTCTAGCGACTCCTTCGGCATTCTCAAATAGGTCGCGGAAGCTCCTGTTGATCAAAGCTTGGGACAAGGCAGTGATCTGATCGTAATACTCGGCGTTGTCGTTGGCTGGGCTATCACCAGTAGACAAAGTGAACTGGAAACGGGACTGATGCGCTGCGGTAGCCATATTTGCAATCTACAATGAATTGACTTGGTTGAAAATGTCTGATGGCTAGAAAACCTGAGATCGACGAGATGATGTTCATTCGTGTAGTGCTGTGCGTATCCCCGAAGCACTCCTTATCGAGCTGATAGATAGCCACATGATGCCGAAAGCCCTTGTTGACGAAAGCAATGTACCGATACATGTCTGACAGCTATACCTGGCCACCAGCCACGAGATACAGAAGTCTAGAATTGGTATGGACAGAGCTGAACAGCCGAATCGAGACGACACATGACCTAAAATTACCCACCATGCACTATTAGCTGTCAGGCCCCGCTACAGTACAGGGGGGGCAGAATCGATAGCGCACTGCAGGTGCTCGGTCCTCGCCAGGAAATGGGTAGCCGAAGCCACTCACATGGAAGAGAACAGGGTTTGACGGCGGCAATGCCCGATACATCCTTCAACAAACTAGCCCAGCTCTTTGCGTCTTTGGATTGAGATCATAGGAAGTACGTAGCATCGTGTAATGATAGCTCATGACTTCGTAACCAACTTGGAAGACCTTTGCAGTGCATCATTATTCAACCTTATCCAAACTCCCATTGGCTTTGTTAGAAGACTGTTTCCTATTGCTTCAAACTATTCTTATCACCAACAGTTACCTGTCACCATGCCGCAAAGCACACAGCCCAAGACGCAAGCCTTAGCTTTAGTCGCTTCCATGTTCAGTGGAAATGATGAGCTAGTGATCAAAGTCCAAACTGCCATCGCAACACACGATAATGTCATTTCTGCTATTGAAGCCGTTGTTGGGCGAGGTGGTTTAAGCCTAGACCATGTCAAGTCACTTCAGTGGATGAGAGAGATATTCCATGCAACCCAAGAGGATGAGAAGCTTGCGTGCTACCTGCTACAAAAATTTCCTGGGCCGGAGAATCTCAGCATGGTTGCACTCGAATACTACCATAAAGAAGATTTACCCTCAAACGACAAAGAAAGTGTTGCACAATTCAGATCCCATCTAATGCTCAAAGAACCTCTGGCTGTTCTCTTGGCTTCTGTCAGGGCAAATGAGTTCCAGTTTAAACCAGAATGGAACAGTGCTATCAGTGTTGCGTTAGAATGGGTTGTTAAGAATAACGTATCCATCGCCTCTAATGCGTTTCGAAACATGATCAATTCCAAAGGCTTTCTTGACTCACTAAAGGAAAGCCGAAATGTCGACGTCGAGGCGGTCCTCAGCAGGATCATGACACTCCAAAGGTTGCAGTACCTGGTTACAGAACCACGACAGATCAAGCCTCTTCTGGACCACAACTTCAAATCTGCTCAAGATATTGCTTCCACGAGCAGAAAGGCGTTCGTCAAAACGATGACCGCTAAGAACCTCCTAGATCGAGAGGTTGCACTCAAGATCCACGACCATGCGGTTGTAGTAGCTTGTCGGAGTCAAGAGACCTGGGTTAATCTGCTCTCCATGATTAACGAAGACTTCATGGCCACCGAGAAAGCAATCGCAGATGTCGGGGCAGAAAAAGTCACCAGGCCAGCACTCCCGGATGAAGATCCTTCCACGACCCCTAACGCAAAGGGTACCAAGGATTTCAACATGACAAGTATCTTTGACCTCCAGAATACCCCATGCGAAGAGTGTTGCTCTGTTGTTAGCGCGTCAGCATACTTTGTTGATCTGCTCAAGTTCCTGGAAAATAGCCGCTGCAGTACTGTTGTAAAAGGAGCTGACAATGTGCTTCAAGCATTGGCCCTGAGACGTCCGGATCTACAATGTCTACAGCTCTCCTGCGCGAATAGTAAGAATATGGTCTCGTACATTACAATTGTCAATGAGATTCTGGCTTCTTATATCGCTAGTGAGGGAGGAACCGTCAGTGTTGTCGATGAGGAGGAGACCTCAGCACCCCAGGGCTGTGTAAAAGGAGAGCAGGACCGAGTAGCAGACGCGTGCGAAAACAAGATTGCCGAAGCCATGTTTCCTTTGAACCGATTTCCCTATAGGCTGGGTGAAGACTCGGTCAGAGTCTACCTTTCTTCGATGGGAATCGAGCCTGCGGATGTGTGCACAAACTTCAAGTCAACTAGCTTCATGCTGAAGCAGCTAATGAACTTCGTTCCAAGTGACTCAAAGTCACGAAGAGAGCTAGAAAAGGAAGCAGAGGCTGTATGGCACCGGTTCGATGTTGCCGAGACCTTGCATATGTTACCTCGCGATTTTGCTGCTGTTTGCAAAGAGACCATCTTCACAGACACCTTCTTAGACCTTCTTGTCGGCCTTTCTCCAGAGCACTTGGTCCAAGAGGTACTGGCACGAGATAGGTCGATACCCTCGGTCAACGAATGCTGGGGCTATGAAACTGTTGACGAGATGCTTGAAACTTCCGAGAGCAACCAATTAGGGCTGGGTTTTATACGAGATCAACTTCTCCCACGCTCAGGACTGTCACTTGAGGAGCTGCTCGAGCTCTTGAACACTACTTTCTTTGGCAGAAAACTTGTGATCGTCAATAACAGAGGCTCAAAGGTATTCGACGGGCAGCTCTCGGAAATGCGACTCCAACTCCTTGAAAACAGCGCGAGTTCCGAGGAGGGAGGTTCCTCTGGAGAGTTTCCCATCCGAAGTCTAACACAGGAGATATGCCATGAACTGCAAGGGTTTATTCGACTTAGAAATAAGCTAGGATGGACCATTGCAGAGCTTGACGTCGCTATTTCAACCGTCACTCAGAACCACGTTGCCAACAGTGCTATTACATCTGTCGAGGCGTTCCGAGGCATTACCCTAGCAGTCCTCGAAGACATCGCGCGAATCGCAAAGTTAAGCAAACTGACGCAGGCACCCGTGGTGTCTCTTCTCCCAATTTGGGCGCAAATTAGCACCCACGGCGATAAGTCCTTATACAGAAAGGCGTTCCTTGAACCAATGAGATATCTTAGTAACGATCCAGTCTTCAGGCCCGACTCCGATGGCAAATATCTGAGGGACAAGGGAGCCATTGAACTCTACATGGCGCCTCTCACAATGACTTTGAAGACAACATCGGAGGATTTGAAGATCCTCTTATCCATTGCTGAGCTGAACCTTTCCTCACCGCTTGATTTGGAAACACTGTCCAAGATGTACCGCCATGCACTGATGTGTCGACTACTTGGATTGCGACCAAAGGATTACGACATGGTTCTTTCAGTCTTCCCTGACCGAAATATCTTTATTGACCCCAAAACAACCCTGGAGAGTATTGCTCTTTGGAAAAGCTTGACCGATAACGGGTGGTCAACCAACGACATTATGATGCTTGTTGGCAAGACTGAACGCACCGGTGCTCCATTATCTGATCATGCCCTTCAGTTCACTTCGTCTATTATGGAGAAGATCAGTGCCAGTAGAGGCACATGGGACCCTCGTATCCAGAATAAAATGGTTACATCGCGAGATGTCATGGATCTTTGCGGCCAGATGTTCGATGCTGCAACTTCCAAGAGCTTGGCACAGATAGTTGAAGGTTTGTTATAGAGACTACCATGGCTGGACCAGCCTGCTAACGGGAGGTCAAACAGGTGATTTTGTGGTCACCAAGAGTATTCAATTGAAGACTTTGAGATCGTTACCCTCTTTCAATGGCCTCCCTTCGAAGTTGGCCATTGACATCAACGGAAAGGGCACCAAGGCCCAGACAGCTGTTGTAGCCCTAAAAGGAATACTGACGGGGGAGGAGAAAGAGGAAAGCATAAAAGAAATCGAGAATTGTGCAGTCCTTGCTGACACCGTCAAAGAACTTGATAGCATGTCCAAAATTCCTTTCAAGGCTCTACTATCCAGATTCTCGGATGAAGCGACCGCGAAGCAGAAGAAGGAGATGGTCGACTTGATGTGTTCTGACCTGCAATTTACTACCACGGACTCCGCAACCGTGTCCGACGAGTCAATTTGTACCAGCTCAGATAGAGAGGAATCGTCTGAAGTCGAAAGGGAGAAGATCTTACGCAAAAGGCGACTGGAATTTGTCAATCTTATGTTGCCCGTATTGCGATCGCAAAGTTTGGTCGACCTCGCTACTAGAAGTATCGTCGAGAAGCTAGATGGCGTTGATCACACCCTTATCCCTATGCTCTTAAGCAAAGAGATGGCTTCAGAAAAGAATAAGTCAGCTTCCCATATCCTAGAATCCATTCAGGGCTACTCTGTGGATAAGCCCCCAAGCACACAAGGCTACTTTCTACCGACCGCTACAGGAGAGCACACGTTCACTTTGCGGCCAACACAACCTGACACTGCCAAAGATACATACCTTAACATCAATGGTGCCAAGGTTAATATCAAGGAATCCAGTACAGAGTGGTGTTCCGATCCCATCCTTATGACAACCGGACAGACCTACCTTCTTGTGTCGTCTGTTCGGCCCATGGACATTACCTGGACCACTAAACAGACGGTGCCAGCAAGCTTCAGTGATACTACATTCATTGTACAAGAAAGCGTCCAGAAGGCTGACTTGGTATTGAAGGAGATTGGTCGATCGGCCTCGTTGTTCCGCAAGCTGGAGTTGAGCTTGGAAGAGGTCAAATACCTGACCACTCCCAACGGGCTTGTATCAGTTGATTTGAACTCACTGAGCATTGGAGATATTGCAAAGCTACAGAGCTATCGACAGCTGAGAGACAATATTGCCAAAGAGAAGGATTCTCTAGTCACTTTGTTTGCATGGCTTGAGAACCCTGACAGCTCTTCAACCTTGGCTTCCCACCTCATAGCTGCTACGACATGGCCTGAAGCACAGCTCTCTACTTTGATCAACACCAAGTATGACTATGATGGAGCCGCAACGGCGGATATCATCAGAACTGTCGCTAGCCTCGACGAATTGCTATCCATCCAAGCTATCATGGAGATCTCTGGCAACCTGAGGCCCAATTCGAGTCAAGACAGCGAGCACCCAATCACGAATCTCTTCATATTCGCAACTCCCGCACTTCCTACTACGAACAAGGATTTAGCGGTCGCGAATGAACTGCGACTCATGCTTGGTAAACGACAACTCAAGTCATGTACAGCACAGCTACGCGAAACGCAGCGGACAGTCTTTATCGATTATTTGCTGCAGCAACCATATATCAAGAATTCCAAGATCTCGGATGCGGCTGGCCTCTTTGATCTGTTGTTGATCGACGTCCAGATGGGCTCGCAGTTTGAGATCACTAGAATGAAACAGGCCATCTCGACTGTTCAACTATATGTACAGCGATGTCTCCTAGGCATGGAGATCGAAGCCGGTGTGCAGCCAAGTGACATAGACCAGGTCAAGTGGACGTGGATGCAAAAGCACAACGTTTGGACAGCTACAAGAAAGGCATTCTTGTACCCAGAGAATTGGATTGATCCAACTTTGCGTGACGACAAGACTGCTCTGTTTGGCGACTACGAAACGACCATCATGCAGAAGGATTTGAGTTGGGATACGTTCTCTCAGGCTATCCGTACATACGTGAAAGGGCTGTCTGAGATTGCAGATCTGGACATCCAAGCATATCTACGGCATCACCCCACTGGGGGTTTGGAGACGTACCATTTCTTTGGCAAAACCCGCAGCGCACCATATCGCTTCTACTACCGTAGCATGAGGCTTACACAGCCAAGTGATGTAGCGATGTGGACACCGTGGACTTTGATGGACATTGGTTCTGTCACGTACGAGGCAGATTGGAATGGTTCGAGCGTCACCAACTCCGGGGCTTACCTCATTCCCGTCATGCGTGGCAATCGTCTGACTGTCTATGTTCCAGAAATAATGGTAAAAACTCTGACTCCCGAGACCCCAATAGGAGAAAAGAAATCCCCCATGACGTTTTCAGAAGCTGCGGGTAATTCATTGAATACGACAAAGTCACCGAGTAACTGGGAGATACGAATGGCATGGACTGAGCTACTTAACGGTGAATGGACACCCAAGCGTGTTTCACAACCAGTGCTGAATGTAAAATGGGATGACACATTCAACGAAGAAAAGCTGCCCTTCATCTCACGCTTTACCTTTTGGGCCAACACGACTGGCCCGGTTGGGGAGATAGTCACTATCAACGTTGGATGCTGGCGAAACGAAAAGCTCAATGGAAAGAATGCAGAAGAAACTAAAAGAGCCAATCATTCATTCATTGGGTCCTTTCAGATGAGCGACGACCGCGCATCGGTTGCGACAGCCGCAGACCAATCCAGTTCTCAAATGAGCACCCTTGAGACAGTGTTTCACAAGTACACATGGCAGCAAAACTGGGAAACGAGAAAGACTTTCGACGACGACCAGGTCGAAACTCCTGAACAGGGAGTTGCTTTATTTGAAGGAAAAGAGGCAACTCCTCCATTACTAGCTGTTCCAGTCCCAACCTCTTCCAGAACCCTGGTGTGGACTATGTCATATGATGGAAATGACAAACTGGGCAAGGCGACAGGCTACGTCGTTGACGTACAGGTATCAGCACCGGATGGCAAGACGACCTTCATGTACCCAAAGCTTGCCTACGCCAGAAATAACAAGATCACTCTTGCATCGTCGAATCTGGTTCGGAATTCGATGACTGAAGTTATTGAGCATTCTTCATCACCAACTTTCATGCAAGATATCACGAAGACAGACAGCCTGGGACCGCTATTCGAGACGATGAACACGATGAACGAGAGAGAATATGGAAAGGCTGTCGTTGAAGCAAATGTGTCTCAATACCACGAACAGGCCACCTCATATGCCCTTTACAACTGGGAGCTTGGGGCGCACTGTATTCTTCTTGCAATGGACAGATTCTTGGCAACACAGCAATACGATCTGGCCATTCGAGTCGCAAGGTTTGTTTTCGATCCAACGGTGGATGTTCAAGGGCAAACTCGAAAGCAAGCGAAAACAGCTTGTTGGAGATTCCGTCCCTTCAGAGACATTGCATCTGATCCCACTGAGAACCAAGACAAGTTCACTGGTTGGCTAGATGAGTCTACGCTTGACGTGGCAGTGACAGAAAGAAGACGCAACCCATCCAACACGCATGCAACAGCGCGAACACGACCGCGAGCATACATGAAATGGATAGTTATGAAATATATCGAAACGCTCATCGCTGCCGGTGATGAATACTTCCGCCAGGCCAGCATTGAATCTCTCCCGATGGCGATCCAGCGATACCTTGAGGCAGCACATGTCCTCGGCCCAGAGCCGCCCAAGATCCCCAAACTTGGCAAGGCCGCCGTGAGGAATTATGATACACTGAACAAGAATGGCAGGATGAGCGTCGATCTCGAACTGGCTTTCCCTTTCCTCTGCGATGTTGAGAGACGAGGGACGAGACAATTGAAGGACGACAGGCTGGATGACGAGCAGGATAGATATGGAGTCTTGGGAATCCTTACAACGACGTATTTTTGCCTACCAGCCAATCCAAAGTACCAGACAATGCGTGCGTTGGTCAACGATCGGCTTTACAAGGCAAGGAACAACTTGGACATTAATGGTCGGCCGCTCGTGTATGCCATGAATGAGCCAAGTATCGATCCAGGTCAGATAGGCCGTGCCTTACAAGGTGGTGGAGGGGGGGTGACCTCACTTCTGAATGAGATGGATGGCCCAATGCCGAATCAACGGTTCCAATACCTCATCTCCAAAGCACTAGAGATATGCAACACCCTTCAGAGCATGGGAGAGCAATTTCTACAAGCCAAGGAAAAGAAGGACTCAGAAGCTCTTCAGATCCTGAAAGCGAAACAGGACACGGCTCGGCAGAGGCTTGCAATAAGTCTCAAACGTCTGCAGAGGGAGGAGATTGAAAGAAACATCGAGCTCCTGGAAATGAACAGATCTTCTGCTGCAGCTCAGCTGAGCTACTATCTACAGCTCATGGGCGAGCCATTGGATCGCATACCAAGCGAAACAGACAAGTGGGTGGACATTGAGCAGGCAATTGATGCACCGTTCACAGACGACCTTCGTATGAATCGACTGGAGCTCCAGGAAATGAAGGGAACAGATCTGGCCAACAAGCTGAACCTCGCTGCTTCATACATAGACATCTGGGCGTTCATGCTCAAGGCTCTACCGCAGGTGACGTCGAATGTTGAGCCAATGGGTGTTGGTGCGTCGCTCAAGATGGACGGCTCGATCCTGGCATCAGCTGTTCAAGCTTCGGCCATGACCCTCAGGACAGGCTCCCTGGCAGCCAGCACGATAGCATCCGATGCCCAGCGCACAAACGCGCTCACGAGGCAGTTACAAGAGAGGCGACTCCAAGCCAATATAAAGGGTCAGGAGATCAAATCGCTCGACAAACAGGCAGAGATCCAGAGAAAGCGACTAGAGCTCAATGAGAAGGAAACGTGCATTCAACAAGCAGAGATCGATAATGCAATTGAGATGGAGCAGTGGTATCAGTCCAAGTATACAAACGAGAAGCTTTACGGTTGGATGGAGAACACGATCCGCAATGTTCATTATGACCTATATCAGCTTGCATCGGACCTCGCACGTCGCGCTCAGAACGCGTTCCGCTTCGAGAAGGGATCATCGGTGCAAGGGTTCTTACGACCTGGTGGTTATTGGGATAGCAGTCATGATGGCCTCCTTGCAGGGCAGCAGCTGCAAGCTGACCTGCGACGCATGGAGGCCGCATATCTGGAGCGATCATCGTATGACTATGAGATAGTCAAGAACATCTCGCTCAGACAGCTCAACCCTGAAGCTTTGCTGAATCTTAGAGCAAATGGCACTGTCACCTTTGACATTCCAGAGGTGTTGTACGACTTTGACTTCCCAGGTCATTACATGCGACGCATCAAGTCAGTCTCGTTATCTGTTCCGTGCGTCGTCGGTCCCTATACTGGTCTGAATGCAACACTGCGTCTCCTTCAGCATCGTTACCGAGTTAGCTCTGTAGCAGCCTCTGGGGAGGAGTACAGTGAGGACAGTATGGGTTCGGGGCACTTCCGTACAGACATAGTACCTATCACTTCGGTCGCTATCAGCTCTGGTATTCAGGACTCCGGTGTGTTTGAGCTTAACTTCAAGGATGACCGCTTCCAGCCATTCGAAGGTGCTGGTGCAATTGGTTCGTGGTCCCTTGAGCTCCCCACGGTTGTTCGTTCTTTCGACTACTCCACCATCTCGGACGTTATTCTGCATGTCAGGTATACATCTGTGGACGGGGGACCGTTGCTCCGTAATGCAGCCAACCAAGCTGTCAAGGCTTTCCGTTCCCAGATTGAAGGCTTGGGCTCCGAAGGGCCTGGCCTTTTCGCCATGTTTGATATCAAAAACGACTTCAGTAACGCATGGTATGCCTTCCGGTCAGGCCTCGCAAGCAAATCTGTTGCGGAGTTAGACCTGTCTAGTATCAAAGGTAGATTTCCCTACTGGGCGCTGGGAAAGACTATAGTCATTACCGGCCTCAGCCTTGTAGTTTCTGGCGAGGTGACAAAAAACAAATTGGTACAGGATTCAATTTCAATTGCTGCTTTGGGAAAGGAAAAGCCCTGGGATCCAGTTCCATTAGGCAAAGCCACTATGTTGAGCTTATCTCCATTGAACACAAAGCTGGATGAGAAGGACCTGGAGTGGAAATTGAAGGTATCGAATGAACAGGGCGACTTCACGGGATTAGAAAACGTGGTACTCATTTTGCAATATGCCTTGACTTGAGCTCGCTACCCTGGAGAACAACGATTAACAAGCAGTGGGATGATTCTCTACGTCTGTGGAACTCGAGAAAACAATAAAAAACAATAATGTACGGAGTAAAGGACATCATTCAGTATTCAATTATTTGACGCAGTGGTTGCTATGCATGGCGCGTCCAAATGCCATGAAAGAAAGAATTCATCGACTTGAAGCGATGACGGTGCGCTGTCTCAGGTTCTGAGCAATGTCATTTCTATGCCCAATATTTGCCGACTGTGCCGCCGGCTGTCTGTGCCAGGGGCGTCCATCTCCAAGATTCTGGCCAGATTGCCAAATATTACAATGCCGACGACTGTGCCTCACTCCCATCGTTTCCATATCTTGATCAATTGACCTCAATCTGCCTTGACACGAGTGTGCCCCTGCAAACCAACTCCCATCAGAAACGCGATCCTCACAGCGCCCTGTCCCCACAAACTCCCCAGATTGACCCAATCCTCCCATCTCCACGCCACCGGGTTCCAGAACACGTCAGGAATCACAAGCCAGCTCGCGTACAGGTGCAGCGCATCGCAAATCAATATGCCAATCAACACAGTCCTCCAAACACGAAGATCGTTGGTAGCGCGTAGAAGAATCGCTTCGTTGTAGGCAAAGAGCGTGTATGTCGCCGCGACCTGATTGTAGATAACGCGATTGTCGGGTGCGAATTTGGCGGCCGGGGTCATTGTGTTGAGGAACATTTCGGGGGCGAACCAGATTATGAAGGAGCCGGCGAATGCGGCAAATGGCTCGAACCAGAGGAAGAGGATGCGGTACGCGAGGGGGATGTGAGTCAGCGTTGTTCTGGCCATGGTGATTGATGATGTTGGGTGTACTGTTGAGGTGAGAATGATGGGAGCTGCAAAGTTAACCAAGCTTTGAGAGGGGCCCCAAGGAAGAACAGGTTTCGCCAGTGCGTGCTTTCAAAAGCCGGAAGCTACGGATCGCGCCAGTTACAGGCCGTTGCATTGCATTGGCGCTGAAACACAACAAGCAATCTCCCCCTTCAACTACCGGGAAAGCTTTGACATTTGATACGCCTGGTGGGCCCTATAACCCAGTATCCTAATGTCATTCGTTCGGGGTCCGAGGGTTGGTGAAAGGTGGCGCGTGCCATCAAAGAAATGCCGTATCCCATACGCTTAGTGCGTGCTGAGACTCTCAGATGCGAAGGCATCTAACTGTGACAGTATTTCGCCTGGGAAAGCATGCTCAAGTGTTTACACCATTAGACATCACGTACAGCGATGCATTGAGTCAGGCCAAGTCCCTTGCAAGCCGCCATTCAATTGCATCAGCTACTTCTGAACAGAGCCCTCACCACGTTTCGCATTATCAGGAAATCGCCCCGTCTCCTCCAACTCGTACCAGAACCCCACAGTCTTGAACCTCCCATACCACTCCCTCAACTTCCCCAGCCCCTCATCCTCCAAAATAAATTCACTCCAGCTCAACTCCGTATGTCTTACCGTCGCAGCGAGCATCACGTCAGCCATGCCTGGACCTCCGTCAGCCGCAGGCGTAAGCCAGCCAGTTGCAGTAAGATTGTCAGTCGCCATATCCTGCAGCGTTTTGAAGTACCCTTCGAATTCCCGTCGGGCGCGACGTCCGACGGGGAGACTGAGCTCAGAATCGGGGATGCTCCAAAAAGCAGCCATGTATGGAGCGCAGTTGATAAGCCAGATTCGTCCGGCGTCTGTGGCGAGGGCGATGTAGCTGAGGGCGTCCTGAGTAATGGCTCTGTCGATGGGACTCGTAGCCCACATCTGACGGTACTTGTTGCCGTCAAGCGATTCTTCCAGATAGTTAATGATGCTCCATGTCTCGTGGATCCAGACTGAACTGCCACTCTCGGTGTCATCAAGACGAAGGGCGGGCACTTTGCTACCGGGTGGCAAGGGCTCTTCAGGGTCTTCCGAAACGAAGCCATCGCCAGTAAAAGTAATGGGTACTATTTTCAGATTGCTTTCGTTGGTCTTTCCCTCATACAGCTGCTCAACAGAAGAGCAGACACCCTTAGAGAGAAGGTAATAGGCAATGCGCTTTGGAAAATAGCCTTCGACCCAAAGGAGTAGTGTATGTCTGTAATGTGTAGACATGGTGCTGGCTCGTGAAAGTTGGATGAGAAATGTTGAACCTGCATAATGTTTACGGCCCTACCGCCTATATATACTAGGAACATGTTTATGTATAGAAACACCTGCTTAGGCAAATCCTTTTTAGACATTGATGAACTGAACCATAGGTGAGAGTAATTATCTCCACCTTTCTTGATTTACTTGGTGGTGGTCAGACTAGACGCGCGCTCACTGTCATCACCGTTCTCAACTCCGTCGGACAAGTAGAACGGACTCCTTAGGGTTTCACTATAAAGAGGATCATCATGAAATATTTCCAACCACTTCACACGTCAGCCACCAGCACATATAATTGGTGATGGCGGATTGGAGCAAAAGGATCAACGCTTTATTCTAGACCTGAAGCTCCTCTGAATTGTCAATCCACTCTGGCTAGTATCCATTGTTCTTCACGGCGCAGCTTAATTTCTTGATGGCAAATATGAGAGAATTCGCCCGATAAAGCGCAGTATCTTGGCAACTGTTTAGACTTGCTTCGTGGCATGAAGATAGGCAGCGACATCTGAGGAGAGGATGCCATCCGTGACCAGTTGATCCACTGACTCGACGATCCATGTCTGGCAATTCCTTTGTACAATTCTCTTCTTGGGGACTTCCTATGAATAGTGACTCCGTTAGCCAAAGATTTACCACTCTGAGCCTTGTGATAGGCATGATCAAAGGCGAAACACTTACTCCCTTAGTAGTGTCAGTTAATGTCTTGTTGGGCACCTTGACCTTGTGTAGGCTTTCCTCAAGGATGCATATAGGCATTGACTCTTGGCCTTGAAGCATCAACTCTTCGTTCACAAACTTGCCTTCAAGCCACTGGAGTGGAATTCGAGATGAAGGTGGATCGTGAGTCAGGTCATGATTCCTACGAATCTGGCGTTGGAATCCGCTGTGGACATCGCCAATAGCCTCATACACGATACCAACTGACGGATTCAAGCTAGATCGGACAAAGTATGCCCAGTGATCGTTGAATGGTGCACCATTATGCTTGATCAACTCAAGCAACAGGCCTCCAGCGGGACCGCTCTGAGAAACAACTGGCGCTTGTGGAGTTGAGCGGTTGCCAGTCGCCGGGGCACGGAAAGACGACGGCGGAGGGGGAGGCGGTAGCATCTTTTGTTCGGGGCACGGGGGTCTTGGTGAAAACCGAAGCAGGAATGGCGCATATATAAATGAATGAATGGTGATGTGCGAGATAATTACGGAAGAAGAGGAGTTGCAAAATTATGGCGGCCTCCTCTTGTCATTGGCGTGTTGGTTCAGTCCTTGAGTCGTTCGTTACTTGGATGCCTGAGACAAGTGGGTCGCCTCCATCGGCTTAGAACGGTCAGGCTGACAGGGCGGGCTTCCTAAAATGGTCCTCATTCCGGTACTACCTATAGACATTCCCATGAACATCTTATTCTTATAGCTACCTAGCGATGCTACTTCTCAGAGCTACTATTGTTGCTACTGATTACCTGTTGAAGTGGTAAATCGCGACCAAGATCGTCATGGGTAGCATCCCACTGATCCACCTCAGAATTAGGCACCCGCAAAAGGCGATGCGTGTTTGCGCCATTGTCGTCGACAGAAATCACTTGGGATCGAATGCTGTAGTTACCCCAGCGCGGGAGAACCTTCATCCAAACGTAATAGTAGATACCGCAAACGGCCATGATTCCAATTCCGACAATCATGTAGGTACACCATAGGCTGCGACATGTTGTCAGTATTTGATCTGAATCAGATCTGAAGGAAGTACTTACAAGCTAACTGTTCCGGCATAAATGCCGCCCTCTGGTGGAATCCAGGGCATGACGAGCAGAAAGGCCTGGGCCAGGAGGTACAGTATAACAAGAGCCCACCATGCCCGGAAGTCGGATCTGGGAGTACCCGATCGAGAACGGCGGCGACGGATTAGTAGAAGACCAACGCCCATGGCAGCGTGAAAAATAGCGTCTGGGTACGTCTTGAGAGAGACAACGAACTGAAAGGCGTCACCTGCTGGGGGAGCGACGATCATCAGAAAGGTGAAGCCCCATTTGAGGAGATATGGGCCGATGGGAGTGCCAAAAGGTTTAGTTGAGACCCAGAATTCCGTCCATGGAAGGACGCCTTGACGTGCAATCTCGCGAATTTGACGGGACTGACTAATAAGCACAGCGAGAAGGTTACCAAAGGAGCTCAGGAGGACACAAAAGTTTAGGGCAGATTCAGCGGATGATCCAAAGGCCGTACGAAAGAAAACGGCAGCGGCCAGCTCTTTCGACTCTAGAAAGATGTCCTTCGGGACTGCGGCAAAATAGGCGACGTTGCAGAGGAAGTATAGAGAGAAGACAATGAGCAAGGAAGCGGTGGCATTCTTTTTCAAGGTGGGGATGGGATTCTTGATTTCATTGGCCATGCTAAAAGCGTTTTGCCAACCTGAGAAGGCAAATGTGATGTTGACCATGGCTTGAGATAGACTGTAACCGCTCGACGTAGAGCCTTGAAAGCCATGGCGAAAGTTGATGCCCGGATTCTCAATCCGGCCGAAATGGCCTCCAAGGATGACAAGTCCGGAGATGGAGATGAATAGTAGCAGAAGAAGCTTCAAGGCACCAATAACGTTGATCGCTCAGAGTGAATACCTGTTATGAGCGATAACAGTAATGACGGCTAGCGTGTAAGCTGCAATAGCAACGCCCTTGAGTTCCCAGGGACCAGGATCTCGGCCAACAATACGCCAGAGGTAGTTGGATAGGACAATTGCGTTGCTGCTGCTGAAAGACAGCAGTACAGATTGGACAGCGAAGGCGACAGGGAAAAGGTGCTTGGGTCGGGGGAAGCCCTGCTCAAGCCACACAACCTCGGACCCGCTGCGGTTGGGGAAGTAACTGGTGAACTCCATGTGGACAGCGAGTCCTGCGACAGCCAAGAGGAATCCAATGACCCAGTAGACAAGGGCTAGACCGACTGAGCCCGTGAGGCGTAGGATGGTAGCTGGCGTGGAAAAGATGCCGGTGCCGACCATGTGATTGAGGTTCAGGAAGATGATAGTCAGCCAGTTGACGTGGTATCCTAACGGCGATCGTGTCTCGACAGGAGCACCGACAGCCTCTTGATATCCTGAGGCGCCATTCCCAGCTGTTTGACGTACGTAGGCAAGATCGCCATCACGAATGATAGAAGCCTGCGAGTCCGACTGTGGGTGCTCTGGAACAGCCAGGCTAGTAGCCTGCGACTTTGGACTAAAAGACAGTCCCATGCTGGATTATCAAGACGTAGATACATGTAATGTAAGAAAAGCAATTGGGCTGAACGCGGAACGAGAACATTTTATCGTTCAGATTCGCCCTGGTCGCCAAGAGCTCGTTCGTTGGGTCTCCAGGATCATCGTTGCATAGCATCACGGCTAGGGTTGGAAGTGAAAACCTTTAACTAAGAGAGTTTCTAAATTAGTCAGTTTATCCTCGTTAAGGTTAAGTTTAAAGTTGCATCATGGATATTCTGTGTTGACGTTCAAGGGGCACATGTAAACGTGCTTAAGTCACAGAGTTGCGCCATCTGTGATATAGTAACTGACTGAGCTGTTCTTAAGTCACGGAACCTCAATTGACTTCCGCGGATGTATCTGAGCAACATTGCAGGCTTCGTCTATTGATGAGTTTGTGTTAACTCCCGCGGGAAGAGTTTTTCCAATGAGTGGCGGTCTAGTATATGGCGTGCTTGCAACCTGGTATAGTCGTGATGCAGTTTGAGGGGTAAACCTATAGGACGGATGTCGTGTCGTCTTTTGATAAATGTAAATCATGGCAGCCGTTACTATCACTTGATCAAGTAACCGATTGTTTTATGTAAACGAGTGATATAGTTACTTTGTGTACGGAGTACTCCGAATTTAATTCCTTTTTCGGGAATTTGTTGATGATGCCGCACCATTGTCCTACTGAATGGCGTGACTACAGCTCCCTCGATTTGTTCGGCGCCTCGCCGATCTGCTACCGGGAATACACCTAAATCTTATAAAACTAGTTATACTATCATCTCGTAAACAGTCTATAACCAAGCAAGGAGATCATTTTACTCACCCTTGAAACCAAACCTCATTCAGGCGCTATCACCCAAGCTACCATGGCCGCCACAGATACTATTTCTGCTCTCCCCCCTGCGTCCGCCCCAACTTTTGGTATTACGCCTGCTGCTTTACCCCCACCTGGTCAACCGGATATCTCCTACCACCCAGATTGGGAAAAATACCAAGCGCGCGTATCTCGAAGGACCCAGACAGAGGATCTCACTAAATCTCTTCCCGAGGGATTCCCCAAGGAGCTCAAGGGAGACCTCGTTTGGGACGGAGAGACACTTGCCCAGAAGTATGACTGGACGTACGTTCTTTCGGCTGCTCAACTAGAGGAAATTGACAAGGCTCTTGCACACTTTAAATGTCGGTGCTCTTACGTATCTGAACTGGTGTACTATGACTGACAGGATGTCGAGAAATAGCCCTCAACATTTCCAAGGGCTATATCACACAAGAGACTTTCCCCCTCCCCACACTACATGGCGAGCTGCGTCGTCTATCTCGCGAACTACACTTCGGCCATGGCTTCTTTGTCATTAGAGGCTTAGACGTTGATCGCTACTCTCGTGAAGAGAACATCATCATATACGCCGGAGTCTCCTCCCATATAGGCTCCATACGGGGCCGCCAGGATGCTTACTTCCAGGGCGAGCGCGCTGATGTCGTTATTGGACATATCAAGGACGTTCGCTCTGGTCTCGGCGAGTCTAGGGACAAGACCAAGATCAAGATTGGAACACCTGCCTACACTGCTGACAAACAGGTCTTCCATACCGACTCTGGAGATATAGTTTCTCTTTTTGCCCTATCCACGGCCGCTGAGGGGGGTGCAAGTCGCTTAGCTAGCACATGGCGTGTGTATAATCACATTGCTGCCACGCGGCCAGATCTCATTCACACTCTGAGCGAACGCTGGGACGCAGAACTGTACGTCAGATGTCCCGATGCACCAATCCACGAGGAGCCACCCCGTTACTAATTGACTTCGACTGCACAGCTTCACAAAGACGGTCAACGATACCGACAAGTTCATGAGCCGGCCGTTGATCCATCATCTGCCTGCCAGCCCCGATGGGAAGACCCCAGATAGAATCCTTCTTCAGTATGGACGGCGCTACTATGTCGGCTTTGGAGAGATACCTCGTGGCAAACATCTACCACCTATCACCGAGGCCCAGGCCGAAGCTCTCGATACCCTGCACTTTCTGGGTGAGAGATTCAGTGTATCTACTAATTTTGAGAAGGGCGACATGCAGTATGTAAACAATGTGGCCATTTTCCATGCCCGTGACGGTTTCACCGATACCAAGGATAAGCAGTGAGTGGCATTCCCCTGTCTTGTAAGTTGCGGCATTGAGATCAGAAACTGATGGAAACACCACGTGCAGGAGACATCTGCTCCGAATATGGCTTCGTGATCCTGAGTATGCATGGGAGACGCCTGCGGCACTTGCCTCGAGATGGGAGCGAGTGTACGGTGGCGTGACGCCTGAGTTGCAGACATTTCCTCTTGAGCCTCATACCCGGAGTGAAAGCACAACAGCGGCGAAATCAACGTCTTAGTTCCAGGCGCAGAGGGCCGAGGCATGTCCCGACAAATTGCGAACAACTGTTATATAAAGGTGAGAGGTTCAATAGGTCTGGCGCATCTTCAGTCGGATGATTGCTTAGCTTGTAATCTACTGTGAGATCAAACTGGAGTTACCGAAATTTGGGCAAGACAAAGTGAGGCTTATCTTCATATCACGATAGTATCATGGTAGTTGGCAAACCATTTGAAAAACCATTCATATCCCCGCCGTGTCTCCAGTGGCTGTGCCTTATCCGCCAAAATGGACAAAGGGGGCCCAGACAAGTCTCTCCATCTTTTCGTCACTCTCGTCACAAGAAAGAATGTCTCTTGACCATGTCCCTTCTGTCTCGCCGCCGACCAACCGATCCAGGCTTTGCTCTGGTGCACTTAACCACTCGTCTCGGAGCTGCCTTGTAGCTTTGTGCAGACCCGAACAAACTGATCTGTCTAAGAACCCTTCATCTCTTATCGACTCGTACACAGTCTGTGATACTTCAACACATGACTTATCGTTGACTTCCCAGAGTGTACCAACCACATGCCGAAAACCCGCTAGCTGACATGCGCTGATCAGGTGGATGCTCTCATCGAAGAAAGCATCTCCTCCAACCTGACCTGTCCCACAAGCGGAAAGATAGGCCAAGAACGGAGCATGTTTCCGAAGGTTGATATCCATAAGTTCAGATACTGTCAGTATGCCATCGGTCATAAGCAGCCCGCTTTGAGAAGGGTTGCCATCCGTCTTTCCATGACCAGCGAAATGGAAGACTTTGCAATTTTGAAGCTCTTCCAAGACAGCCTGCTTGTGCTGCTCCGGAACGCGAGACTCAAGGTTTATTGACTTGCAGATTTTGACGATAGCTGAGACCTCTTCTTTGACAAATGGAAGCTTTATCTGGGCAGTAGTGTCTTCCATCGCTACTAAGACAGCTTTATCTTGGACTGAATCTGAACGAAGTTTTCGGCCGTTGATAAGGGCTTGGATGGATGAGCTGTACGATGAGATCACCCTATCCAGTACTGTCTGGGTTGACCCTAGATAATGATATCCAAAGGCGTGGAATGGGAGCCTACTCAGTCTGCCAGTTGGAATCCACCAGATGTGAGGCCAGTCATCACCTGGTGGAGGGCCTTGAATACCAAGTGCCTGGAGAATAGGGTTGGCGGCTACATCCCAAAGCCATTCCAGCATGGAAGGGCTAGTTAACGAATTCTGACTCTCTTTCTCGTTCATCTTGTCATTGTTCAGATTGGGCAGGGATAATGATGTAATTTGGTGTGTTTCGATAAGAATTGCGTCACACCGAAATTTGCTAAGGTTGACAACCACGATAGGTCCTAAACTGGCCGCCGCTCGGACGCCATCTTCGTTTGACGATTCCAGAAAGTCACTGAACCCTGGGTGTTTCCGAATCTCGAGAATTAGACTGTCCAATTCGACACTTGCCTCGCCCCGGCGGTTTGCGATAGCTTGAGCTGAGACCGAATCGCCACCTTGAATGGGCCTATCGAGAATCTGGCTGAGTTCCAGAAATCGTCCTGCGAGATCAGGATGAATCTCTTGTAGGTCAAGAACATCCACACGAATCTGTTCAATTGCTGCAGCAAGTACTCCACGGCCTTTCTCCAGTACGCTTAGAGCAAGAAAGGGTTTTTCGCCAGCGTGAAGCTTCACGGCTGCGGCATCGCAAGCGAGGTCTACTATTCGACCGAGCATACGTTGCTTATCGGCGAAGCCAAGCGACCTCGGTGTCAGTTGCGGCAATAGGTCGAAGGTTGTTTGGGATGCATCAAGAGCATGCTGCCATTGAGAGGCATGTGCATATGTCTCAAAGAGAAACTTTCCAGCTGCAATTCTTGTTTGGATGTTGGAGTTAGCGTGGTTTAGAGCAGACCGATAGAGATTCACGGCAGCGTCAAAGTCGTCCATGCAATTCGTCAAAGTATGGCGATTCCAATAACAGTCTGCAAGATTGCTCATGTACTGAGCAAGACTTGGGTTTCCTGGTTGAGCGACAGTAATGGATTGGTGCCCCATCTTGATAGCTTCTTCAACATCTTTCGCTTCTCGATTTCGTATATACCGTTTCGCAAGCCAGATGGAGAGGTTACTCGAAAGATTAGGAATGTCTGCATGGCCTTGCGGCAGGGTGTTCAATGCCTCTTGTGCGAGTTGAATTGCTTCATCAAGATCATTTGTGTCGCCTGTCCTGAGGTAGCGATCTCCAAGGTGACCAGCAAGATTGGACTTAAAGAGAGCTTGGTCGGGCGATACCTCTACACCAGCTTTGGCGATCCCACGACAGATATCAATAACTTTGTCGAGCTCTGCAAGAATTCCTGTTCTTCCATATCGTTCGTGTAGCTGGTTTGCTAGAGTATTAAGTCTCCCTGGTCTCTTGGGGCTATCGAGCGGAGTCAAGTCTACGGCTGACTGAGCCACTTCTATCGCCTCTTCAAGATCTATAGAAGACCCTGTTCGCTCATAGCGCTCTCCAAGGTGATTTGCCAAGTGCGTAAGCCGAAAGGCTCTATCATCCGAGTCTACTGCCACATCGATCGCTTCTCGTGTGACTTGGATAGCTCGTTCGAGATCAGCTAGTGATCCAGTTTGGGTAAATCGGATTGCCAAGTGAATACCGAGGCTATCCAGGAGAGCGCCTCGGTGAATGTAATCATTTGGAGCGGTATCGATTGCTTCTTGGCCCAGCTTGATCGAATCCTCCAGATCAGCAAGTACCCCAGTAACGGTGAAGCGACGACGCAGAGTATTCCCCAGCTCGTGAAGCCAGATGATGCGATCAGGGTCATCTGCCGGTGCTACATTGACAACCTCTCGGGCCATATCGATGAAAGCATTCAGGTCATCGAGCAATGATCTATTTTCACTTTGTTGCGACATTGAGATGGATTTCTTGTTGACTTGGGCCGTGTGTAGACTGATACAAATACTCTCGCACTGGTCTTGGTATGCGGGACTAACGACAACGAAGTTAAACGAACAAGAGACCAGTCAGTAACGATTTCGGATGCCCAACGGACGATGCTGGGGAACAATCTCACGCTTACGTACTCATTCTGCGGCCTTTTCATATTCGTGGCTTATCTTTCACCACTCAGAGAGAGTGGTAAAATCAGGGGATAGGCAGCCTTGCCAAGCTATCTCTTGGGGAATGATACTTGCATCTCGGAGTAATGTAGCCAGAAGGCCAATTCGGTTTGCGATAGAAACTGGATTCACATTGAGACCCAGCTATGCAAAGGTCTGGTATATAGCGACATAGAATTGAGGCTATACAGAGCTTGGGTAACTGATCCATTAGACTTCATGTTAGGATAGCGTGTCAAGCCTTCTTTTCGGTACGTATACCCCGCAAATACCACCCCCGCATCTCCGCCGATTCACTCTAAACTCTAAATTATCCCACCGGGATTGTTTATAAATCATGAGCTGCGGGCAGAAAGCAGCACAACTGTCGCGATAGGAACGTGATAAATACAAGATCACTCAGGTAGTATTTCCTAACACAAGACACTTTTTGCTGATTTCGCAGCGTGGGTAGTTCCTAGTCACGGCGTTAAGGCACGGCAGTTCAGGATGCTCAATAGCCGACCTCACGCAAGCAATATTCATTCTTATCTGTTATTGAGATCTGGTGACCCAAAAACAGGTACTGTATTTCTCAGCTAAGCTGAAATAATAGCTCATGTGGGATCCCGTTAGTAGCCTCGGTTGGGGAACTTGGGGAAGCTATCTTCCCCTCCGACTTGACTTCTTCAAGAATGATCTCCGCATTTTGAAGTCCCGCTCCAACTGCCGAACTCTCATTCGGTACTTCATTCATGTTTGGAATCAAGTGGGTTATCTTAATATTTAATTCATGCTTCGGTTTGTTAAGTCACAAGTACCATCTCAGTTGCGAGCCATACGTCACGTCAACACCCAGCTTTCAACGTCAACATGGAAGATTTTACTTCGTTTGTTAATACTGTCAACGGCGCTTCCGTCAATGGAAAAGTGACACAAGGAACAGATCCTTCGACGAGACAAAAGCTTTGGGATGTCCCAGTTGCATCGTCTGACGACATCGAGAATGCAATTTCTGCAGCCAAAACTGCCTTCGCACAGTGGTCTAAGACGCCCTGGTCCGAGCGACAGAATGCCCTACTTGATGCGCGAGATGTCTTGATTTATCATAAGCCTGCATTGGCGCAGCTGATCACAAAGGAAGGAGGAAAGCCTGTGAGTGGCACCCTTACTTGGGCTATCTCAGCAGTTCTGACTGTCGCAGATCCAATTTGCCACTCTCGAAGTTGAGCATTCGATCAACTTCTTACAGTTTAATGGTAAGCAAGGTCTTCGCTAAGAGGAAAGCTGGCCTAATAGAAAACAGCAAATCAAGAGCCACTTCAAGAGCAAGTGATCCAAGATGACGACGAACTACGATTGACGATCCGAGAGAAGCCGCTGGGAGTCATCGCAGCTATCTGTCCTTGGAACTATCCCTTGGTCCTCTCCATCGCCAAGGTCGCCGCAGCCCTCATCACTGGTAACACAATCATTGTGAAGCCCTCGCCTTTCACGCCCTACTCCATCCTGAAGGTCGTCGAACTACTACAGGGTGTTTTTCCGGCCGGTGTTCTCCAAGCCCTCAACGGTGACGATAAGCTGGGACCTACACTATGTCAGCATCCAGGAGTTGATAAGATTACCTTCACTGGCTCAACTGCAACAGGAAAGAAGATCGCGCAGGTGGCCGGAAATCTTCTAAAGCCCGTCACATTAGAGCTTGGAGGCAACAGCGCGAGTATTGTCTGCCCAGATGTCGATCCAAAGATCGTGGCCCCGCAAGTGGCAATTGGATCTTTCACGAACTCAGGCCAGCTTTGCGTGGCTAGTAAGCGCGTTTTTGTCCACGAAGATATCTACGATGAGTTCTTAGAGACAATGGTCAACGCGGTCAAGGACTGGAAGGTAGCGCCTACGTCAACCCTCGAGCCTGGTATTATGCTGGGCCCTATTCAGAACGAGATGCAGTACAATATTGTAAAGGGCTTCTTCCAAGATTCAATCGATAACGGACACTGTTTCGCGCTGGGTGAGAAACCAAATGACAGTGGAGACAGCTTCGTCATCAAGCCTGCGATTATCGACAATCCTCCCGATGACGCCCTCGTCGTTACGCATGAAGCCTTCGGTAAGATTTGCAAACTCAATCATCTCGATAAGTGACTAATATTGTTACAGGCCCCATCGTTCCATTGATGAAGTGGAAGACTGAAGACGAAGTTATTAAGCGAGCCAACAATACGCTATCTGGTCTTGGAGGAGCTGTCTGGTCAAAGGACGTTGACCATGCACAGCGGTTAGCAGACCGCATTGAGGCCGGCACAATCTGGATCAACAGCTTTGAGAAGCCTTTGCCTCAAGCTCATCTGGCTGGTCATAAGGAGAGTGGCGTTGGTGGAGAATGGGGCCGACGGGGGTTGAGTGTGTATTGCCAGCCCCAGGTGATTCATTGTTACAAGTCTCAAGTATAAGAATGTGCTACCAATAGACAATCCTGCCCGCCAGTGTTCCAGCTACTTACGTTACCAGAGTTACCTTTTGTATGGGCGTGAAGTCTATACAAGCCTAAACTTACCATCAGCATCTATGGAACTCATTAACGATGCCTATAGAGGTACTCAGGGCTCATTGGTTGGTGCGTCATGGATGTATCTCATCATTGGTACATATGGCTGTCTACAGAACCATTTTGAAGTCTGGATCTCGATCATCTCCATAACCAGTGTATTGGTTGTGCTTTCCGTTTTTCTTATCCCGGTTGGTCTTTGCACACCAAAGTACGTTGAGCAAGACACTATGGGGCCAATGAGTTAGATAATGCTTCAAGTTCTGGTGCATGTACAACAGTCGGTTATAGGAGACACTTACGCGACCCACGCATAGCATAGTAACCCTAAGATTATTCTATGTCCTCTGTGGTATAACGGACCATCCTTCGAGGGATACACGAAACCTATAACAGACAGAGGTTAGGTCCCATGATAGACAATCTACCTCGAGCAGGTATGGTGGAGGGCAGTCTTACTTGCAACAAAACCACCGCAGTTTGCGACAGCCAGCTGCAACGCCGAAGTTGTAGCTCTCTTGTAGTGGCCGGCCGAGTTGTTAGAGTTCCAAACCAAGATGCATGGCACAGAAGCGTACATGCCCAGGGCCATCAAACACGTCATCGCGAATCGAGTGTTGGCTGCTTGTACGTTTGCAATAACAGCGTAGCCAACAATGGCAATTGGCAAAACGACAAGTATGATGAGACCGCGGACTTTTGATCGATCCGATAGGAAGGCAACGAGAACTGAAGGGGGGCGCAGGTTAGTTGGGGACTGCGGGAGAACGGATTTCCTTCGCTCACCTGTGACTGGGGTAGCGACAGCGTATGGAATCACACTCCAGAGTTGAGCTTGATTGGCGCTTGACGCAATATGAAGGTCGTTGACGATGGTCGGAAGCTATAAAATTCAGTAATGCATAATCAAATAGAAGCAATGATACATACGAAGAGACCGAATGAGTATAGGCCAGATAGGATTGCGAAGTAAGCAGTAGATGTGAGCCAAACTTGCACATTAAAGACTCCGCGGCGCACTTCGTTCCAGCTGAACTTCTCGTCTAGCTCTGATGCCATGCTATCAAACGCCGTCAACTCAGCTGGTCATCAAGGTGCTGTAACAGAACTTACGTTGTACCGCGGTCTTGTTCCAGACGCTTCACGGCCCACTCTCTCTCCTCTGGGGTGAAATATCGTGCGGTTGTTAGATTGTTTGGCAGAGTGAAAAACACAATTGATCCAGCGGCGACGGTCTGTGACAATGTTTAGCCAAGGCTGTAGTCATTGTTAAAACCAAAACCTACCATCAGTCCCTCGATGATCAGGATCCAACGCCAACCTTCTAGGTCACCTCGCGGGCCGATAGCAGCAAGTCCACGAGCAAGCAGGCCTTAATATCGTCAGATAAACAGAACCAGATTAAGCTGGTAACTCCAAAAAAAAAAAAAAAAAAAAACTCACCTCCGAAAGCTCCGGAAAGCGATGCCGCCGTGTAGAATATTCCAATTCGCAACGCCAGCTCGCCGCGTGTGTATATGCTCGAAAGATAGAGAACCATTCCAGGTAGTAGACCACCTTCTGCGACACCTAGCAAGGCTCGTACAGCTGCAAAGCTGGCGAAGTTGCGCACAAAGCCAAGACACATGGTGATGATTCCCCAGACCACTGTCAGAGTAGGCAGCCAGATCCTGGGCGATACTTTCTTGAGGACTAGATTACTGGGTAGCTCGCTGAAGACGTAGGTGGCGTAGAAGACGGCTAGGCCTTGGGAGTACTGTAGATTGGTGAGACCTAGATCTTTCTCCATGCCGATAATCTTCGCGTTGCCGACATTCGTTCTGTCGAGAAAGGAGCATAGAAACAACAGTGCAAGAGATGGGAGGACTCTAGGTAACATGATCAGTTGGTGATGCGCCAGGTGACGGATGGCGAATCGATGAACCTACCGCGTGTCGGTCTTGAACAAAACTCTCCTCGTCAGACGCGCATTGTGCTCAATGTTCTCTTCGAGATGGTCCATCTCCTCGTGCTCGGCCTTGAAGTCCATACTGAGCTGTGAGATCAAAATAAGGCTATAGAGGCTTGTCAAGCTTGGCGTTATGCATATGGCAGCAACAGAATGGACTTGGCAGGAATTATTTAAAGGTTTTCCCCAGACTCCAGGTTTGCGGGGAATTACAGGCGAGCGGACCCCATGTGGCTTGTTCTAAACCGAACTTGTGGGGGATCATCCTTGTTGGAGGTGCCGGTATTCCGAGATACTTTTCGGCATCCAATAGTAGCACCGCCAAGGAGAGTGTTGCTACGCTTCACTATAGATACGTAAGCGGGCTAGACCTGTATAGCTGCGGTCTGATAGTATCGTGACTATGACGTTTTCCTTTCCCGGGTCCAAATGTAGCCCCGTTAATTACAGCGCTGCTACTCTGACTGCGTAAGTTCACTGGAGCTATAGCTCATACAGACGTCTATTTGATAGGGATGAATGGCCTTACGATTAGTATTTATCTCTCCGGCGTCCAAAATTGGCGCCGTTGGGCAAGTACTACAGAATTTGTTTTGCGGAAGCTGACAAATAGATGGGTTTTAGTTGAGAAAAGGCCCTTTCAATATTGATAGTACGGTGGTAGAGACTGTAAAGTACAGGGACTGCACACTAAAGGATGCAAGGAGTAGCGACCGTAGAGAAAGACAAAGAAAAACAACCCATCCACTTCAGTTATCGGCAGCCATCAACAGAGATCCTACTCATCCAACAACAATGTAAAAAGTCCAAAGGCTCCACTGCTTGAGTTCTGATGGACATTGGTGCCCCTATCATTGCCGCCGTTGAGTCTAGCAGCTGAAGTTGACCGGCAGACAACACTGCTCGCCAAGGGGCTCTTCTAGTCCTTCATGCCGAGACAGAAAGTCCAACCGCCAAGATATGTCCCGTGGGCGGCTGAGACACAAGCACCAAGAGTAACAACAGCCGCAGGAGTAAGAGTACCAGCAGAAATAGCTTCTTCAGTAGCAGCAACAGCTCCACAGGCAGTAAGGGCAGCAACGTAAGCGACAGTCAACCCAGCGCCGCAGACACCACAGCGAACAGAAGGGCAGCCAGCGAGTCGGCGTCGGTGATCAGCCTCATGTTCAGAGCGATACTGAGCGATCTTGGAGTCAATTTCCTGCTGCAGCTTCTGGCGGTTGTCCTGACGCTTCTCAATTTTGGTGTTAGATTCCATGTAAGTCTTGAGGTTCTTCTTGACGTCCTCAAGGGCAGCGATCTTGTCAGACTGGGGCCAAGATGTGATGTCTTTGAGGCTGACGTCAAGGAAGTCTGCCCATTTGTTGACATTGATGGAGGAGACATCGGACGTAGAGAGGATCTCGTTGATGTCGGTTTCTGAGATACCAAGCTTGGTGGCTAAGTCCTTGACGGTAAGCAGAGCAGTGGCAGTTGCGGTGGCAAAAGCCCAGAACATGATCTTGGTAACAAGCATTTTGATAATGGTGTTGAGTGAAGGTTCTTAAGGGGTGATGATAAGGGATGATGGTGATGACGATAGAAGTAAGCCAGTTTGTGGATAGGTAGCCCCTTCTTATACTTCTCTTTGTTTGAATCACAAGTGACTGTTAGTTCCGTCAACCCTTTACCTCGTCGCCTTGCGCGTTTCGTCAAGACCTGCCCAGTTCTCCTGAACTTCTCGTGATAACTAGTCCCCACGCTTGAGCCGTCTCGTCGTACAGCTGGATGATCAGTCTTCGGCATTTCTGGACAACTTTTCGTTGTCTTTCGGCATTCATAAGCCCCATGGAGATGACTTAGAAAGAAGGTGTTACGATTCCAATAGCATGGAAGTAAAAATGAGATGATGATAGTCTCCAAAGCTGAGTTTATCTTGAGACCTATGTCTCGATTAGGAAGGCAAAACCTTTTCGTGGTCCATAGGATTCCTTCTATCAAACTTTCTCGAAGAAAGCTTCCAGCGGCAAAGCATGCGGCAGTCGCATGAAAGTAGCTATCGGGACGGATAGTAGGTACCGCGGACTTGCAGTTTGAAGTTAAGGTTAACAGCATGACGTATCATTCTTCTGAAAATGGAAGGAGCAAATTAACCTTCGTAGCCTCGCAGGGATCAACCCAGGAATACGAATGATGTTTCAAAGTCAAAGCACAAGTCAAGGTATTCCAAGAGCCGATCTTAGCCGGGAAGCAAAATATACCGCATGTATATACCACTACTGCTAGGAGGGTTAAAGTTCGAGTATTACGAGATATTTCTAGAAACAAGTTTAACTAGCTAAACTGATTTTCCACGAATGGCGGCAGGGGAAGTTAAGCAAGATATGCTAATCCCCGGTGTTTCATTTAGTGAACTCTAATCTTAAATAAGGTTATCTATTGTAAAGGGTACTCTCAGAATATCTATGAGAACAAATACGAACAGCCTACTAAAGTACGGCGAACATTGACGGTCAGTTCGAGGTTCCCGTGGCTTAATATTATAGATAGGATGTATTCATCTCATCTATCAAATCATAGTAGGCCACTCTATTTAGGAACCTTAAAATAGGAGTTTCGATGCATTCACTATTAGAAATTCAACATAACTTTATAAAAATGAATGCGTGAAGATTTTGCAGAACGAAAGAAGAGATAAATCAGGAGAATATTGGAAATGAACTATGTGTCGTTGTAAGAACTAGGTTACAATCCTTCTGTCATGCCTATGAACAAGTCTGTCGACTTTTAGCGCAACCAGGATGTTGATAGGAATTCTGTTGTCCGAGCTCGTGAAGGATGTGAAGGTAAGAGCTATAGCATCTTGGCATCAGTATCTGCTGATAGTCAAACTCACGGCCTGGTACGTGAAGAATCAGATGTGCAGTGTTTCTCGGGATGGTGACTCGGCATTTCATTTCTGGTAAGAGGGTCAAGATTAATATATAAACGGAGTATGGTACCAACCCTTCTCCTAAGGCCAAAACATACAAACCACTTCACAGTCTCACCGTCTCACAGATCTCTGTACACTTGGAACACTCATTGAATCTCTCATTTCAACTCACTGGCAACAGACGTAAGATATCCAGAATCATATCTCATACCTGCAGCCTCTAATACTCAGAACAGTTTCATCATGCAATTCCTCACTTCAACCATCTTTGTCACCCTCCTCGGTGTTGCCACCGCTTTCCCAGGCCTTACTCCTCGCCAGAACTTAAAGAATGCAATTCTCATCTGCCCCAATGCCGAGGCAACCTTCGCTGACCCGAAAGTCAACATGGGTGCCGTTTGCACCCGCACTTACAGCTGCCAATACGGCAGTGATGGTATCAAGAGCGGCAATGTCTGGACCAACTCCTGCACTGGCTGCCCTCCAGACCAGAACGTGAACTCTTTCGGCAACTGTGTTTTTCAGTACGTTTGAGACTTTGTTATACTAGCCCAGAAAGGGCTTTGGGATGCTATATGGAGAAGCTACTAGTGGGAGGGGAGGATAAAATGTACTAAATAACAAAAAAATTAGAAAAATAAAGAAAAGATGTCGAAGGAGGCCAATGTTCTTGTCATATTGCTGCAAGTAGCTGATTGCTTTAAACATAGCGTATACCTGCTAACTAAAAGGCTTCCCTTGGCCCAAGCTGCACTCTACGTCTGCCTCTGCCACCATATCAATAGGGACCCGTACATCCGATATGCATATAAGGTTTCCCAAAGGGTCAATTATCGCTGCACCCCTGAACCTTGATTCCATGGCAGTTAGCTAGACGAAGACTGCAGATTAGCAATTAACGTTGCAGACGGGCCGCGTACTAAAACAAGGTAGATGATAAGAAACTTTAAAGCAACTGGTGACGTTTCATCTGTCGATCCCTGTTCCGAACTCAATACGAGATACTCGATTGAGCGAAATGGAGCGATTTTAACTCCTGTCTAAACTTAAGCATATCGGTTTAATGATGAGGGGAATAAATCTAAAAGCCTTACATCTGATTTTATTAAGTCAGTTTCGATATGGAACAGCAAAAAGTAAGTCTTGAAACTCACTGCCTGTAGTGGAAGACAAAAGAATGATCACGCTGGGGATCGAACCCAGAATCTTCTGATTCGTAGTCAGACGCCTTGCCATTGGGCCACGCGACCAATTCATGAAAGTTGAGCTCTAGTATTATATTATACGTCCCCCCGTAGCCATTTATTCTGGCTTCCTCGCAGGGAAAGTATTATGCCAAACAACAGCTCGCTACAAAGAACTAAATTTAAACAGAGCAAGCAAAGATATATACCTGTCCTTTCTTCAGGGGTGTGTTTCTGTGGATCTTATTGAAATTGAAGTATAAACAGTTTACCTAGGTTCATGTCTTGATTTTAAGTAGAGGGAATCCATACTCAAAGTGATAATCCCAAAGTGAATTTACAGTCTAAGTCGTACATTTGCAGATGCATAGTACGTCAGTGAGACCCTGAAAGCATTTGTTCAACACCAATTTAATTGTACGGCAAGCTTACCCTAGGTCAACTGTGGACATACAGACGGATGTGAAATTTTGGATCCACTACGTCATAGCAATTCAGAGATTGATCCCAAAAATTCAATTGGCCAAGTCAGACTATACAACAATAAAGGCACTACAGCATTAACTAGGGAGTAAACGTCAATCATATGTGAGCGAGATAAATTTACACGCGGCGTGGCCACTCGGGATCACGCGCCAATGCCATCTGTGCGAGATGAATGGCCTGATCCTCAGGATCCTCAAAGCTCACGACGCTCGCTGTACCATTGGGTTTAAAGTAAGGACCATCAACCTCGCATTGCGTATCATTAGCAGGCAAAGTTCCATTGTAGAGGAAGGCCCTGACGTGCTTGGCGAGGCAGAGCGATGGAACTGCGACAGAGCAATGGCCGTATCCCTTGACCTCGACAATCTTTGAGTCTTTGAATGCAGCTTCAGCCGATCTAGCGGAGACAAGCGGGCAGACTGGATCATAGGTTGTGGTGAGAATGAGCAGAGGGTGTGCTGTCTCGACACCGTTTCGTGGTACGTAGTTATGCGTCTTGGGAATACGCCATTGCTGCTTGGCGAAGAGGTAAACCAGATCATCGGGAGCGAAAACGCTGCGGTTAAATGTTGGCATAACAATATCCAACAGGGAGTCGAGGTCTTGTGGCCAGTGGAGGGGTCCCGCGAGACCATCGTTCATCGAAACCGTGTAGAGCGCATCGCTGTCTTCGCCATCATCCAAACCATAAGCCATGAGAGCCTCAGTCGCGTTACCGTTCATGAGCTTCTCCATACGCTCGGCAAACGTGCCCCAGAACTGAGGCTTGTATAGAACCGGGAACAGTGCACCATACCAGATCTTCTGATAGTCGAGAAGACCGTAGATGCTGTTGCTGACGTACACGTTCATCGGCTGTTCCTTCAGTTCACCAACGAAGGAGAGGAACTTGTCCTTGAGGCCTTCCCAAGAATCTGCCATGGATGAGAGGGGGCATGCGTCACCGGACTTGATGCACTCTTTGAGGAGACCATCCATGACGTTCTCTGTGTCATTGAGGTCCTCCATATCTAAGCGAGCTTGGTACCAGAGGAATTGGTTCACAACTCCATCGATGATAACCCTGTGAGACCTCTCAGGAAACAAAGTCGCGTAAGTTTGGCCGAGAAGGGTTCCGTAGCTGAACCCCCAGTAATACATATCCTTCTGACCAAGAACATCAAGGATGCTGTTCATATCGGCAGCTGTTTGGGGAGTATTGATGTACTTCCCATGCTCGCCCATAGTATCCTCACAGGCTCTCACATAATTGTGTGTCCAGGCATAAATCTCAGCGCCATCCTTGATGATATCGATATCGTGCACTGACCCAAGTTGCTGACGCGCCTCTTTGCTGGGATAGCATGACGCGCGGGGGGACGAGGAGTTAATGCCGCGGGGGTCAAACGAGACAAGGTGAAAGCCGTCGCCGACAATGGCACTCAATTGTTCTCCACGTCTGTGCAGAAACTCGAAGCCACTGCCGCCGGGACCACCGGGGTTGAGCAGGATGTTCTTGCTTCCATCTTTGCCCCGCATGCGAATAATGGGGACATTGAAGGTTTTGTTGCTAGCATCAGGATGAAACTGATCGATCGGCACGTCAATCTTGCTGCACTCTACAGAGCGATTGCTGATCTCTCCGCAAGGCTTCCATTCGATAAGCTCGCCTGGGTAAGTCGTGCGCTCATGATGGTGATGATGCTGTTGGCGATGAGGGCAGCTAGGCGCGAGCCAATGGAATGCCGCGACGGTGAGAATACCAGCACCGAAGAGCTTCCATTTGTTAATGCGTGACTTTCTGCGCGGCTCGGCCCATTCAGGCGGGTTGAGTGAGTGCTTGTCCATGGTGATGTTGTTTGTTTGTTGATTATGACTCGATGAAGAGGAGACGATCGTTAAAATGAAACAAGCAGGCTAACGCGTTGCCACGTGAGTATCCTTGCATTCGTCATCACAACGCGTTGACATCAGCATTCGATTTAGGAAGGTAATTAACCAGAGTTGTCAGTTTTCATAATCCAAATTGAAAAATTTGTCCGCGGACAAGATGAAATCGATCTGTTTTCCATGGACATGCTTTTATTGTTCTCAGGTATTCCTTAAGTCCACCTTGTTGTTGGTGGAGTACTACTCCTACAGCTATGGACCTCCATGCTAAATATTCAAGGATTCAGTCTCTTCTGATCCATCGTCCTGACTCAACTTATATCACTGCTTGAGTCATTTGCATACATATAATCCACCCGGAAAATATTCTATTTCCCGATCACCCTCTCGGTTATACGGCAAGGCAAGGAGACGTCGTTAAACCATCACCATCATATTTCGTATACGTAATGGAAACCGAAAAAAGGGTCACCATATCCGCATCTGTTAATTATGCGAAAATCACACCGCATCGAGCGCCTAATATCAGCACCCTATAGGAGGAATTAGAGCACTGGATAAGCTTTCGGCAGCTAATTTATGGGCGTGCGCGTGATTTTCGACCGTTTCAGAGATCGCAAGTCGTCTCATTCTGGAACCTTTCGACGAAGATCACTGGGGCCGAGGCACCTCCACTGCATACCCGTATATGCGGGTGTACCGTTTCGATGATCTTGTTCCCGCTTAGGAAGATTAATGGCGAGGAAACCTATACGGGCCGTACCGATCTATCCGGAAGCATGTTGAGTGGTAGTTGATGAAGTCGTTGACTATAAAAGGGCAGTCGGTTTCTGTAATGGCTGGGTTGTTACTTATCAGCAAGCAATGGCAAGACAATCGACAATCATGAGCACTTTCAAGACTCCGGCTTCTGGGCTTCAAGCGAGCGTCAAGAGGCATCCAGATCTGGCACTTTTCAAAATCCCAGAGCAGTCTCCTCAAGGCACAAAGTTCAAAGACGTTTCCTTTGCTCAGTTCGAGCGGGATGTTAAGCAGACGGCAAAATATTGGAAGGACAAGCTTTCTAACCTAGGCGTTCAAGATAGGGCTGTTGTCGGTGTCTGGTGAGTTGGTGTGATCATGATACTACATCATCAGCTGATTCCCCATCTAGGTTGAGGGGTTATGCCTACTCAGATACCGTCCATATCCAGGGTCTCAACTGGGCAGGATACATCCCTCAGCTGTTGTCTCTGCGCATGACAGATCCAACTGTTATCTATGAGCTCCTGCAGAAGTCCAGCGCCGTGGCCTTACTGCATGAGCCAGACAACACTTCTCTCTTAAAGGATAGCCCGGTGCCGACATTCCCAGCCAGCGCCAACCACTTAAACACGGATACAGCGCAACTTCCAGTGACCCCCTGGCATCCCAGCAATGACGACGATGTACTCTTCATTTATCACACGTCTGGCTCGATTTCAGGAATACCAAAACTAGTACCTCTTACTGCGCGATGGGTCAACTACACCCTAGATCTGTCAACATTTTTCGAGCAGCGGTCAAACAAGAAGAGGGAGAGGATGGTTAGTGTCCACATGTAAGTCTAAAGTGAGTGTCACTAAGTGGTAGCCTGCTGATGGATTGATAGGGGAAGCTTCTGTCACCTTGCCGGATCTGCCTTCAGCTGGATTGCTGCCAAAGAAGGTTCATGCGTCATCATCCCAAGCACTCTCCCTGCTCCGGTCCCCGAAGTGCGCACCATGCTTGACGAGCATGGCTTGACATGTGTATACCTGTTCCCGCCTGCTCTATCTGCCCTGTTCAGTGAAGCACGCAAGGATCCATCTCTCCTAGCGTCTCTGAAAAAGGTTGACAATGCAGGCTCTGGCGGCTTGAGCCTCGATGTCGCAGATCTGGAGTGGGCGCGCAAGAACGGAATCTCAATGTTCAATGTCTTTGGTTCCACAGAAATGGGCTTTGCTTTGATGACAGATGCTAGGAAGAACGACGATTACCTTGAGTGCCACCCTACTGCCAAAAACGAGTTTATCCCCATCGGAGATCCGCTGGCGTCGGGCGAGCAGCTACTTGAGCTAGTTGTGCCCCCAGAGGCGGCCAATTGCCCAGTGCCCAGCTTTAGATCTGCCGATGGCAAGTTTCATTCAGGCGACTTGTTCGTTGAGGTCAAGCCTGGCAAGTATCTTTTCAGGGGACGCAACGATAACTGGATCAAGATGGAAGCCTCCCTGCGATGCGATACCATGTCTATAGAGGCTAATGTCATGGAGACCTGTGGCGAGGATCTTGTCAGCGCAGTGGTTGCCGTCGGTGTCGGGCGCCCTTGTCCTACTATAATTGTTGAGCCAAAGCAAGAGTGTCTACAAAGCGCCAACGATACTGATGATGGGGATTCGACGCAGCAGTTGAAAGAAGATATTCTGGAGCGGATCACTCCATTTCATAAGCGAAGGTATACACATGAGCGAGTCGACGATACGCGATACATAGTTGTTGTTCCGCAGGGGACGCTTCCTAGAACAGCTACAAAGGGAAATGTGCGAAGGCAGGAGGTTGAGAAGGGATTCCAGACGGTTCTGGATGCCGTGTACGTGAAGTAGTTTTGGTAATGATAGGCACAGTAGTATCAACAAGACTGAAGTCTCTGCTTACTTGGGGGATGATGTCAGATTGTAAAAGACAAACAAGGTGATCAAGCTATTTCAGAAGAGTCCCACGTATCATGCAGCCAAGCCTTATATCCGAATTCTTGAAGCGATTAGTTGTCGGACCAGGGTTGATCACAAAAGCCACAAAGGCGGCCGATGCTATAGTTACCAGTGGATTTATTCTTTGCGGCGGTGAGCCGGTAGCTAAACCGGTTTTAACCTTTTTTAAGAGGCTGCCTAAGCGCCTTAGCCATCGTATTGCGTATGCATTCTTCTCTACCGAATCAAGGCAGATGATTTATCTCTGTATGCTTACGTCGCTATCGTGCAAAAAGCTGAGCGCCATCATAACAGAACAAGCGGGTGCCAAGCTTGCCTCGTATTTCTGCCAGTGCCATTGGGTGCGGAGGTTCTAGACTGCTAAGACCCTGGTATATATGGTCAGATTCTATGTACCGCGTACACCTGCGATGAGAAATTACAAAAATAACGTGAAATCCAGAGTTCTTAGTGGCAGAGAGCAGGCAGCAGAATGTACTCCCACGAAAAAGGCGGAGAACAAATGGAATTTTATGACAAGCAGTGTGTCTCGCTATTCGCTCTTGATGTCTCGCGAATCGCGGCTTATGATGAAGGCCATCTAGCTCGCCAACAAACTTGCATGGGTACAGTCAGCTAACTTGGCATAATTCCCCAAATCGGAAGCAGCCGGTGACGAGGCACAATTCGAAATGCAGAAACCACAAAGATGGAGTCTTGTAAGTGGCTCTTGGAATTGTGAGTTCTAGATGTAAGGTTGGAGCAAGATGACTACTAACCGATTCGGGCGAAATAAACGCTTCTCTGCCACCATTTTAATGTTAAAGTTGCTGACTTGGCCCGTCAGGTCGCCATTGCAGGCGCTTCATTGAGGTCAGTTTGGAATTATTGGGGTCATTCTGGCTGCCGACTCTGCCACGCAGATGGACCACGTCTTGACCGGACTGCGAGTCTACTTATGTTTCTGCTGCAGCTCATAATCGTACACATTCACTCTTGTTAGTTGTCCCGATCCTGAACAAATTTCGGACCAATTCTATAATATTTGCAACTCGGTTTACGTAACATTTAACATAACGATGTCGGAGTCAAAGAGTCCGAATTATCTTGGTCCAGTGGGCACAGATGCAGGCAAGGTAACTTGCATACGCTTATATCGAATTCCCCGAGACTAACACGCTCAGAGCCGGCGTGAACGAAATAGAGAGGCACAGCAACAATTTCGGAAACGGAGACAGGCTGCTGAAGCGGCGAGGGTGCAAAGGCTTAAGCGACTCGAAGGCGTGGTTGAGAGAATGAGCACGGTGATTGTAGACTTTGCCGACAAGATGCTACAGGAGGAAATATTGGAAAAATATCCTGCATTGGCGGCCGACGTGCAGAATGTCATTACGCAGGTAATTGGTCTGGCGAACGAGGCTGGGGACCCGGAAGAATCGAAGTCGAGTGAACGGCATGCACAGAAGTCACCAGGTTATGGGGACGACGAATGGCATACGGCAAGATCTTCACAAGATTCGGCAAGCCCAGCAGGGCCACAGAATTCACTAATCGACATACCACTTTCCTTTGACCAACAGGACACAAAACGCTCCCCAACAGAGCACAATCAACTGAGAGACACCCCTCAGATCGTATATCCAACAATACAAAACCCGCCACTTTACTCCCGTTCACCATTTTTACCAACGGCATCCATGGCACACTCCCTAGGCTCTGGAATTTGGAACACATCAATGCCACTATCCTCAACATCTGTTTCCTCTCCCCCAATACAGTCACGCTTTGATATAGGTCCAAGACTTTCTGAACAAGCAGCCCTGGCTCATACGTTCATCGGTCAGACAAACCTGGCGTATCCTGATCTATACCACGATTCAATGAGGAAATCTTTATGATACAGAGACTGTAAATCGTGGTGGATTTAGATCGTCAAAGACTTGGCATTGAGGCTTGTTCTGCTGGTGGCTTCGATGACTGAAAAGAAGCTTGCGATACCGAGACAAAAAGTGACCAGGAACACGAATCGAGTGGTCTTGATTCTTAGGGGCACTGCCTTTGGGATAGTGCTCGTTCTTAAGCACTCCAGTGCCCTACGACGTCGCATGAAGAAACCTCGTTCTTGAACAGTACAGCTCCCGTTCTATATCTAGCCATGAATTCTACCATCAGGAGCTAGAATGTTGGAGACTTGCTGATACGACACCTGATCCTTTGGAGAAATAAGCCCCAGCTCTCACAAGTCATATCTTAGAACTATTAGGAAAATCATCCTCTGCGAGTCGAAGTATTCCCTAGATACAAGCTTAGCCGCCATCGTCAAATTATTAGGAAAGTCAAACATCTTGTGTGCATGTAGCCAGTAAAGTCCCATCTTGTGCAAACATCCGTTAGACAACCAAGGCTCTTCCGTGAGCTGCCCAAGGACTTTCCATTTCTGAAACCATCCACTCATCTGCCTTGGTCCGTAGGAGCTCATGGAAGTAGATCCTATGGTCAAGACTCGCTGCCATAGCCATCCGCGGTCGCTTGGCCCATTCCTCGATGGTAGAACCCAGGCCCTCACTTTCATTGACCCTTTGAACTTGAGATCTCAGCTTGGGCGGAAATGATGGCACGTCTTCTAATGCGAATGGGAGTCGCCATATACGATGAAGGCGTGCTGCCGCGAGAATGAAGTAGCCGTCGGTCAAAAAGGCTAGGGCATGAAGATGATCGCCAGGCCCACCGCTTTTAGGAATAACTCCAGGGAAGCGAAACCACTGGCGGAAAATGCGTCGGTTATGTGAGGAGTTGCTAGAAGCCGGCGCATCTATAGCATCGATTCTACGGCGCTGAAATGGTTCTGTCAAGGTCCATTCTGGCTGTTCTTCACATAGTTCTGTTGGGGGAGCAGGGATTTCGAAGGGGGCAGGTGTGTGCTCGACAGCCCCCGGGACGTCGCCAGTCTCTCGAGTGAAGCTAACGGTGATAATGGAAATAGTCTCGTCCTGCTGGCGACATTCAACCGTACGCGTGGCGAACGCAGAACCTTGTTGAGCTCGTGTGACATGAAATGTTTGTCGGCAATCAACAGATCCAGGATGAAGAAAGGTGCACTGACAAGAATGAATATGATAATCGCTTGTTAGGGTCTTTTGAGCAGCAGCGAGACTGAGCGCAATTACAGTACCGCCATAGATGCCCCTTGCTGCAGGAGGCAGCCACTGCTCGTAGACATTGGTAAAGACATCCTAGATTGGGTTCTTAGTCTTGGTTTGGAGGGGCATATAACTTCAACTTACATCGCCCAGGTCCCAGCGTTCTGCAATTTCGAAAATATTGGATGCTGGGCTGGCCTTTTCGGGCGCAACTGACGTTGCATTGATCATGCCTTGAAAATTCGATTGATATGGAGGAGCCAGAACTATTAACAAATAGCTGAAGTGGGAATTGGCAATACAACTACCGACGTTCGGCAACAATCTGAACTCCCCACTCAACTCGCATTTAGCTAGTACCAATTCAGATACATCCCCTGTAAACCTGCCTTGACAAATGCATACGCCTACCAGGATGGAAATAAAAGAGTTGCTTTGCTAGCTGCAGATATATTCTTAAACATCAACACATACCAGTTTTAGAAGAAGCTATTCACTAGCGACGAACTCAACCAGCAGCAACAGAGCGCCCACGTCGCTGTTAGAACAAACAAGTAGGACGCTGAGCAATTGGTATCGTTCTACAGGAGCATTACTATACCGATCCCTTCTATCGCGTCGAAAACACAACAGTATATAGATAAGAGTGAATGAAGTGCAATATGAGTGATTGCCACGCATGTGAGATCGGGGAGAGGATTGAGTGCAATCGCAAGTGGCCTAAGGATCTTGATATCAGTGTTATGAAACTCAGTATTGGTTGGTTTTCTTCTTCTTCTTTTTTATCTAGTGAGGGTCAATGCAGATATAGAGCCGTATGGTTCACATGGAGTTATATTGCCAGCTGTGATGACTAGCTATGCTTTAATCTCTCCAAGGCACCCTTTAATTTGCTAGCACTTTCTCTCGACGCTCGTTCAAAGGCCTCTGTAGGTAAGGAAAAGAATGTCAATTGATTAGAGTTGCGTAATAGAAAGATACTTGCTTTGAATACTGACCTTCAGGTGTTCCGTCAAGCGTGATTGCGTGCCAGTTGCCGGAGAGCCAGAGTGTCGCAGAGCTAATCTTGCTCTCAGGTTGACCCAAGTTTTGACGTATGTCAATACGAGGAAACGGCAAAGATTCTAACATATTATTAGCATCAGGATTAGTTATACTAGAAATACTCACTATAAGAAAAGTGTTTTGAATCGTGATTAAATTGGAGGGGAAGCGTTTCAGAATGGTTGAAAGCGACTGACCCAAGTTGGTGGATAATTGCGGATCTAATAGCGTTGCCAACTTCAGGCTCAACGTAAACAAAACTCTCATCAAGTTCGCCGATCATGATCCCAGTATCGCAGGAGATAGGCATGCCCCTTCGATCAATGGTGGTGAACCTTGCGACCGCGCTGTGATATGAGCGTGACCAAGATTGTAGAGTAGCCTTGCCCCTTGGCCGTAGTGGTGGAAAGCAGCAGGATGCCATTGTGTTAAGCGCAGGACAGAGGGTGCTAATTAAGTCGCGGTAGGTAAGTCAGTATTTGTGGAAATGAAGAATCAGCGACCGCTCATTGTCAGCTGCTCAGAACAGTTTTAGTTTTTAATGGCTCGCTATAAGGGGAATTAATAACGCTTAATATAATTAAAGGGGTTCTTTACTATAAATAGACTTATAATGTATTAAACTTCTTTTTATATTTAAATATAAAAATTATTAAGGATTCTTTATATTAATTTTAAAATATAAAAACTATAATTAATTTACTTTTATAAAATATTTAAAATTAAAACAATAAAATAAAAATTATTACTTTAAACGACTTTCAACTATAAGATCTATTACCTTTTTAGGCTATATCTAAGGAGGCAAATCTAGATATTTAGTTATTCTAGAAAATGTCACTACTCAACATTGCCCTGTTAAACTTCATTTCCTCAGGCAAGGGACTTTGCCAAAAGACTCTCATCTGCTTCAGTTCGTAGACCCTTCTGAGCAGCTATCTTAGAGTTCTCAACGCCAGAAGAAATGGCCGCGGCAATCTCAGGAGAGACGGAAGGTAGCGTCCGCTTCTTCTCGTTGGTCTCAGACACCCTGGTCTCCATGTTACCTATGGTCTTCGATTGTCCCTGTAGGGATGTCAGCTTTGTGGAAGGGGCCAGGAATTTCATGTTAGTCCTTACATCTTTCGCTTTCCTCGAAATTTCATCAATGGCCCTCCTGGAAAATTCCTGCGTCTCATTTGCTTTCCTGCTGATCATTCTCGAGTCCATCCCCATGCCAGCGAAAGATAAGAGCTCATCTACCATGCGCAGCATAGGTGTGACGCTCATTTGCGACAGTCGGGCCCACATTGAAGTAGAATCAGCAAAGGTCGAGAAGTAGGATCGGATGATCGTGGTGCTGTTGAAGATACACTAGATGAATAGTCAGAACAGTTCATTACATATCAAGGTTGACTCACACTTCGTTGAAAGTCCAGCATAGAATACGGCCCGACACTGTCTCCGTCGTTGCCGGCCTTGATGGCCTCAACATATGGGTTGACATACTTCTCCGTGACAAATCTAATGGCTACCGGGATGGCATTGAAGAATCGTACGAGATTCACAATCTCTGTCTTGATCTCCACCATCGTCACAATCGCCTGGACCAGGATTCCCTTGATCGCATTCTAAGATAGTCTGTTAGCTAGTAGCTCACATACCGGTATCACATTGTCAAATTCATACCATTTCCAGGCTCGAGTTCACGAGACGTTCCAGCTTGGCGTTGACCTGTTTAAGTCTTCCTTGATGCTCAGCAAGAATCCCAGTGGAGTTTTGGTAGGTCTCTCGTGTGGTAGCCAGTGCTTCAGTCGCTATATGTAGCCTTATCTTGACCGATTCGAGGACTGCCTGAGCTTGGGCGGTCTTTTCTTGAACCTGTGCTGCTTCGGTAGCCGAGGTATCGCGTTGACTTGGCACTGCGCTCTGTTTAATTGTCAGCAATTGCCAGTCGAAAGTTGTTCGAAGAAGTGTACCCCGTTTGCAATCGATCCCTGGAAAGACTTGGCCGTGGCGTTCATTGTAATCACGGTCGCGTAGTTACTCAGAAAGTCTCTCTGCCAAGATTTGACCGTCTCAGAGTCTTTACTGGGTGCTGTATATCCAATAGACTTGCCAGCTTGTTCTAATTCGGCCGCAATCCCATTTCCAATCTAAAACAAATCAGTCAGATGTTCGACGTATTGAGAGTGACCTTACCCTGCAAGCCGAATCCAATGCTGATCTGTACTGTTGGCTAGGTCCCGAACTAGAGGCCAAAGAGCCGAAAGACTTCTGCGAATGGGCAAGCATCTTCGCGGCAAAGGTCGTGGCCTGGCCAGCCTTGTCCCAAGCAATGCCATCGGTGGTGCCAACAAATGCAGTGCTGAGCAGCTCCCAGTAGATCAGATCCCGGACGACCTGGCTGTAGGCAGGATCATTCGAATCCTTAGGCTTACTTGCACTTGGGGTAGGCATGGCTTGGTTCAGAGCGGTGCTCAAGCTGTCTGTCAGCTTTTCAACAACCTGCCGGCCCACGGCGTCCCAGCTAAACATATTAGTTGAAGTCTTGCAAGGTTGGGCAGTCGCAGTACTAACTCTTTGGGGGATCCATCAGAAGCTCTCTTGAATGCCTCGGTCGCGGCTTCCAAGCACTTCTCCAATTGACCAGTAGAAATATTCTGTTGATAGTCAATCGACGCCCCAGCGACCGCTAACTCAATGTCCTTCAAGACTTGTTGGTCTTCTGAAGTTGGTTCTGCTGTAACACAGGCCTGGTGGAGCTCAGAGGCATGATTAATCCAGTCTCCAAACTTGCCATCTATCTCCTTGGACGAATTCAAACAGTCCGAAGATGCATGATTCCAAGTTTCCATCTCCCGTCTAAGCAGTCTTTTAGCACCTTCAGGGTCGGAGAGTGCTTCAAGGATATTCTCAAACTAGGAAAGTCAGGGAGATGAGTCTAGATTTCTCTTCACACTTACTGTCCCATTGAAGGCCCCAGAAAGCATATTAATTTTGCCTATCTGTTTTTCGGTCTCCATGAAGGCAAATCGGCCTAGGTCGACACATTTCGAGAGGTTGGCCTGGAGCCTGAAACCGGCAAAGTCACTGAGCCGAGTTAACTTTCGTCCTATACCATTTACTGTCAGAATCATTCACATACCTCAGGTATTTGAACCCTTCTTTGGGAGGTGAAAAGGTGATGTTGGCCTTCTGAGAGCCAGTGGCGACCGCGCAAGCACCAAGGGCGTTCAACGCCACGGGAGCTGGTAGGACGATATTTTCCCATCGATATTGGGAAGACAAAGATGCCTTTGACTCCCCAGATATACGACCGACTACATCAAAGTCCTCTCTCCTGGTCAGGACTTCGACTTGTCGTTGGTTGAGAGCCATTCTGATACGAGATGTCTTTGTATAAAGATTTTGGCAGATTTGAATGCTTTGATAAATAGATGGAAGGTAAAGTGACAAGCTTGGGATTCGCAATGGGGTAGGATCTTGCCAAGTCTTTATACTTGCAACAGAATTTTGCGATTAAGACGGTTTGCACTAATGGGCAACACCAGGTATCATGTCCCTAAGTCTTTTCAACGTAAATCAGTACTTCTGGCCTGCGCACTCTAGCACATGCAGACGGCTCCCAGACTCTCCCCGTCGCCTGTCGCAGTCCTTTACCCCTCGCCTGTCCTAGATCCAGCTACGAACGATTGAAAGGTACCTCATAATTCGTTCAATCACTAGACGTCCCAGCTTCCAAAGATCCCCGGCTAAGACAGTATTTGCATAAGGCTGGCTGGGATCCCAATACTGAGCAATCGTTGGCCGATGTGGTTCGCTGATCTTCCGAAAAGGGATATTTGCATCAATTCAGCGCTCTGGACCTGCAATTGGATCCTTCAGTATTCGCGCCAGGAGCTAGAGAGCCCACGTTAATCCATATATGTGTATCCAGCTAACCTTGGCAGGGATGCTAGTTCGTGCTATCAATCGATAGTCTTGTGCACGACTCCACATTGAGTTAATTTGTCTTAGAGCTGCACGAAGGCGAGCTATCGTCTCTGCGGCTGATTGATTCACTTTCAGATATTCAGCCGCTGGGCGAAGTTATGGCATGCCGCATTTGAAGTGTGCGTGACGCGTCGATATCTGCTTTGGCTGGCTGATATGTGGAACTAGTAGCCAATATATTGAGAAGCGGATCCTAAGCCAGTTCTCGAATTTGGAAGTCAATGTGCGGCTAGTAAAATAGTTCGGTCGATACGAGCCTGGAACCCTGATTACCGACGCTGATAGGATGGGATGCTGGGCGTCGGATCCGGAGTTGGCGAATACCCTCATCATTCGTAGTATGCTCGGCCTCTTCACTCACGCATACGGACGGTCTTAGTTCAGCAAGTCGGTAGCCTCAACAAGATTGCAAGGACAAGCATAAAGCTTGAACTAATCCCCAACTTATTTACTAATTCGCTCCTAAACTCATCCCTCTTAGGCTAATCATTATTTACCCATCTATCTCAATTCTCTATCAATCATGTCTTTTGCGTCACCATGGGAATCTATGCTGGCTCAGGCTGGCCTTGGTGGTCTCCAGTTTTCTCACCCGCTATGCAAGCAAACGCGGTCTTCGCGGCTGCTGGAGGGCCCTTCCAAAATCTGGTTCGGAGGCTTGAGGTCTTCAAGCAGAAGGTCGCTATGCAAGATGCCTTTCTACGATCTGGTGTCAAGGAGAACCTATCCATGTCCATCAATCGCCTTGAGGTAGCACTACTTCAGCTGTACAAGCTTGCCGTCTTCATCCGTGGGGAGCCTGGTGGTGATGACATGCAAAAGATGATGATCCTTGAACAGTGCTCTCGAGCCTTTTCAGGCTCTCAAGCTGCCTCTCAGACTGGTTTCGATCAGGTCAATAGCATCTATACACAGGTGATTAAGCAAACTTAGCACCGAATTCGCGATACTGATTAGTTCAGGCCGCGTCTTTGCATGCGGAAGAATTCCTGCAGTTGCAGCGGGAAATCGAGCGTGAGTTAGAGCAAACTAAGATGGACTGGGAGAACGGCCGGCGTCAGTTGGAGCAATATCAACATGATGTTGAAAGATGTTCCCGCCAGCTGGAGGATGCTTCTAATGCTCTCCGTCAAGCACACGACAACGTGCCTGACATCGGCAACGACATTGGGAAGGCGTTCTTTGTAAGACCGATTAACGTGCCAAGCGAGCCAGCACTAATACACATTACAGTTCTTGGGTCCGGCTTGGGGTGAGATGGAGAATAATCAGCGGAGAGTTGAAGAAGCCAGAAACAGAGTGAATGCTGAGCAGGATCAACTTCAGAATTCCCACCACGCTCTCATGCAGGTTCTAAACCAACAGAACGAACTCAACACTAGGCGCGCCGCCATTGAACAAGTGGCTCAACAGCTTCCTGTCCTACAAGCAACAGCTGATGCGCTTAACACACAGTCCGCTGCACTCCTGGCTGGATTCACTGAGCTCAGGGAGAAGGCAACACAGTTAGCTGTCGTCATGAACGATACGAGGAATGGAGCCAGAACACGGGTTCCCAATCGTGGGATAAGGATAGGTTTGCTGAGGGCATCCTCAGACTCTGCCAGATGGCACTTATTGACGGTCGTGTTTGCGACGAGGTCGAGACCATCACCACTGAGATCTCCAGTGGATACTCTGGTCAGGTACCAGGCAGTGTTGCCGACCTCTTGACTAAGGTTGGACAGTTTGCTAGGGATGTAGCTCAGAAGAGTATTTCTGGGTAACGGATGATCGAGAACATGTATAGTGACGGTGTTGTTACTTAGCTTTTACCCAAACATAAGGATAATATCTACCTATAGCAGTTATATAAGTTCAGTTCACTACCCACAGAGCGGCCTGTTTCCCACAACCTTAACTGGGAAGTAATTGAATGGGGCCAAAGGTCACTCTCAAGACAGGCAGAAACTGTTGATTATAGACTTGTTTGCTGGCAGTCCTTAGCACATACGACCATACCTACAGGAAAATACGGGATCCCGTCCGCTCTCCCATAGTCAAGCCTGTGAGGGGCGGATTAGTAGTTGGGTCGGTGACGACCAGCGAATCCCCGCTGTTGTATGTTTTGTATTTTTGATAAATATCCCTGGAAATGCTTTGTGTTATCTTGTTTTTGCTACTTGCTGTAGCATATGAATGGTCTGTGATTGGTTGGTCAGCCTGCCTGGATGAACAAGCTATGGACATGGACTTGTGCTGGCAGATTTAAAATCCCAGACTGCTCCTTTACTGCTATATGTAAAAGCCATTAAGATAATTCTACATTATGGAATAGAATAAAGAGGGTCTTTTTTCTTTTCATACATTCTTAGAATTGTCAGTTGGCCTCAAACCCTGTTTTACTTCATATCAGGTTTGTGCGGAGTAGATGTAATGTTTCCTCGCGCTTTGACCACGCATGATCTGGTAAGTTATTTCTGTGTTTTCAGCCTCGACCAACATCAACAGTGACATACCTCGTTTAACGAAACCTAGAGCTTTTCGACAGTTTTCAGCAAGTCAATCCAACCTCTTGTGGTCTTCCAACCATGAATCAAGGTTATACATGATATTAGAGCATCGATCATCGCAACTACCAACCTGCCATTCCTCTTTGATACCATATGCGCGTCCAGGAAGTTGTAGCTGTTAGTAGCAAAGATACCTATCCAGGTAGTTGATAAGTACCGAGGGGGCCGAGATAACCGTGCCGTAGTATCCGAGTTCACAACCAACACGAACAAAATCAGCTCAGATATGCAACTAACCAGTCGCTGCCTAAAGTCAACATGTGCGCCTGAGTGATTCTTAACAAGTTCAAAATGTTCACTTTTCAATCGTCCTCTCGACAAAACAACGCAAAAACCGTGTGCAATTATCCTTGAATCCGCTGAGCAACTCAACTCTGCATGCAGAATGGTCCCTGCCTTCCTTAAAGCCCTTTTACTTCTTGCTCTTGGCAGCAGCTTTGGCTATGCCGACACCTTCAATTACGGCGATAGGGACGGCAACCTATTTCTGGACCTTTCGATATCGGAAGCCGAAAGCAATCGCCGAGAATGGGGGCTCGTCGAGCCTTGGACCAGTGACTACATCTCAGCCCTTGAAGAGAATAGATACGGCGACGCTATCTGGGCGCGATATCAGATGTTTGGCGATACTTCGAATGGCACCTTTTTAGAATATCCCCAATGGACGGTCCGCGAAGCAATCGAGGAAGACGCTATTGGATACAGACTTCATGCACGAGACAATTGGAAGTATGCCATGACTGTCTACGCCAATTCAAGCAAGGACACTCAAAGTGATATCCTTGACCTTATGTTCGACGTCAACCGCAGGAGCTACTATCGACTCTGTAAGTTGGGCAACCTCACTCTACGGTGTTTTACTCACAAGGTGTATAGTTAGAGACCAGTATCGATTGCATAAGCGTTTCCAACAAAGCGAACACGTTCTTCCGAATTGCGACTGCTGGAAGACTGCCCAGGATGAAGTTGACTCTGTTTTAGAGCTCAAGTAGTTGGCTTTTGATTCAGCTTTGGTTCAAGATGCAAAGTATCATAAAGAGACATGGAAATTAGGCCTTCGACTCTCGTGCTCAGAATTCGCTCTTTTACCATGCTCCAATTATGGCGGGGCTTTGTGTATGCACCCCCAGACCAGTCTGACAGCGTGGTCAAACAGCAAGATAGTTGTAAACATTGACAGAATTCACGCGGACTCCTAACTTTGCTCTTGTCTTCTTCATCCAATAATTCGCGATGCATTGGCGTAGTCGATATTTTGCTATATCTCAAGATTAGACTAGACATCAATGTTTTCGAGTCTAAGCCATCGGGTATAACATGACTGAAGAAATGCTTCGGATAGCCTTGAGTGGAACAGACAAAGTGTCTATGGCCTGTTTTAAAACCACGATATATCTGGTCATACTGGAGCTCATCCGACTCTATGCATCGGCGCATATGGCTACCACTTCAGGCAAGGTTCCAGAACTGCGATATTTTGTCGTCTGATACCAACCCGTTGGTCTCATCATGCAAGGCAGGGGTTGTAGTTATCCGGATTTCTTATCAGAAACGACCCAGGCGGTCGTTCAGCAAATCCTATTCGTTAAGTCTGTTACCAATTCATGGTGTCAATTGAGCACTTCAGATCTTACGATACGATGAGAATTCACATTCAACCCACCAAGTCCACCGCTCTATAGATTGTATCTTATATCCGCTTTTTTTTTTATAAGGAAGCTAATACACTGTTGCACACATATCTAAAATCAATGACGCCCTCTTTTTCTCCACTAAAACGTTGGGTCCTCTTCCTTGATAGGCTTCAAGTCACCCTGGCCCTTGAACACCTCCAGAATCTTAGCCTGCTCCGTCAAAATAAATCTATCAGTCTGCTTTCCAATGTTCGCCAGCTCTTTCCACCTGTTGAAATCCGTCGGATTTCTCTTATCGCCATGGGCTTCAATAGGATGCTCCCAATGGCCCTTTGAGAAACCCAACATGCCGCTGATTGTCTTGTTGGTGATGTCGTAAACAAGAGAAACAATCGTTCCAGTCTCTTCGAGCCAGTTAATTTGCCATAGCTCCCCTGGTCGAATGCATTGGTATGCTACGGTTTGATAATTGATACGGCCAGCCATCGGGCCACCATGAATGGCGTAGACGGCTCGGTCGTCGGAAAAGAACCAGATCTCATAACGCCATTTCTCTGGGTTTCCTTCTGCGTCTGTGGCGTCGTAGTCGTAGATAAGATGAGTGTCGAGGATATCCTTCTCAAAGGTTGGATGAAGGGGAGTGTTTGTCTGATATCGTGGCAGAGACATGATCAATAATATGAAAGCCTTTTGATGAGGATTTTAAGAACTTGGAGTAATTACAGAACACAATATGGGAAATGTCTTGACCGCTGCCAAGTATTTATACTCTGCAAGATCGCCTCGCTTAAGTGGCTTGATCTCTTGGTACGACGGAATGCAATCGTAACATCATCCATCCCTTCGGGAAACGCGGACAGTAGGTCCCCACTAAAAGTGCCAACCGGATCAATAGGAAGCAAGGATCAGTTTGCTAACGTGTATATCCGAGAATCGATCTCAAGACTAGATCCATTACAAACTCAATTCATATCGTATGATGTCACCACGGGACTAGCCAAAGCATCCACAAAGCCACCGCAGATACCGCCATCGACCTCGGTCTGATGATGTCGGCAGTGAGAGTCGGTAGCACAGAATAACCTCATAAATTTAGCCGTGTGCACTATCCTCGACGTCTCGTACAAGACGGAACGTTACCCATGGCCAGAGATATTTCTTCTGCCACCAGTTGAGGCTGTGAATATTAGCAGGTTCTAGCATTTCAGCATTGCGCAACTCACAAGCTCTTTCGGCCTGCAATGCGAGGATGCAGGGCCCAGCTTCCTCCAACCACGGCCAGATGCTTCTCATCCATGAAGTCGGCTGGACTGTGTCAGAAAAGAATGACGTAGAAACCTCTTGGAGAGGGATCGACAAGACTCACCACTATATCCGGGATAAATATCCATTGCCTTGAATCCCGGTTGCGGCGCGAATAAAGTTCCCGTCCACTCAGCCGCACCTCCAGTATCGCCCAGTCCGCAAAGATCACCCCTGTGAGTGATGCCCATTGGATGAAAATTCTGAAACCCAGAATTGGTCTCCGATAAGTCAACAAATATGGCCTTTGGATTGGTATGGAATTGATGGTTCACTTTGCTGCCCGGAGCTTCACGACGACGCTCAACATACTCGTGGATGCTCCGTAATTCGTGGAGCGTTGGTAAGCGAGCACCAGCCCATTGAGAGTATCTCTCTACCTCGTCGAAAGAGGCCATCACAGGCCAATCAAGTGCCTGCGACAAGGGTACAGGTCCCCAGACAGTCTTGATACTGTGACGAGCGACGAACGTGGTGTAATCTTCATCACTTCGGGCATCGCGCGTCTTGCTCCAAGTTGCGGGGATCTGAAGCTTCTTCACGTTTACAAGGTACTTAGCATACTCGCCGTTACTGACCGGTCGACCTTGTGCCTCGATTTGTGGAACAGTGATATCGTACGGCTCGCGCTCATTGTCCCACGCAAAGAATCTGTTTGGCCCTTCATCCCTCTCAGGATCATGGTACCCAATGGTCAAAGTCTGCCGGGGCACCTTGATCCATGGATTCTGAAGGCGTTGTGAAGCAGCTTCTTTTGCGAGCCTTGCGAAGTCTGGCCTGGGCAGATCAGGAGGGGGAAGGATGTTGGGACTTTGAATAGTCATGAACAGGAACGTTTCAGCATGGAGACCTACGACATATCAGCCACAAACCCTGCAGCTGGCTGGAACAGGCATACCCTCATGTTCGAAACCTATCCAGAGCGCTCGTCCAAGACCACGATCTATGTAGGGTCTTTCAGTTTGATAAAGCGATGTGATTCGCTCTTTCACGCGCTCTCGATATAGTAGAATGTCCCCAAGGCATGGGAAGACGTCTGGAAGTTCGCTATGGTCATGGCATTTAGAAGGGTCATCAACGTCAGGATCTATGCCGCGCTCAAAAATCCGATGATAATATGCTGGCTCAGTAGGCTTGCTGTTCGTTGCTCGCGCAAGATGAATGTCCTCACTAGATCCAGTATTAGCCAAGGTTTGAGATGAAATAATGGATGTCTGACAAGGTTGGAATATGGCCAAGATAGAACAGCAACGGGTTCCGCAGAGGAATTGGTTGTTCCATCAACGCATCCGGCAGCATCATATTGGTCGTGACGAGATCCCAGACGCTCCACAATTGTTTCCATTCAGCCAGCGAAGGCACCGGGTCTGGAGCATACTGTTCTGGTTTCAGAGGGAAGACGTATGGATTCTTAGATTCCATTGTGCCTCTGAATTCTGTGGCTACTGCAAAGATTTGATGAACTAAGTAAGAGGTCCGACGATGTGTAGTGATACGTTGAGTTCTCGGGCCCTCGGCCTGGCCTGGTAGCAACGTCATCATCCACCAAGCTCCCCAGCAACCGCTCCGCCGTGAAGCTAAGACACGGCTTGTTCCACCTTCCTAGGCTATATCTGGATTGGCCTAGCGTTCTGGAGACTCAACCTAGTTATCTAGAGCATGAGACTTCCGATAGGCCCTCCAGTAGTCGGTACCACTGATGTTGGTAAGTGACAGGGCTCAGTATAGGGATCGTGGTGTCATTGGGCGGTCAAATGCGTGTTGTATACAAGGCACATGCGATTGAATGCTTCTCAGACGTCATTCGTCGAGCAGCTTGTCGATAACAAATTGTTGGGAAATTATTGTGAGACATCATGACTGCAACTGGATCTACTGGACCTTAGTTGCCGATCAATCGCCATCTTATCTCGATAAGACCCCCGATATCTTCAATGCTCAATACCCGATAAAACCCAACAACTCATCAAGTACTTTCTATCCCACGGGCCTTGAAGCAATATTGTCAATGCAAGGCCCAACAGGCGTTCCCTCGACATATCAGACGCCGACTACTAACAGGTTTCCATGCAAGACTCGGTGGACACCTGTGTCAACTGTTGAGCGTGGCCTTCATCTGCCTATTGGAGTGCCAATCAGTCAATATTGGAAATGACTGTTGTTTCAATGACTTTAAACTGGCCCATCATCTCAACCCCGAGTGGTTGAGGCATATATATCGGCCGCTTGTTGCGTCCTTATAACCCATAGTCAGCGTAGGTATCTCCTTGAGGTTCGAATCTGCGTCCTAAAACTCACACAATCGACGCTTGTTGCAAAGCCAGGATAACGAAACTCCTCGATAAAATTTCTTATATAAATCATTCGTTTCAGCATTTCTGATTCGTTTGAGGAGCTTAAAGGCCAGTGCGAGCCATGCTAAACATGGTTTTCATGTAGTATGAGTGCCATATTCAAGCCCTTTCACTGAGAGAAAGAGTCCCCCAGGGTCGCGAAGCAGAAGAGTGACTCAATAGAGTTACCTTTAGGGAGCAGTAAGACTGGAGACTTAAAGATAGGATGTAATAAACATAATAAAGAGTCCCCTTAGCGTAGGCTAGATTTACCTAAGAGATTTTGTCACTTCGGATCAAGATCCTAGGTTTTCTTGCCTCCCTTAGGTTGCCTACCTTATTCATACTTCATTCTTAACGATCTCCGATGCGGCGAAACTAGACAGAGCAGGGAACGTATTAATTTGCGAAGAACGACGCGTTGTCGTATTCGGGCTAAGGTCTAGGCTCGGGTTGACATTCGGGCATATTACCCTCTGTAAACGGCCATCGTGACAAAGAGTCGGAACATGTAGGAAGAAGTAATTTTGTCTCCGTATTCTTCCTTATATTCAATCACCAACTCGCGATGTCTAGTAATACGGAGGAGGCGGAACAAGGCAAATTCCAGCCAGATGCGTATATGACGTGGGTTGACTAAGAGTCGAATCATGTGGCTGCTTATAGCACTATGAATATATTCCTAGTGGGTGGGATGCTTTTTGATGACAGATCATGTAATCATATCATTTTGTCGTAGGTATTTAAAGGCTGCGTTTGCGCATCTCCGCGGGAATCAGCATCTCCAAGGAATGACAGGCTTCGTTCTCAGATCATGGAATTTTCTTGCGCAATTTTGCAAATACAACATGAAGGGACAAAACAAGTTTGATTGAGAGGAAAGTGTGGAATGGTATCCAAAGTAACTCATACTTCAATAACGGGAGCAAGAAGGATTTTGGTCAAGTTTTACTGCGAATAAAGTCCATAAAGTAGGAAGATGCTTAACGTCTTTGCGTGGCCGTGAACTCCCGAGCAGTACGACCATCAATGCATTGACAAGTAATAACGCCGATATTTGTAACACCCACTACAAACCTAACAATCCGACTCGTCAGCTAGATTGCCCATGCAGCGGAAATGCCATCGTCAAGCATAAGCCGAGACAGATCGGAACTTGATTGGAAATCAATTGCATCTCGTGATCTCATCGAATACGGATGAATATGGAATACTTCTATACCCATACTCCACATCGATTCCAACAAATATAACCCTCCAGTATCTCTCATCGTTATTCCCATCGCCATGGCTACTACAAAGCTTCAATTCGCACTCCGCAACAAAAGAGCACTCTTCAGTTTACAGCGTTTCAACAGAACCTACACCATGGCAACTGACGCACCAAGCTTCCCTTTCTCACGCGCCTCTGGCCCCGAGCCACCCGCCGAGTTTGCCAAACTTCGAGCTACGAATCCTGTTTCTCAAGTCAAGCTTTTTGATGGCTCTCTCGCCTGGCTCGTCACTAAGCACAAAGATGTCTGCTTGGTAGCTACTTCTGACAAGCTCTCCAAGGTATGATCTGATATGATCTGATGGACCCTGCTGGTCCTAACCTGACTCAAGGTCCGCACTCGCCAGGGCTTTCCTGAGCTTGGCGCCGGTGGAAAGCAAGCAGCCAAGGCAAAGCCGACATTTGTCGACATGGATCCCCCAGAGCACATGCATCAGAGGTAAGCACCTCATTATCCTTGCTTTCTGGGGGCAGACTGACACAGATTGAAGGAGCATGGTAGAACCGACGTTTACCCCAGAGGCTGTCAAGAATTTGCAATCTTACATCCAGAAGACGGTCGATGATCTACTGGAGCAGATGAAGCAGAAGGGGGGTGCTAATGGTCCAATTGATCTTGTGAAAGAGTTTGCACTACCTGTCCCCTCCTACGTAAGTCACGGCAGATCATTCTTGAAAGGACATGCCTCATATCGATCTAGATCATCTATACACTTCTCGGCGTTCCTTTCAAGGATCTCGAGTATCTTACGCATCAGAACGCCATTCGCACAAATGGTAGCTCCACTGCCCGAGAAGCGTCTGCCGCCAACCAGTAGGTCCAACTGAGAACCATCTGAGCATGTTCAGGCCTGACAATCGATAGGGAACTCCTTGACTACCTTGCAACTCTTGTCGAGCAGCGTCTAGTAGAGCCAAAGGATGATATCATTAGCAAGCTCTGCACTGAGCAAGTCAAGCCTGGAACTATCGACAAGTCGGACGCTGTCCAGATTGCTTTCTTACTTCTCGTTGCCGGCAACGCGACTATGGTGAACATGATTGCACTGGTATGTGGTTTTTTTCATCTGTCTATTGTACATTTACTGACAAATTCAGGGCGTCGCTACTCTGGCTCAGCACCCTGATCAGCTAGCGCAACTCAAGGCCAACCCGTCCCTTGCGCCTCAGTTTGTCGAGGAGCTCTGTCGCTACCACACTGCTTCTGCACTAGCCATCAAGCGTACTGCCAAGGAGGATGTCATGATAGGTGACAAGGCAAGTACCATACTCATGTGACTGGAAGATCCAATCCGACTGACCCCATGCCAGCTCATCCGTGCAAATGAAGGCATCATTGCATCCAACCAGTCAGCCAACAGAGACGAGGAAGTCTTTGAGAATCCTGATGAGTTCAACATGAATCGCAAGTGGCCTGCTCAAGATCCTCTCGGCTTTGGCTTCGGTGATCACCGATGTATCGCAGAGCATCTTGCAAAGGCTGAACTCACAACTGTGTTCTGTATGTATACATATCGTCAACGTTTGAGATGACTATGGCTAACGTACTGCAGCAACACTATATCAGAAGTTCCCGAATCTCAAGGTCGCAGTTCCATTGGAAAAGATCAACTACACGCCTTTGAACAGGGATGTTGGAATCGTGGACCTCCCTGTCACTTTCTGAGGATGTCCGGAGCAGTGGATGTAACCGTGTTCTTATATAGTTTTGATTAGCACCCGAATAAATTATCTCAGCTCTACTCACCTTGGCGTGTAAACCGTGGTTGACGCGGTCCCTGTTACCTCAAATGGCATTAATATTTAAACGGCTTCACTGTAGCAATGCGAGATGAATCAACGAATCCGAATGTTGATGTAGTAGTGAATCTACGGCGTATTCACATTATCTTATTATAATGGGCTAAACACTAGCTCCTTAGTTACTAACATTCGAGATCCTATAAAATTGCGATATCGGTAGCCAGCCTCCGCCACTCAATTAAAAGGTCCGATCACTCTCTCCATCTCCCACTACCACTGTGGTTTCAACAGTTTTGGTGATACCATGCGGTTCCGGGAATGTCGCTAGATGAACTTGTGATCCGTTGTTTCCCTCGTTGCTCTCTAGGTCTTTACCATCTTTACCCATTCTACTCATGATGTTGCTTCCGCGGGTAGGGACAGGTGGACCGGTAGTCACCACTACACGGGACGTCAGACCATAGTTTGTTGGGTTTGACTTGTCCCGACTGCTAGAATACCATCCCTCCCCCTGACTACGAGAGGTACCTCGAACGACCTTGGAGATTAGGTTTGCCATGAGAAGTTCTATGTAGAGCTTGACGATATATGCAAGAGGGGCAAATTGGACGTATCTGTTCAAATATTAGCAAAGGTCTGCCCCTCGTGCGTAATAGACTTACAGATAAGGATCTGGTAGACTGAGGAATCCCAGAAGAAGGATGTCCATCGATGTCGAGATAAACACCATTCCAGCGTTGAAATTGAACAATCTCCAGTATTTATTCAGGCCATCGGCAATCAGACGATACCGCACCAGGTACAAGAAGTACATGTTGAGTGCCAGGTCGATGATGAGGAAGAACGTCTTCTCACACTTCTCGAATATCATATTCGTATGCTTCTGCGAAGGTGTAGCAGTGTCGAGGTGTGCAACGGTGAAGATGTAGCAGACAGCGCCATTGACAAACAGAATGCAGACCACGAGCCCCCACTTCAGGTGTCTCGCTCGGCGTCGGTTCGTCATGATCAAGGACACTCGGTTGGCGATGATCTGAGGGAGTAGTTGCGTCTGGATTGACCATAGGATGACGGTAGCGAGGAGAAAGCCCAGGCTGTTGGATGATAAGCAAGAAAGACGGCGAGAGGGGGTAGCAGGGTACTCACTTTCCAGGTATGATGCCATTGAGGTAGAGGAATGTGATGAGAGCAAAGACGAAATTGACCACGGCCTCGGTCCAGATCATGTAGAGGTAGGCATTGTGAAGGCTGTGAGTACGCTTGTAGATGGCTCTGGTCTGTGATACGGCCTTTGCAAACGTGAAGATGAAGACGCCGAGGAATAACCCATAGTAAACTGATGCCAGATCAATCATGCTGGGCAGTTGAGAAGACAAATGATGGAAGAATTCCAGGGTCAGGATACGACATGATGGGAACTATATACCTGCAGCTCTCTTTAGGGGGCCAGCTACGGATAGTTTTCGTATCATGCATGAGCCCAATCTAAACTGGCTTTGCTAACGTCTGTACCAAACATGCAGCAAAGCTCAGCTGTTCACCCTGTTTCTCGGTAGATGATGATTGTCACCGCTAAGGAGCAGAGTCAGAGCACTAGCCGAGAGTAAACGGTGGCTTGAAGATCTACGAGCGCTAGCCCTCAAGATGGGAAGTGCTTAGGAGCAATGCCGGCGACACCCCACATAATTGACTTTACCAAGCATGAAGGGGCCGTGAAGAACCCCGGATTGTTGAAGAACCTGGAAACGAGTGTCATCGGTAATCTCTGCGAGTCAGCAAGACATCTTCAAGGTCTAGGATATGGTCCCCGACTCCCCGTCGATGATCAACAGGGAGCTTACGATACGTAATAACTGACAAAGATAAACTACAGGGAATTTGCGATTGGCGCATGCTGTAAAGATCAGTGCAGGGACTAGAGGGACAAAGGCGCTTCCACCAACGCTGGAATTACAGACAATGCGTGGCTTGAACATCGCCCCATTATTAGCTGAAGTTTCGCTCGGCTCGAATTCAATTTCCAGTAGCTTGAAACAATAAACGCCTCTCCAGCTGCTATACTAATAATTGCCGGCTCAACGCTGAGGGTACCGCGACGCACAGGCATTTCCTGAAACCCCAGTCCAGCGGCCAAGACGCTAACGCGGAGTTTAAACCTCAAGGCAATACGAAGCAATTATAGGGCTGTCTATCAGTCCATGTAACCCTCTGATCTGGCGCGACTTGCCTGAGCTATGTTGGATCTCGCCGGGAGCACTTCCGTCAGATGGAACTATCGACCTTGATCATCACGGCATTTTGTATCCCCGAAGGTCAGTGCGAACACGATCCTGTTGGGCAATGCGAGAACGCGGATAGATTCAGCATCAACTCTACCATACCTTTGATCAATTGAATGGTCTTGGCCATGAATACCTGGATAGTCCGACCCTACTCCAATTTTCAGGCTTCTCAAGGATATTAACACCAACTCTGTAACAGCAACTCGGCCCGTCGCGAAGTCTCTTAAACAACTATCTCAACTGCCGGTTCCACATCACTGTACTGCACCGTTGGTCAAACAACGATGCCTTCTCATACTCGTATAACTACGCAATCATATTTCTTACGGCATGTGATGGCGCGGTCTCGCAAGCTTGTCTCAATGAATAGCCCTGTCAATCCATGGCTCACATGCTTTCTTAGCACGCAGCCGTCGCCCTTAGCCTCGGAAACACTCCAGGGGTTCGTGATTTTGTCTGTGCTGACCTGCAGAACTCGGTGCCGCTATCGTATCCCAGCAAATTAGAGGCTTTTAGGCAGACGCAATTGAATCTTGGGAATCGGCGAACGGGGATTGTTCCTGGGCGGCTGTTCAGTGCGGATGTTCGAGACTAGAGGTGTAGCGCGCACGAATGAACCTCACCCTTGGAGTAAGGTGTTGCCATTTCTCCATGATAAGGGGCTTCATGATACGATGCTGGGTTTCAAGGTTTCGTTTAACGCCCCAGCCTTGTATATACGGTAGAGAGTTCGTCGAAACTTGGTGACGAGTATTACAGTCATTCCATGAACCGACCTCTTACTCGTATCGCGCTAACTTTCTTATATCACTTCTTAGAGGGGAAGCTTAGCGAGATGGTTTTCTACGTTTAAAAAGCCCATTCCCTTGGCATAGTGTCCTCGAACAGAGCTCGGCCACTAGCTCTACTCTTCTTCGTGTCTAAGACCAGTCCAGGGAAAGACCCAGCTTGAGGTAGAGATAGGTAACAAATATGCATTCTAAATAAACGCAGGGCCTTTATCTGGCAGATAAGAAGCTTCTCCAAACCCGGCCAGAGGATTCTCGGTCAGAACAAAACTCACAGGAATTTACATAAGGCTCAAGAATCTTCCGAAAGCTGCATTCATGGACTGATACCTTTCGCTCTTGGCACACAGATCACTTAGGACTTTTGCTTTGGTGCATTCCAAGATGATATAGTTATATCTTAAGTTACAATGATTGTGCGGCAACAGCTTAGATAGAACCCTCGTGGCATCACTTCCCGCCATAGCCCGAATAAAGCAATTCTCCACGAGAAATTTACAAGATTTGTCTCAAATTTTCTTCGTGCTATTGACCTAAGCGTCCAACCCTGAGACACTGCAACCATGCTCACATAGCGCCGTTGACGGCGCTTCTTTTGGTGCGGAGTCCACCCACCAAGCTAATATTAGCGATTTACACAGAATATGCATCAACAAGAGCGGATCGCCAAGTCAACCTCCTACGTCACTGTCGTGATCGTCATCTCTTCAATCACAAATCCTATTCTACCATCTCTTCTGTCAAAGTCAGGCAATCCAATACCTTGTCACGAATCTATCTGAACAAATCACATTTGTGTCAACAGCTCAATCATCATGGCAGCTGATATTACCACCACGACTGTCGTCACGGCATTTCCCCTCCTCTTCGGAGTAACCAGCACGAGCATTGGAATCTACAGCTTCGTGTCTCCCTACAATGCCATGCGCCTCTTTGGTCTTCACGCTCCAGCTACTGAGAACACCTCTTCGTCTCAGTTCGAAGCTTTCCAGAAATCTCTCATCTACGCGACTGGACTACGAAACATCGGTACAGGTCTCAGCACTCTTGGTCTCTATGCGTTCTGGCAATTCTCCCCGATCTGTCAAGTGAGCCCGTTAGCTGCGGCGGTTACGAAGAAGTGCATGGGAATCTGCTTCATGCTCGGTACCTTTGTCGGAGTTGGTGATGCTGTTATTGTGCGGCAGTTTGCGAATAAGGAGTATGTTCAAGGAGAAGCAGAAGAGCAGGCTGTCAGTGCCAGCATTAACCATGGTATCACGGCAGTAGTCATTCTGGCAACTGGCCTCTTTTTGTATTTGTAGGTCAATGGGGTTGCATGGTTGTCAAACCTCATATGCTGTTGAACCAGGACTTCACATCACCCATGTATAACATCTCGACTCATGTTTTAATAATCCCCCCTACAAGCTTTAGCATGTCGCAAGCAAAGAATTAGGAAATTGCAATAAAATTAGTTTCTCCTCACGTTTATACACCTCATTACCTCCCCGTGATGTTGAGCATCTTGCAAAATACCAGACCGCAAACCCAGTCACCGCTTCAGTGCCTGTCGTTCGAATCGACTTTGTCTCCAGTATCATGGATAGCATTGGGAATGGCTCTCTTGACCCCTTCAGGCAAACTTTCCTGCACCTTTTGTGGTAACAGGGATGCCTCCCCGCCCTTCGCATATGAGATGCCGCCAGATGAGCCAGGCGTAGACTCAGTGGGGTGAATCTGAAACGTTAGACACAATCATTTTGGACTGCTTGTAAAACACGTACAGATTCAGGAAGAGCATGTTCAAGACTCTTGGGCATTTGTCGCTGAACACCTTCAGAGAGCTTCGAGGGAGCTGTGGCGTGAGACATGCCCTGGCCACGCTCGTTCTGCGCATAACCCGACATTTTCAAGGTTGGCAATAATTGATTGGCAGAAGTAAAGAATAAGGTATTCTTCTCTTTGCCTGGCGAGAGATGAGGCTCTTGGCGTTTAGACGGCTGTTCTTATATCTGTATGTTGAAGGACGAGTAGTTAAATGACAACACCACGGATGTTCATGTAAGGATGGCGTTGAGATTCTGGATAATAAAGTAAGAATTAAGACATCGCAACCTTTAGATTACCTTTCCTCGGACTGTCATGATCGTCTCATCCTATCAATGTCATGACTTCGCATCTATGACGTAGCGTTTTCATGCTTCCCCACAGTGTGTAGCCATTGGGAACGAGAAACGTTGTCGATCAAATTGGGGCTTTTGATGCGCGAGGAGGATAAATGTTCCGGGAATTTCAATCCTTTGTGTGTGAAAAGGTGGTGGTGTTGTATTGTGCTGGAACGACGTGTCTTGGTGCGAAAAAGATTAGTAGGCAGACTTTTATCGTACTCTCAATCCATTTCAACACAAGACTATAAACACAATCTCCGATCAACTCGACTATGCTCTTCTTTTACCACCAAATTCAGATTGAAAAAAAGGACTGCATTATCACGGGGTCACCTCGACTCGAGCGATAAGAAAAGGGACGAGAAAGTTGAAAGAAAGCGGCGATGTAGGGTACGTGCATTTGGCGGAGAAATTAATGGAGCAGGTGAGATAATTTCATCTCCAAATTAAGCACAAGCTGTAACACCTCCAGCTAGCGCCCTATCGTCTATTTCTGTCATTGGGCAAAGAGTAACTGCCCCACCCTACCTTCCTCGCAAACAACGGGCCACGTGATCAGGCGTCACCGCGTAACTGTCAGCACGCGTCCCCTGAGGCACCTCTGGAGTTAATTGCCACCAATTAACAAGATTTCTCTCAGCATCACTGGTCGCCTGTTCACAATCTTGTTTCACGCGACATTGTTTCAGAAGTTCTGTTTCTATTATTTCATCCGGGCGTATCGGATCACAGAATGGACCTGTCCGACGAGGACTTCGACTCTGGAGACGCTCTCTTTGACGATGTTGATGAAGATGACCTCATTTTTGACGAACTCGAAGAGGCGGGACTGATGAATCCCATTAAGAAGCATAGCAGAGACAATGAGAATGATGTTCAAGATCAAGCACCTGCTAAAAAGGCGCGACATGGGCCCCTCGGTAGTTCCAATTGCCGACTTGGCGAGACACAACGAATTCAGCTTGCGCGAAAGCTGTTGGCCGACAAATTTGGCTACAAAGAGTTTCGCCATGAGCAAGAGGCTACAATCGCCAGACTTCTCGATGGAGAGAATGCACTTGCGGTCTTTCCGACAGGCGCCGGAAAGTCGCTTTGCTACCAGGTTCGTTTCAACTCTCTCGTCCCAACATCAGCCGATCTCCCATACTGACACAAGCAGATCCCTGCCATCGCGTTTCCAGAAATGGACCGCCAGACCAAAGAACGACAGACCAATGACTCGGGTATCACTATCGTCGTTTCGCCTCTCATTGCTCTGATGAAGGACCAAGTTGATGCGCTCAAGCGGAGAGGCATCGCAGCGGAGTGCATGGACTCCACGAAAAGCTGGGATGAAATTCAGAAGGTCAACAAGGATCTGCGAGAGGGACAGCTACGTCTACTATATTGCGCTCCCGAGCGCCTCAACAACGAAGGTTTCGTTGAGACGATGAAGCGGGTCAAGGGAGGAGTTAGAATGATTGGCGTGGACGAAGCCCACTGCATCTCAGAGGTATGTCCCTCTTCCGTTGACTGTAGCACATTTCCTGACCTTGATACAGTGGGGACATTCTTTTCGCCCTGACTATCTGAAGGGTTTGTATCATTGCACCAGCTGAATGACCCACGCTGACTCAAGATAGTTGCCCGGTTCGTTCAGGAGATCAAGGCCGAGCGAGTCATCTGCCTGACAGCCACCGCTACACCACCTGTCATCAAAGACATCTGCCAAGCCTTCGACATTTCCGACGAAGGTGTTTTCAGAACATCAGTGTACCGCCCCAAGTAGGTTCTTACGCTATATACCCTGAGAATTTCACTGACACCCCCAGTCTTCGACTCGAAGCCGAGGCTGTTAAGGCCAAGGACGACAAGTATGAGCTTCTGTTCAAGTTCTTGAAAACGCACCCCGGCTCGACACTCATCTATACGACTCTCCAAAAGGTTGCTCAGTCCTTGTACCCGACTGTGATTTCCAACGCTGATACTTCACATAGCAAGCCGAAGAACTGGCGGCACATCTCTCGAAGCAGGGGGTCCCCGCCGCCCACTTCCACGCCGGTATGAAAGTTGATGAGAAGAGACTGATTCAAGATGATTTCATGAGCTCCAGAATCCAAACGGTGGGCTTGTCTGGATCCGAGGCTGGAACACAGTACTGACAACGGCCTAGGTAGTTGCAACCATTGCATTTGGCATGGGTATCGACAAGTCAGGTTGGTTGACGCGGTCGCCTCTGTGATCATATGACTGACGAGTGCAGATATCCGAAACATCATCCACTGGGATATCCCGAGTACCGTCGAGGAGTACTGCCAACAAGTCGGTCGTGCCGGTCGTGACGGCAAGCCAAGCTATTGCATGCTCTACCTCTGCCGAGAAGACTTTTGGATCAAAGAGAACTTTGCGCGTGGAGACCTACCGTCCCGCAACTCGTTGCGCAACCTCCTCAAAGAAATATTCGATGGCGATGTTGTCAAACTTCCGCCCGGCGAAACCTTCAAAGTCAGTCACTACCATCAGTCATCGCAATTCGACATCCGCATGAGTCCCCTGAGTGTCATCTATGCTGCGCTGGAGCTCAGATTCGATCTCATCCGCGCGACAACGCCAGAGTACAGTTCTTACAAGTTCGAAGCACATGGGCAATACTACCCCCGTCTCAAGAGCATGAACACACCCGAAAGCAAAGCCATTCTGAAGCATGCCAAGAAGGCCAAGAAATTCCACTCGATTGACCCAACTAAGGTCGCCAACGATGAGGGTTTACGACGGAACGAGATCATCAACCTCCTCAATGATCTCAACAACAGCGGAGCTATTATCCTCACCGTCGGAGGAGTCGAGCAGAAGTACAAAGTGATGGGCAAGCTACCAAAGACAGACACAGCAATCGACGATCTCACAGACAAGCTCTACGACGACCTTAAGAGGCGCGAGAAGCAAGCTCTTGATAGACTTAAGGATGTCACCTATTTCGTCACAGCTTCAAAATGCTTCGGCCTCTCCATCGCACAGCACTTCGGCATGGATCTTCCCGATAGCAAGAAGAAGTGCGGGCACTGCACGTTCTGTCTCAAAGGCGCAGCCGTGAAGCTGCCCCCGTCGTCGCCCAAGCAGGTTGACAGAGCAGCGATCAATAAGGTACTGATATCAACAGACATCCGAGATGATGCGCGTTTTCTGGCGAGGATTGCGTTTGGGATCAAGAGCCCGCGTGTTGGCAAGTTGAAGTTGGACAGGTCTCCAGCGTTCATGTCAATGGCAGATCACGATTTCGATGTACGTGCGACTGTCCATGGTGACGAATGATACTGACAATTCTATAGGCAATTTTGAAGGAGTTCAAGAAGGCTTGCCACGAAAAGGACGAATGATGAGTGTTGTAACTACGCTGCTTCAGTCTGTGATCTGTGGCGCTCCCCGGGACGGTGTTATTTGCAAGTGGTGTTAACTGGAATCGATCAGGCGTTGATGTTCCCTGTCGGGGTACTGAATGATGGAAAAATGGGAATCTTGGGGCTTTGACGATATCGGGACGCATTGTACATGATGTGGAATGGATCTTGTGTTGCGCACATAATTGAGGTCGCATGTACAACAAGATCGGGTTCGTATCACGCATAATAAAACAGATGCGAATACAACAGCATGATTTGGCAACTCAACAAGATGGGGCTGGAGTGGAAATGACACGCGTCAGGACAAGAGTACCAAATTAACACGTGACCACCTCCAATGACCGGAGCAAACCCGAGAACAAGTGTCGCTTTGGCCGTTTTACGTCGCGCGATCGATTTGGCCCGTGGAAGCGCATTCTCAACGTCCATCTTAGCCCTGTTTGTGGACTGTTTGACCAATTTCTTAGCAGGGCTGACATGGTCTTTGCACTTGACGGAAAACGAGATGAGCAATGCAAGGGTGCACTGTCCCATCGTGCGATATTGGCAGGGACCTCGTGTAGCAGCCCAAACGCGCATTCAAAAGACGACGGAGTTTGTTTTTGAAACGGGCAGACCGATGATTTGTTCTAGAAGCTAACTGAAGGTCGGTCGGGGTGCGCTATTTTCCATCCCATGTCAAGTCCAGTCAAGTCAAGTCAAGTCAAGTCAAGTCAAGTCACGACAGCGTCGCCTAAAAAAACATGAAAAGGATCCGAATTGCCGGAGTGGCGTCATTATGGCAGATGATATCTGTGAGCATTTGACCAGACATCAAACGACCTCTGAATAGGGTGACTGAAGTTACATTCACTCTGATTCCTTTGTTTTTCCCTGTTTGAGGTTTCTTTTTTGTTCTCTTTTCGGGACTTGGTTGTTTATGCGGAATTGTTAAAATGCAGGGGAAAAAACAGGAAAATGATGGCGTCAGTGCACTAACAAGATGACAGGGGAGGCTATAGCGGTTTTGGTGTAGCCAAAGTCCACTGGATCTCAACAGTCAGTGAACGAACAGATGCTGGATCTCAATCAAGGACCACGGGTAACGTTAATTCAATCAATCTCGGACTCAATCTGGCCCCCGACATTTGAGTTTTCCTGTCTTTTCTATTTTTAAGAAACATTCAGATACGAGTGACATCCATGCTCCCTGCTTCCCATGGGGTACCTACTGTGCTGTCATCGGGCGATACTGTGCTGTAAGTCCCCGTAGTCCGCTGTAGCGTGCTGTACCTACATTGGACGGAGCAGTGGGTGGGGCGGGTCATGTTTCTACTTGTAACGCTCCAAGCCAGGCCTAAAATTAAAAAAGGCGCCTTGTTTTCTTTTGACATAACGGCCCGTTAAATCGAGAATAAGCCACGATCAAATATGGATGCCTCTGAAAGACTTTTCTTCGAAGAAGACGCATCAGAAATAGCATGGGATTGCATGACAATGGGTAGACGCAGCAGAGAATTGCGTGTATACGAGGCTTGTGCCCATGTGTCACCCTCCCAAAAATAGTAGCATCGCCCTCTCTCGCCTCTTCTGACTTTTTGGCTGACAGGATTAGCATGATGAGAGACTCTACGTCACAGACCACAAACATGGACCAACCAATTCTGCAAAAGCTGGCATAATATGGAGACACTAGTTACGCGGCAGAGGTCGATCTCTCTGGACCCAGCAAGGATTGGATCCATGCCCGTCCAGTTCTCACTGTGTTTTTCTAAGCTTCACAAAGCAAGTTGACCTGTGTCGACGTACTGTACTGTACTGACTGTAGCACGCCCCCTCTAGCAAGCTCTGTCCAGTTTTTTTCACCTGATTTTTCCCCTTCTTTCTTCCCTCTCCCTTCTTTTTGTGTCTATCACAGAATATCCTCTCGTTTTTTGTATCGCGTAACAAAAGTCGGTATCATATCTTGACGAAAAGAGGGTTTACTCCGTCCATCGTAATACCATTTTTTTTCTTACCGTCCCTCGTTTAATTCCCGTTTTAGGCGCCGCATTGCATCACAGCCCGGCACTTCCGATAGCGAGCTCATCTTATCGCATGTCATAATCGGCAAATTTACCTGGGGATTGTTTTTTTTTTGGTAAAAAGAAGCAGAGGATCACGAATATTGTCGCACATAATAACTCTCGCTGGCTCTGTTATTTTTTGGCGTCTTTTTTTTGGACTGAGGGTTGAGAAAGAAGAACACAATCATGGGTTTTAATCCGCCAGGCCAAGATAACGGCCCAAACTATGATGCGCCACGGGAAATGCAAGATTTACCGGCTGGCCAAGCTGTAAGTTAGCTCTCTCAACAGTGACTCCAACACAATCACACAGCGATCTAATCTTGCTCTTTCTCTGCAGTACCACTTTCGCGAATCTGACGAAACAGCCGCCGCTCGTGTTTCTCCTGTGAGCAATCCTTACGAACCAGACTACGACCAATTGTCTCCCCCTCCTTCGCTGGGCGCACAACGACCCGTCCCCGAGCAGAACGAGTCGAGCCGAGATCTCCTACACAGTTCATACCAAGGCAGCGTAGGCCAGAACAGCTTCGATGGCCACAGTTTTGGCCACAACAGCTATGGACCCGGTGCTTTTGGGCATTACCCTGCTGATCAGCACGGTCGCATGCCTGGGTCTCCGGGCTACGAATACCCAGAGCCTGAGTACGATGTCGAAGCTTCACGTTTGGCAGAGTCTCGTCTCTCCGTCATGCACCGCGCGCCTACGATGCAAGATTGGGGCCAGAATGGCGAGGCTCTTTCTGTTCCAGACTTTGCCCACGGGCGCCCCGACTCAACGTACCAGGAATTCGACGTCGACGAGAGCTGGATGATGCGACAGCAGCAGAATCAGCTCGCAGGTGGCCTCGGCCGCTCAAAGACCCGTAAGGTCAAGCTCGTTCAGGGCTCCGTCCTCAGCATCGACTATCCCGTGCCCAGCGCCATCAAGAACGCCGTCGAACCGCGATACCGAAACGGGCCCGGAAGCATGGAGGAGGAGTTCACAAAGATGCGGTACACAGCTGCTACATGCGACCCCAACGATTTCACCCTGCGAAACGGCTTTAACCTCCGGCCCAAGATGTACAACCGTCATACAGAGCTGCTCATCGCCATCACCTATTACAACGAGGACAAGGTGCTACTTGCACGTACCCTCCACGGAACGATGCAGAACATTCGGGACATTGTGAACCTCAAGCGCTCCAAGTTCTGGAACAAGGGCGGCCCCGCGTGGCAGAAGATCGTCGTTTGTCTCGTCTTTGACGGTCTCGACAAGGTCGACAAGAACGTTTTCGACGTGCTCGCGACAGTTGGTATCTATCAAGATGGCGTTCTCAAAAAGGACGTCAACGGCAAAGAAACCGTCGCCCATATTTTCGAGTATACCAGCCAAGTCTCCGTAACGCCCGATCAACAGCTCGTCCGTCCCGATCCCGACAAGCCTCATCGCAATCTGCCTCCCGTACAATTCATCTTCTGCCTCAAGCAGAAGAACAGCAAGAAGATCAATTCGCATCGCTGGCTCTTCAATGCCTTTGGCCGCATTCTTAACCCGGAGGTCGCCATTCTCATTGATGCCGGAACGAAGCCCGGCCCGCGCGCCCTGTTGTCCCTCTGGGAGGGCTTCTACAACGATCGTGATCTCGGCGGCGCCTGTGGAGAGATCCACGTCATGCTTGGCAAGGGTGGAAAGATGCTTCTCAATCCGCTCGTCGCGGTGCAGAATTTCGAGTACAAGATCTCCAACGTCCTCGATAAACCGCTCGAGAGTGCCTTTGGATACGTTAGTGTTTTGCCTGGTGCTTTCTCGGCGTATCGCTTCCGCGCTATCATGGGAAGACCTCTGGAGCAGTACTTTCACGGCGACCATACACTCTCCAAGTCATTGGGCAAGAAGGGTATAGACGGCATGAATATCTTCAAAAAGAACATGTTCCTTGCCGAGGATCGAATTCTCTGCTTCGAGTTAGTCGCAAAGGCCAGTCAAAAGTGGCATCTCAGCTACATCAAGGCCTCCAAGGGCGAGACTGATGTTCCCGAAGGCGCTGCTGAGTTTATCGGCCAGCGACGTCGATGGCTCAACGGATCTTTCGCCATGTCGCTCTATTCCCTCATGCACTTTGGCCGAATGTATGGATCAGGGCATAACCTTATTCGTCTCTTTTTCCTGCACATCCAGTTCGTGTATAACTTGGTCAATGTCACCTTCTCCTGGTTCTCACTCGCGTCTTTCTACCTCACCACGACCATCATCATGAAGCTCGTCGGAACGCCCCAGGTTCTCTCGGGATACCATGGTTGGCCGTTTGGCGATACAGCCACGCCGATTGTCAACGTCTTGATCAAATACATATACATCGCCTTCCTCGTCCTTCAATTCGTCCTCGCTCTCGGAAACAGACCTAAGGGCGCACAATACACTTACGTCCTCTCTTTCATGGTCTTCGGTCTCATCCAGCTGTATCTCCTCGTCTTGACCGGTTATCTTGTGTACCGAGCTTTCACTGGAACGCCCATTGAGGACCAGATCTCCTTCGCGTCCGGTAAAGCCTTCTTTGATAGTTTCTTCGGGAGCGATACTGGAGTCGCGGGTCTGATCATTATTGCCCTCTTCACCATTTACGGTCTCAACTACATCGCGTCCTTCCTGTACCTCGACCCATGGCACATGTTCCACTCATTCCCTCAGTATCTCGTCCTCATGTCAACTTACATCAACATCCTGATGGTCTACGCCTTCAACAACTGGCACGATGTGTCGTGGGGAACGAAGGGCTCTGATACTGCCGAAGCTCTGCCTTCAGCCATGATTGTCAAGGACGAGAAGGGCAAGGAAGCTGTGGTTGAAGAAATTGAGCAGGAACAGGAAGACATCGACAGCAAGTTCGAGAAGGTCGTCTGGCGGGCTCTCGCACCCATGAGCGAAATGGCAGAAGAAAAGCCGGAGAAGAAGGACGTCGAAGATTCGTACAAGTCTTTCCGAACTGGTCTTGTTATTCTCTGGCTTCTCTGCAACATTGTTCTTATCGTCGTCGTCACAACAGACGATTTCATCACACTCGGCGTCTCAGTAAGCCTCTCTCTCTCTCTCTCGTCTTCTACAACATACTAACACCCCGCTCAGAAAGCATCAGACGTCCGTACGCCTACATATTTCCGTGTTCTTCTTTACTCGACAGCTGTGCTGTCTATTGTACGCTTCTTCGGCTTCCTCTGGTTCATTGGACGAACCGGCATCATGTGCTGCTTTGCGAGACGGTAAACCGGGGAGGTGTTTGTTGGGTGAAATGTGTCCATGAACTATATATTCTTGGGGTTACAGGAGAAAATTTCGGAGTGATGCTTCTTTCTGAGAGTTTTAGGATGTTGGAATGGGATGGCTTTGAGTTAATAGTGGCATGCAACGACTATTACTTACCGGCGTTGCACATCAGAGCTACATTGCTTTCAGGCTCTTAATCTAATCCATATTTTTGTATTCATGATCGTAGCCGCATGCACATAAATGTTTGATGCCGACTCTCTTCACAGATGAAGTCCTGTAACTAACATGAACCTCTCTGGGTTCGTGAAGCATCCCGAACTTCACTGCCTTTCCACTTGATCTATTTCCACGGTTGAGCCAATTATTACTGAAAGTATGTTCGCGGTCGGCTTTGAAGACTATCATATATCTTGGTAAAGAGAGTCAGCTTCTAGCGAAACCTGCTTGACAAGATCACTACTCCCATCTCCAAGACTTATACAACCTAGTATCTATAACTTGGCCTTCACTTTCAGCTTGCTCTCGGCCTCCTTTCTCTTTCGTCTCCAGCTCTCCAATCTTGGTGCCACCATATCACCCCAAATAACCAGCCACTGCGGATCAAATGCTGGCAACTTGCGTCCAGATGTCCCTTCAGCAGGTTCTCCAGCGATGCCCCTTAGGTACTCGAAGAAGCCTTCGTAGTCGGGCGCAATAGAGTAGTAATCCTTCCCTCCCCTCTTCTCATTCACACGTTGCCGCTCCCATTCCAGTTGCTCCGGGATAGAGGGCAGTGCTTTCGCACGCCCAGCAAGAAAACGAGCGATGGCTACGCTTTGCCACTCGTAGGCACGGAATGTGAAACCTCCTCCAAGCTGCGAGTTTAAGTCAGTTTAAGAAGCAGTTGGAAGTCAGAAGACTTACCATTCCCACGAACGTCAGCGTTGGGTCTTCAATATTCCACGTATGCTGATATACACCAGGAAGTCGACGATAGGAATTCTTGACACGCTTCTGAACAGTAGGGATGAAGGGGAAACTGAAGGTATAACCAGTCCCATAAATAATATGATCTATGTTGTCAAGATATGAACCGTCGGTGAAGTGCACACGACCAGTCTCTGGATCGAAGCGTTGAATGGCTGGCTTGATGGCGATGTTGGGATGCTGGAAAGGAACCCATCCAAAGGCTGGAATGGGCTGGTCTCTTATGGAGGCGTAGACCTGCCCATCCGCGACATCTAGGATCTCGTGAATGATCTCGATGGAGGAGACTGAAGCTCCAACCACGATAACTCGCTTCCATCGTCAGCGTGGTCCGATGTAATACCTCGGATATTATGCTTACCTTTCCTCTATACTTGGACCCTTCTCTGAAATGTTTGCTATGCTGGATCGTGCCAGGAAACCTCCGATCGAATTCCAACAGCCCTTCGACCTCTGGAAACCAGGGGACGTTATAGTGGCCTGATGCTACGATTACAGCATCGAATGTCTCGATCCACCAGTAGTTTCGACCTTTAAGTACTTTTCGAAGTGTCAAAACCCACTCTCCATTCTGTTTCTCGACTCTCTCGACTGTAGTTTCCAGCTCAAGCAACTTGTCATGACCAGAGCGAGAGAATATACCCTCTATCCATTCACGGACAACAGAGTGATGACGAAACAGTGAGTCTGGTCCATATTCATCTAGGGTCTTTTGTGAGAGCTTCTTAGGAAAGGGCTCTTGAGTATAACTCATGATATCAGGCGCGATATTGCTGTGAAGATTCTCGTGGATCGGGGTGTCTGAGAATCGGTGTTGATGGCTATTCACTGCCTCAGAGATTGCTGTAACCGCTGGTAGATCCTCAGGAACAGTGACCTCCTTGTCAGCCTCTCCGTTAATTAGTCTCTCCAAGGACGGAATTCCTGGCGGTAGATGCGGCGTGTGAATCCTATCAGACCGTGAGATGCATTGAATTTCAGAAAGAGAATGTCTATTACCAAGTTCCTCCAACAGCAGACCTGCGTTCGAATACCCGGATGGTATCGAACGCCCCCTCCTTGACCAGCGCATCAGTTGCAATGGCACCAGCCGGGCCAGCTCCAATTACAGCGACGCGTCGAATTTTAGGAGGCATTTGTGAAAGTATAAGGCTCAAGCGAGATACAGAATATAGATGAATCGGAATATGTAACGGAGATAGGCTATGCGACTGATATAAACGCAGTCGACACTGAGGAAGACTCGGGGCAGTCAGATCCGAAATCGGGTTGGGACAATTACGCCAGATGCACGGTGATTGCGTTCATGCACGGCATTATAGCACGCAAGAGCTCCTGGGTTTTTCATGATTCTGTGACCGAGGAGCGGGGAAGTTCTCAGATCAATCAATATCTTGTGTTGCCATGCCAATCTTATCAACGCCATATGTCTCGGGGAACCAATAATACTTGTTGATATAGAATTGATTTCAATGATTAAATAAAACTCCGACAGGCTAAATCTAAGAAATTATCATCGAGACGCAGTTGTCTAGTTCAACAGCTGCGGCTATAATGAGGACTCCAGCTATCTCCTGTTGCGTGATTGGGGGTTAATAGCACGCAAACAAATGGCCGCCAATTCGCGAATCATGTTTGAGAAAATGCTACTACCCATAGCAGTCATACCCTCCTAGCAGCATGTGCTATAAGTGATTTTGTCTTATCATTTTGAGAAAGACTCGGCTTTAACGAAATAGCATCTTCGGGTTTCCTGTTATGTTACTGTCTTGGGCCTGCACCCTCTTGGACAGTCAACCTTCACTATCTTTAATGAATTGATGATGGTCTTCTTGTTTAAACGAGGTTTCTTGCTTATATAAGACGCATCGGCTTGAAGCAGTCCACGATAGTTGGTAGGGCCTTCGTAGGAATCTGACTTGAACTCTAGCAAAGAAAGGTTGTGAGATCCCTAAAGTATGACAGGCATGATGGAATAGAAATAGAACTTCTGGTAATAAGAAACGTTATGGATACATTATACCATCATGGAGCCGCGCCACATGGACGAAAGGCAGGATCCTCAGCTGGCGTAGTGTTCATAGCATGATTGCAAGTGCAAGAGTGCCATGGCCTCGTGCCGTTTTGTACAATGTTTTCAAAGCTCAATTGACATGATCTGACTATCTAGCAGATACACATATCAAGCAGTATCTTATCAGTGCAGTTTACGGAGTTGGAAAATCCATAGTGACGAATGATACGTTGGCAATGGGTCATGGCGTAGACGAAGACCTCAGGTGGCCCAATCAACAGCTATAACATATATTGCCCCGTAGTCCCACGGACTATAATAAAGGTCTTGATATACAGGCCTTATTGTATTGAGTCTCATTCGCTACAGTACTGCTTCGTTGACGCTGATATGAGAGACATCACCTAGCGACCTTCAGACTTCATCACGAGCTTTTGGGGCCAAGAGAGTCGTGGAAATTCTTCAGCCGTTTTGTTCAATGGCATTCCACCTAAACCTGGGTTTCCAAACACCCTCAGCATCGGACGCATCGGCTTGGTTCCGGTATCGCAAATTTCCAGAGCCGGCGCTCCCTTGCCAATATCCGTATTTTCATTAAAGTTTCGAATTCAAGGGTGAAGGCTTTCAATTTCTCGGGCGCTGGTTTGAGGCGGGCATCAGGTGCCCAGGCCTTGTGACCTTTGCAGCCTCCCTGGCCGGTCCAATAGTCTCGTTCGCCCTCTATGTTGAGGGTTCTGTGGTAAGACATTCAAGGTGTAGGCCCAGCTATTGAGCCTCTCCGTTGTATATGTGTCTACATGTAAGAACTTCATCATAATAGTTTCTCGACATCGGAATTGAATGACCAAGGTGATGCGGTGCAGAGGAAGCCATAAGCTCACGAAAAGTGTCTAGCTAAGCAAAATGGCCATTTTCTCCTTGCTTCTTGCTCAAACCTTGCTCAAGAGTTACACAAGTCAATCGTGGCTCTAATTTAAACATTCGGACTGGAGATCATGGGGCCAAGAAGGACGAGAAGTAATTTCGCTCCAACCGCAGCAATACGATTACGCGTGCCGATATGCGGTGCCCTTTGCATCGACCCAATCTCGATTTATGACTAACCGTCACCGACGGCAATCACCTACTGTCAAAGCTACCGGACCATCAATATTCGGTCATGGCTGACGGAATGTTCAATAGTCAAAAGCCTCCCACCAATTCATCGCGATTGGTGACGTGGAAAGGCTGGAGGACGACGTAACAATGCTATAGGTATTACCAGCGCACTCTTTGTTGGCAGCCCAAGCTAGTGGTGTGCAATCCCAGAATCAGAACATGCTACGGTAAATCAGGCACAGCGACTGTCTATGGATGGCAACCCCCCAACAAGTGCTGCATCACTAGCGCTACACACAAGCATTCCAACACGAAACAAGACGGTGTGCAGGAGAAGGGTGTAGACTGATTGGTCTTTCTGGTTCTTGTGAGGGGTTATCTCTTCTCCAACTGGAAATCTCGATTTAAGCTTTGGGTAATATCACTACCGAGCTGCCCAAGGACTTTCTTGTCCGGGGCGTGCAGCTACAAGCACGGTCTTTGTCGATCAGTTGCCGGCTTATCACGGTGTCCCGGTCCGGCTTCAGCCTCACCTTGTGGTGTGAAGGCCTTATCGTGGTGGGAGCCAAGATAGCTGAGCTTGTTATCTCTTGACCGAGCATTCACCGCTTGTTTGTTCAGAGCATGTCACAATGGTCAAAGAAGCTTTTGTAAAGTAAAGGTCTTGATTTCTATCTAAGAAATGTTGCAAGATGCAATAGTATAGCTAATTAAGCATCTGCTGGGTCATAATATGTCATGAATAAACAATGCAATCTTGTGTAAAAGAGCAAAACTCGCTTTTATCTTGTAAATCCCCCCATGTAATCCAAATCAATCAGTAGGTCATGCCCAAGTCTAAACAACAATGGCCTTGTGCGCTGGCCGGATGTCAATGCCCGATGAGTAGTTGGCGGAACTTGTAGCCTTGGAGTTGATGGTGGTCTGGGGAGCCTCCTGCTGGGCGGGCCAGATCTCGTGGCCGACCTCTTGCTCCTTCTTGTGGTGGTTCTGGAGCTGCTCTCGGATGCTCTGCTGGAAGAAGAGAGGACCCTGCTCCATCTCGGGGTGCATCTCACCGTTGATGAAGACACCGGCGTTGACGTTCTTCTGGGCGTTGGCGCAGAGGTACTTGTCCTCAGACATGACACGCTTGTAGAGCTCAGTGATGAGGTTAAAGTCCTCGTCGCTGGAGTTCTTGTTGCGGAAGAACTCGTATCGCATGATGGAGCGAGAAGGGCTGAGAGGAACGAAGCGCTGGATCATGAAGAAGTGAGGAGAGATATTGGTAGAGGCATTGGGGAGGTAATATGTGACAGCGATGCGGAATCCGCGGTCAATCTGGTCCTGTCGCTGGGCACCGAAGTGCTGGATGTAAGACTTCTGTGTCTCGACCCAGTAAGAGTTGAGGTCGGCGATGGTGGGGATATCAGGGTGAGCGACCTTGCAGTGGTAGCACTCGTTGTAGTTGTCGGCAAGGATCTTCCAGTTGTAGTCGCCCTCCATCTGCCAGACGTGATCGAATTGGTAGTCGTCAAAGTTGTAGTAGGAGAAGCGCTCATGTGTGTCAAGGTTGTCAAAGTCATCCTCCCAGGCGACCTCAGGGGTCTTAGCGCCGTCCATGTTGATCCAGATGAAGCCACGAGCATCAACCTTAACGTGGATGGGGAGAAGACCATTCTGCTTCTGGTCAAAGCCAGTGCTGGCATCACCGTGGTCACCCTGCTCAGGAGCGACGATGGGGAAGGTACCGAAACGGGTGATGTTGTGGAAAGCGTTGATGTTACCATCCTCGTCGCGAGCAATGACAAACTCGAAGTTGGCCATCTCATACTTGAGCCAGTCACCAGCGTTAGGGACTCTGGCTTGGTGAGTGGTAAGGAGCCACTTCTTGGAGAAGATGGCGCGCTTCTCAAGCTCGTACATCTCGACTGAGGTGTACCATGAAGCGGGAAGAGCACGAACGGCGCTCTTCTCAGTGACAGGGCTGGCAGCGGGAGTAGCAGAGCCGCCGAGGCCAAAGTATCGTTTCAAGAATGACTGGGCCATTGTGAATGTGATTGTGTGTGAGAGAGGAGAGGAGGAGGAAGTGTTGGATATCTTGATGAAGATAAGAGTGAAGATGTGAAGACAAGAGATAAGGACTCGAAGTCTTATATAAAAGTCCTGTTGGTAGGAATGGTAAAGTAGTGATTGTTGATGATGATAATAATTCGATTGAGGTTGGATCTAGACGTCTTCTAAATACTTCTTTTGCATCTGGTGCATCTGGCACATCTGAAGCTAATCAGGGCGTGTCCATACTCTATCGCCAACGTTGAAACCACCCCCTTGCCACCTGATACCTGACGCCGTCTCGTCTCGATAGATTGAGTTGTTGCTCGCAATCAGGTGGCCCTCTGTTCCGGTGTTGGCGACCGGTCACATGATCGGACAGGCTATCTTTGGGGCCCGGCTAGCAACATTCACCCCCTTTGAAAAGCCATGTCCGGCCTCAATTAGACCCTCCAAGAGTCATAGATGACGGCCTCTTAGTTGGTGTTAGTCTGCGCGTCAACTTCTCGATTAGGGGTCTTGCTGTTGTCTACGCCACGACGAGGTGTATCGTGTTCCCCCACGTCAAAGCAAACTAACCTCCGTGTCTTGGTGATGTTGCAATTAGACCGTTCCGGACCTGCAGATGCCCAGACACGGAGGAAGGACTTCGCGTTGAAGATCATGAATTTCTAGAAACCGGCAGTTCCTTATCGGAGCTTCGAGATTGATTATTTTTGGCATTTCGGTTCAAGTTGCTGCTTTCTCGAATCTCCAGACGCCCTGGACAAGGCTGAAACAGAATTCGGTCTAAATGCACCCGAACACATGATCGGAGGTGACGAAACATTGATGTCCGCATTGCTTGTTTCTGATGGAATTCAAATGCCGGAGCAGTGACCGCCTGAATGGTCATACAGACACTGCGATTTCGTAACAACATACTCAATCGCTGCAACGCTTTCTTGCCAATAATCAAAATGGAGACGGTGGAGACCGATTGATTGCAATTGCTGATACATGACCGCAGAAAATCGATAACGAATCGTCTAGTCTTCAGCCAGAGAGAGATTATTTCTTGAGGAGAAGCAAGTTTAGGCGAGAGTTGTAAAGAGCTGGAGCTGGTCTGTGCCGGCGAGTCCGGGGTACGGCAGGGCACGACTAGGCGTGTTTAAGTCGTATCGTTAAGCTAACCCAAGATGATAGATCTAGGCCGGGATCCCGACTCCAGAAAATAATGGGCTCAAAACTCCATCACGGGAAATATTTCGTGGTAAGATCAACCGATGGCTCGTGTATGGGGTCGCCGGTTGATTCTCCCCACGGGGGCTCAGGGAAAGCCCAGGCGAAATGGAATTTTCCCGCTTGATCTTGCTCTTCATTCAAGAACTCAGGGTGAAGCGCGACGCTATCATTAGCAGCAATTTTTAGGTAGGAAAACGAATGACAATAGCAAGTAAACCTGACTATTGTGACTTGACCATTCCCGTGGAAATGTAGATTTTAATACACAAACAGCGAGCCATAAACCTCCTCAGCTGAGTAGAAAACCGTAAAGTAAATCGTATGAGTAACAACGGAAAATGAGTTTATAATCATTTGTTTTCTGAGGATAAGTGACATCAGAATCGTTCAAGTTGCGAGATGTTCTCTGTATAGTTGCTCGTTTTGACTTAACGGTTGTCAACAGCAAGGCACGGATCATCTCAAACCTGGCAGTATCGTCTTCTCACAAGACAAGATCAATAACAGGATCGTACGAGAGCACTGGAAGAATCGTATGTTACGAAGCGATTATAAGATATATCTTGCTGGGCCAGTAACTTCTCAGATATGAGTTGAAATTTGTTGTATACACCATTTGGTTTCCTGCCTTTCACTCGAAACTTTATTCTTCCTCTTTTCAGCACCTCGAGATAACTTCATAAGCCCTGAGAATGATTATTAAAGCAGGACCGGTTACTATACATTTCAAAGGTGCACTTCACTTATCATGAATATCATGAAAGATATTCTTACATTACAGCACAAACATTCAATAGAAGAATGAGGTATTGAGGACATCACTCAAAGCTACCCTGAACCTCTTCGATAACAACACGTCTGATGGGCAACGATAAGCTCAGGCACGGATAGTGCAAGCGAGATGAGCCTCACCGTGATCTTCGTCAACTCTTACCCTACGATGAACATCTCGATCTAGTTATCGACGCCATGTTGCTCTCCTTCCTAAATACGTAAGTGAAAGGAAACCCACTAGAAAACGCAAGGAAGTGAGGGAAACGCTTGACATGGAACAAGTTTTGGGACATCCTTTGCTTGGTTCAACGCGTCACTTGTAGACCTGCCGTTAGCCGCTGATGATGGACTCAGGATAACACCCAAGATCCTGAAAATAGACCGAAATCGGCAGGATCACACATTTCGACCATGCTGCATGATCAATACAGCTTCTCGAAGGTATTGATGATGCACGTGGGGGATGTGTTGGTATGGCACGGTTGCGCCACTCCGGGGTTGTAGATAGCACAAAGACGGGATCGAGGACCGGGCGTTGTGTCAAATCACGATGGGCCCTATCCCCTGATATCTCGATGGTCAAATGATAGGATAAGAAAGGACTAGCGACGCGAGGCAGAGTAGCATTGGCCATGTGTTGGTGCCTGGGTCTCCATCTGGCTTCATCACTTCTGGGGTAGGGATGACGAGTGCCGGCATCCTCTATCCATCCGTCGCGTCGCATTGCCACGCCAGCAAAAACGTCGAGACCAGCATCCATGGATGGGCATTGCGCATCGTGCATGGGGAAGTGGACCAAACTGCATTCAAGATAAGCAAGACTCGCAGCGGTATCTTGACAGATTACTAGCCTCACTTCGCTACGGACCAACCGAGCTAAAGATGGTGTGAGGCATTGGGAGAGGGCGAGATAAGTCTTGGAGGCCCAACTAGTGTGAATCTGTTTTCCTTCGCATCTGAAGCAGTGACCAACCCCTGTCTTGGTTCGATGCCGATTGAGGTTGGCCGAGTGCAAATTGTGCATGAAGCTAGGCCCGAAGCAATGCTAGGGTTACGCGTTATCTCTGCGTGCGGAGAAACAAGAGTCAGCTAATGATATCAATGATCTCCATGAGCCGTGGGTACCGAGTTGCAGTGCGGGGGAGAGCCCAAAATATGGAGATAAGGCTTTTCCTATTACGGGATTTGGCTTGCAACTCATACATGAAGGGATGGGAAGGCTGGATATAGGCGTGGATAACCTCATGGTGAGGTGAGGTGAGGATAGACCAGCTGATTGTAGGATAAGAGGATGGTTGGGATGGGATGGGATGGTGTTGGTCTGGTGATTTGTGAACAAAGACCACCAGAATGGTGGAGGAGGAGATGAGAGGGGAGGCTAGACACCCAGTTGGTCAATGCAAAGACATGAAGACATCCGCAAACATGGTTCTTGGTATTATTCACCTCATCAAGCTGAAAACCATCCATCATACGATATTAACCTTCCAGCATGAGGTTATCACGACTTCACGATAATCTCCAAAAATAACTTAAAGATAGCATGCCTCACGTGATCGGGTTTCTCTCTACCCCATAACCGGACTCCGGCTCTCAGCTCCGGAATTCCAGATCTGACCCGGAAAATGACTTTTGGTGAGAGACGTCCGGAATACGGTGGCCACCGAGACCGGCACTGTCTCCAAGGCGGGGTGATAAAAGGCCCAGTAGACGAGGTGAAATACAGATCAATTCACTTGGTGGTTATACATCATCTCTATTACTGTGACAGGCTATTCGACAGACCAATTCTCACCCTACCTGTCTGCCAATAGCATTGCACCGTTTACAATGGCCTCTTCATCATACCTCATCGTGGGAGCTGGTGTCTTTGGCGTCTCAACAGCCTACCAGCTCATCCAGAAATACCCCAATGCTTCTGTCACAATTGTCGACAGAGATCCTTACGACGGTGACAACCGCGTAGCTGCATCTTGGGATTGGAACAAGGTTGTTCGCGCAGACTACGATGATCTCCTTTACTGCCGTCTCGCTCTTGAGGCGCAAGACATCTTCGAGTCTGATCCTCTCTGGATGCCTCACTTTCACAAGGCTGGTGTTTTCTGGGTGTGTCGCAGTGACTACGCTCAGGATGTCATCAACAACTACAAGAAGCTCGGCCGCGCTTCGGACATCCAAGTGTACACTATCGAGGAGGCTAAGAAGTTGTATGGCGGTCTCTACGAGGAGGCTGACTACACTGGCGCCAAGGAGGTCCTTGTCAACAGAAACAGTGGCTGGGGAGCTGCAGGTGACTCTCTGCGCGCTGTGACGCGCGAGGCGATGAAGCTGGGCGTCAAGTACATCGTTGCAGATGTGGCTACGGTGCAGATTGAGAACGGCCGCGCCACAGGTATCCAAACGGCCAAGGGCGAGATTATCTCCGCCGACACAGTTATCCTGTCGACTGGAGCATACACGGCCAAGCTTCTGGAATACAGCGCTGCACGCCACAACCTGCCTGATCTCCGATCTGGTGATCGCATCACAGCTGCTGGTATCACTACCGGCATGGTCACGCTTGATGACCAGTCATTCGCCAAGATGAAGGACATGCCCGTCGGCTTCCAAGGATATACCTACAGACACAGTGAGTTTATACCCGGGTGGCGTGCACCTTCTAGAACACCAACTAACGCTAGCTGCAGACTCTCCCTTCATTGGCAGCCTGCCACCAACCAAGGATCGCGAGATCAAGTGGTGGGGTCGCAACATCTTCAGCAACCACCGCGCAGTGCTCCCTGGCCGTGTCGTCTCTGCACCACCAGATGAGAAGGACTACGCTCAATGGAAGGTCCCCAACTCCCTGAAGGAAGACATTGACAACGCCAACCGTCTATTCTTCGGAAGCAAGGGTGCGCACTGGAAGTACGAGAAGCACCGCATCTGCTGGTATGTAAAACCCCCACCATGATGACGAGAAAAGACCGACTGACACCGCACGTTACAGGGACGCATTCACATCTAGTGGAGATTTCATCATCTCCCCGCACGCAGGTGCCAAGGGTCTGTACGTCGCGACATGCGGCTCGTTCCACGGATACAAGTTCTTCCCAGTGCTGGGCAAGTACGTGGTGCAGATGCTCGAGGACAAGCTCGAGCCTGAGCTCAAGGAGAAGTGGGCTTGGGACAGGGAGCGGCCCGATGCAGCTCTCAACTGCGAGTTCCCCAACTCGGAGATGAGGGACTTGTTGGATCCCGCTGCTAGACTGTAGAACCCAAGGTAGCAATACATAATAGAAGCATGTAAAGAAGGATGGATGGAAGATCAGGGAATAAACAGAAAGACAGGGTAACATCCTCTGAGGGGAATAACTGCGGGGGAGATGAGCCAGGGATTAAGGGAGACATGATTGGGCGTTGGTCGGCATAATTACGAGCATAATGAACGAATTGAGATTCTTGTTACTACCATGACATGGCCCAAGTCATCCGTGATCGCCTCTGCCAAGCAGAACTGTCCTAAGCCAAGAAATGTTTAAACAGCGTTGTCGGAGTAAGCTACGTAGAGATGCAGATTTGCGTATCTTGGTGCTTGGGCTTCTCCTCACCTCCACTCTTATCTAGCACCCTGGGCTAGTTAGGTGATCATTGATCCACAGCGTGTTATCTCTCCCCGACAGATCTCCGTTTGTCGGAGCGATGCGGGAGCCAGGCGAGGTGTATCTCGGTGAAGGCAGAGGGATAGTTAGTTATTTCTGGAAGCTCTGATAGAAGGTGGGTGCAGGGCAGGGCAGGGCAGGGGACGTGGAAAGTTTGTTTCGGCAGTGGGAAGATAACGAGCGGTATGACCGAATGGTTGGAGATAGGGAATTCCAGGTACGGTGAAGAGTTTTCACCTTGCCTGCTCTGAGGAATGACTCGATAGATGCAGTGTAGTAGTGCTATTATCTCGAGAACAAACACGCCGTGATGGCAAGTTATCCGACGCTGTGTCGTGTTGTGCGTGCTGTACTGTTGCTGCAACGGATGGGATGGACTGCTGCTGGGACAGGCTCTGTGTTTCCCTCTCAGTGGGCCTCATCTCTGACCGGGAGTCACACTATCCACGCCCCCTTGTTCTCTTCAGGCACTTCGCATTAGCCTTAGCCATTCCATCCAATCCCTAGACAACCCACTAAGCTTTTCTTCTTCGTACCAAACCAAACCCCGCGTTATCAGCAGCGCAGCGCAAGGGCCATGAGTAAGAGTTATTCCAACGCACGCACGCACGCACGCAGTCCGTTTTAACCAGTAGGCAGTGCGGGGTTTGCAACAGTAGCTGTAAGCCATCCCAAACTGCACTGTATCCTCCAGAAGAGCAGACGCCAAAAGGTTCCAGAGGTCGAAGGGTAAGGTATTTAGTGGAAGCGGGCCCCTTTACAGCGAGCGAAACAAGGTTCACCAACTCCTACGCCATCAACTTTTTTTTTTTTAATTCATAATTATTATCCTCCTCGTCGGGACATTCCCTCCCTCCCCTTCCCTCTTCTCTCTTCCTTGTCTCAGATAATAATACATGAACTTCAAAATGTCGAGATCTTCAATGTCACCCACCGAGGAGAACAACAACACCAGCAGCGGCAACAATAATAATCCTCCCACTAGCACCCGCGGCAGACGACGCTCTCACCACGCCTGTCTGACTTGCAGGTTGGCAAACACACACTGCGATGCGATGTCGCGTCTATCACAGCTGTACTGATTTGAGAAACCCAGACGAAAGAAGACCCGTTGCCCAGGCGAGAAGCCAGCATGCTCCAGCTGCGTCCGCCTCAAACAGTCGTGCTCCTATCCCCCGGCAATCAGGCCCTCTCAGAGCGGTCCTTCGGTACGTTGTGCATGGGGTTTTGCACACGCAAAAAAACATAACTTGACGATTTTAACTAGGAGGAGAGACTGGCCCATCTGGAGGAGAAGCTTGACTTTCTGCTCAACGGAAGCTTGTAAGTGGTTTTCTTATCTCTGACGCTTACTTACAGTGGGAGGGGTTCTAACTTTTTGGGGCATTTGCAGGCCTACGTCACAACAAAAACAGAACCAACACCACCAGCAAAACCATCACCAACAGCAACAGCTCGATTCGGCGCTCGAAGAAACAACAGACACGTCGGAAAAGTCATACTCTGGCGTGCGCAACACGCGCGAGCATAGCTACCCTACAAGCCATCCCTCAGTAAAGTCCGAATCCGAGAACTCGTCGCTGCGACCGAGCCATTCCGATATCGCTGTCGGTATCGCGCTGTACTTTGAGTACTGCCACCGACAGCCAATATGGTGCTTTGAACGCGACGAGGTCAGAGACTTTGGGGCCATGCATGATGAGCTTGCTTGCAGCATTCTTGCCTTGACGTTGCGATTCTCTGAGAATGGGGATCAGGCAAAGTTGTACGCCAACAATGCAAAGAGTCTCATCATGCTGAGGATCGCCAATGGGACTGTAGATCTTGCGACGCTTGAGAGCCTCTGTCTGCTCTCTTATTCCTCATTTATTGGTATGGCCGACCTATTTTATTGTCGCGACACGTAAACTGACATTTCTAGACGGCAATGTTCACCTTGGCCAGTTTCACCTCGGTCTAGCGCATCAATTATGTCGCTCTGCGATGCTGGACGTCGAGTCCGTTTACGGCATGGAAGATCCCATGTCGGACCGCAAGAAGAGGCTATTCTGGAGTCTGCAGATGCTTGAGCAATCTTACGGCCGACAAGAAGGTCTTTTGAGCGTACCGACCGAGATCTGGCGCCCGGCCTATTCCACTACTCGAGGCCAAACGCCAGATCATGACCCACGAGCGCCGACTCTCCCCAGAGATGATCTCGGTTGCCATCACCAGAATGAACCCGGTATCTGGAACACCAGCGTTCATCTCGGCTGGGTCTGGAGCCAAGTGCGAAAATACGTGTCCGATTGCTCACACAACAACATCAAGGAGCCTTGGCGACATGACTCGATGTACGCCAAAGTTCTCGCCGACTTTATGGAGACGGAGAACAGGATACCCATGTGCCATCGCTATGACACAGTCAAATTCTACGAGCGCAAGGTCGAGGACTTGAAGATGCATCGCGATTACTGGGCGCCGTGGTTGAAGGAGCAGTTCACATACCACGTCATTCCGACCGTATTGAACCATCCTTTCTTGTACATCGTGGGAGCGCAGCACAACCCCAACCTCGCCATCCCAAACACTTTTTGGAGGCGATCGTCAGAATTGGCACTTCTGCATTCCACATGGATCGTTCGCATGATCGACATGGTCGTCGATAAGCAAGTACCGCTTGCAGATCCTTTCTTCGGCCACGTCGCTGCCATTGCGGCGACGGTGCACCTGTACTACTGCTGCGCCGCTGCGACGCGATTGAAGCACAAGTCAAACACGGACTTTGCCAAGTGCAGGCGATTTCTCAAGAACTTTCTGCCCACTTCGGCAGCTTGTAGAGCATTGGTGTGTATTTTTCTAGCTGTCGCATGAATCTGCGCTAACAATTGACAGGACCGCAACCTTGACAAGATGACGCGCATCGCTGCAGGTACATCTGATAGCATGGACGTTGAAGACTGGATGCCCTCAAAGATCTACCTCAGCGTCCCTCTCATGTGGAAGATTCTCCAGTTCAACACCTTTGCAGATTCTCACGAGCTCCCAACGGCTGGTCTCCTTAACCAATCCCTCGTCCCAAACCACACGAACGAGGATGCAAATGAAAATATTACGCTGGAGATCATCGTCGCCAGCGCACCGGACATCACAATCAACACTGCAGACGGCGGCCAAGAAGCGCCAACGGCATCTTACAAGGCCCCGCTCTCGTCGCAGGGCCCAGACTCTGCGCGCGACACTGTCTACGACGAGGTGCCAGTGGACGATAACTTGACGCTATGCACCACGCCATGGCTCTACGCGGACTCGTCGCAGTTCGTCAACATTGCCGACATGGGCTGCGATGACCCCCAACCTGCCCTGAGCGAGAGCAGGGGGCCTGCATGGTGGGAAGGTGAAAATTTTAGTAATATCATGTTTAATCACTTTTAGGAGTATGGTAAATGGATCTTGGGCATGGACAAAAAGGCTAGGCTATGGTATGGTAGTGGAGATGTGCAGCAGAGATACATACAGTAGAACATTCTCTTGCTTAATCTAGACGTCTAGAAGACTGGGCGTATTACCTTCTCCCGTCATTCCATGCATTCCCTGTTTGAGATCAACGGTGCATTGTCTCCCGAATCCTTCTCTCCAAATCTCTAGTCACATACAGAACAGGCAAACAAAAACAGGGCGACATTGCAGGTCTTCACTTCACAATGACAGAAGCCGTGCATCATCTATCTCCAAGCCTTGTCAGTGTTGACTGGGGAGCTAAAACTCCTGGGCGAGTTTTCCCCTGCTCTCCGATGAGCGTCTCGATTTGGGGGTCCGGGGTAGCCGAAACCGGGCAGATTTCCTGGGGAAGACACCGAAGCAAAAAGTTGAAAATGCGGGGGAGAGAAGGTTGCCGGAGATGGAGAAGACGCTAGATATGCACAGTGTGTCCCTCCCTAGCCAAGGTGAGAGACTGGGTGGATGAAGAAAGTGTCGAGGGTGGGGACCGTGCTTTTTGTTTAGAGAGAAGCAAAAAGTCTCCTCCCGCGGATTCAGTATTTCTATGTGTCAACACGTCTCCATACGATGAAACCGGGCGTCTACACAACCTGGGGTAAACCGGGGAAGTCGGGGTATAGTTCAGGGCTCCGACGCGGGGGAGGGACTGAGAGGCTAATTTGGCGATATTGGGAGAGGCGAGGCGGGTCAGCAGGACAGTCTAGATTTTCATCTGACGATGCACAGTTTTTGGTGTTGAGTTTAGCTTCATGGCGCAATGCACATCAGAAACCCTCACCTGAGTCGGGTTTCGTTTCACCGCTCCACTTGGGCATGCCACGACATGGCGGTTGGATATTCGTATCCTCTTGGCAAATGTGGTCTTCATTCATAGGTCAAGTTGTCTACTCGGTCCCATCGGCTGCAGAGGGAGGCCGGAATTCCAGGGTCAACACCATCTCTGGAATGGGAAATTTGGTAGGCCAATGGGGCATCATGCGATTCAACGTGCCTGGCAACCAAAAAAGCCAAGCTTTTCTGACTGTGAAGATGATTGGCTTCGTCGGAAACCCTTTTGGAAGGGCTCTTGCTATTATTACCGGTTATTTCCCTGTCCTTGACCATCGTGGACTCAATTGGTGTCGCCTCAATTGGGTTAATCCTGAGGAAATACGGCACGAAGAGCCTATCGAGGGAGGGGAAGAGTCACGAAGTGAACAACACCAAAATGCCATTCACTGAAATTAGCGGTAAGAAGGACTACCGATGACAGCTCGACGATAACGAATGCGCTTCGTGCCGCTCTCAATTGGTGTAGAAATATAGCAGGGAGGGGGTCTCAATGCCACGAGATTGCAAGCGAAACACCAACGCCCCTCGCGAGATGAAGGCATCGTGAAATGTGACTCTCCCGCAAAAGGTCCCATGACCAAATTTCTCGGGGTGTTTTTGCTTTGGTCTTACCATACCGTACTAACAAGGGTAAAAATAGCCTTTCCTCATCGCTATGACAAGTCCGTGGCAGTCCAGCTGATTGCCATTCCCCCTCCCCATGGCAGAAACTCATGCAACCCCAACCGAGCGGCGTCTGACTGTTTAACCTTTTCCATTGAGCATGGGTCTCTAACGCTTCGATAGTGGCCGTTCCTCGCCTGCAAGATCCGACATCGCGCGTTCTATTCTCTATCTCGTTTCGTTATCACGCATCCTATCATTCTCAGCACGGGGTCGACCGGCACTTGATGCCCGGTCCAAGACCAAAATAGATCTAGACTCGTCCCGTTATCTCTGCTCCCCCGCATGCCATGCCCGGAAAACGCAACGCCATAAACACACGCCCTCCACCTTTGAACGGCGCCGCCTCTTCCTGCCGATCACGTGAGCGCTCCCGCAACCGGAGGTTCTCATGTTAGTTGCTCTTATCGTAACCATGACATAGTGACAAGATACTTTTGAGGATGATCTTGGTGAGGAGGAGTGCGGAGTCTTGGATTGCTGATAGAAAGATATATTTCGACTAGAACCTTTGATCTTTGCCAATAGAAGCTTCCGTGTTGGAAACCATTCTCATCTCATCCTCCTTTCCATCTCATCCTCTACCTACATTACATAATAGCAGCAATGGCACCCTCACCGCGGGTACTCATTATTGGCGCTGGCATCGTCGGCGTCAACGTTGCTGATGAGCTGGTCTCTCGCGGCTGGACCGACATCACGGTCCTTGATCAGGGACCTCTGGACATGCCTGGTGGCTCAACTTCTCACGCCCCTGGTCTTGTATTCCAGACAAACACATCAAAGACTCTCAGCAAGATGGCTACATACACAGTTGAGAAGCTACTATCACTAGGCTGTTTCAACCAAGTCGGTGGTTTAGAAATCGCTACTACTCCTGCACGACTAGAGGAGCTCAAGAGAAAAAGGGGATACGCTTACTCTTGGGGCATAGAGGCGAATCTCATCAGCCCTGAGAAGTGCCTTGAGCTGTACCCCTTGCTGGATAAGAGTAAGGTACTTGGTGGTCTTCACATTCCCACTGATGGTCTTGCACTGGCTCGCCCTGCTCAAGCGAAGCTTATTGAGCGAACACGAGCAGCTGGTGTCAAGTATCACGGGTCTACAGTGGTCACATCCATTGACCACCACGATGGCCATGTCTCAGCTGTCAACACTAAGAATGGAACTTTCGAGGCTGATATCGTCATCTCATGCGCTGGATTCTGGGGTGTTGAGATTGGAGCCATGGTTGGCCTGCCAGTTCCCCTGACACCAATGGCTCACCAATATGTGCACACAAAGTCAGTTCCTTGCCAGAAGGGTAAGAATGAGGAGCCTAATGGTGCCAAACTTCCTATCCTTCGCCACCAGGATCAGGATCTTTACTACCGTGAGCACGGTGATCACATCGGCATTGGATTCTACGGCCATCGCCCAATGCCCGTCGTTGCAGCCTCGCTTGGCGAGACACCCAAGAACGTCGATTCCAGAAACATGCCATCCAGCCTCCAGTTCACTCCCAAGGACTTCGCACCAGGTTGGGAGCTATCCAAGGAGATCCTTCCTGCACTCCGAGAAACTGAGATCGACCACGGTTTCAATGGTATCATGTCTTTCACCCCCGACGGTGGCCCTCTCGTCGGCCAGGCCCCCAACTTTGACAACTTCTACGTCGCTGAGGCTGTCTGGGTCACACAATCTGCTGGTGTCGGCAAGGCACTTGCTGAGCTTCTCACCACGGGCCGATCTGAGATCGACCTTTCCGAGTGCGACATCTCCCGCTTTGAGCAAGTTCAACTTTCACCTGCCTACGTCGCCGAAACAACATCTACACAGTTTGTCGAAGTCTACGATATCCTCCACCCTCTTCAGCCCAAAGAGTCACCCCGCAACCTCCGCGTCAGCCCCTTCCACCAACGCCAGCAGGAGCTTGGTGCCTACTTCCTCGAGGCTGGTGGCTGGGAACGCCCTCACCACTTCGAAGCCAACGAGAAGCTTCTCAAGGACTTGCCCGAGGCTTGGAAACCTGTGGAGCGAGATGCTTGGTCTTCTCGATACTACTCTGCTGTTTCGGCGGCTGAGGCCTGGAAGACGAGAACTGCTGTTGCTTTGTATGATCAGACACCTATTCGACGGCTGGAGATCACTGGTCCTGGTGCTGCTGAGCTGCTTCAGCGCTTGACGACTGGTAACGTTGCTGGAAAGGTCGGCAAGGTGACATTCACTCTACTCCTGGATACCCATGGTGGTATCAAGAGTGACATCTTCGTCGCTCGACTCGGAGAGGATCTTTTCCATCTCGGAGTCAACGGGCCCGTCGACCTTCACTACTTTACTCGCGAGGCCAAGATTCAGACCAAGGCCAGCCCTCACCGAGCAGTGCAGGTTCGTGACATTACCGGTGGTCTCGCTGCCGTCGGCGTCTGGGGTCCCCGTGCAAAGGATCTCATCAAGCTTGTCAGCAAGGACGACTTCTCAGACCGAGCCCTTCCTTACCTGAGCGTCAAGAAGGCAGAGATCTCTGGCATTCCCGTAATTGCTACCAACTTCTCATACATCGGTGAAGAAGGCTGGGAGATATACACAACCGCCGACAATGGTCTGCGACTCTGGGATGCTCTCTGGCAGGGTGGTCAGCCTTACGGAGTCATTGCTGCTGGACGAAGCACCTTCAACGCTCTCCGTATCGAGAAGGGCTTCCGATCTTGGGGTACCGATATGACCACAGAGTACGACCCCTATGAGGCTGGACTCGAGTTTGCTCTCCAACCAGGCAAGGATGGCTACGTTGGCTACAACGCTCTCAAGGGCCGTTCGAGTGAGAAGGTGTCTCGCCGCATTCGCGGTCTCACCATTGACGACGGCCGCTCTGTCATTCTTGGCAAGGAGCCAGTGTTCGTCAAGGGCCGTGCCGTTGGCTACGTGACAAGCACAGCATTCGGATATAGCGTCCGCAAGCCCATCGCCTACGCATACCTACCTAAGGAGGTTCTCGAGGGCGACAAGGTAGAGATCGAGTACTTCGGCAAGCGTATCAAGGCTACCGTTACATCTCTACCCTTTTACCAGCCCGAGAAGAGCGCATATGGCCAGACCTCACAAGCCAGCTTCTCTGCTCGCCTGTAGATTATGAACTTTACGATTTCCTTTGTCTTGGGTGTCTCATCTGTCTTTCTGCCATGAGGACGAGGGTTTTGTGATGCTGGAATTCCTAGATGGCGGAGAAGTCATGTTATAGGAAAAGTCTTAATAGGGCAGCTTACTCTTGCATAATGAGCGATGATTTCTACTAGATGTTAATGAACCATGTTATAAGACTATATCGTTTTGTTATCAGTGAATCTGCTGCTACTTTGTGTTATTTGTAAGTCGGCATTTAGTCTCTCCGTGACTGTCTTGGCTGACAAGGATAGTGATCCCAGATGCCGTTTCTGGAACATCTCAGCGGACATGATAGGTCGCGATATAAGGGCTAGCAGAAAGGAAAGAGCAATAGTTCGGTTCATAACGTTGCGTCTCAGGATGGCTTATCAATTTGTCTCAACCGAGGCTCAGATAGCAACGGTCTTATAAGTCGTACCACGACAGCATTAGTTCACCCACTCAACGGTCATCTGAGATTCGAGAGAGAATCCTTCGACAGTGGACGAGATGACTAGAATGCGAGCTTTCGTGACCGATGGCAGAGGAAGCGGGTCTGTCCAGTCAGTTCCTCGTCCAAGCCCTCGAGAAGGAGAAGTTCTTGTCAAGATTCACTACGCAGCTCTGAATCCTGGTGATTGGAAACTCGTTGAGGGCGATGTGTTGGACGGACCAGCACAGCCGGGTCTCATTGCAGGCTGTGACTTCGCCGGCACCGTCGAGGACCCCAACGGTTCTGACTGGAAGAAAGGCCAGAAAGTTGGTGGCTGGGTTCATGGCGCAACCTTCGAAGGCATCGGATCTTTTGCAGAGTACATGAACATCGAAGCATCACTCGTATTTGCCATACCCGACAACATCAGCTTGCAGCAGGCATCGACTATCTCACTTGCTTTTGCGACGGCCACGCAAGCCATGTATCGGCACCTGTCGCTACCTGAACCCTACCAGTCTAAAGAAGGCAGAGTGGACTTTTTGGTGTATGGTGCTTCCACGAGTGTTGGCCTGTACGCTATTCAACTTGGCAAGCTCAGCGGTCTTCGTGTCATTGCAGTGGCCTCATCCAAGAACCATGACCTCCTCAAACGGCTGGGTGCCGAGGTCACGGTTGACTACCACGACGAAGATTGGGTTGAACGTGTCAAAGAGATTACTGGGGGAAAACTGAGATATGCCGTCGATAACATTGCAGATGGAGGTTCTCCGGACAAAGTAGCCCGCTGCCTGGCTCACAGCACAGGATCTCAGCTGATTGCTCTATCGCCACTCGACAAAGAGTCTATTCGTACCGTCAATCCATATGTCAAAGCCGAGTCTATGCTTGCTTTTACTGTCTTTGGCAAGGCGTTGGGTGAGGAATATACCGTGTTTGATAATACAGGTCTCGAGACACCGGACGAGAAAAGTGCCTGGGAGAAGTACCTACGACTAGTAACGGTGATGCTGGAGAGGGGCGACCTTGAGGCGAACCCGGTAATAGAAGTTGGAACTCTGGAAGATGTTGGTGAAGCCTTTCGGTTGAGCAGAGAAGGGCAGCTGTCAGCTGAGAAGGCCGTTCTGAGGGTCAATGCGGAATTCGGAAGCGATGAGTAGAGGTGACACAACGAGCATGGAATGGCGATACGGCCAATACGTCTAGATAAACACTGCGATTAAGTTAATTATGACTGAAGAAACGGAGATTTCCAGCGGCGTTCGATCGGTGTCGTTTCCGTTGGCCGAGATATCAAGACGGGAAGCTTCCTTCACTGAAAGCCGGTTCCGCGGGCGGAACACTCGCCTACCTTCTGTTGGCGCTGTAGCAGATAGCGATTTATCAGTGCGATGATAAGGCGCTATCTGTTAGTATGCTAACAGGGCTTGACCGTTGAATCACCGACGTCATTTTCTGGAAACCTGTTCCGCCAATTCCAAAGCGTGGACGCGATGGCAGGGAATGGGTTGCAACTAATGCAAGCCACAAAAATCAAGGCTTGTCAGTTGCGTCATTCTGCCGTTTGATGGAGCTTGTTTAAAGAAATTCTTATCGTCGTTAAGATTCGATGTGCGATGAAATACGCAGATCGTTTTGGTGACGAAGATCAGGGAAACGAGGACAGTGGAGTTTGTTCACTGGGGCAGGCAGGCAGGGCGCTGAGTGCAGCAAGATTGGCGCTCCAAGCCGCCAACTTAGGGTAGCTTGCGACACGAGACGGTCACGTGTGGAGATGCTTGCGACGAGTTTAACGGGAATTAGCTTTGGAACCTTAAAACGGGAGGTCAAATCAAATGCCAAAGGTTAAAGGCGTTGTTTTTATGTAACAGCTTCCTCATTGATCGTAGATACCTCGCGCGTGGTGGATTTCCCCAGATAATGCCTGTCTTTGTCTCGAATATCGCGGTCAAATGCCAAGATGGACATGGCGGGTGCCAAGCTGTCAGAGGCGTCTATCACCCTGCCAAGAGATCAAGCACGGTTTTAATTGGGAATATCTCCAATTTCTTCGACTTCATTGATAGAACACACGTGCTGTAAATACTCACCACCACAACTAAACCCTGGCATGTCCTTTTGTCTTGCCTGGGCCATCCGTGCGTATTTCTCACCTAAGATTTGAACGAAGATCAGTACTCAAACTCTATCAATGACTGCATCCCATTCCTCCTCCCATGACACGACTCAAAGTCGGTCCTACCACAGCAAGACCCGTTTATATCCCCCTTCTCCAGTCTCCAGACTCCAGTCAGATAAAACCCAACTGTCTCTGCCCAATTAGACCTGCTACAGTCACTGCTCATCGTATGTTAGCCTCGGGATCGGCGGCTTGATAAGAGGCCCCTTCCGGCTAGCTCGGCTCCGGGCGCGCCCCAATGATACAGGGGCTACGCCATTTGCTGTCAACTGCTCAATTTCACACGCACGCAGATCCAGCAGAGATATTCCGGGGTAGAAACTTGAATCTATGACAAATAGATTCCTCAAAAGATGCCACTTTCCCCAGACTTGGGAGGAGCCTTTGCGCGCACCTTATCCAGATTGCAGAACATCACATGTAACACCAGATAAAACATGTCTCGTCGGACCTGTAGTTGTAGAGAAATCGACGACAATACCTTCGGATCCGAGGATGCACAGGATTAAGCTACAGCCTAACCTCAGCTCTAAAACTTCCGATCAGTAGCACTCTTTTCCCTACGTCAGCACGCGACCAAACGGTTGATAGGCTAGCTTCCCTCTCTTCCCTTGCTCTCCCCAGCTCCTTTTTTTGGTGGCTTGAGCCTTGTTTCATTCGAGTGTCCACTTCTTTTGCCCCAGCTGAGCAAAGTGCCGCTTTATCCGTGAGATAGAGGAGCAGCCCCCAGTCTCCCATAAACGGATCACCACAGCAATTCGAACAGTGAAACCAACAATCAAATCAATGCTCCATGTTACGTACCCTTCCCAGGTACCTATCTCTCTCTGCATCCTTCCAAAAAACCACCTTCCGCTTTTCATTTAGGTCTGTCTGAGGGATGGTCCCCCCGAGTTGCCACTTTTGGCTCCAGTAGCAAGTCGTATATATCTACCATTAGCCCGCGCTGTCTCTAATTCCCTCTGATCCTCTGACTCTCAAGACATTCAAGTTTATCTAAGCATCTCGCCATGTCGGAAATCCATCCTAAACAAGAAGCCCTCGAGGCTCAGGATACTTCGCCACGATATGATGAGAAGCAGGGCACCACTGAGCCCATCGAAGATGGCCCCAAGCAGTCGTGGGCGCTGCGTAATGGACTTACTCCGGGCTCATTCGCTCCCCATGATGATTACGCAAAGGGTACTGCTGAGTTGCAGCGTGATATGAAGCCTCGTCATCTTAACATGATCGCTATTGGTGGCAGGTCAGTCATTTTCGTTCAGTCGTCATTATGCAACGCCGGCTTATTGCCGCCCTGCTAAATGATGACGCGCTAATATTGACGTGGTGTACTAACTCCTTTGCAGCATTGGTGCTGGTTTCTTCGTCGGTAGCGGTTCTGCTCTGCAGACTGGTGGCCCTGGTTCATTGACTATTGGTTTCTTGATCATGGGTGTCATGATCTTCAACGTTGTCTATGCTCTCGGTGAGCTTGCTGTCATGTATCCCGTCTCTGGTGGTTTCTATACGTGAGTTCTGCCAATACCTAATCAAGACGTGAGCTAACAAATCACCAGCTATGCCAACCGATTTGTTGATCCTTCTTGGGGTTTCGCCATGGGTTGGAACTATGTCATGCAATGGGCCTTCGTTCTTCCTCTTGAATTGACGGTTTGCGGTACAGTCATCCAATACTGGGCTCCGCACACTAGCGTAGCTATCTGGGTCAGCGTAAGTTCAGCACCCATGAAGTTATCGTGAGACTGCGACTGACATACTACAGGTCTTCCTTGCTGTTATTATCCTCGTCAATATCTTTGGAACTCTTGGTTACGCCGAGGAAGAGTTCTGGGCAGCACTGCTTAAGCTCTCTGCCACCGTCATCTTCATGATCGTCGCTGTCGTCCTCGTTTGCGGTGGAGGTCCTTCTGATGGAGAGTATAGCACCTACCAGGGCGCCAAGCTTTGGTACGACCCAGGTGCTTTCCAGCACGGTTTCCGAGGCTTCTGCGGTACGATACAAGCCCTCTTTCCCGTGACATTCTTCAGTAACTAATGGATACCAGGTGTGTTCGTCACTGCGGCCTTCTCCTTCAGTGGAACAGAACTTGTCGGTCTCGCTGCTGCCGAAGCCAAGAACCCCGCCAAGTCTCTCCCTGGCGCCATCAAGCAGGTCTTCTGGCGAATCACTCTCTTCTACGTAGTTGGACTTCTCCTTGTCGGTTTCCTCGTCAGCTCTAAGGACCCCAGACTTCTGAACGCCGGCAACGACGACCCTAGTGCCTCTCCTTTCGTCATCGCTGCCGCCAACGCTCATCTGAAGGGATATGATTCGTTCATGAACGTCATCATCCTTGTTTCCGTCTTGTCTATCGGTGTCTCCTGCGTCTACGGCGGTAGCCGAACTCTTGTCGCACTCGCGCAACAGGGCTATGCTCCCAGATTCTTCTCTTTCATTGATAAGTCTGGTCGTCCTCTTCCTGCTGTTGTGTCCATTATCGCCATCGGTGCTCTTGGATACATCAGTGTTAGTGGTGATGGAAATACCGTCTTCGTTTGGCTTCAGGCTTTGTCTGGTCTGGCTGCTTTGTTTACCTGGGGCTCTATCTGCCTTTGCCATATCCGATTCCGACAGGCTTGGAAGTACCACGGTCACACTTTGGATGAAATCCCCTTCCAGCACGTCTTCGGAGTCTGGGGCTCTTGGGTTGGACTCATCCTCATCGTCATCGTTCTTATTGCGCAGTTCTACACTGCCATCACCAATCTTGATGGATCACTCGGTACTGCTGAGGGTTTCTTCGAGTCATACCTGGCTCTGCCTGTTGTCATTCTCTTCTATGTTATCGGATACATCTGGAAGCGAGAGGGATGGAGAAAGGTCAGCGAGATTGATCTTGATACCGGTCGTCGCGAGCATGATTGGGATACCATCAATGCTTATCGCGAGCAGCTTGCCAACGGCCCTGCTTGGAAACGCGTGTGGCATGTTCTGTTTTAAGTGTATATAGCGATGTCAACATATCTTATAACTGCTTTTTGACTATGACCACTTACATCCACTATATTTAATGTTCAATTATCATGCGATGGTTTTGTGAGAAAGGATACTGTCAACTAAACAGGTAAAGCCTTCGTAGTGATGTTGTTATTCTCGCTGAGATTTACTTCTAAGGAAGTGCGAGAATTTCCTTTCGTGGTATTATGCACCTTATGATGCTGATTTGGACGCACTGTCCTTGATCTAAAATGCTATCCATGAATTTCTTTCTAGCCTTTAACGGTAGACATCATCCATGGCATCAGCCCTAGCCTGGGGAATTCAATCGCTGGGAAAGACCCTGACTGTTTACATGTCAGGTATGTATTTCAGGTCTAGCACCAGGTAAGCAGCTGTGAGGTTGAACCCCAACGGAAATCTCCTAAAACCCCGAACGACACGCTGAAATTACGTGAGATTAGCCACTCACTGCCAACATGATTCTCAGCTCATACCTGTGTAAGCTTCGTATCAAGATGAATCCCAGGTCCAAAATGAGAGAGGAAGAGATTACGAGAACGTGGCTGTCCATTCAGTAGACCTGCCCATGGGCAAGCTGCTGGGTGACAATGAGGTAGCCGAGTTATCGTGGCAGCCTTTCGTGATTACCATCCCGAGTCTCCTTGAGGGTGCAAAGGGTAAGTCTCAGTTTCTAAAGTGTATGAGAATTTGACTGACGGCATAAGCCCTTGGTGTCCAGCTACCTGACTCTATGCATGAGAACTTGGCCGCGAGGTTTGAGAAAGAAGTCAAGGAGGAAGGTGCCATGTTTTGAGCGTTGGTCACTATTGGGCAGAAGCCAGCATGAGTTAGACTATGTGGAGTATTCTCAGCATCGTGTATGATCCTTCAAGTTCGCATTTGAGGATGCGCTGCCATAGGATGGACCCGGCTGTCGAGCTGTCAGCATGCAGTTACCCCAGCTTTGCAACCACCTTAGTGCCAATTACAAAGATTTTGTCATGGTTATTAACTCAGAGAGGAGTCTCCACCAAGCAAAATAAAGGTTGACAGTCACCCCGACGATCGTGCTGCCAAGATGTTACCAAAGACCAAATACCTCAATCCAACGTGAGGGGACCTGTAATTTTAGCGGCCCGAACAGCCGACGGCTAAATCCTGCTGAGCAGTGCCAATTCAACAAAACCCAGCATTTGTCCCAATTCCACGAGAAATCTCTTCATTATTATTATTATTATAAATCTGTTGAAAAACTCAGACAATATGGCCGAATCAAATTTTGTAGATGTTGAAGCTCTGTTGAGCAACTTGACGCTGGATGAGAAGGTGGAGCTTCTGGCGGGCCAGGGATCGTTTCGCATGACGGGTCTTGAGAAGCATGGAATTCCTGCGCTTATTGTAAGTCTGAGATGCCAAACATGAAAAGAAAGACGAAGCTGATAGGCTAGACTTCAGATGGCCCTCATGGAATTCGAGGACGGCGGTCGTTCACTCGTGTGAGTACCCCCTCAATGTCTGGGTAGCATGAACTAACAGACCGCTAGATGCCGAGTCCAATGCTACCATCGGCTACAGGAATGGGCGCTACCTTCAACACTGACCTCATCCACAAGATCGGAAGCCTGCTTGGTGAAGAAGCCAAGGTTCGCGGTGTTCACGTCCTGCTAGCACCGACACTTTGCCTGCAACGCTCGCCCTTGATCGGTCGTGGCTTCGAAGCTTTTGGCGAAGACCCTTTTCTCAGCGGGACCTTGGGAGCGCATTACATCAACGGTGTTCAAGAGCAGGGCGTCGCAACAAGCGTCAAGCACTATGCAGCTCACGACCAGTCTGATAACAGTATTGAGGACAACGTGGTTATGACCGAGCGCACCCTCCGAGAAGTTCACATGCTACCCTTCCAGCTCGCCCTTCGAGGATCAGACCCCTGGACGATCATGACGTCCTATAACAAGATCAACGGAATTCATGTAAGTGAGGATCCTCTACTGATGAAGGAGATCCTGCGTGAAGAATGGGGGTTCAAGGGACTTGTTATGAGTGATTGGTTCGGCACATACAGCACATCCGAAGCGATCAATGCTGGCTTGGACCTCGAAATGCCTGGACCAACAGACTGGAGAGGAAAGCGCCTCAGCATTGCTGTCAACTCTCGAAAGGTGTCCAAAGCAACAGTCGATACGGCCGTCGAGAACGTTCTGAATCTTGTAAATAAGTGCAAGGCGGGCGAGAAATCAGGAAAGGCCCCTCAATCGGATACGCCAGAACAACGCGCTCTGATCCGACAGCTGGTGGCTGAGTCAGTAGTGCTACTGAAGAACGACAAGCAAAGACTACCGATCAAGAATCCGAAGGAGCTGAAGTTCGGACTGATTGGAGATCATGTCAAGAATCCTGCTCTTTGCGGTGGTGGAAGTGCCGAGGTCGAGCCTTACTATGGCATTACCCCATATGAGGCGATCAAAGAAGTTGTAGGAGAGGAGAATATCACATATACTCCAGGTTGCAATTGCAAGTCACGCATTATGCCACCGTCGCTACATACGTGCTAACACTACAAACAGCTTTCCGATTTAGTCCCCTCATTAAGGGTCATACACCCCCAGATTCAGATTCCGAGGGCTGGTCTGTCGAGATCTTTGGAGATGACCCGCAAGAGAACCCCAATTCCAAGGTTCTTGTCTCAACTACAGCCGAGAAGCAGCTGGTCGATGTTCCAGAGAGCTACCACGCGACACTCCCAACCAAATTTTATGCCAGAGCGAAAGCCAAGTACACTATTCATGAGTCGGGAAAACTCAAGTTTGGCTTTAGCACTTCTGGAAAGGGAAAGCTCATCATTAACGGCAAGGAGGCTATCGATCTGTGGACAAGCCAGCCTCCAAAAACTGACTCAACACCTTGCTTCAACCGTCTGTCCATGGAGAGGTTCTATGAGGGCGAATTCGCGAAGGGCCAGGTACTTGACCTCGAGGTGCTCCAAGTAAATGAGAGCCTCTCGGGCGGCGTTGGCACTGCACAAACGCTCGCTGGTCGCGTTGGAGTTTTTGAGCTCTACGACGAAGACCAGGGTATCAAGGATGCCGTGGAACTCGCCAAGAAGGTTGATGTCCCCATCGTTATCACTGGCTTATCGTCAGATTTTGAGTATGAGGGCAGCGACAGGAAACACTTGAGACTTCCCGGTCGCGTGGACGAATTGATATCGGCTGTTTTGGAGGCCAATCCCGACGCTGTAAGCTGACCTTTCTTTAGCCGAAGCGCTTAGACTGACGCGTTCCAGATTATCATTACGCAATCAGGGCTGCCCATCGAGATGCCTTGGGAGTCTCAAGCCCCGACTCTTCTTCACGCCTGGTTTGGCGGCCAAGAGACAGGCCATGGCATGGCTGATGTTCTTTTCGGCAAGGTAAATCCCTCTGGAAGGCTCTCACTAACATTCCCCAAATCCGTCAAGCATACGCCAGCGTATCTCACCTTCTCCAAGGCTGACTACGACATTGTGTATGGCGAAGGCGTCTTTATCGGTCATCGATTCTACGAGATGGTTGATCGAGAGCCACTCTTCTACTTTGGTCACGGTCTTTCGTACTCGAAGTTCGAGTACTCAAATCTCACTGTCCCCAAGGAATTTACACCAGCGGCTGATCACCAAATGCGCGTTACGGTTGACATCACCAACAAGGGCGCATTTGCAGGTGCCGAAGTTGTTCAGCTCTACATCCACCACGCGGACAGTTCTCTTCAACGGCCAATCAGAGAGTTGAAGGCATTTACCAAGGTCACTGTGGATCTCGACGAGGTCAAGACCGCTGAACTTATTCTTGATAAGTATTCATTGTCATTCTGGTGCCAGGAGGCATCGAAGTGGAAGGCCGAAGCTGGAAAGTACACCGTGATACTTGCCTCCAGCTCAAATCCCAAGGATGAGATTGCACGCGCGGAATTCATCTTGCCCAAGACTTTCTTCTGGAAGGGTCTTTAGATATTCTGGGTACACACCCATGCGATAGCGTGTCATGGGTAGTAGACCTTCATTGATCAGTCAGTTTCCATGCTTTTCTTTTCGGTGATGTTGCTCGATAAGACTCTATTATGATCAAAGGAAACTCTATTTTTTTTCTACCTAGGACTGTACATAACCTCCGTTGTTGAAATAATCTCGATGCCATCAGCTTTACCGTTTCTGTGGTAACGGGAGTTGCTTCTACGTGAACCTGCAACACCAGAACCTACTCCTGGCGCAGTCACCAAGACTTGGTGATTGCCATTGTCGAAGCTTTGCTGTGGCTTGGGCCAGAGTGTAGCTTCATCGTCATCGGTAACCTTTCTACCTGACTCGGAGTCATCTCCAGATTGGAGTTCGATGGCATCAGCTTGCTTGCGACTTAACTGCCTTCGGCTCTTGATGGCATTGGATCCGCCTGTTGCTCCAGAGGGTCCACCGTAGCTGGCGCCGTGACTGCTGAAAATTTTGGGTAGGATTCGCTTGAAGAATGGTTTGAGAGAGCTGGCAGATGCACATATGACACAACCAGTCAACTCAGCGTACATCCAGCAGAGTTCGTATGCAAGGCCCCAGGTGTAGTTGGGGCTGCTGAATAGCTTGACAGTAAGAACACAATTGTAGACGGCTACGATGATGACACTTGAGATGTCAGTATGTTAATCAAGTGATACAGGGAAGGTTACTCACAAGCCACCAGTAGTGAACAGAAACAGAAGTGACATCTTCTGTCGACGAGGAATCTGTAGCGGGATGACAATCCGCAACGGCAGCAGCAAAATTACCAGATCCATGACTACGTTGGCAACCGACGCAGCCAAGAAGAAGCCGAACTTGTCCACACATTTGCCCGTCGCTTGAGCGGCAAGGTCCCACGAAGCCTTGATGGGCTGGCAGCCAAAAAGGCTAATCATAGCGTAGATGAGGGCATAAAGACCAAAGAGGCTGATCAGGACGTAGATGACGATGCGGAAGGTTCGTTCGGGTGAGAGGCGGAGATAGAAAAAGAGAAGAGAGATTTTGGCGAGATCGGAAGACAACATGTAGAAGATGTTGACGGGGATAGTCCACTACAAGACGTCAGTCATCTCGAAGATCAATATGTGAATTCGAAAACGTACTTTGAGCAATGATTCGTATTGCGATTGAGTCACCTGCCAGAAGTTGGTAGCACAGCCTCCCTGGGCAACCACTGTCTTTGTGAGTATGTATGTGTTGATAGGAATGGGACGACTTACTGCCCATGGTGCATGCATAAAAGACCCAACATGCTATAAGCGAAGCGCCAGTGAGGACTGAGTATGAGGTTAGCTCTACTGAACCCCAGAGATGAAAGTCGAAACATACAGTCGTCAAGACGAAGAGGATTCTTGAGTAGCCGTACTCTGGTCAAGATCCGGAGTCCATAAACGACCGTTCCAAGCGTGAACAGACAAGCACCCAAAATGATCTGTATAGTGGCAGCACTTCCAGCTTCCCACCTGTCCTGCCCCTTGGGTGGCTCCATCATATACACCTCCTCGGCCATGGCGATTTGCGACTCGACCGTAACAGTATGGGTTGATCGTGGAGTGAAGTCAAGTTGGGTCAGGGCGATGTATGCAGCATTAAATCAACAATTTTCAGCTGCGAGGTGCGTGAATGTTAATCTAATTGGAAATCGGGAGATCTGCAAGCTTATTTCTTATTCTGTTTCAACCGCGGACGTTATCAGGAGCTTTCTTTTTTGTCTGCAATGGCTCCACTGCTGTTCATCAAGGATGATCTTCCCGTTACGCACCCGAGGCAACAAGACAGCTGTCAGTGCTGGGGGCCTGGCGAAGGATTTTGTGCTAGGAATTAGAGCCTTAGAGCCTCCTCAGAACTCGAGCGTCTCACTTGCCACTACGACCTACGGTTCAATACCAGTGAGGAGCCACGAAAGACCCTCTGCACCCAAGCTTTGGCACTTTTGCCCGAGAAACGTCCAGCCAACCAGTTATTCCTTTTTCTTCACCAAGTTTTCAATGGCTAGAGATGCAATTCGCTTGATAAAGAAAGGAAAATGGGCTAATTGCAACCGTCTTCAGGGCAACCAGCTCGGCATTGGCGGTTTCCGACCTAGAGGTTTTGCTTTGTCTGATACGAGATCCACATTGACAACAAATGCATGACCTACGAATCTCTGAATAATATGCCGGACCTCTTTATTGGTAGGATTCCGGGCAATGAGCCGTAAAGCATCATGATACGTTCCTTGCACCGGGCCAAGGCCACTGACCAGCATTATCTCAATGCTAGCCCATGATTTTCGCAAACATGATCCAACGGCTGCAGATCACTTCTGTAGCGTGCTCTTTATCCGTTATTATATATGGGGCTTGCTTCAGGAACAACAGGGCTGAAATCCCTTGCGTATCCAGGCCACTGGGCTGGGACAGAACATCTTGATCTGTAAGGAGGCCTGTGGCGCAATACTCAGCAATATTCATCCGACACAACATCGCAGCATATTGCAACGATTACCAAACTCCGTTGGAGTTTTTCCATCGGGTCTCCTCATCAGCGACGTTGATATCAAATTTCCAGCTCCTGCAGTCCCACTGTGTTAGACGATATGTCACTTTACTTTCTTTTGTCACTTTCACTGTTTAGTGATCTGACCTTCTTTCTCTTTTCTCATTCGCCGGGGAGGACCTCTCTTAGCCCCTGTATCTTTCCTAAAAAATCATGTGAAGAGAGAAAACATCAGTCTCCACGTCCTGGAATAAGGATCTGATCCTTGTCAGGGATCCTTGTCAGGAGATCCACGTCAGCCCACAAATCTTATTTTCGCTCCGTTGCTAAAGTCCTCAGAAGCAGCACTAGAAACGAGAATCACGGACTGGACCGTTGGAGGTTAGGCAGACCGTTACCTCCCGTTGACGCTAACGGTAATAAAATTCTCGTACAGGTTTCGTTTGGCGCCTTTGAAGAAACTCAAGAGGAAAAAGAAACGAGAGGTTAAGAGCTTTGTTTCCCCTCTTGCAGACCCACGTCATGCATAACTGGGATTGGTCAGGGTGCATGAGTTGTTCAATCCTTCGAGTCGTTCCTTGTAATGTTCAGATTTCTCGCCTACACAATGTAACTCAGCCGGTTCTGCTGTAGGGATCAAGACCCAGTCAGCCAGTACCAAGGCAGCCCCCCTTTTTGAAACGGTTTTGTTGTGGGATCATTAGACGATGCAACACTATGTGATGATCGCTTCTATCCTATTGGGCGCTATATTCCCTCGGGGAAAGGGATAACGCAACGACTCAGTATCTTCCCTGTTGACCATCTCCTACGACTCAAGAAGCTCCATTTTAAGTGCTCCATTCCAAGATATTGGCAGCTTCTTCTGTTCCTGGTCGTCTTTTAATTATCACTCAGTCGCCCTCCAGGACCACTCAAAAGCTTGGCGCTTGGCTTGCTTGAGAGGCATACGGGGTCCCCTATATAGTCTACCCAGTAAACAATGGCAGCCGATACTCCATTCCCTTACATGTTGCATTTCTAATATTGGTTTTTCTTTTTACAACGCTAAGAATGGCAAACCCGTACCCTTTCCAAGACAAGGTCATTGTTGTCTCTGGCGCAAGTCGCGGGACAGGCCTGTCCCTCTCGCGCTACCTTTTGGTTCGGGGAGCCAAGGTTTCTATGGCTGCTACTTCGGAGGAGAATCTGAAGAAAGCCGTTGCTGGTATCGAGCAGGATATCCCTGATGCCAAGGATCGGGTCATCTATTTTCCCACAGATGTCAGGAACCCTGATGATGTAAAAGCATGGATTGAAGGGACTGTTGCCAAGTGGGGAGAGCTGGACGGTGCTGCAAATGTTGCAGGTAGGATGATTAGCTTTTGATACCTGGTGAAAGACACATGCTAAGCCGTTTGATAGCCAAGATGAACAAATGCATTCACCCCATTGAAGACCTTGAACTCGGGGAGCTGAAGGAAGTTCTCGATGTGAATGTCATCGGCACCTTCAACAGTATCAAGTACGAGATGAAGAACATGAAACCTGGAGGCAGCATCGTCAACTGTGGCAGCCAACAGGTCAAGTATGCTTCTGGAAATATGGGAGCATACGCAGCGTCAAAGAACGCCATCCGCGGCTTGAGTCAATCAGCTGCATATGAAGGTGGTGCCAAGTACCCCAAAAACCCCATCAGAGTCAACCTTCTATGCCCGTGAGTGATCTCCCATGAGACGCCAACCACTAACTTACATATATGGCAGAGGATGTATTGATACCGATATGATCCGTCAGCCTCTACACTTGCCCAACGGTGCAGGTACATGGACGATGACGGAGGGCGATCACTTGACGTCAATCATCAAGCGCTACTCCAAGCCGGAGGAGATTGCTGCCTCCATCGCTTTCTTACTGGGAGATGAGAGTAGGTTCATGACAAAGCAGGAGATATACGTTGATGGCGGCTGGATGGAGGCCAACTATGTAGCTTAGTGTCATCTCAGACCCGAGTTCTAAATTGGATACTGACACAACAAATGGTATTTACGACCTCAAGTCTAGTGCTTCTGCGCCTACGGTGTGATTTGTAATGTAATCCGCTCAAAGTCCGCATTACAAATGCCTCTTCTTGGGCTTCCTCCGTCATATCGAAGCCGAGGGCTAGACATGAGGCTTCAGCATATTCCCCAGTAGGAAACTGCATGTCTTGGCAAAGTCGGTTCGGGCGAATCAAAGCTCCAGAACATCGTTCTGGCTCTTTCCGTAATTGGCAAGAGCACTTCTTGGCAGATTTACAAAATTGAAGTCTGGTAACGACATATTCGCTTTCAAGCAGTATATAAATCCAGCATGTTACTTTAATAGTCTCCAATTCCTCATTCTATCATTCACATCTTATCACTTATACTCAATTTCACTGCCAAAGCAAGACATCATGACTTCCGCTGGAAAATCACCTCTCAAGCTGATTCTCGGAGCCGCAAACGTGAGTAGTTGGATGTTCTTGATTGAATTAAAACTGACCAAAAACTCGTGCAGGTCGGAGACAAGGAAGCTGACCCTTGGGCTCGCTACGATACTCCAGATGAAGTCAACGCCTTCATCAATGCCCTCGCCAGACGAGGCTACACTCAGATCGACACTGCTGCAGTCTATTCACCCCAGGCCCCTTATAGCTCTGAGCCTCGCCTCGGTGCCGTCAACGCAGGCGAGCGATTCAGTATTGACACCAAAGCAGATTTCATGAAGGGCCATACCAAGGAGAACATCACTCATGATATCGACAATTCACTCAAGCTCCTGAAGATCAACCAGATCAATGTCTATTATCTTCACATACCTGATCGCAATAACCCGATTGAGCCAGCTCTTGAAGCTCTCAGCACGGCCCATAAAGATGGCAAGATCAAGACTTGGGGCATCTCCAACTTCCGAGCCGATGAAGTTCAAGAAGTGATTGATATTTGTGAAAAGAGAGGTTTTGTCAAGCCTGCTGTTTATCAGGGTCACTATAACGCACTTGTTCGCGCCGGCGAGAAAGATCTATTCCCCGTTCTTCGAAAGAATGGCATGGCATTTTATGCCTATAGTCCTGCTGCTGGCGGTCTCTTTTCTGGAAGTCATAAAAATCCTGTTCCAAATGGACGATTTGACCCGGCAGTGAGTAGAAATCCTGGATAAACTTTCTTCCAAATACATGACTGATATACGGTAGCATAAATCAGGAAGTATCACTAATTTGCTCTACATCAAGCCATCCGTTCTTGGAGCTGTCGACAAGGCCATTGAAGTGTTCGCTAAGCATAACATTGAAGGGCATGCTGCAGCCCTCAGATGGACGGCGTATCACAGTATTCTCGACAAGAAATATGGGGACGGACTGATCATCGGTGCATCTAGCCCCCAACAGCTCGAGAGCAATGTTGATACGGTTGAGGAGGGGCCGCTGCCTGAAGAAGTTGCTGCTGCTCTTAACGCCGTGTACGAGGAGGCTGGTGATGAGGTCTCTTACCATATGTAGTTAGTTTGATTAAACTAGGCTCAATAGAGTAGGAGCACTTCTTGGCATGAAATTGTGAATTATTAAGCATCGTTGTAAACACATTGCTCAAAAGCATCTCTGATCGTGACAGACAGTCGATAATTGATATCGATTTTTTTAATGCACGCTTCAATCTCTTTTAGTATGCAGTTCATTACTGTGACCAATCCTGGGCAGCGCGCGTCAGCCAAGATGACGCGAAAGGCTCACTCTCACGCAGCACGCGTCGCCCATGCACAGACACGGAAACAGACAATAGCCGAGTATCATGACCAAAAGAGACAACAGAGTGCAAAAACCCACGATCAACGAAACATTCTGCCGCCAAAACTTACCGAGCCATTAACCAGCAAACTACAAGAATTAACATCTGTGCCTTTCACGTTACCGGGCGATTTTCAACCAAGTAACATAATTTATTTCATTAAATCGCTCTCGGCATTTGAGCACTCCATCTTTAGTCAATGTGAGTTTGGCATGATTGGCGTAGGGTAGCTTTTTCTAACCATCCCCGCGTAGATCTTCAAACTGTCTTGCCCTCCCAAATTGCACATTGCCCTATAATCATGGACATTGCAGAACAAGCAGCTGAGATCAGAAGTAACTGGATCTTCTTCGTTTCTACTGATCCGGTTCTTCTACGAGGCTGTCTGCTTGCAGCATGTCGATACTTGGCTGAGGTTGAGCTCCGCGATGAGTATGCATTGTTGGCCATTCAGTACAAGCAGTACTATTTACAAAGCCTTCGGAAGGGGCTTTCATCACGGAGTCTTCCATCGCGTCGGAATGCAGTTGCAATGACCACAGTTCTCGCCCTCGATGAGGTATGTTTATCGATAGGGCAGAGATAGTTAACATGGCATGCTGACCATGTAGATTACTTGTGGAGATCATCTTGTCGCTGCAAAACATGTACTAGGCGCTATGAAGATGGTTGAAGATGCCGGCGGACTTGAAAGGCTTGGGTTGAACCATCTTGTTCGCTATGTCCTCTACAACCTCATGTTCGGCAAGCGACTATCAGAATGGGATATGGATCTACAACTGGCCTCAACACTCATGACACCAGACTCAATACTACCCTAATCATGCCAAAACACAAGCCGAAACAATAGGCTTCATTCCGCTCCCCCTATTTATTGGTCACCCGATGGTCGCGATCGCGACGTTCCGACTCATGCTCATTTCTCCGACCCGGTCCGGGGCATCTGTTGGTCTCGTCTAGCTAGTGGCGCGACGTGTTATTTCTGCGTTAAGGCTGGCATGCAAAGCTAGACGGATAAGGTATACAAGGTTAAAAAAATGCATAGTTGTTTATTTACGAGACTCGGGCGGTAGTGAGACATTCTCAAGGATCACCTGAGACCTTTGATATGAATCTAGTGCCACAAATTTCCCCGCGAGTTCCGGACGCCGGCTGGCGGTCGACAGTCTAGAAACCTAATATTATGATTAATATGGTATCTTTGCTGAATTTGGGCGCGTTGTCTTTCAGCTCTTCAATGTCTTGAGCTTCTGGTTCAGTCGATTTCTCTCAAAAATTAGACACGCTTTGACGACCCCGTTCTCACAAAGAAACAACAATCTCAAAGTCAACTGATATTGGAATAAGATGGCTGGGTCTCACTACGCCCTATCGTGGTCCTCGCTTATATGAAAGGGGTCTAGGAATCTTGGTTCAAGCTTAAAGAAAGCTTATACGTTGGATTGCTTCAGTTTGCGAGCCAAGCAGTCTGGGCATCGGCCGTCGGCAAGTCAGATTCCACCCCAGAAATGATGTTTTGATGGTTCAAAAGCCGTGATTGGGCAATTGTGGAGGGAAGGTTGTGACTAAGCCGAGGGTCCGAGACATTGTGTTTACTATCCCTTCAGCTCATGAGCCGACACTTGTCCCCGACTGTAAATCAGTTGTAACGACGGAACCTTTTCGGAGATTTTTGGGCCAAGAAAGAATTGAAGGAGAAAATCTGGGCATGATATTGTGTATGGAATATGTGGTTCAGACAAACACCAATACTTCTACTCGCCAAGCCGGCAATAACATGACCTCCCTTCAATAGCTTCTTGGCACTGCAGCATTCTTCGTTCAAATACGAGATCATCTGATGAAACCTATCAAATATGCATCTGAAACATTCTCAAGGGACATGTCTCGCGTGAGGTAAATCTTTGACCCCTTGAACCTTGAACTTTGATGCCTTTGACAGGCTGGCACTCTAATCTGGGGAAATATCGAATTTCCCCAATTCCAGCGGCCCTACCCCGGATTCCGGACAAGTCCATCGAGGCTCTAAACGAAGCTAACATGAACATTTCCGAGGAAGCTCTCTCGTGAGAATCTGGGTATAAGAAGGCTGTAGACATCTCTCCAAATCAACTTCTTCAGCTCAGCCAGCATCACTCTTTCACAGCCGGTTGCGTCTGCCACTCTTTACTAACCCAGTTTTCACATTCACTCTTTTTGTTTTCTGTTTTACATCCAACTTAATCACTCTCTTTTCTTCTGATATACATCGCCCAAGATGAGATACTCCCTCGGCTTGTCTGGTCTTTTGACCGTGGCCTTGAGCTCGACTGGCCTCGCCCAGACGACTACTCCTGGACCTTCTACCACCGACTTCTCCACCTCTGGTGGCATGAACGTCCCCACCTCGGTCACCTCCCAGCTGCCCGTCACTTTCACCACCACCATGACCACCATGGCCAGACCTACCAAGTCTCCCGTCCCTGGCAAGTGTGAGTGCGGCACTGGAACCTGCTTCACCCCCGAGATCTGCAGCATCGAGTGTACCACCGTGTATGAGGACTGCTGCAGCATTGAGGGCTCCGACATCCAGGTCTGTAAGAACCAGTACACCATCTGTCTCGGCTACAACCCCTACGAGTCTATCTTCGTCAAGCCCACCAGCTGCAAGCACGACAAGAGCTACTACATTGAGTATGAGTCCAAGTACACCAGCTCTTACTTCGAGGAGAAGTACGGCTACTACTACTCTTCTTCTTCCCACTCCACCTCTTCTTCCCACTCTGGCTACCACGCTGGTTACTACACTCCCGAATACTGCTGCCTTGAGTGCACCACCATCTACGATGAGTGCTGCGCTGTTCCCGGTGCTGATATCGCTATCTGCAAGGAGAAGTACACTGTCTGCCTCGGATACAACCCCTTCATCATCCTCCCTTGGGAGGTTCCTTCTGTCTGCAAGCACGAGGAGTCTTACTACAAGGAGTACGAGTCCAAGCACGGCGAGTCTTATTACAACTCCAAGTACGACAAGTCCTACGAGCACTCCGATGTCGAGGTCGATGTTGAGCAATGCTGCATCGAGTGCACTACTATCTACGACGAGTGCTGCAAGGTCCCCGGCTCTGATATTGAGGTCTGCAAGAAGGAGTACACCATCTGCCTTGGATACAACCCCTTCATTGTTGTCCCTTGGGAGAAGCCTACTGTCTGCAAGCACGGAGACTCTGGCAAGACCGACTACGGCCACAAGGAGGTTGAGGTTACTGTTGATGAGTGCTGCTTTCAGTGCACTACTGTCTATGATGAGTGCTGTGCCGTCCCTGGTGCCGATATTGCTATCTGCAAGGAGAAGTACACCGTCTGCCTCGGCTACAACCCTTGGGATGTTACCCCCTTCGTCAAGCCCACAGTTTGCAAGCACGGCGAGGACTCTGGTTCCAAGGGAAACAACAACGGCGGTTCCAGCTCCAGCTCCAGCTCCAGCTCCAGCTCCGAGGAGGAGTGCTGTGTCCAGTGCACCACTGTCTACGATGAGTGCTGCTCCATTGACGGTCACGACATCGAGGTCTGCAAGAAGGAGTACACCGTCTGCCTCGGCTACAACCCTTGGGATGTTACCCCCTTCGTCAAGCCCACAGTTTGCAAGCACGGAGAGGACTCCGGCTCCAAGGGAAACAACAACGGTGGCTCCAGCTCCAGCTCCAGCAAGTCCGATGACTCCTCAAAGGCCTCTGGCTCCAAGTCCGACAGCTCCAGCAAGTCTGGCTCCGATGAGGAGTGCGCTGTTGAGTGCACCACTGTCTACAAGGCCTGCTGCGACGCTTCTGGTGCCATCATTGAGACCTGCAAGACTGCCTACACCACCTGCCTCGGCTTCAACCCTTGGGACGTCACTCCCTATGTTGAGCCCACCGTTTGCAAGAAGGGTGGCAAGCCTTCTGGTGATGATGCTGTCATCGTTTCTGGTGGTGAGCGTGTCCGCCCCGTCCTGGCTCTCCTTGCCATGGGTGCTATTGCTCTCCTCTGTTAGTACTCCCGTCCTATCCGCATCAACCCCCACTGACATTCTCACAGAAACGATTAGTGACTATGTAGCCGCATGATCTTCGCTTCGTTCTTCTACTTCCACTCCGTTGCTCTGGGGCACCCGCACCTTACCTTCTTACTTTCTCAGTGGGATGTCTGTTTCTGTGCAGTGGATGCTTAACATTCTTACCTTTTGATGATCTTATGGTTTTATGGGTGTTGCCGCATACTCGGCCTAAAATAGTGCACGATAGACACGTATGTAATATCGACGACTGGATGGAGATTCTCTGGATGGCGGTCCTGGGCTGTTGGGGGCGATTACATGTATCCATAGTCTACTTTAGACTCTGTGTCCAGAGATCAATTCACTTACTTCTCTGTCAACATTTCACTTCGGCCCGCGGGAGTGCATGCTTTGTATTACGTGTTTATTTGAGTTTCGTATCGTTATCCTTGGTCATTAATTGTGTTCAATGCAACATTAAACGGTACTTGATTTTGACTTTGAGCATGGATGTCGGCCTTCATTTGCAAGTGTCCACTAGCTAGCTAGTGGAGGAAATGAAGGGCTCTGCAGCTGCATGAAACGCGTGTACCCCGGATTTTCTCATCTGCGGGATGAAAACATGGCAAACGATTAATCCACCAAACGAAGCAGCTCAAACTGCATCTAGATCTGGCCACAATCCGATCGAAATGGGCTGCTACACTCATTCGAGTTAGTCACTTTGGGGGCATGGCAATCGACTTGAAACGGCTGAAACCAACAGCGGAAGCTTACGCTCCGGACAAACCGGATGATTCTGGAGCAGGGGCCTCGTATTTTTAATGAACAAACTATTCTCCACCAATCACAAGAAACATCCCTGAGCTGTGTCTGGAGTATAGAGTTGGAGTTATATGATGATTTACTAAGAGATGAAGTTTAAAAATGCTACATAAATACTCCGACTCTTGACACTGACATTTTCCCGGTGGTTCTGTTTCTCATCATTGGCTTGTTTCGGTTATCCTGATCTACATACATCACCATGAAGTTCCTTACAACATTGAGTTTCGTCACAGCGGCATTCGCTGCTAGTCGAACAACTGCGCCCTCCGGATGTATAACTGTCAAGAAGTCACCTGGAAGCGGTCAATTCGGTACTGTTCAAGCTGCAGTCAACTCTCTCTCAACGACGGCCTCTGGAAAGCAATGCATCTTCATTGACCAGGGTACCTACAATGAGCAGGTCCTTGTTCCTAGCCGCAGCGCTCAACTGTCTATCTACGGCTACACTACCGACACTAGCGGATATAGCGGCAACAAGGTCACCATCACAGCGAAGAAGAGCCAGGCTGATGGTCTCAACAACGACGGCACTGCTACCCTCCGTGTCAAGGCTGCCAATTTCAAGCTCTACAACGTCAATGTTGCCAACACTTATGGACAGGGTAGCCAAGCTGTTGCTTTGAGCGCCTATGCCGACAGTGGATACTAGTAAGTCAACTAGCAACTCGACCATGATCATTACTAACTAGCCGTAGCGGTGTCGCTCTCACTGGATTCCAAGATACTCTTCTTGCCCAGCAGGGCTATCAGCTGTACTCCAAATGCCTTATTCAGGGTGCTACCGACTTCATTTTCGGCCAGACTGCTTCCGCCTGGTTCGAGAAGATTGATCTTCGAGTCGTCGCCGCCTCAGTTGGCTACGTCACTGGTATGCCAATCTTCATTTAAGCATCAAGCACAATCACTAACTCCAAACAGCCAACGGCCGTGACTCTGACTCCAACATGTCTTACTACGTCTTCAACAACTGCAACATTGCCGCAGCTGCCGGCAACGCCGTCGCCAACGGTGCATACTACCTTGGTCGACCTTGGCGCCAGTATGCGCGTGTTGTCTTCCAGAAGACTAACATGAGCTCTGTCATCAACTCTAAGGGCTGGTCTATCTGGAACACTGGTGAGGAGAACACTGCTCACGTACTGTTCGGAGAGTACGGCAACACTGGTGCTGGTTCTCAGGGCCAGCGCGCCTCTTTTGCCACCAAACTCTCCAATGCAGTCTCTATCTCTACTGTCCTGTCTGGAAATTACGCTTCCAAGGGCTTCTACGACGCTTCTTACATGTAAAGCATAACACAAACAGGACGCTGAGTCAACATGTACATCAGATCTAGACATTATTCCATTCCGTGTACATTTTCGGGTCAAAGGAAGCAGTAGTCTATCTAAATAAACACTTGCAAGCACCTGTTTCAGGAAATTAGTATATATTGTTCCATTCGAGGGTAGAACTCTTGCCAGGTCTCCGCTTTCTATCGATTTTGAAATTATTATTGAAACACGGATCTAACGCGTTGCACTTCCGCTACTATATACATTACCCCCTTCTTAAACCTCTCGGCCTAATCTTCATGGCTTCCTTTGGAGTGATACTGTGAGCAGTTGCGTGTGAGGCGCGTGATGTGAGCTGTTGCGGTGATGGTGATACGTAAGAGTAAGTGATCTGAACGTAGTGAGATATTTATTATTCTTTAGTTCACTTCTTATTAGAGTTACAAAGGTTATTATTACATATGACGCCGAAAAGATACTATGTTTTCTCTGTTAATATCAGCCCTAAGCCACGAATCTCAACTACAAATGCCACATCTAGCTCACAACTTAAACATTACACCAAAATGCCTCACTAGTTGTTGCATCGCTTTGCCGATAGGAAAACCGAGATGGTGAGTATTTGGACGGCCTTGCAAGCAAAATACTCAAGACTATAGCCAAAGCATCTTTCTCTATTTTGCATGCAGTGTCTTATCTGCAAATGTTGCCTTGTATATGATATGGCATGATAGTTTGCCCATCCAGTCATAAAGCTAGCTTGACCATACTATGCCACGATTACTACTGCAGTCCTGGTAGCTAAGTCAACTGGAATAGCACCGAAGACCTCACGGATATGACAGCATATTTGATAAGAAAGCAGACTCAGTGATGAAACAACCGAGCTCGAGAATTAACACTTTGACTCTAGACAAGCTACAGGACCAGTAGACCAGTGACAGTGATTGCACAGACAAATCGAATTTGACAATAAATACTACCGTAATGACAGGATGAAGAATAGCCCAAAATAAGAATCCTCCAATGCGAACAGGAAAGCTGGCAGTAGGGACCGACTATGGTGTTACTTCGATCTCACCAGGTGCACTTTGTTTCAGTGTAGACGTACGTCCAGCATCTCTGGCACACGCCTTGCCAGCAACCCGCGGAGCCACCACAAGCCTTAGATGAGTCCTTGGTTCTCTTGAAACATTTCTTTGTACCACCCGAATACACAATGTGCGCCCTCAGCTTGCCGTCGTCAATACAGATCTCCTTGACCCAATCATACTTGGTCTTTCGACAGCCGTCTCTGAAACCACCACCGAGGGGGTACATCTCGCCGTCGTCGCCGAAATAAGCAGAGCTATAATTCGTGAGAATCTGCGGTCCCGTGGTGACATAGGTCTCGATGCGGGCGCCATCAGCGGCACCGAGCAAGGAAAGTGCGAAGGCCGCGGTTGGAAGAGTGAACTTCATGGTGACTTTAGAGTTTGTGAGCCTTGAGTTGTGTCAGTGAATAAATGTAGTGAGATCACCGACTTGTAGAGAGACCAAGTGTCGAATTGTGGAAGGTTCGTTGTAATTGGTAAGTTAGATCGGGAGATGATGAAGAATCTGGAGAAACAAACAAATATACAGAGGTTTTCGATCCCTTATATAGAGAAACTGTAGATTGGATGACCACGTGTTCCTGTTAACGTACGTGAACTATCGTGACATAATTCTTCAATGACTCAAGTTAGACTCTTGAACATGGCGGCCGACTGTGCCATAAAACAGCCCATGCACTCCATAACCATTAGCCCCTGCCATGCAAGGTTCAACGTAAGACATATGTGGGTTTCTGAATAGCTTCACTGATGTTGGCCGAAGGTTACGGAACCTCGGCATAGGCTTCTACGAAATCATTGTTCTGGACCTAAACAGCGAGGGGCGCGTTACCAGGGCTTTGGCGCGCTGTTAACTATGTTGAGATATCAGTCATGCCATCAGGTGGCGATATGTCTTGGCCAACTCGAAACCAACAGCTTTATCGCTCGCGGTATGCCCGTCAACCCTACTGTCTCGCCAACCATAAGTGGATACAAAGAGGCACAGACTGACGGTATTGCCACTTCGACGGTTAAATCCAGGCAGCCTTTTCACCTCTTAAGTTACTGAAACACTGTGTATCAGATGGTCAGAACGCTCAGTATATGGTGGATTAGTCTCTGCGAAGGCCTGAACATTGGATGTCGAGAGCCCGCTTGATTCTCTTTTACTTTTGTCAAAGACAGAAACAATCAATCTATCAGCTATGATTAGCATATTGTTTGCAATAGCTAATTCGGTCTTGATTTCTAGTTCAATAACTTGTGCGTCCTTCACCTTCCTTTCCCATGGCTGAAAGGGGCTCCTTGGCATATCGCCGCATAACCCGTTTAACCTTGCGCAAAAGTCTTGAAAGATCAACAGAGTTGAATAACCTCCTGCCAATAATTTCAGCATGCATTACTAGTTCGACAGGGAGTAATGGCCCGATTTGCTTTATTGTTGTTGGTCGTGTCTCTCGTGCAAGGTCATCTGATAACCCCTGTAAATATATATGTATGTTGGTTCCGTCAATTTCTAAGCGAGGTTGCTGGTTAAAAAGGCTCGAGGGCCTAGACTTTGATTCGGGGCCCTTCAGGAACTTTAGTTGTAATTATCCGGTGGGGCGACGACATTTAGATACCATCCTGATGCTTGTTCACCACAAAAATCGTTCTGATTATCGTGGTTAGTTTTTCACATCGGCTTCGCTCTGCAATTCGAATCTGACTTGCACCTGGCAGCTTCTGTTGTATTCCTGGAAAAATCTCTTCATTTCTGAATTCAGACTTCGTGAATGGTTTGGGGATGGGACAGGCTTGGCTAACCTGTTCGCACTTCGATCGGAATGAAAACGGAGTGCCCAACTCTTCGCTTCCTACAACAAGCCTCACAGCCCATCGTCAGTCAATGTCTTTCGTCGTGGCGTTAGTTTTCCGGCATTAACTGGAAACATCCAATGCCGTGCTGGTTCCAGTTAACAGTTGAAGAAGCCGGAGTTAACTTCAAGGCAATTCCCAATCCAAAGCGCGGAACGTTTGTAAAACCAACACAACGCTCATCATTGTGTGCTGACAGTTCTATTTGTCGTACGGCATTTGGCCTTCAGATTGGAGCAAGCTCAAATGGCACGTTGTCTACGAGCAGGTACTCGGTGTTTCAATTCTTAGCAGTAAATGCCAAGGATTTGCCAAACCAAACGAGAAAGCCAGCAAATATCTGCTGCCACAGGCTGATGCTGATACAGGATTGCAATCAAAGGGACACTATCACGGTCGAAAGGCAAGTATCAGTATTGCCACCATCGAATTTATTTAGACTAATTAACTTGAGCATACACCTCGTTGACAGCTATTCATATCCTACTTCACCCAATCTGAACTACAATTTCTGCAAATGGAATGCAATGGTATGCAAACTATAACAGCCTTACTTGTCAAAGAAGAACTGTCCAACGCTTAAGCCTTGCTGGAATCGGCAACTGCAGGCTCGATGTGGACAATGTTGGCATTGGCATCGGCCTCGAAGAGCTTCTTCTGGGTAGAGGTCTTGACTGGGTTGCTGGACGAGAAGATGTGGTCGAGTTCTTCGAGAGTTCGGTTCTTGGTCTCGGGCACGAGGAAGTAAAGAATGATGGACTGGCAGACACACCAGACGCAGAAGACAATGTAGGTCTTCCAGGCAATGTTCTTGAGAGCGACGGGGATACCGAACTGCATGACAAGCATGGCAGCGTTGGTGAAGAGAGAGCTGAAAGCCATACCCTTGGCTCGGATCTCGTAACTGAGTACCTCGACGGGGTAGAGGGCCTGGAGGGGAGTCCAACCAACGGAGTAGAAGATCTGGAAAAGGTAAACCCAGGCCAGGATGGCCTTGCTGACAGGGCCGGTGACAGCGTCTGTCTGCGCCTTATCGTCGAGATCAGTAATGTTGGCGATAGAGGCGGGAACAGTCACGCCGACCCAGCACAGAGCGCAAACAAGGTTGACAACGAGAAGCATGGGGCGACGGCCAACAGTATCAGTAAATCCAGCACCAATTGAAGCGAAGACGATCTGGACGGCATTCATGCCCAAAGCCACCTTGGTCTGCGTCTTGGCACCCTTGATGCCGGCAGTATCGAGGAAAGCGCTCAGGTAATAGGAGACAATGCTGTTTCCTGCCCATTGGCCGAACAGGGAGACGAGACAGTTGCAAGTCAGTCGGTAGATGGAAGCCTTGTTGCGGAACAGGGCGCGGTAATCCCACCATCGCTTGTCACTGCCGTCCATCTCAAGGTACTCCTCATACTCGTGGAGCTGGAGCTTCACCCATTCGCTGTCAGGGTTTCCATGTCCGTGGAGTTTCACAAGATTCTCAGTCGCAAGTTCCTTCTTGCCGCGGGTGTACAACCATCGAGGTGACTCGGGCAGTAGCATGGAGAAGAAGAAGATAACACAGGGGAACATGAGCTGGAGACAGACAGAGATCATCCAAGAGGTGTTAGTTCCCTCGTAGTCCAAGCCTCCGAGGGCAGCGCTGCTGGCAACGAGAGCACCAACAGGCCACATCACGTTGTACAATCCAGTGATGATACCTCGGTGAGCAGGGTGAGAGACCTCGACGACATAGGTAGGACCAGCTGCGGCGGCGATGGAGACACCAAAACCGAGGAAGAAGCGACCGGCCATGAACTGATCGACACTGGCGGTCTTGATACAGGCAATCTGGATAATGATGCCGATGATGATGATGAACGAGCCAATTGCCATGCCAGCCCGACGACCCCAGGTGTCAATAGCAGGACCAACAGCGGGGATCGCGACGACGGAACCGATCTGGTACATGGAAGTGACGATACCTAACGGTGAAAGACATATCAGTTTCACGATCAGTTTTTGGGGCGAACCGACGAAGACATACCAGCACCGATACCCTTGTTATCGACATCAAAGAACTTCTTGAAATCATCGTTGGCGAGGAGTGTACCGAAAAGCGAACCATCGTAACCGTTGGCGGTAGAGCAGCAGAAGGCTACCATACTGGCGAAGATAAGGATAGGAGCTGCCATCTTAGGCGGGGGCTCCTTGATCATGGCCTGTTGGAAGGCCTCGTCACCAATGGCCGTCTTGACGATGGCGACCTCGTGTTTCGGCTACCCCAAAGTCAGTATTTGCTCAATTGCGTTGCTGAGCGGAGAGAGACGCACGTTCTTCTCATCGTGCCTATCGCTGTGAATGGATTCGGATCCCATGTTGATGTTTCAGCGCCGACGCTGTGAATTACCTTTCTGGGTGCTTTGTTGATTGATGATTGAGATGGGTCTGAGCAGGAAACAAGACTCTGGGGTCCAAGATGGATCAAGGGAATATATATTAAATTTGGAGATGCTGGGGATGGTGGTGTTCATCTGCATCGCAAATTGAGTCCGTCCGTGTGCCTACCAACTGCAACACAATGGAACACGGTCTGCAGATCCGATACAACCCACAAAGATCTGAAAGGGCTGCTAAGTCTGTCTGTCCAGGGCCACGGATCGACGGTCAACCTTCCGAGAGCTGAATCGAGTGCTACACTCTTACGGCCTAGACTGATCTGACCAGAACGGCCAAGTCCTATCCCTGAACGCGAAATTCACGTGGGATGGGGAAGCGAGAATTCGGTGTTGACGCACCAAGAGTCTGATTCGCTATCCGATAATGCAGTCATGTGCGCTGGGCCCAGATTCGGGTGTGCCAGCGGCGCTTAACACTCGCTCATTCGATGAGTAGTGATCGTGCTTCTGTCGGCTCCGTGGTCCGCCTTGCATCTAACGTGCTCTGTCTTCCCTGGAATTTGGTCGGCTCACTTTGCGGGCAGCCGAGGTGGCTCTTACGATTCCCCGTGGAGAGGGATGCGGGTTAGACGTGGAGGCCAAAATTACTGTCCCCTCGTGCTTATTCTGTTTAAGGTAAGGAGGAACTCTTTGTGTTGGCCGGCCCGGGATCCCGTTGAGTGATTGGTCGAGATCCGTGCTGCTGAAAGTGGACAAAAGTTCCAGACCGCGAGCCTACTATGAATGGGATGAGATTAGGGGAATCTGCGGTGTCCTTTAATGCCATTAGAGTTTATTTTCAAGATTTACGAGTATTCTAAAGGGTTCATGCCCCAGATGATGACTCTTTTCTCCACAAGTTTATCGGCTTGATCTTCGTGACCTTCGATCTCACGATAAAGTTGGTCAAAGCAGTGCTTATTTCATGAGCTTTCATGGTCAAGACAAGCTTACTCCCCCGCATTCCAAGCGACCAATTCTCCACGAATAATAGTCTCGTTTACGGCCCGACTCCTCCGACCCCATGGCACTTTGATCCCCAAATAAGAAAAGACACACGCGGAAAAAGCGGGATTGTAACCCTCCGCAATGATCTGGGGTAAGCTTTTCTCTTCTCCAGTCACAGGTGCCGAATGGGTCCGCATGTTTACCAATGAACGAATAAATCGACGGAAGTCGAAGACCACCTTGCCGGGCTCAACAAGGTTAGCCTCCGAAATCGTTTGACAGATCAAGGCGGCAGCGCCTTTGACGAGCAGCGGTAACGGTTTTCCATCGCTGGCTGTTGATCGGCTTGATGGGATGACATTCCGAATTTTCACCTGAGGACACTGCTTTTCATACAGCGTGACTGACAGCGGCTGGTCCGCACCGAAAAGAGGTCATTTCGTGGGTTAGGGTTGATGACTGACCCAGAACAACTCGGCTGCCCAGGCCGCCCAGAGGCTGGGCCGATATCCCGTCAAGGATGCCTCTCTTGGCCTGCTTGGCCGATTCTAGATTATGAACAGACTATTTCCAAGCATCAGATTTGTGTCTTTGGGGGCTCATGGAGATCTCTATTGGGCAACTATGCTACCATTCCGCACCTTATCTTATCATCCCATGATGTGACTGGGCTCATGAGTCCTAGGGTTAAAGTTCTAGTCCGACTGTGCCTCAGGTTGATCTCGAACTTGTCAGAAATAGCGAAATTTGTACAATCTCGGTGCTTGCCGAAGCATTCGAGACTTGACTCAGAGTCACGTTAATCTCGTATCAGTCTCCAGTCTAACTATCATTTCTCAGCGTCTTGAACTTGAATCAGACGACCTTCAAACGGCAATGGGCATTTTGGTGATTGCAATTCTCGTGATGCTTATGATGATCAAGCGCTTTGGTGAAAGGCAGCATCCAGCTCACTAAACAGCAGCGTAGCAATGTCAAAAGCATCAGCTACTCGGCAGTAGCTTAGCTACAGCCAAGCGAAGGCTTGCCGACATAGCCGCGTAGATCTCCAAGTGGCCTTTCTCAAATGAGTATAAATACAACGATCTATTCTCATAATGGTGTGGAAGCGCTTGCAGGACTTTGGAACATGCAAGCATGCGCTGGGCCTCTCTGGGGTAAGATCTTGGCGCCCAGAGCCTGGGTAGGCCGACTTTCCGCTTCTTTGGATTCCAATCAACAGGATTCGATGACCTGAGAGGCGTTCCCGAGACGATGCCCTCGTCTTTGGGTGGATGCACGGGGCGGTGATCCTGGGACTCGAACTTTGATGTCTGGTGGCTCAACCGTGAGACCGTTTGCTCGATCAACGGTCCAGACTGAAAAGTTTTTACTGGCTTTGATTTTGTGGCCAAAAAGGTCTCGTTAATGGAAGGTTTGTCACATGAGCTGCTCAAAAGACTCGTTCACCAGGCCACTCTGCGTAGTGCCAAGCCGTCTGTCAGAGTGTCTTAGTATTCAGAAGCCAATTGTCTGTGGTACAGTATAGCAAGGGTAATGTAGGACTTTCATCTTGATCATTCCGATTTCTGAAAGCCCTCCAATGTACAGTTGAAGCAGCTATGATGACCATTTGATGGCATAGAGCAACAACTTTTGAAGAGAAATTAGAAGCCCAACAATACATTATTATCCCTAAACATCAAGAAGACTCTACAAGAGCCAGGACATCATAGATCGAATTTCCCATTTTATGTCACCCAAATGGGCGGATATCTTTTGAATTGCTACGCAACAACTCATTTTTTGAAAGTTGGCTGCTTCAGTGAGAGCTTTGGGAAATGTTATGACGCTAACAGATAAGATCGAGTTTGGTGTAGAAACGAGCATTATCTGTTAAGACACAAGCTCAACAGTCATGATTGTTAGTATTTTTGACGCCGGATACTTAAAGTTAATACGAGAAGAATTACTACAGGTTTCTCTTGTACTTACCATTATATTGGAATGTTTGTTGGGAGTATTATTAAATGTTAAATGTTGTTCAGGGTAAGTTATTGCTTGCAAAGTCCAACACCACGATAAGGTTAAGATAACGATGGTGTCAGGAGCAGAACATGTAGAGAGAGATTGATTGACGGGGATCCTAATGACAGCCAAGTCTTTAAGCGAACCCACTTTCCGCTTTCCGGGCTATTGGCTGAATGCCCTGCCAACAGCACTTTGACGATTCTTTGTTCGACTTGTGAAGTAAAATATTTGCGTGCAATTGCCTTCCTTTGTTGACAGGGTGACCTCAAAAGATAAGATAAGATAAGCAATGGCGCGAAAAGGTCGCGTCGCGCTTCACGAGTTGCAATGCTGTTCATTATTGGTTGAAACGAACGCGTCCTCTTGGAGGGACCCAAGTCCATGCCTGTCCCAGAAATGGCACCAGATATGGCTAGAGTTGGACAAACCCTCAGGACAAGCAGCAGGCGACTTGATAGAGGCCTCTGCCGCCACTTGTTCGACAGTCAGAAAGCGCAAGAGGTGATATGTAGTCATTCAAGTGAATAGCATTACTTACCAGGGTTGTCGTAGGGCTGTGCATCCTCGATTGACGATCAAATGCCGAGTGACAAAGTTTAGAGTTTGCCTGAGACTTTATGGAGCTTATTTGCGAATAAAAGTCGTTTTACCTCTGTGTTGCCTTTCGACTGCTGCGAATCATCGTCTGACTTACTCGATTCGGTGGCCATTTCGACGCTACCAGACAAGCATCACGGTAATCGGCAAATCCGATCATTGGTCTAACGCTTACCCTCTGAATGCTCAGCCCTAATGGTGAAAGCGTGTATGAGTCGACCAAAAATATGTCGATAGACTTACTGATTTTGGCACTTCAATAGATATTGATGATATTCAGTCATCATTTACGTATATATATGTCTTGACCTTGGCTATCTTCTCAGCGATACCAGAATACTTCATTTTACTCCTAATTCCCAGACCACTTATAAACACAAACGCATCATGGGCATTCTAAGAGACACGATCGGCTCAGCCGTAGACGCTGCAGCAGAGAGTAGTCAGAAAAAGAGGTCCCCTTATAATTCAAGGCAAATGCCATCAACACGACGAAATCCGTCGCCTTATGATGCAATTCCATCCTCGTCTCAAGGAGGTCAGCCACGCACAAGGCAAAATCATAACCAGAAGTCGAAGGATCGGTCGCCTGAGACAGAGAATTTCTCTGCTCGAGATGGCTTCAGCAGCCAGCAACAGCCTGGATGTCGCTATAACGACGAACCGCCCTCATATTCACTGCACGCTTACAATGCACCCTTGAGCAGTCGACCTAGAAGCAGCCAGATGCCTTCACAAAGCAATGTCTATCAACATCCATCATATAGTTTCTCTTCCCCTGAGACCATGTCTACGGATACACGATTCTCCTCCGGCCATCCGTCCTTCCAAAACACCGAGTTCCGACCTCTGATTCTCCCACAGATCGCATTCGGAGCAGGAGAGCCCTTCCTACGTGGTTATAGCTCCGAAATCAGCAGGTACGGTATCACACGTGATCAATTCCTTCAAGTCGTGGATGAGATCAATCTCGCCCGTACACCCAACCCAGAGGCACAATTGTTCCAAAAGGGTGCCAACATTGCCGGGTGGTTTCTGTAAGTTACTTAGTTCAATCTGTACGGCATTCTAAATTGACAATCTATCCGTCAGGCCTGGTATTGCCAGTATCGGCTCTATGGCAGGTCAAGCCGGCATTGGTCTTGCTACGGCGTTCGGCCATGCATCGATAGTTTCAAAGGCCTTATCAAAGGCCAATATGGAGCTATTTGCCCCCAATGGACTCGAGATATGGTACGTATTTCTTGCAGTCAAGGGGCTCATGCTAACAAAGCTCTAGTATCATCAAGACCCAAGACCTTGATACGGAACTGTGCATCTCCTCCCATGGAATACGAGATGTGCCGTATACCACGTCAGCAGTTGATAGACTGAGCACTTATGGACCTCGAATTGCCTTTGTGAATGATATCCTACCAGAAAGATCAGACATGGGACGACAAGACCCTCTTGCCATGGCTGGTCGAGCACTCAACAAAAGGTCAAACAAGAGGAAGGCCCAAGACGCACAGGAGAAGCTAGACAAAGGCGAAAGGAAGGGCAAAGGAACAGGACGACTTTTTAAGTCATATGATGACATTGAGTGGGTGAGTAACCATTGCGGCTACGATATGTCGAAGAGAGTACTGATCTATTCTTTTAGCTTGTGGTGAAGCTAGCACCTCCTATGAGCGCTGGACAATTGTATTAAGTTAGGGAAACGAAGGGCGTCAGGTTAGATCCACTGTAGGTTGTATTTTGAAGCGAGTTGCGGGTTCGATTTGAATAGACTGAGATATAATGGAAGTAAGAATTCAAGGCGAACCAGGCTTGTGTAAAAAGCCGTTTCTACTGAGGCTTTTCACAATTGGACTCGAAGCAGTCATCCATTGGAGTTTGTTCCGAACTTAGCAGAATCGCCCCAAAGCATCATGTGGTCGCTAGGCTACGTGCTGTGCCACCCTGTCTGTTCGGAAGATCCTGATGGTGACCTTATTCTTGTCACTCAAATCTCGCCTAGCACGCCCTAAACCGTCCAACAGCTTGTTTCTGATGCCAACTGCTAAATCGAGCAATATGACCTTTCCCCCGTATTCCTGATAGTGTTGGCTCCATCATCAATGTTGGGACTGTAGGTACCAGAAGGCCGGGGACCCCATTGGATGCCCCGTTGGTGAGCAACAGTTTGACTCGCCAAAGTAGAATAAGCTAATACCAATGGCCAACAGGGTGTTGCATTGCGACAGGCTGCTGCCGAGCGTGTTATTGTATAGCTCATGATTCGGGCGACATCAAGTGCCTGGCTGAGAAGTCCACTTGCCAGGCAGGACCTACATGAGATGCATCCTGTCACTCATTTGATTCGTCCCAGCGTATTCAGCATACGGCTGTGCTGAAGCGATGATGTTGACCGGGTATCTCAGCCACTCGCAGTGTTGAATCGACGCAACGAGTGCCAACCTGAGCTAGGTAATCCGAATATTACGTCGAAACACGTGCCGGATATAGTAGGCTTTTCAAATGGCGGGACTTTCGGCTAGTAAGCTGACGGTCCGCAGTAGTCGATCACTCCATGCCGCTATGCCCGTATGGTGACGGGAAGAGAGGGCTCTTGAAGTACCTCAAATGAATGTTAATATTTAAGGATCAAGAATGTGTATAAAATGGTCGAGGCACTGCACAATCGAATTTCCTCATACTGCATCAAAGCCTGTTATCAAAACACCTCAACATTATTCTAACACAGCAAACTATCAACATGAAATTGAACAACGCCGCCCTCCTCGTCATTCTGGAGTCTCTCCAATCGGTAAGTCCCGTATTTATTGGAGATGCAACATATACTAATGTTACTGTTCAACAGGATGTTGCAAATGCCCTTCCATCAGATGTAAACTTACGCCGCAGTCATGGCTCTAAGAACGACACCATGCTACAAATCATCCCGGATATTGACTTCAACTTCAACGTCATGGCGACCTTGGCCACAGCTCCCTACCAAGGGGCGGATATCGGGGAGATCCTCATCGCGGCGAGTCAGATCAAGACGGGCGATTTCGAAAGCTACTACGAAGCGTACTACAATCTTGCGACTCGTGTTCACAACCAAGCAAAGGCAATCGACTGCAAGAGGCATCCTGTTTCTGCAAGAAACGCGTTCTTCAGGGCCTCAACCTATTATCGCTCTGCTGATGCATTCCTGCATGGGAACTGGAGTGATCCTAAGATCATGTCGCTTTGGAAGCAGCAGGCCGATGCCTTTGACAAAGCAATGCAGCTCCTGCCCATTCCCGGCGAGCGTGTTGAGCTACAGGCTGACAACTTTACTGTCCCTGCTATCTTCTTCAAGACGGACAAGCCTGGTCGTCGTCCTACTGTCATCCTGGGTAACGGATATGATGGCTCCATGGAAGACCTGTATCATGCCATGGGCGAGGCGTTGACACAGAGAGGCATGAATGCTATCGTCTATGAGGGACCAGGACAGCCAACCGTCCGTCGGTACCAAGGTCTTGGCTTTATCCCTGAGTGGGAAAAGGTCGTCACACCGATTGTTGATTATGCGCTTTCTCGAAATGATGTCGACGGCAGCAAGCTTGCGCTAATGGGATTCTCGTTTGGCGGGATCCTTGCGCCTCGTGCCGCAGCCTTTGAGCATCGTCTAGCAGCAGTGATCGCCCTCGACGGGATCTTCGATTTCGGCGAAGTAATGTTCAAGCAGTTTGGACCGGAAATTACTGAGCTATTCAAAGCTGGCAAGAAGAAGGAGGTTGACGAAGAGGTCGCTCTGGTTCAGAACAACGCGAGCACGCCGTCGACTCTGCGATGGGGCATCGATCAGGGAGAGTGGTCATTCAAGACTCACTCGGCCTACACGTTGCTGGAGAAGTCCCAATGGTTCACCTTGAAGGGCATCGTGAACAAGATCAAGGCGCCTGTTTTTGTAGGAGATGGCCAGAATGATATGTTCTTCCCTGGGCAGGCGAAAGAGTTGACGGAGCAGCTTGGAGGTCGGGCGACGTATCATCTCTTTGAGACGGCTTCGGGGGCTGGACTTCATTGTCAGGAAGGGGGTTACGTGTTGATGAACCAGGTTTCGCTTGATTGGCTCGAGGATGTTTTTGCGAATCAGACCAGGCATAGCTGAGTGTCTGATCAGCAATGGGCCTACTGATACTCCGCCCATTGTGCATCGCCACTTTGAAGAACCTTGACCCATTAGACTAGTTAATTGACTCCGGTTTCGCTTTCTACTCATTGACAATGGAATGAAGCTGCTTCGACTTTGGATAAAGCGGAGATCGTTGACGTTGTTTGGTTGAACGACAGAGAATTGCCGGCACTCGGCAGAGCCCTGGGGTGAGATGACGCAGGGATCAAATGGCTTAGCGAAGGCCTCCAGTGCATTTGGCTTCTGATAGGTGCCGACTAGCCGTGCTTATCACTAAGCGGCCTAATGTTATGCCAAACGATGAGCTTATCCTAATCTGGTGGGCATTTCGACGCTAAGGAAGCAGACCCAAGAATCACCAAATACTTCAATATTTCGTCGAAACATTCGCCTTTTCTAACACATCCAACTATCATCGACTCCGTCATACAGCTCTAGGGTCTGCCACCAAGCACCAGAATTACCGAGTGGACTAACCTGAAGAGCTTCCAACAGCCAATAAGAGACCCGTCATCTGATCATGGTCTTCTCCGGCAAACCTTCGCGAGCATGCGAACCCTGTCGAGAGAAGCGCAGAAAGGTATGGTCCGTATGCATGTTTCCTTCTTAAACATCTAACACTCGACAGTGTGATCTAAAAAAGCCCTCCTGCTCAACATGCATGCGGATGAAAATCTCATGTTTTGGTTATCGAGACGTTCACTCAGTAAAGATCAAAGACCAAACCTCAGCCGTCATACGGAAAGTACAACGTCAGAGATGTATCAACACACAAGCAAGCCCCGATTCACATAGCTCATTCAGCGATTACAACTCCCCGGACCAGTCAATTAGCCACAGCGACATGGAAGTAGACTGTCTCCGAATCTCAAGTCCCCCCGAAGAACTTGCACTAGGGTACTTCCTTTTTGTCTTCACAAAGTCCGGCCCATTCACGTACCTTCATGAACACACAACTACTCTCGCCATCGATGATGACATAATACAGGCCATTCACGCCCCGGCTCTCGCCTCTCTAGCTCTCGAACATCGCCGTGTGGACCTATTACGTGCAGCCCGTTACCACTACTCCAAAGCCTTGACTCGGACAAACCAAGATCTAAGCGATCTCCAAGTGGCCGTCCTCGACAAGACCCTTCTTCGTGTGCTGTTGCTCTCAACCTTTGAGGGATTAGTCTTCGAAGGTCGAGGCTCAACGAGAAACTGGGAGCTCCACGTGCAAGGTTCATTAAGACTTTTGGTGATGCGAGGAAGACAACAATTCCAGACTGAATTTGGGCGCAGACTGTTTCACCATACAGCCATCAATGTGTTGACAAATTGCATAATGCAATCAAGCCCGATAGCAGACGATTTTTTAGAACTCTTCGATTATGCCCTTTCCGACCAGTCGGGACTCGATATATCGAGGACTCACATGATTGGATTTGTCTGTCAATTCGCCAAGCTGTCTGGCAGAAAGGACATGTTGGCGACGGACTTTGTGAGGGAGTGCATGGACCTTAACCAGAAGGCCATCGCGTTCGTCGATACATTCTTCCAACAACTGCCGTACGAGATTATCAATGTCACTTCCGAGGAAGACCGACAGAATGCCCCTGGCACGGAGATCTGCGCCTACAAAGATACTATACACAGATATCAGTCTCAACAGTCAGCTCGTGTCTACAACACCGCTAGGCTCATGCGATTGACAGTCAACGAGTGGATATTCACCGTCTTCGATCGAAATCCCCATCAAGTCATCCTCAATGAACCCGACGAAGATGATCCCCTTAAAGCCACCTGGAGCCAGCTTCCCATCAAGGCCGCACTGCAAGCCAGCGATGTAATTGACGACATGCTAGCCAGCGTTCCATACTCGCTAGAGCTGCTGAATACACCGTTCCGAACAGCTTCACGATATGTGGTCTGGCCACTTGCAAACGCTGCAGGATCTGAAGTTTGCCCTCCACCTGCGAGGCTATACATCATCGATCGGCTGAAAGAGCTGGCTGTCAAAGCAAACCTTGACCAGGCTATGCAAGCGGCGAATATGCTGGAGGAGAGAGTGCCGTTAGAGGACTGGCAAGTTAGCCTTGATGGCAAATGGTATGTCGGCATGCTAATGACTCTTTAACAGGATGCATCTCCTTCATCTCTCGTGATGCGCGGAAAGAAAAGTATTTGGTCACATGGAAATAATCGTATAATTGCATGGTTACTTGTTGCGAAATCAGCCCACGTGGGCACTCGTGTATATAACGGACTCATGCCGAACGGGCTCACGTATAATCTACTGCGCGCCCTTATCAAAGACGTTACTGCAAGGAATAATTGCGCAATTCGCATCCGCAAGAGAAACCCGTCTAACTTTAAGCTACCGAGTAATAGCCCTATGGGCTTGGCTCAATGAATGATCTACTAATGTGCTTCGACCTGAGTTGTACCCACTACGGAGCCGCATGTCGGACCCGAGTCAGTGGTTCCGCAAAGAGATGATACAACACTAAACTCCAACGAGAAACGGTTTTATCACTCTCTGCTGTTAAGAGTGTGCAGGCGAATGGCCCTCCATATTTATCAAAGCGACGGGAGATCATCGTGGAACATCATCTCGGATGAGTTAGAGTCTTGGGGGCATTAAATATCTTGCATGACCCAGCCGTGCGGTTCGATGGAATCTCCAGGATCTATCCGAGAAAGCCAACTAGCAGGGCAATGACGCCCTTGAATCGACATATTGTGGCAACTTTCATTATGTGATTGCTAGTCCGTATGGCGAAGAGCGAGGAGTGGATAGGTTCATGTGAGAAAGTCGAACGCCTTTCATGCAAGACAGGTTCTGGAAACCCAGAAACAGTCACACATGGTCTCAAAATGAGAATGGCTCATGCTTGCAGATCCACAGTAGCCATTCTCCCCTGCAAACCTAAGATATTGACCCTGTAGGTCACCGGGCATCTTGCCGGCACCCGATTATTGACAGATCCTGCATGCATATTTAAGAGCATCGAAGGACGCCAAGATGATAATTTACATTTGCTCTTACATTCCTATTCATCATCTATCGCCACTCGTCTTTGTGCAAACGACAACATGAGTGACGAGAAGCAAGTCGACCTCAAGGTCGCTAACGCAAGCTCCAGTAGCTCACTCAACGAGGGCGCTGTTATCTCTGGCCGAGCTGCAGATGAGACTCTTGATCTTATCGAGAAGCACGGACATGAAGTTGGGGAACTTACTCCCGAGATGAAGAAGAAGCTCAAGCGCAAGATTTACATCCACGTCCTTTTGCTTGTCACGTTCATCGACTTTATGCTCTATGTAAGGAGGACAGATCGCTAATGATGATTGGCGCTAACACCCAGGTTCAGGTCGATAAGAGCACGCTGGGTCAAGCTACACTCCTTGGGCTCTTCAAGGATACCGGTCTCAATAACTCCGAGTACAACAACTTGAACTCCCTCTTCTACACCGGTTAGTCATCTCATTCTGTGCAATCAACACAGCTAACCCTTTCAGGTTACATTATTGGTCAGATTCCTGGACAACTTCTCATTCAAAAACTACCGCTGCGCACGTTCATCTCAGGAATCATCTTTACATGGGCTGTTATTGTCCTCCTCCACTGTGTGGCCCAGAGCTATGGAGCCCTGATCCCTCTTCGCTTCTTCCTCGGGTTCGTCGAGTCCGCGGTCATCCCAGCTCTTGAGATTACGATGTCCATGTTCTTTACGCCTGAGGAGCTCCACCAGGTCCAGCCTCTATTTTACACTTCTTGCATCGGCTCGCCCATGTTCACTGGCCTTGTTTCGTACGGTTTGCTTTATAGCAAAGTCAGCACTAGCCCTTGGAAATTCTTCATGATCATCACTGGAGGCATATCCCTCGTTCTATCAGTGATCACCTGGTTCTGGTATCCCAATAACCCTGCAACTGCATGGTTCTTGACCACTGAACAGAAGGTCCATACGATTCGTCGCATTCATGAAACTACCCGCAGCTCGATCGAGCAGAAGACCTTCAAGAGGCATCAGTTTTACGAGTGTTTGAAGGATCCTATTTCCTGGCTGTTCGCCTTCTCGGGCTTCACACTCATGCTGGCCAACAATCTCCCTTACCAGCAGAGTTTGCTCTTCCTGGACCTTGGAGTTTCTCCATTAGGATCGACCCTCGTCTGGGTCGCTTCTGGCGGGTTTGCAATTCTTGCATGCATAACAGCCTCGCTTCTGATACGCTTCTTCCCTGGTCATAGCGCTTGGTGGGCTGCACTCTGGTGCGTACCTTGTATCGCAAGTAGTATTGGTATGGTCACTATTCCATGGGGCAACACTATTCCTATGCTTGCATGCCTTCTTCTCCCCCCCAATTGCTTCGCGCAAACATGGATCATCTCTGTTGGCTGGGTATCGTCCAGTTGTGCCGGTCATACAAAGCGACTCACCCGAAACGCCATGTTCATGGTGCTCTATGGAATCTCAAATATTATCTCACCGCAGCTGTGGAAGACCGGAGGGCCGCGTTACTATCCTGCGTGGATCGTCCAGATCGTGGCCAGTTTCACCTTGACGCCCATTCTGCTAATAACGATTCGGTTCATCCTCTCTAAGAGAAACAGGGAGCGACGACAGTGGATTGCCGAACAGGAAGCGCTCGGTAACCATGGTGAAGGATATGTCGAACAGGTTGTGGATGGCGAGACTGTGAAGGTCAAGGTGGATGTTTCGATGCTGGACTTGACTGATCTGGAGAATAAGTACTTCCTCTATCCACTGTAGTTGACATTAGATATTGTCTTTATAGATTGAGCTGAGAATGTGTATTTTCTGCTGCTTGCTTAGAAATGGCACATTCAAGTCAACGATGGTGAACCTTGATAGGTAGTCGAGCGCCATGTGTACTCAGACTCACAATCTCACTGCTTGAATTCTTAAATGCTGGACAGATCACGAGGCTCTCTTAGTTCTGCAATCAATCTTAAGTGGTTTCCTGATATGGTAGGTGGCAATCAAGCACAGATCTGTAGCCTCCGCCTTAGAGCGACATCTCAACAAGCCCCACCACGCCCAACTTGAACATCCGCCCTGGCTAGACATGACCTCTCACTAGCTCACTCAATCCAGAACAAGGGCCACGCGCAGATTGTCGTCGAATCTTTGCTTCCAGAATGTCAAGAGGTTATTTATCGATCGGCGACTGATAAGATGTCGCACCAAGGCGGGTGATGCAGCGATGCGGCGACATCATGGTGCTCGAATCTCAACGCCCAAGATCCACATGTTCCGTGGGGTTCGTTCTGGAACTGGGGTAGAAGGGAATGGCGAAGACATCTCACTAAGCTATTATATAATGGATATCGAATTTTGTGATTCCATGACTCCACATGTTCGCCTTTCATCGACAAGATGCACAATCACTCGTACGTTGCCCCGAGTATTCGGACATGACTTGCCATTTCAGATGGCCCGAGATCGGCTGCCCAGAGGAGTGAAAAGGAAGCTCTCTCGCCGTCTGGTTCCCAAGCGGCCGCACTCATGTCATTCACACCATGACGAACTACATGACCATGGATATTCAAGCCAAGACGGACCCTCACCCCGAGGTAAACGAATCGACCCCCTCCACCAAGTCCATCGAGCATGGCACCAACGACACTGAGCTTGAACGCGCTCTCCATGGCCGCCACCTCCAATTCATCGCCATCGGCGCCGCAGTTGGTACAGGTCTCTTCATCGGCACGGGCAACGCCCTTGCAACAGCCGGCCCCGTCTCCCTCCTCATAGCCTTTATCTTCGTCGGAAGTCTTCTCTTCGCGGTAATGACAGCCCTAGGCGAAATGGCAGCATATATCCCCGTTGCAGGTGCCTTTACAACATACGCCTCGCGCTTTCTCGACCCAACATTTGGCTTTGCCATGGGTTGGATTTATTGGTTCAGCTGGACCATTACGTTTGCGCTCGAGTTAACAGCCGCGGGACTGATCATCCAGTACTGGGAGAAGGGACTGAACATCGGTATCTGGATCGCTGTATTTTGGGTCCTCTTCACTGCTGCCAACTTCATGCCTGTTCGTTGGTTCGGAGAGTTCGAAATGTGGTTTTCGAGCATAAAAGTCATCACAATCATTGGCTTCATCATCTTTTCGATTTGTGTCAATGCTGGCGTCGGAGATCAAGGATATCTCGGCTTCAAGTACTGGAAAGACCCTGGAGCATTCAGTGAGCATCTTGTCGAGGGAGATGTTGGACGTTTCGTCGGCTTCTGGTCGGTCTTGATCACCGCTGGTTTCAGTTATCAGGGCTCAGAATTGGTGGCCATCGGTGCAGGCGAAACCAAGGATCCGCGCAAGACGATCCCTTCTGCGATGCGTTGGACATTTTGGGGCGTCTTTTCAATCTTCGTCGCGACCGTGTTCTTCCTCGGTCTCAATATCCCATCGACGAACAAAGACCTCCTCAGCGAATCACAAGACGCTTCGGCATCTCCTCTGGTTATTGTGGCTCAACTGGCAGGTGTTCCAGTACTACCTTCTATCCTCAATGCGGTTCTTTTGACTGCTGTATTGACTGCTGCAAACTCGGATGTGTATTCCAGCAGCCGCATCCTCATTTCTCTGGCAGATTCGGGCCACGCCCCAGCATTTCTGAAGAAGACCAACAGATTCGGAACGCCTTATAATGCCGTCGGTGTTTGCGCCGCTGTCGGCTTTTTGTCTTTCCTCAATCTGTCCAACGACGGAACTGTTGTGTTCAACTGGTTCTTGAGCATTACCTCTGTTGCGGGATTTATCGCATGGGCTATCATTTCGCTCTGTCACATTCGCTTCATGAAGGCCCTGGCTCTTCAAGGGATTTCTCGATCCGAATTACCCTACGTTGCGCCTTTGCAGCCATATTTATCTTGGTATGGTCTGTTCTTCAGCGTGCTGATTATCATTACGAGCGGATTTCAGGTGTTTATCGAGTGGGATACCAGCTCCTTTTTCACAGCGTACATCAGCTTGATCCTGTTCATCGTCATGTTTGTTGGTCACAAGTTGATCTTCCGGACTAAGCTTGTTCCGCTGAACGAGATGGACGTTATCACCGGGAGCGATGTCTGAAAGTACAGAAGACAATATATTCTGAGATAATACAAGTACTTTATGTCGAGCTATGGATCTTCATTCCTTCAGACTTCATCAGAGTGACCTTCCTAGTTAAATAAAGATCTCGTATCCGGTTATTGCCTAGCCCTTCAATCGCCAGCGACAAATCGATTGGCCGACAACAGCGGAGAATTACGGCAGCACCAATGAGATCGCTCCTGTTTTCAGCCGAAGATCCCGGCCTCTGATTACCTCAGCGCTATTGATATGCTATCGCTATCGCGCGTCAACTTAACTTGGGTTAGTGAGATCTGTTTCCAAACAATTTCAAGATCCCCAAGGACACGAGGCCTTTCGACATGTTTCGGGACGCGTCAATACATTCGCTGATACCAACGACGCTGCTTCTGCTCTGCCTTGACGCTGGTTACGTCTTGGCAGCCTCGGAAGCCTCGGGGCTTGATCGGTGTCCAGATTATGTCGCTAATCATGGTGAGTAATATCTCATCGATCGATCGATCACCGTCATGGCCTTCAGTACTGAGCGAATATTGCAGCGCCATTAGTATGGCTTCATCCAGAAGATCGCTTCATGCCTAGCGACCTATCAGCTCACATCGTCAATACAATACCGAAACTCAATGAGCAACCGATTAGTGGACCTTCATTAATTGACCTCTCGAATCTCGGGGAGCTCAATAGCTACGGTGGCGAAGATGTTGCGCTCACAGCCAAGGAAGATCCTCTCACTTATCCTCAATGGATTCTGGGTGAAGCACCGGATGATTCTGGCCGGATAGCCAACTCAGTACCCTGCGCCGTGATCTTGGTGGAGAAGAGCGAGGTTGACATTGATGCATTCTATTTTTACTTTTACTCATTCAATGAGGGGCCAAACATTACCCAAGTCATGGAACCCATTAACCATTTAGTCGGAGATGAGAACTTATCATCGGGAATGCACTTTGGCAACCATGTTGGAGACTGGTAAGTCTGCTCCCACTCACGGTCAGTGGTTCCTCTAACCTTTGATGTCAGGGAGCACAATATGGTCAGATTTCACAATGGGACCCCTGTTGGTATTTACTACAGCCAGCATATTGACGGTGTTGGTTTCAAATGGGATGACTCGACAGTCAACATCACTGATGGGAGGGTAGGGATAGTGTTCATCTCCCTCGGATTCCACTAGCTAACGAGTATCCCAGCCTATCGTGTACAGTGCCCTCGGCTCACACGCCAACTATCCGCAGAAAGGGTATGTAATATCGTTCTATTCTCCAACATTGACTCACCAAGCCACAGCCACCAAATTCACAACGCAGCAATGTTCGACTACTGTGACGAAGGCAAGCTATGGAACCCAGCTCAATCAGCCTACTATTATCGGTTTAACCCCGATTCTTTTACCATCACTCCCATCATCTCACCCTTTGAACCGTCTTCGACCGAAGCCGCTCAGAACTACACTTCGTGGTTCGACTTTACTGGCCACTGGGGTGACATCAGCTATCCAGACTCTGACCCACGGCAAGAAACGGTGCCGCACTTTGGTCTCAAGCGCTTCAACTCTGGCCCCAACGGTCCTCGCTTCAAGCATTTGATTCGCAAGGGTCTTGTACGTGATCATGCGCGAAAGATGGGCTGGAAAGAGTGGGCAGTTGGTGTTTTTATGTATTGGTATCCTTGTTGTATACAAGGCTGGAGATTGTGGAGGTCTCTGGGGATCTTGGCCGTGGTGGTGTCGGCCTTGGTGCTTGCAGTTGTGTACGGAATTAGAAGGCTGAAGACGTGGAGGCAGAGACAGGTTTACACGAAACTGAAGAATGACGATATCCCGATGGAAGAGTTGAGGATGGAAGAGGAGTTCTTGATAGGGTCTGACGATGAGGAGGATGATCATCGACGATAGACGGGACGGCTTCATCTTTACTGTTCAAATAGACACATAGAATTAGACAAGCAACAAGACTTCCAATCATGCACCCCTCTTTGTACCTCTATGAGAACTGAATCATTCAGAATATCTCAGACTAACGTGGCAAGAAACCTCCTGGGTGACAACAACTGGCTAGGTGACTAACCTGACCTAGACTGTTTATTCCGCCCACCCTCTGCCTCGAAGATATTACCAACCGCCTCGCTCACCTTGAGGAGGTGACGATCACGCAGTCTCGCGGACACAAGAGAAACCCCCACAGGTAAGTTGCTCTTCCCACGAAAACCTGGAATATTGACCACTGGTGTATGTAACGCCTGTACATGTTAACAAAATCCAGGATCCAGCACCTGTTCACTTACCGTCCAAGTCGCTGCAAAAACAGGGCTTCCTGTATTCCCCAGGCCTTCAGGAGCCTCGTCGAAGACACTCGGAACTAGCACGGCGACATACTTATCTGCCATCTTATCAAACCGCCGTCGTAGAGCTGCAAGCCCATCATAAGCATCGAGCTGGGCCTGTCGTGAAATTTTATGCTTCTCTTGAACACCTTTCGCCAACACCGGATCAAGCTTGTCTTTGTCTCGGTAATACTCTGGCCACAGACTCGTTGCACCCTCAAGACGTACGAGAGTCAGGTGCCAGTCAATGACTTGGTCAAAGTCTGGACCAAGATCAAGCTCTTCGACTCCAGCGCCATGTGCTTTGAGAAGCTCTACAGCTTTGTCCATAGCCGCGATCGTGCCCTCTCCAGCCAAATCCCACTTCGACGTCCGATATACGGCAAATTTCGAGCCCTTGATATCTCCAAACGTGCTCTCCTCGTCATCGTGTAAAGCAAAGGCGTCAGCTAGGGTCTCAAAGTCCGAAACGCTGCGGGAAAAGAAGCCAATCGTATCAACAGTTGGAGCACAGAACTTCTGTCCCTCTCTTGTGATGGCTCCCCATGTAGGCTTGAAACCGTAGATGCCGTTGAATGCAGCTGGACGAACAATAGAGCCTACAGTCTGTGAACCAAGAGCAACGGGGATCTGAAAGTCTGCTACTGCGGCAGCTGAACCAGCTGAAGAGCCTCCCGGGGTATGAGAGGTACTGTGTGCATTGCGAGTAGCTGGGCCTGTGAAGGATGCAGCAAACTCGGTTGTTGTAGTTTTACCTGGAAATGATGAGAACTTGGCGTTTAGAAAGGCTGGCTTGACTTACCGAAGATGAGACATCCTGCTTGACGGAGAACCATGACCGATCCGGCGTCGATTACGGGATGATCATTCTTATAAATAGTTGAGCCATGTTCAGTCGGCATATCTGATAACTTGTCAGCGACAGGCTCCGACTTGAATGCTTTAAGATGTTGCCTTTGGTCAATATGATGTCCTTGATCCCAACAGGAATGCCATGCAGTGGTCCTCGCTGATCCTTTGGTACCTGGTCTAATTTTCTAGCCTGTTCCAAAACAGCTTTCGGGTCAAGATATGCCCAAGCTTTGACATCGTCATCTCGTTGCTTGATTCGCTCAAGTAGTGATGAAGCATACTGCTCAACTGTGAGACTACCAGAACGAATGTTGTCCAAAATTTGTGTCGCTGTGTGGCGCCAAGGCTCCATATTCGAACAGGAGTCCTTAGAAGTATAAATTGGTAGCGGGTATAGTGAGAACCTGATTGAGCTCTTGATGCAGTTCGTGGGTGAAGTTCCCCGCTCGCTGGCAGTGATGTAGATCCACTGAGATGAGGGGGTTCGGATCTTGGGCCCGACATTTGATCAGGAACTTTCCTCACCGGCCGATGCCTCCGCGACAGGTTTCAGTTTGAAATCGCACAGATAAAACCTGATAAGTCTTATTTATCATATACAGGCATGTTCAATTGCAGCATGAAGATTAGGTCCAGCCACTGTTCATGGATCGCTACACCAACCGCCATCAACAACATAGGAACTACCAGTTACCCCACTAGCTTCATCACTACCCAAAAACACAATCACTTTAGCTACTTCCTCCGGCTCAAGATCTCGCTGCAAACTCTGGCCGCGCATAACCTCTTCGCGGTACTCGGGCGTGAGAACCTCATCCCTTTGTCGCTGGGTCGCAATGGCACCAGGCATAACACTATTGATGCGAATGTTGTACTTGCCATATTCTTTACTCTGAGTACGCGTCAGGCCCATGATTCCCGCCTTGCATGCGCCGTAGACTTTGACGTGTTAGCAGACTGAATAGCCAGACAGGAATGTCAAAGTACCTGGAGTTCCTTGGGCGGGGATGCGCCAGGTGATTGACCCAAGATTGATGATGCTCCCGCTCTTTGCCTCTCTCATCGCCGGAAGAACAGCTTGGCTCATGAAGAAAACATGCCGAAGATTGGTGTTGATGTTCACTTCCCAATCTTCAGGCCTGACATTTTCTGTTTCGAGTCTGGCTCTGTTTCCAGCAGCCGCAGCATTATTGACCAAGATATGTATCATGCCATGTTTATCTTGGATTCTCTCGACCGTGTCTTGTAGCCTTGGTAAATCTGAAACGCTGCAACTGTAGAAGATGGGTGCTTTGGCTTGCACGTTGGCGTCTTTCGCACGCGATACAGCACGGTCAATTGTCTTTTTCGCTGAGCCCTCGGCGATGTCGATGAAGATGACCTGGCTGCCCTGTAGCGTGAACAACTCCACTGTAGCAGCGCCAATGCCTTCTGCACCGCCTGTAATGAGCACGGTCTTGTCCCGCAGACTGGGGTAAGTAGCGTGAGCTGCCATGACTGCAAGTAGCTGTCGATAAGAGTTGGAAATAAAGGTATTGGAAGCGAGATACCGTGAGAAGCGTATCTTGTTTGACCCCTCACTGGTGCCTTACAGATGCAAGCCACTTTCAAGTGATGTAATGCGCAGAAACAACGTTACAATGGTTCGTGACCATTTTACCGTGACTCCATTGGTGTATGGGCGGAACTACTGTAAGGAGTCTAGACTCTGCAGTACGTATTGTCATCTTTTACAATGATTTGGGCCGCTCAACAGCGTGACAACTTTGTTCGACACATTTCTCTAGAAAACTATTACGGCACATCGCCTGAGTATAATAGAACGTAGCAGTCATAGCCAACCTGCCCTCATGACTTCATTATACTCGGGCCTGATGAGTCCGGTGGGGTAAGACTAGCTTCCGCTCACGTGCCTCTGAATGATCATTCAACTTCCGGGTTCCGTCCCCATCTCTATCTCCAGATCTGATTATCGCAACAACTCGGATAAGTTTTATCAACCATCCCGACCATTGAACGGCCTGTTTTATCAGAATGGAGCCCCGGAGCAAACAGGCTTGTGAGCCATGCCGGTAAAATACCCGTGGTCATAAATATTTTATGTCGGGGTCAGGCTGGCTGACTTACGTATAGGAAAAAGAAGAGCAAATGCACAGGTGAAAGGCCAACATGCTCATTCTGCGGACGATTAAATCAACTATGTACTTACCGATCTCCTGGGCCAGTAAGAACTGCCGCAAGAAAAAGCAGTAGAGTCACGAAGAGGTAAGGCCGATCAAACCAGTCATTGAGAGGAAGCTAACGCGAAAAGTGCCCAAAGGGATGACTTACAGGACCGGTTCCAGATGCTGGAGTCACAAGTGAAGGGTATTTATGAGCTGCTTCAGTAAGCTCACTATCAATCATATTCAATGAGTGGTGGCTCATTCTTTAGACCATCGTCAGCCTCAGCTACGGGCCCCGGGCCCTCTCCAAGTACTTCTGCAAGTGTTCCATCTACAAGTTTGCAAGCAGAGTACAGCGCAAGTCCCGGCATGACCTCGCCGCCGCCGATAGACACAATCTTTGATGTGAAGAAGTAAGTTGCCGTTCTGGCCCAAATATTGATGTTACTGAACTTCCCAGTCCAGATGTACCGTCAGAGGTTTTGGATCATCTTATAGAGATCTATCGTGTGAAACTACACCTCCAGCCTTTGCAACTTTTCAACATAGCCGAACTCAGGGACACTCTTAATTCGGCACCTCGATATCTTCTCTACAGCTTCCTGGCGCTCACTGTGCGGTATAGCGCGCATGACTTCTTCAGTGACAATCGATCCAAGGCGGTCGAGTTGTATGGCAGCTCCGCAGAGCAGGAGGTCGCCATCCTTGCTTCTCAGGGCATTCCTAAGCTTGAGATTGTGCAAGCCTTATGCTTGCTTGTCCTAGTTGATGTCGCAGGTAAGTACATTTCAGCTGCTTCTCGTTGGTGGTAAACTGACTCGGGTGAACCAGCATGTAAACCAGGCCGAGCGTGGATGAGCATCGGAACCATGTCCCGACTGGAGGCTCTCCGAAAGTTATCCCAGAGTTCTTTCTACGAATCATCGCCAGTTGAAGCCAGCCTGAGATGCCACTGGACCGTTGCTCTTCTAGAGCAAACATTCATGCCTCAAGAGCGTAGCCGTATATACGACGATGACGAACACAGATACCCAGCCAGCGCCCACCGGCCACCGTCACTCCCGCCCACGAATGATGGCGAGTGCCCTCCAGATCTCTTCTCAGACGACGCATCCGAGGATCTAGGAGTTACGGCATATTATATCAACGTTATCGAGATGTGGGGTCACCTCTCATCATACATGCATCAGGTCAGAATCGGGAAAGCAGAGACAGCATGGTTACCCGGTTCGATGCACTACATCCTCTGCGCAGAGCTTTACAAGCACGAAACCAAACTTCCTCATAGCCATCTGCTGAGAAACGTCCATTTTACTAAAAGAATGGCCACCGAGCTTCAGGACCAGCGAGAGTACTGGATACCGTGGCTTCTCATGCAAGTTGTTACTCACGCCATCACAGCTATTCTACATCATCCTTTCATCCACCTTGTAGCTATGCGAGATAGATCGAGTGGACTTCAGGCCCGTTCCTTTTTGCAGCAGACTGTGGATCAGGCTCTATTTAATTCAGCGTGGGTGTTCAAACTCCTACGTCTATGCGAGGAGCTGCGCTTCGAGGTCTGCGATCCTTTAGTAGGGCAACTTGTAGCAGTAGTCGCAACGATCCCTTGGTTATTCCAACGTGCGATTGATCCGAAGGTCGCGGAAAAAGCAAAAGGCGATCTAGAGTGGTGCAAAGGGTTCTTGGAGAGGCTGTCATCAACATGGCCGCACATTATGCAAAAGGTGCGTAGCTAGCAGCTACTCAGCCGGGTCACTAACAGGTTTTCAGCTCGAATTACTACAGAGCTTGGACTCTACCGCGGATAATAGCTCACAGCCGCCAGCTGGTAAGGGCATCTCTATTGTCTTCCATCCAGCTCTGTTCTGGGCTCTGGTAGATCCCAAGATCAGCCAGATGACGCCGCTATACGGAGAAAGTTCAAGTCGTCCGCAAGATGCTATCATTCGCATCTCGACGCATTATATACACCCCTTAACTGAGACACAGGTAAGCCAGTTGGCACCAAGCCAAAGAGAGGAGTCATTTGATCCATCCATGTTTGATGTTGGGGAGCTTGAGGAAGTGAATTTGAACGATATCTTTTCGCAATTCATGCCAGACATATATGACATACAGTAACTCCGGTCGCTTTCTGATTCTCTACCTAACGCTCCTCCCTTGGTCAAATGATTACAATCGCATCTGTGTCTTACACGCTTTCTCGAGATTCCATGCCGAAGTAGGTTACAAATATTACATCTTAGGGGATTAGGAGGGCCAAAACGTTGGGATAGCAAATCTTCTTAAGACAGGGGAAGTCGGGGTAATAGTAAAATCGTCAGAGAATCATTACGTGATCAAAATGTGATTTACTATGCTTCCCTAATTATGTATGTAAGTTATCGACTAACGGGCCGTAAGTTGGACCTCGTACTGGAGATCCGCTCACGTGCACGGCACATCGACACTGTAGATAGGGTCGCATACAGGTTGACATCCGTCTCCACTGGGCACTTGGGTGCAGTATATCAGACGTCAGTTTTCAGCCAGACTCTCAATCTAACCTACCAAACAGCATCGCCTACCTCCATCTCATCATCATGGATCAGACCAGCAAGATCGTAATCATTGGCGCAGGCCTTTTTGGCCTCACTGCAGCCAAGCAGCTCGCCCTAGAAGGTCACCAGAACATCACTGTCCTTGACAGGCACATGCCGCCTGTAAGAGCCCCAGCCTCAGTGACGTCGATCCGCTAACCTCTTCAGGTGCCGGACGGTTCCAGCTCGGATATCTCCAGAGTCATCCGATTTGACTATGCCGACACCGATTACTGCTCCCTTGCGTATGAAGCTTATTGCAAGTGGTCTCAGGACCCTAAGTATAATGGTATTTTCTACCAAACAGACTATGTCATTGCTGGTTCGAGAAGTACACCTGAGAAGTCTTGGACGGATAAGACAATTGCTCAGCTTGATAAGCGACAGCTGCCTTATACCAGATTGGCAGATGCTGCTGACACAAAGCGGAGATTTCCAATCTTGACCGGCGAACTTGCCCAACCTAACTTTGAGGGTTACTTGAACAAGTCTGGCGGCTGGGCAGATGCGAATAAAGCCATTAAGCAACTTCGTGATGAATGTCTCGAGCTAGGTATCTCCTTCATTGCTGGTCGAGCCGGAACCGTTGTCGGCTTTGACAGCGACGCTCAAGGTGTGATCAAAGCAGTCAAAACCCTTGAGGGAACTCCTGTTCGGGGCGACCACTTCATTCTTGCAGCAGGCGCCTGGTCTTCCGGTATCGTCCCCACTTACAACTCAACACTATCAACAGCACAAGCACTCGGCTTCCTTCACCTTACAGACGATGAGATGGTCAAGTACAAGAACATTCCCATTTATATGAACTACGCCACCGGGTGGTTCAACTTTCCTCCCCACGAGGACACAAAGATGCTTAAGTTTGCTGTTCACGGTTGGGGCTACACTCGAGCGCCCTCAAAGGGTGACAACAACTCTGTCGAGTCCAACATTTCCGTTCCGCCTCCTATTTCTCGGGAGCGAAAGAACTTTGTTCCTGCTGATGCTGAGGAACGCCTCCGAGCCGGCTTGCGCGAGATGCTGCCTGAGCTGGCTGATCGTGCCCTTACTCGGGTAGCTCTGTGTTGGTACACAGATACACCTACTGGTGACTTCATCATGGACTATCATCCTGATTATAAGAACCTGTTTGTTGGCGGAGGCGGAAGTGGACAGTAAGTGACAGCAGCCCTTACTAACGACACCTGGCTAATCTCTCTTAGCGCGTTCAAATTTCTCCCAGTCTTGGGCGAATGTATGGCATCCGCTTGGAAGAAGAAGCTTCCCAGTCAATTAGCAGAGAAGTGGAGGTTCCACACAGAATATGAGCATCGCGAGGATACCTTCCTTGGTGATGGCAGTCGAGGTGGTCCAGAAAGACGAGAGCTGAGTGCAGCCGAGAAGGCGAAATTGAACGGGGGAGAGAAGTCTAAGCTGTAGTGACCAGTCCTCCGTAAAGTACATACTACATATTCTGAACTGTGTCGTCACATTTTGTATCAGCAATAAGATTTCGTAAGATACATCTGAAGGTGATTGATCACATCGACACTCACGTTATCCTTCAGCATATGTCAAGTGCATCGACAATCAACCGAGCCATTTGGTATACCACGACCAACCCATGAATCCTCTCTAGTACCACCACATGAACTGCAATAGCTACGGGCATGGGCCAAGGTCTAACCTATGGTAGTCTGGTTTAAGTCAAACTTTATTTATTTAGGGCTGGCCAAATGCGGTTGCGCCATCAGTGCAACCCCCGGAAATCGTCTGATCGAGTCGGATGCAGCCTTGTGAGACTAGTATGGGTTTAAGCTTTAGAGATGTAGCAAGAACATTCTTCAAATATGTAGACGTGTATTTCTGGATGATATAACAATCTGAACTAGCTATATGCTAATGCGTTTAATCAATGATCTTGGGCTCCATTTCGATATCCTTCTTCTTTCCAAGGACTTCCTTCTCTTGTTGGACAGCCACATGGTTGTTAAGCAAGTGACTTGGATCACGGATGAAGCAGGCCGCGATGATGGCCAATACGCCCAATGGAATTGTTGAGTAAAACACGGTTCTGAATGCCTTGGCGTATGTGTTTTTGAATGCCGCAGCTGTGGCTTGGAGAACTGGCTCTGTTACGTTGGGGACCTTGGCCATGGCAAAAGGTACGCCAACCGCATTCTGGATGACAGCTGGGATCAAGGTAGGCAAGTCTTTGGGTGAGTAACCCGCACCGATGGCAGCCCCAGCGATGTTGTTGCCGAGGTCGCGGTTGACGATGGAGGTCAAAATCGTGCTGAACATGGCGTTACCGAGCGATCCGCCAGCGCTACGGAATGTACCCATCAGACCGGCCGAGACTCCGAGCTCCTCTTGAGGAACCAAGAGACCGGAAGAGACATAGGACAACACTGTAACCCAGGTGAAGCAGGACTGGCCGAACATGGGTAGGAGAGTCCAACCAGTCTTGTTGTTGGGAATCACGGCGGCGTATGATGCGGTGAAGGCAGTCTGCATCAGCAGGGCGAAAACAAACTGATACCGGATGTGCTTGAGCTTGTGAACAAGACTGGGCATGATCCAACCTCCAATAATGCCGGACATACTTGCGGGAACCGAGATGACACCGATTTCGATAATATCGTTGGTGAACATGAACAGAGTGCCCTGGTTTCCGAGTGTGACAACTCCCTGCCAGATCATGCCAGACACAAAGAGTACCACAAGATACACAGTGAATTCTCGGTACATGCGAAAGATTTTGATGGGGAAAAGTGGCTTCTTCGGAACGGTGAAGTCGTAGACGAAAGCTGCGATGAAGATACAGGCACCGATCGAGATAGTTGTCGCAACGAGTGTCATGGACCTATGAGTAGCGCCGAGGAAGGTGACACCGATCAGGAATACGGTAAGGCCGGTAGCAAAGAGGAGAAGTCCGATATAGTCGAGCTCCTTGACTTGCTGCCAGCGGGTCCTCTCAAAGTCATGTTGGGGTCGAGATGGGGGGAAGTAGCAGATGAAGGTTCCGACTAGGCAGATAGCAGCGTAGATTATGGTGATGTAATAGCACCATCTCCAGCTCGCCTTGAGATACAGATGGGTAGCGATAAGGCCGGCCAACGAACCCCAAGGAATAGTGATGCAGAACTCGGTCCACGCCAACCCAATACCTCTAGAAACGGGTTAGTAAAGTGATCTTGGGCCCAAATTTGAATGAAGATACATACCTATACTTGTTGGGCAGAAGCTCGCTGATTCCAGGATATGCGACCATAATGGTGCCAGCACCAAAGCCTACCAAAGTAGTTCCAGCAACGATGTGTAGAGTGGTCTGGGAAACAGCACAAATAATCTAGCAAGCAATTCTGTTAGACAAGAGGAATACTCCATTTTCAGAACATGTCTGGTAACTTACACCACCAACCAGGACGATAGCCTGACCGCTCAATAGTACATATCGGCGACCAAACACGTCACTCAGACCACCAGCAATAGAGAAGGCAACGGCAGAGCCAATGGACCAACTACCAGGAATCCAAGCGATATTCTCAGTGTCTCCCAAAGCCATACCGATCTGCTGAAGAATCTGAGTAGGCATGATGAATCCGGTCGCGATGGCGGGGACGTAGGTCAGACCCATGAACTGCGAGGAAGAGCCAATTTGTTAGTACAACCCAGATCAGCATTTTAGAGAGATTTTGAGAACATAAACTCACGAAAACAGCCAACATTGTGGAAATGGCGACTTTGGGCGTCGGCTCGAGGTCGGGGTTTTCGACATATTCAATTGAAGGGGGTCGCTGGTCATCTGCGGGCAGGGCTGACTTCTTCGCATCGCCTGTAGGCGCTGCAGAAACCTCTGGGTCGGACGCCATGTTGACAGACTCCAATTGCTTTGAAGGATATCGATAATCGATCGTGGCAGAAAGAAAAGGCGGTTGAAGCTGAGATATGCCAGCTTGAGACGTGGAGTTGTACGGTTTTGAAAAATTAGTTGACCTGGGAACGGGGTCCAGGCTTATATAGATTGACCAACTGGAAGGTTACGCTGATGGTAATTAAACTTTCACTAGCCTGTGTGATAAAGCAATTGCCCCAGGAAATTGAAATAATGCGGGGAGGCTTGACACTACTGTAACGCCCTGTGAGCAAGGAGATGGTATGCTATGGTCAGCATGGGGTAATCGCTGGCTTCTTCTACCCCGCAAGATTGTACAAGGTAAACCTCGGTCAACAAATAAATAGCATATTGTGTAAGATTGAGCAGTTCGGGGGTGAGTCAATGAGGTTGAGTCGAAACATCTGCCGTGATTGCCGCGTATGGAATCAAGAACCATGCTGAAATTGGCGGCGGCTGTCCATCACAATGAGGGGGAGAGGGATAGCTCCACGTGGGGGACTTCGATAAGACGGGAGAAACGAGGCTCTGGACCCAAGCTAGTGCAAGCGAGAATCGAATGGGGCCCCAGACGGAATCTGCGGAGGAGCTCAGCCCCTTGTCTCAAGATCTTGGGGAAGCAAAGTCAAAGAGCACTTTGACCATAGATGGAATAGCATCATACAAAACGTCGGTATTTGCACCCCGAATAGTCAAGATATTCGGTCAGGCGCACACCGAGACACATGTCCGAAACCATGACAGCTTCGGGCCAGAGAAAGCTTAATATCTTGTCTCCATTCCGGTTGTCCATCACGGCAAATACTTGGCATCAGCTGGTACTCGAGGCCATATCTAGATTGCGATGCTTTATCAGGACCATCCATGTGGACTCCTCAAACAACCAATCGAAGCTCTACAATGACCGACCTACTCAAGACTGCGTGACAGGTTAAAGAACCCCGTCTGTCCCGCCTTACATCACATAGGATTTTTTACATACCGCCACCACAAATAAAATGGCCGATTTTCGCACTAACGCCCAGTTGGTAAAGGGGAGCCCGCCCTGGACGCGCCGCATCGCATACAATGTCCAAATCCGGGCAATACAAGCGACTCTGACAACCATCGACTGGTTGGGTTCATTCAGCAGAACTTCAGCCAACGCGCCCAATATTGTCAAGACTTACAATGTGAGAGATCATTTACCTGTGCGGTAAGTTTTCTACACAATATCTCGACACCTCGGCTTTGGTCTTCCATTTCCGAGAAGTGTCTGCATTTCGGAGTCTCTCTTTCACGTTCCAGAGCTGATCAGCGTTGTAGCATTTTTATTCCTTCCTCCTATGAAGCCGGTTCATCCAAGCCCCTCCCAACATTGTTTACTATTCATGGTGGTGGATTTTGCATAGGCTCCTCTCAGGATGATGACGCCTGGAACCGTTCCTTTTCCGACACTCACTCCGTGCTTGTTATTGCATTGAACTATAGCAAAGCCCCAGCAGCTCCCTTCCCCACTGGCTTAGACGATCTTGTCTCGCTGTACCACGCCGCTTTGGATGATGACTCTCTCCCTATTGACAAGGCAAACGGCGGCCGTGTCGCTGTCTGTGGGTTCAGTGCAGGCGGCAATCTGAGCCTGGGCTTGTCTCAGCGCCTGTTCCAATCTGACCATTGCACTTGTCGTCCTCGTGCAGCCATCTCTGTCTACGGCGCACTTGATCTCAGCCGCTCTCCAGAGGCAAAAATTAGTACGCGTCAGTATAAAACGGATGCTAGTCTCGGCTCCCCGCGCACGTCCGCACGCGATCTCCTCCTCAACATGGCCCCGCTGTTCGATTGGAGTTATCTGCCCGATGGACAGGACCTGCGAGATCCTCTCGTGAGTCCTGGCCCGTGCGCTGATCCAGATGATCTCCCTCCCCATGTTTTCATCGTCGCATCGGAATTGGACATGTTAGCAAAGGAGAGTCTGGATTGTGCAACCCGCCTGGCCAGGGCAAGAGGAGGCTCCGGAATATCGGACACTGATTCCGAGATAGGTCGCTGCGGGCGTTCAGAGCCTGGAAAACCTGGGGAGCTGGAGTTGGAAGATAAGCGATTCGCATGGCAGGAAACCTTTCCTGGCGGCAGCGTCAGATGGCTCCTGGTGCCAGATGTCTTGCATGGATTTGATAGTCTTCCCATGCGTGAGAGGTCTGGAGAGAAAGAGACGGTAAAGGATGCAGAGCTCAAGACAGAAGCATATTGCAACCTGTTAGGTGACTGGCTTCTTAACACTGTCTTCGGTGATTGAAGAAGTCATCACAGACAGAATCCCTTCAACTCTCCTTCAGCCAATCGCCAGTTAATCATTATACATAGATATTAAATACATCTTGTGCTTCTCAGCTCGAGGTTCTTTCGGCATCTTGCATATGATTAGTCCAGCTTTGGCTCTGGGGAATTGCCTACTTCACAAATCACCAATAAGAGTCACTCATTACTCCGCATACGCGCTGTATATGAATGATAAAATAGCATAAATTTATCAATATCTATCTATTTTTACTAACCAGTGCCAACAGTATCTAGACTCTTCAGACCGTGTGTCTTGATTGTGTGACCGAACTTGCTGAGTGAACCGGTAGATGGAATAAGTACAGGGATATCCGGGTCTAATACCACCCTACATATCCTGGCCTTGCAAACTATACTTTTAGGGCTCAAGTCGCATTTCGCGTAGATCCCGAGGCAGTCGGATATCCCGAGGGACTTCGGCATCAGGCGCTTAGAGTAAGACTTAGTAAGTGTAGCATAAGCTCAGATCACTTTGTAGTCAATCTGTCTTTCACGGAACACGGGGGTAGATGATCGGATCAAATGCATTGTCCTTGCCGGCAACCTTCTTGGATGATTTGCTCAACCCGTAGGTTCGCCATGCCTGCCGTTGGACTTCTTTCGAGTCGGATCATGTTTGAGAATCCTTTGTCGGCTGGATCTTGTTATACAATTGGGTTTGTGGTCAGAATTTCAAAGAGGTCGACGGCATTTTCTGCCATCTGGTGTCCACATGAATACTAACCATTTGGTGGTCAACATGCCCCTCAACAAGTCCGAGGATTTCACCATGTAACTTCTTCGCCGCCTAGTAAGTCAATTCGCCAACCGATCTGTACAACTTGTTACCATTATGACCTATTTATAGTCTTAATCGTGTCCAAGGGGCGAAATCTTCGACTTGTTCTACCTAGGTTCTCTATATCCCTTTGCGAATCAATGGGCATGCCTCCAAAGGCCGCAGACCGATATCGTCCTCCAGTCCACGCCGTCAACAGCTAGTATCTTCAGCATACTCGATTCAAGTAATGCATGTCCTGTAAGGAGAGCTTCAACAGCAATCCCTGTAGTCCTTGAGGAAATGGGCCATGTTTGTCGGATGGCTTAGTGGCTAGATGATTCTGAGGTACACAACTAAGGCTCGCTCAGATAGGGCCATGGCCCATTTGGGGATGACAGAATAGTTGCATGCATCCACAAGGTCTTTGCGTCACGACAGGCAAGCATCTCTGGGCTCTGTATGATGGTGCGTCCCAGTTCTTAACATTTGGTCCTTGCTGTTTACCTGATGAAAGAATCGTCAGGTACTGATACACCCACAGCGGAGAATTCGTCTACGGCGAGAAGATCACACTGGAACACAGAAACTTTAGAAGCAATGATTCTTTGAGGCGCTCGCGTCTAGAGTATTGTATAAGAAATCGCTCCGGGACAGGGGATGTGGATTGTGATAACCGGGTTGACTTTGAGGAAGCGTGGCGAGTCGCCCAGGTTAACAACCTCATGTTTGAGTCAGCTCATAAGCAAATGGCCATCGATCACGAAGAGTAACATTAAATTGTAGCTGAGCCTGCAGTCACTCAAAGGGCTTGATCTAGTCACATGAGATATGATGCCACCGGACTCTTCGGGAGGGTTTTCAGAGGCCACGTCCGCGATAAAATGTTCATTCAGAGCAAGCCTGAAAGGACATCAGCTCGCGCAGGGCAGATAGATCCTTTGGAAACGTTTTGTAATAGGCAATGTTGAAAGCCTTGTACGAAATGCTCATATATTAGCGGTATTTCGGTATTATAACCGGCGGTCGGTGTTGCGCGACTCCAAATGCCGCCTCGATTGGTCTAGCGGCTGATGTTGGATGCTCATCACTTACTCCAACTTGATCAGATGACGCAGCCGTGTTGCATACCAAGCCTCAGCTTCCCCTCAATCAATAAAAATCTACCAGTTTCAAATCATAACAAAACAATCACATAATCTAAAATGAAGCCGTCGCCGTTCACTTTTGACCCTCGTGCTGATACTCTACTCATTCTGCAAAACCCCAACGCGCATCTACAGGAGGAAAATGAGATCCAAGTGGACTCAGAGCCGGAGTATGAACGGCTTGGATCCGATGAGGCGGGGTTGATGGAAACAGCAAAGGCCCGACGCGATTCACCGATGACTTTGGATAACGACCAGAGTTATCCGAGAGGTTCGTTAGAAGATAGCGGGTCTACTCAGGTCGAATTCCGGGTTTCATCGAGACATCTGAGTCTTGTCTCACCAGTTTTCCGGGCGATGCTGGAAAGCCGATTCAAAGAGTCTCGGCCAAATGATCAAGGGCTCTATGAGCTCCAAGCAAGCGAATGGGATGCCGAGGCACTCGTGATCTTGCTCGACATCATCCACGGCCACCATCGCGAGGTCCCGAAACGGATATCAGTGGAGACGCTCTCGCACATAGCAATTATTGTCGATTACTACGGCTGTCACGAGATCATGGAGCTGGTTTTCGCCGCTTGGGTGAGCTATCTTGGGCCGCCCGAAGAGTTCGTCAAGCAGGATCCGATGCGATGGCTGTTTATTTCTTGGGTCTTCAGGCAAGAATCATTGTTTACGACCGCGACCAAGATGCTGCTCTTATACGACAATGGCAAGTACGTGGTTGACCTGCCAATTCCCCAGCCAATATTAGGTAATGACGCGCTTTACGACTTTTTCACCGGAAATACTGACCAGCTTAAAGATAAGATTGATGACAATCGTCAATTCGTTCTCAATACTCTCTTCGGCCATCTCTACAATCTCCAACAAGATCTCCTCGAAGGCAAAGCCGGCTGCTCAGAAACATGCGCCAGTATGCTTCTCGGATCACTGATGAAGCAGATGCGAACAAGAGGGCTTACACCTGTTCGACCAGCGATGCCATTTGATGGATGGAGAGTTGAAGATGCGCGTAGCATGATTCTTGGCTTTGCGGCGCGACCATGGCGCGTGCCTGGAAGGTCCACGGATCATCCTTGTACGTTGAACAAGTTCTTGTTTTCACGCGTCAGCTTGACGCTCGCACATGCTAAAGGGCTTGAGTTAAGGGACTTTGAGGGGAGCCCTTGTACGTTGTTTCAATCTATGAGTGCATAGTAGCTCAAGTGTATACACCTCAAGCATGCTTAATATGATTGTTCATCAATTCTTAAACAAATGGCTGGCGTGTATCTCATAGCTTACTTGAAGCTGGGCGTTTCTAACACACTCCTTAGTAACGTGTTCACAATGAATGCTGCGCACAATGTCGATTGAAGCTACTGTAATTTTCCAGTCTTGTAAGAGAAAGATATTACTATATTGAATTTACTAAATGGCTGCAAGCTGTCTATAAAATAAATAGATAGATTGATATATATATATCTAAGAATCTTAAGCTATCTATATACTTAAGACTTTCTTTAAATATAGCTAATCTTTATTTCATGTCGTAGCTTTTGTTATTACTATAGGGTATTTGAGATCCCGGCATATTTGAGAAATCGAGAAGCGGGGCTGTTGGGATCTTAATGCAGCTTACCCTACTAACCGAGTTTTGCCCCTAGCTCAGGGGCTAAGCTATTCCCAATCTGCTTAGTATGACCGGGCCAAGAGACGGTGAACCAAGCTTGCTAAGGTCACCAGGATCTTCCGCAGTGAAATTAGGATGAGGCTGCCGGCCCATCTTGTGTGTTGATACCCCGCAACGCTGGAAACTCTTCGACACTCAGCTTTTCTCTCGACGTTCAAGTGCTTTTCGTGTTTTCCTGGCGATTTGAAGCGTTTTTGCTCGACAATGAGCGCTATCGAGAGACTATTGCCTAAGGCATCAATAAATTGCTTTGCTTTTTACTTGCCGAGATTGGAGCTCCATTTTTAAGAGCTATATCTTGTTCCAGCTGAGCTGCCAGGCCCAATGAGACGTCGATATGTCGCCCCGTATAGGGACTAGGTCCCGACGCCACGGCCCCCTTACCTGCAATTTTCTGGCCTGAGCCGCAATCGTCAGCACAGCCGATACAAATCGCAGCTCTCCACTGCGTCACCAACATCAATTAATCAATCAACAACAATCTCACTCTCTTTGCGCCCACCCAACGACACACTGTGAGCCTCATCAAGTGATAGGCGCGCAAGCAGCAACCATTACCATAGGACTCAGCGCACTCTTAGCATGCTGATGCGATAGCGCGACCGACAGAGGAGTCAGCCAAAATGGCAGGCCAGGAGCCTCTGAGACAGTTTCGGGATGTCAAAGATGCCGTCTATCGCTACGACTCGGTTTTCGCGTCAATCAAGTCGCCAACAGAGATTTATGAGGAGAAGCTGAGATCGATTCAAGACCGCATCGCGCAAATATGGTCTGAATTGCCATCGGCGCCGCCGGATCAAACATCCAGGCTTCAGGAAAACCTGATTGAGCTGGGCGGCCAGAAGAAGGAACTGGAAATCGACCAAAAGACCAACATTGAGCACTATGAAAGAGTTCACGCGCAGAAGATTAGGCAAACCATGGACTCGTTCCGCGACCATCTCTTTCAACTCATGGGAACATCCAGCGGACAGTCTCAATTTCAGATGACGCCTGACACTACTAGGCTTGGGACTGATGGAATTGAGAGCGCACCCGTGGATCCCGAGTTTCCTGAACCGGCACCCATTGTCCCTGTTTCTGCAGATGATGAGATGGACGATGGACCTATGTTTGACGATCACCTGATGGATGACACCATGGAAGACGGTGCTGATGATGCCGAACCTGCGGAAGACATCTTCCCCCAGGAGGACAGCGTGATGCAGGAACCTGTTGAAACTGAACCTCACAACGAAGAACCCACAGAAGAGCCCACAGAAAACCCCATAGAAGACGAATCTTTCGGGACGGAACTTGACAACGAGGAACCTGCGGAGGAAGAAACCGCCGAGGGGGAAACTGTTGAACCGCCAGCAGACGAAGAGCCCGTAGGGAGGGTGTTTGCCGAGGAGGAAGCTGGCGCGGACAGTCCCGAAGAGCCTAATGACAACCAAGCTGCAGAAGCAGAACCAGCCGAGATAGACCCCGTTGACGATAAGCCTATCGCAAGCAGAACTCGAAAGCCTGGCAATCGAACAAAAGCATCGAGTCGAGACATTGCTGCTCGCGAAGATATTTCTGCTCGTCACGCCAGATATACTTTCAGTCCATCACCAACTCCGGCTGCTGAAACCATCACGGTACAAGCGGACGAGTCTGATGAGGAGGAGGAAGATGAAGAGGATGACGAAGAGAACGACGAAGAGAACGACGAAGAGGAGGATGAAGATGAGGACGAAGACGAGGACGAATCGGAAGAAGAAGAGGATGAGGTATCTGAAGTCGAATTCTCTGAACCGGATGAAGCCCCCCCATCACCACGGCAAACCAGATCAGGAGGAGTAAGCTGATTCACCTCCAAGTTTATTTGATATGTTACTTACCAACTTTTCCCAGACCAAACGTAAGGGAAGCTTCTCGAGTCCAATGACGAAAACCAAACGCCAAAAGACAGAACGAGCATCGTTTACTAATAAAGAGACACAAAAGGATGCACCAACAACAGAGTCAACACGACGCCAGACCCGACTACGCCAGCGACAGCACGACCCGACTGGCGCTGATGAATTCAAGGGAATCACTGACCCGAAATGTGGAAAGGTCTATTTGACGTACTGGGACAAGACCAAAGAATGGCTCGCTGTTCTCATTCTTCCTATGGGCAGTTTCGACAAGATCGGAATCCCTGGATCTATCGAAAGCTGTGGCTTAGCAGACTCCCTTCCGCCTTGTTACCAATATGATAAAGTGTCTGGAGAGTACAAATGGGCCAAACCTTACGAGACTGGGAATACTCTCGTCAACGAACGCATGTTTCCGGTCATGTACTTTGACGGTCGAGACTTTCCTAAGAGGAGTGCCATCGACTGGATCGATGCAAAGGACCTGCGGAGATTTAACCCAAAGCTCAATAACGAGCTTCTTCCTCACATCAAAGAGGTCGACAGATACTTAAAGGCTGATCCGGCCAGAGCAGCTTTACAGGCGGATGATGAAGATGGCGAGAGAGTTCCGTACAAAGAGAGAACTGAGTCTAAAGCACCAAAACCAGAAGAAGCGAAGAAGAAAAAGCGCAAGTCGAGTGAACACAACACTTCGGGACCCAGCAAGGCCAAGACAAATTCAAAGAAGCAGGCCCCAGCAGCAGATGCACCAGCAGATACAGAACTTCAGAAAGCAACCCCTACGCCGGAGCAAATGGCAGCACACAGGGCAGCAGCACTGAAGCCTCATGTGTTGAGGATAATAGGCCACCACAATAGCTCGGACAAATCAACACCTAGCAAGACCGCAGCTTCGAAGCCAGCAACGACGGCCCCTGCAAAAACAAATGAGAAAGATTCAAATGGTCGGCCGGGATCTAAACCGCCCTCTCATCGTCCGGCAGGGTCGAAGTCATCGAGCTCAAAGCCAGGAGCGGCCAATCCTGAGAGATCGGCGGGGAAAGGATCTACTCAGCATGCAACATCAGCACATAGGTCATCGGCTTTGAGGACACCGGCTGCTTCAGATCCCAAATCAACAACTGCGAGACCTGCAGATAAAGAATCAAACCAGCCTGCTCCGAAGCCATCCGCAGCAAAGCAAGCAACAGGGAGACCGGCCGGGAACAAGGCAAGCCAGTCTACCCCGAAGCCGCCAGCAGCAAGGGCGATGTCGAAACCAGCTGAGAAAGAATCAAATCAAGCTGCACCAAGTCCTTCAGCAGCTAGGCCTGCCGAGAGTCACCAAACCTCCCAGACCCAGACAAGGCCCAAGCCAACAGGTCCGAGACCAACCGTAACAAGGACAGCATCGGGGACACCTGCCGAGAGGGAGCCTAGCCAGCCTGTCTCAAAGGTGCCGGCATCAAAGCCAACAGCGTCGAGGCCAGCTGAAAAGGAATCAAATCCACCTCCGCCAAAGCCAACTGAGCATCGCCCAAACAAGCCTGCTCAGACCAAGCCTCAGGCAACTGTAACTGGTATGACAACTCGCCGCATGCAAACTCGGAACTTACAGCTAATGAGCCCCAGCGGAACCTGATGTCCCTCTTCCAGTCTCCGACGAGATTCAAACTGAGTTTGTGGAAACGGAGTTTGTGCCTCAGGATGATGAGCCTGCTCCTGCTCCAGCTGTAGAAGAGGACTCTCAAACTGCCCCTGTCCAACAAGAAGCTCCCCAGCCCCTTGCTGACCCTCCGCCTCCCCCTCCGCCGCCGCTTCCAGCTCCAGCTCCAGCTCCAGCTCCGGCTCCGGCTCCGGCTCCGGCTCCAAGAGCTCCATCAGCACCGCCAAGGCACCAGTCTGTTCCGCAGCCCAGTAATGTCTCTCATCCGTTGCCAGCTCCCTCGCCAGTGCCAAGGCCTGCAAGTACCAGGAATCCGCCACGGCCACTGCCTGGTGAGGATGTCAAGAAGGAGAAAAAGCCTATCATCGTCATTGACATTTCAGATGATGACTCAGACGGTGCTGCTGAAGACTATGCCGCTTCTGCACGCGCGTTATCGCTACGGGCTTCCCGAGCCCAAGTTCTTCAACAGCTGACTGCCGTTCTGGAAGCAGACTTAATCACCAGCCAGTCACGAACGACAGCATCCCGACGTACTGACGCAGAGCGACTATCGGCGGTTGACATCGCGCTGGCGGCACTGAGGCGGGATGAACCATCGAACTCGTCGGCCGGACAGTCGTCGGACCGGATACCTTATGATTCGACGCATAGGCCTGTGCAAGGGGATTTAGAGAGAACACGTACACCACCATACAGCTCAGCTGCGTCAAACACCTCTCTGCCAGATCAGCATCAAGCGCAAATGGTCAACACGAACCGGAGCATGGGTAGGCAGCCCGGCTCAGGATCACTCCCAACCCCGCCGGCGCAGTCATTGCCAGGGCCCATGGATATCGATAGCTATTCATCACGCCCCGCATACAGCGCAGGGCCGAGTCCAATAGGCCCACCATATCGCCAGCCACCTCCTGAGCAGCATTCACATCTACAACAGCCGCAGCCACGACAAGGACCGGCTTCTCAACAACAGCTGCTGGCTGACTGCATGATTGCTACATCCAGCCACCCAGAAAACTCATCTCGGCGCCCAAGTCATGATCAGATACCACGGATGCCTGAGCCTCCTCCCACAACTCAATACTGGCATACCCAAGGGCGATTGCAGCAGTCACACGATCCCCAACAGTCACATGAGAATCAATATCAGCCAAGTCAGCCATCGCATGCTTCCCCTGTATCCACTGCATCTTTGATTCAGTATCCGCGACCTACTGTCCAACAGTATCAGACTCAACAGGCGGCTCCATCGCAATATCAGAATACGCAGTATCAGGCGCAACAATCGCCAGCTCAGCCTTATAACCAGTCCCCGCAAGCTTATCCACAGCAACCTTTGAGGCAACACCAACAGCCACAACCCGCTCAGCAACATCATGCTACTCTTCAGCCATCCTCAACCCAGCAATATGATACGCAGTCGCAAACTCAGCCAGTTGAGGGATCTACTCAGTGCACCCCTTCTCTCGAACACCTGATGCACAGACATTTGCATGAATCTCCGCGCAACAGTCGCAACCAGGTCCTGCCGCCACCTCCGCAGGCTTCTCCCCCCATTCCTTCTGCCCAAAGTCACAACCATACGTCGCATACACCGCGTGTATCCTATTCCAGCCCGTATGCTGGTACTTCAACACAGCCTCCACTACAGGCGGGCCAGTTGCCAAGTGTACCAACAGTCCCCTCACAGCAAACTGTACATCAAACGGCGCCTCTCCGAACTAGCCACGAGTGGTCAAACTCGTATCAAAACAGCCAAGCACAGGCACAGCAGGCCGGGGCATCTGCTGAACGGCCTTCTTCGTCTCATTATCAATCCGCATCTCAAAGCCACTCTCGGTCAGCGTCTGGCCACAGACAAAACGAGCAGCGGCCTTCCTACCAACCATCAACTTATACCGCGTCACAATCTTACCCCCCATCGGACGGGAACCAACAATCATCAAGCCAAGCTTCGAATCTTCCTCCACCCCGGTCACTCATGGCCATTGATCAGCAACCCCAGCAAGATCCGAACCTTTTGCCGCCATTGGTATCGAGTAACAGGCCACAAGAACAGCCATACCAGTCCTCTTATAACCCATATTCAACTATTCCTAGCATAAGGCAGCACCATGAACCACCGTCTGTCGGAGTACATCCACCCCAACATCCTCGGCCCGGGCAAGCAGGTGCTGGCTCGCCGCCGGGATTCTCTCAACCACAATCCCAACAACCAGCACCTGAAGCAGCCTACCACCCAGCGCCACTTCGCCAAGTTGGATCAGCTGCTGGACCTGGGCCCTCACCGATACAACGAGTGGCAAGCGCTCATGAACAACGAACCTTGCCTCCCCGGCCAGAGTCTTCAGCAACTCCGGCATCACAGCCATCTGCGCCAACAACTTCTAATCAACAAGGTGAGGCTGAGCCTCGTTCGTCCCGTGATAAGCGAGACAAATGCGATAAGCTGAACTCAGAGCCGCCGGGGAGCACTCAGCAGCCGGAACCTGCCACGGAAGCCAATAAGTTTCACCCATGGGTCCAGGTTGATCTCAACCTACCCCAAGAACCTCCCGACTGGGGTGACTCAATACCATTTGAGCTGGTTGAGTTCATCTCTGAATGGGAGCGCCTTCGTTCTCTACGCCAAGGTCTGGCAGGTCTACGAAACCACAAGGGCGGCCTCGAATGCTTGTTCTGCAATGGCCCTGAACGGGTGCCTTATGTCTATGACCGCAAGAACTATTTTGAGAAGCACCTCTTGAATCACTGGCAGAGGGTGAAGAAGCTTCATCCCGAGGGGCCAGATCCTACCCCACGCCCAGTACAACGGCAACAGCAGTATATTTTCAGGGACGGCACTGCAAATCTCAATATTTGATCTGGAAATACTAAGTAGGAAAGAATTATGCGAGGTGTATGGGATTTAATGAGGCGTTAACTGTAAACGATGCATTTTGGTGTCAAATGAAAGGATGCACCAGAGCACAGTCACCGTCACTTTTGAGCCATGGTATTTGGATAGGCATAGACTGACTATGTATTGTATACATATCTAATTGTTTACACATGGAATGATATTTGCGCAAGTCAAAGCCAAGTAAAGGCCATCAAACTTAGCGAAACCCTCATCATCACAACATGCTGAGCCCTGAGAAATATCTCGTGGATATAAACTAAAGAAACATATGGAGGATGAGTTCGTTTAGCCCTTCGAAGTCTCAATCACGCGTTGCAACGACGAGTAAGACTGACATCGTCAACTGCCAAATCCGCATACTCAAATTCGCCATCACACTGGATCTCAAAACGCAGTTCCCCAGCATCATCGGAGTTCTGCGGGGTGAAGACCTCACCCACTCGCTGATATGTGGAGGGGCTAGACTGATCAAAGCTTCCGCTATCCCGCATCCTTTTTCCATTGACGAAGGCGTTAGCATAGCAGGAGAAGTCGAGGCCATTGACTTGAGCACTCTTCAGGCTGAGGTAGTACACCAACTCGTATTCGTAGTCTCCCAAAGCAGGGAGAGCTTGGGAGAACGTGGTGACTCGGTTGCCTGACGTGGGGGTGTTGTAGCTGAGTCATGCGCTATCAGTATAGTTTATAGAGGAGCCGTGAAGGTTAAGGACAACTCACAGGCAGTAGGAGGGAGAGCGCGGACTCAATGTAGAGACTTGGACGCCACTGTTGAGATCCCAGGGCCAACCATTGTTGTTATCATCGAAGCTGGGGTTGTAAAGTACCTGCTCTTCAAGACAAGGACCTGGCCCAACGGGGCCAGCAGTGGTGGTGGTGGTAGACTGCTCAAGAGATTGTTCGGTGGTAGTAGTCAGGAAAGTGGTGATGGATCCGGCCGTCGCAGTGTCAGTGGTGCTACCGGTGATGGTAGTGTCGAGGGCATCCGTAGTAGCAGTAGCATCAGTGGTAGCGTCGGTGGCAGTGGTCTCAGTCACATCGGCAGTGATGGTAGACGAAGCAGTCTCGTGAGAAGTGGCAGCCGTAGTTGTCTCGACAAGAATTGTTGACGACAGGGCGATTGAAGAAGCAGGCTTGCAAGGGCCAGCGCTAACACCGCTAAAAGCAGCAGCAGCAGCTAAAATTGCGACCAATTGACGAGCCATGACAAAACTGTAGCGAATGGACAGTGCAAAGTGAGCACAAGAATGAAAGATCAAAGTAGATTGACGAGGAATACAATTAGACAAGGCAATGGGGGGATTGCGCCGCTCATGAGTTAAATTTACGGTTATTTCCATTTCATCAGGGGGGAAATATGCCAACCTAGTCTTGTGCCTGCGGGCCACAGGTGAAATATTGGCTTTTGGCGCACGCTACAGGCAATAGTTTGGTGGGTCATGATGAGAGCTGAGGTGCGTTACAGGGATTGAGTCACTGCTGTTGAAGCCAACACAGCGCTAAGCATGCACTGACGCCGACAACTCAACGAGTTAGACTGCCTCATTTGTAGGGCCAAGCAAGCCATTTCAGGGGGTCGTGTCATGATCTCAAAACCGCCTGATGCACCTCAGTTGCTCAGGTCTAGTTTCTCAACTTCAGGTCCTTTGAGCTTGGATCGCGCTGTATTTCATTTATTTTTCATAGCCAAAACACCAAATGACCAGCTTTATTGCATGCGATGTCGGTCGCGTCGTTCATCTGAGCTCATCTGTTTTGGTGGATGAGATTTTACTTATCGCCACTTCAGGGATGAACAAAATCAGCAGTGAGGGTAAGGGCTTCAAGAATGTGCGCAAAGAACAAATTGAACAGTCAGTGGTGACTGCGATGAGATAAAATAAAGATATAACTACCTAGTGAATGGAAACACCAGGACTACCCATCAAACGATCTATCATGATACAGTGAGTGAGTGAGTGAGTGAGTGATTCATAGTGAGTTGGTGCGGAGACAAACAGAAAGACGAGACGCGTCAGTTGTCCCCGCAACAAAAAAAAACAGAGCCAGCGCGCGCGTCGGGAGGAAAATGATCCGTCAACGCATCGAATTTTCAATTGACGAGGGACACGAAACAAACAGAAGAAGCCAGACACGGAGCGGCAACATCGCATGACCGAGATATAACGAGTAATTCCATAGACCAACGAGCAGTCACTTTATCGCATACGACATAAACCCACCGCGACAAAACTCTATTCCCACTATCCACACACAGCCTCATCCCCTCATTGCCTCATCCTCATCTCAACAGACCCCACCAAAACTCAACATGGATAACTATCAGAGAATAGAAAAAGTCGGAGAAGGTCTGAACACCCGTGACATGTCTGTTACATATTTACTGACCCTTCTCAGGTACTTATGGTGTTGTCTACAAAGCCCGCGATCTCAGCCACAATGGCCGCATCGTCGCCCTCAAAAAGATCCGTCTCGAGACTGAAGACGAGGGCGTTCCCAGCACCGCCATCCGCGAGATTTCCGTCCTGAGAGAACTTAACCACCCAAACGTCGTCAGCCTCCTGAATATTGTTCACGCCGACGGTCACAAGCTCTACCTCGTCATGGAATTCCTCGACCTTGATCTTAAAAAGTACATGGACTCGCTCCCCGTCACAGACGGCGGCCGTGGAAAGCCTCTGCCCACAGGAACTGCCACTACCGTGCGAAACCTGGGAATGGATGAGAAGGTGGTGCAGAAGTTTATGCTGGATCTGGTCCAAGGCATCAAATATTGTCACTCGCGTCGCATATTGCATCGCGACTTGAAGCCGCAGAACTTGCTCATCGACAAGGACGGAAATCTCAAACTAGCTGATTTTGGCTTGGCGAGAGCATTTGGTGTTCCTTTGAGGAGTTATACTCATGAAGTTGTTACGCTGTGGTATCGCGCCCCCGAGGTCTTGCTTGGTGGAAGGCAGTATTCGACTGGTGTTGATATGTGGTCTGTCGGTACCATCTTTGCTGAGATGTGCTCCAAAAAGCCCCTTTTCCCTGGTGATTCAGAGATTGACGAGATCTTCAAGATATTCCGGTAATTCAACCCCGATCTAGATCCTTGAAGACGAGTACTGATCTTTGCAGGACCCTCGGAACACCCGATGAAGACGCCTGGCCTGGTGTCACCACTTACCCAGATTTTAAGCCATCTTTCCCCAAGTGGCAGCGGGATTTCTCTACTCCCCTTTGCCCGAACCTGAATGAGGCTGGTCTCGAGCTCCTTGACTACATGCTCATCTGCGATCCTGTAACTCGCATTTCTGCCAAGGCGGCTCTGAACCACCCTTATTTTGATGAGATTCTGTGAGTAGTGCTGCCCGATTTGACAGGCGCATCGCTGACAAGTAGTTGCCGCAGGGGACGTAACTGATTCGCTCATGCACTGAGTCTTAACGTGAGAGGAGATCATGGATGGGATATTGTAGAATACGACAAAGGAAACGCATGAAAACGGCATCATTGAGGGTATGAGTAAGAAATCAGGATGAACTTAATGAAGATTACATGAAGGAGGCAATTATTGATAGATGGCATAAGGATCGGAGGTCAAAATTGTAAACTGTATTTGTTTTGCTGTGCTGTTCTTCGCTTCACACCATCCTAACCCAGGCGTGATCGACTAACGGTTTAGGTCTCACATTTATTTTCTCAACAGACAGAGCTCAGGCAAGATGACATGAAGAAGAGTCATACCGAATGGAAGTATACTAAGAATTATGTACAAAATTTCAAGGTGATTTCTCAGACCTTGGCCTTGGTAGTAGCACCAATAGCAGCCCCAGAAGCAGGAATCAAGAAATCGCTAGCCTTGACACGCCCATCAGTTCCACGAGCACCCTTCAGGGTGGATGCATCTGTGCTCTTGAAAGAAGCATCATTCCAGGTATCCTTGCTATCCCACGAGTTTCCAGAAGCAGAAACCTTGCTGTTCAAGCTGACCTGATCACCCGTGTTGCTGGCAGCAACGTTCTTGGTGACCTTGGACGAAGAGCTGCGAAGGTTGAACCCATTGTCGCCGTTCTTCCAAGCGGTGTTACGGTCAAAGGTCAGGGAGCCAGGGTTTCCGTTATCGATGAAGCCCTTCTTAGCGTTCTGGAAGGCTATGCAGTTCTTGACGATGTGGTTCGCAGGAGGGTTGTTGGTGATGCCGAGCTTGAAGCCGTTGCCGTCACCTTCAAAGGGCGTGAAACCCCAGCGGTTGAAACCGTTACCCCACGCGTACACTTCGTCGAGCGTGACAGGAGAGCCAAACATGTACAGGTCCAGACCATCGTCGACGTTTTCCCAAAGACGGGCATTGCGGAGGACGTTGCCTTCACCCGAGCCTTCCTTGCATGCGAAACCGTCGGCACTCTCACCATTCTTCCGAGGGTCGCGGTTACGGTAGGAGTCAAGGTTTATGACTTGGTTGTTGGAGGAAGCGCCTTCGAGCTGGAAGCCGGTCTCATAATTGTCATGGGTGGAGAGACCTTCGTAGTAGTTGTTGGAGGCATCTCTGGCGTAGATGCCATATGGACCGTTGATGATCCTATGAAGTGTGAGTTTAGTGACCTTTGAGGCTAGAGTTGAACTTACTCGAGATTATAGAATGACCACCACTCGGCATTCTGGATATGGAAGACACCGCGCTCAGCATTGGGGAGTGACTCGCCAACAGCCTTTGGTGTACTAGATCACGTTAGTGTCGACATATTCTACCTTGGGGCTTTTACTAACCCTGGCATATTTTCTCCATCAATGATCACTTTCTCATTCTGATAAGGCTTCACCGTGATGGGACTTCCCTTTGCGCCGCTGGTCTTGACCTGAATGTTCTTGGAAGGAGCATAAGTACCCTTCCTCAAGTAGATAAAGTCACCAGCTTTGGCAACATCAATCGCAGATTGGATCGATCCATATGGTGCAGCAAGAGTACCAGAGCCAGTACCGGTAGGAGACACAAAGATATCCTTAGCGTTGGCACCAGCCAGGAAGGCTAGGACAATTGCGGGGGTAAGCTTAATAACAACCATAATTGCAAGATCCAATGATTAAAATGCTGTGACAATTCTTCATTTTCGATGGATTTGTCTATTATTTTATGTATAAGAGATGCACTATACGTAATTTCCTAGAAAGGGCGTACGGATTGGTCCACTCCGAAGGGAACGACGAGGTTGAGGATGAGGGGTATTTCCACCAATGAGACGATATTACCCCTTTCAGAAGATCGCTGTTTCACTGGTGGACATCATCTCGGAGATGTTTCAAAGGAAGTATTTGGGGGCATCTTGGAAATTGGGGGATCCAGTGCTGTCCATTTGCTCCTTGATGAAGTTAGTAAACTGAAGATTCGGGCGGAAATACGCCGAAGTGATATGGTCATATGTTCAGGATATTCTTCTATCCAATCGCTGGACTCTCTATACTCGGAATTTCGTAAAGCTACCTTGACCGACAGTTTATTGAGATTATAAGGCCATCCTAGTTGATGCTTCTCGGAGCAAGCGAGTAGGGGATATCAACTTGTTATGGACAGCCTAACCCCTTAGCACTCTTGGGGGCATGCGAGTCGTTCACGTAATGCCTACTCGCTGCCTTCTTCACGACCATACAACGCTTCCATGACCCTTCATTGCTTGTCCCTGTATTCGTAAACCCGTCGCTCTGTGGTCCTTTGAAACCCATAGTCGATGACCTTGCCCCTAATCTATAGTTCCTCATTCAAAGATCAGATCAGGAACGATCAAAGACTTGATGGTATGACAACAGATTCAAGAGTCGCGTATATAGTCTTAGGATCCTCTTCTGTAGCAACAACACTCCCCTTAGACATCCTCCATTCTAAATGCGAATAACAGGGGACTCGATCATAAGGCGCGCATATCATGTTGATCACGTGGTCTCATGATACAGGAGACCTTATGGCGCTGGTAGTCGATGTCGCGGTTACAATAGCTTACGTTGGATTCTGACTGAAACCTCCGTGTTCAGACGGCAACCAATACTTTGAGGCTGGAGGCGTACCATCTTAGTAAGAATCGACTGGCCCAGACCGTGATTGGCTTCTGCCTCGTGAGCCTGCAGCGTCATCATTACCAAACTTCATCTATTCTACTAAGCACTTGGGAATGGTACCAAAATTAAAGAGAAGTATAAGAACGACGGCTCTAGGACATCCTTTTCTCGAAAGTTCACTGTGAGTCAAGAGTGGATATAACTTGAAGATAAAAGCAATTTGCAGACGAAATGGGTGAGTTGCGATACCCCTCATCTGATGTCACGTCTGACATGCTCAGCCACCGAAGCCAATAACCAAGGCCTCAGCTACGGCGTCGGCAAGATAAACGCCAAAGGGGCCTTCACTGCCGAAATCACGATCGCTCCTCGTGTCGGCCTTGAGGACATCTGGCAGGGTCAATATGGCGGCGCTCAAGTGATGGGAAAACGCCCAGGCATGTACATCAAGTACCTTCCTACCAAGTATCACCCTGTCAACGGTGATATGCTTACGGGAGGATGCTATCTCTTCGATACGCCCGAAAATGCGAAAGTCTACGAGGACTGGACTACAAACGAGTTCGAAGTGGGCGAGCCAAAGACGACCTATTGGAAACAGCCCTTGTTCAAGCATGTCGACTCTTTTGTTTGGAACGTCATCGGGGCTCATAATTTCACTCCAGTCGAAGACCATGGCATCGGTCGTTTCCAACGCTGGACGTACCACCATGTTGGTGTTGAAGCCATCTTGAAGCAGCTGTATCCTGTTCTCAAAGATGCAGCCGAGAGAAGAGGAGCAGGCTCGTTTTGGCTCTTGCACCGACCGGAGGATAAAATGATCGCTGTTCACATGTCGTTCCCTAAGCCTGAAGATGGTGATCACGAGGTGATGCGTGAAGAGGTTGAGGATATTGCGCGTGAAGGCTCCGTCGCGGATGTCTTTCCTGATGCACTCGAGGTAGAAACGCTACAGGACAGGACGAGCATTTACTACGCTGTCTGGCAGCCTTTGGCGCCTGGAGATGGTGTCAAGGTCACAAGCCCAAACTTTCCCGACATTGCGAAGGCGTCGAATGGAACAGCTTGAGTGTTCCACATAGGAAGTGCAAGAAATTGATGAATGCTATCTATTGATCTATGAACCGGCCTTTATGATTTCCACTGTAACCTATCCCAATAGTGCCTTTTTCACTTTTCCAACCTCCTCCGAAGTTCCACAAACCAATCCAGCTCTATCATCACATCCCTTCAATACAGTATCAAATACTCTCGCACCAGTCTCAGGGTTAATGGCCTGTCCGCCCGCACACTCAACAACGAGCGCTACAGGGAGCAGCTCGTAAAGTCTTCGCAACTTAGCCTTGCTGGCAGAAGTCACTGGTGAGATGTACACGCCGTGACCCTTGACCAAAGTGTGATAGATGTCGGGAATGAGACCTCCCGAGTACCGTAGTGTATACTTGTCGCTGATGAAACTTGTCACAAGATTCATGTACTTCTCACTATCGGCAGCGGCTCGTAGGTTGGCGGGAGCGAAGTAGCGTGTTTTGAAGGGAGGCTCGGCGAGACGAAGCTCGGGACGAGCGACGACGAAATTTTGTGTGTCGTTGAGGCTGACTTCGAAGCATGTGGGCTCGGATCCTGGTACTCGGAGAGCAACGATGGCGAGGGTTCGTGGACCGAATACTCCCAGAATAGAACCAATTTGCTTCTCTGTAGGCTGGCCAACGGCTGTCACGCCATCCCAAATACCGATAATGGTACCCACGGACCAGTTTGGCCCAATGATAGAGCTTCCATCGAGAGGATCAAAAGCGACGGTGTATTGCTCAACGCTGGTATCAGCTTGCGTTGTCTCTCCTGCGCGCGCTGGCTTCTCGACAGGGTCCTCTTCACTGCTCGCAGTTTTGATAGCCGACGACTTTGCAATACCGTCACGAATAATGTTCTCAGCCAGAACATCGACGTTCAGCTGCTCATCACCAAAAGCGTTCTCTGTGCCGACGATGGAAACATCATATGATCCTCTTAACCCTTTGCCAATATCTGCGATAGCGCTTAAAAGCTGAGGAATGACCGAGTCGCGCAATGAGGCTCTGTTTTCTTGGGGTAGCGCTGATTTGAGGAATGGTGCAAGCTCGAGCTCGCGTGCTTTTGTTGAGGACATTTTTGTTGGATGCGATGTTGAAAATGTCAAGTCTAAAATGTCCATCTCTAATTTGAGGTTGCGTCACTCAAAATTGACGCAATTGAGCTGCTGTCATGGTCGAGCTTAACCAGAAATAGTTTAGAGAGTCGTTATCGACGGCCCGATTAGCGCTGATAGCGGGCGATAAGGACGCCTCTTGACCTTGACATCACATCATGGCCGTCGCGTTTAGTTGGCCATCCTGCATCTATCTCAGCATCGAATGTCTGAGGCAAATGAAAGACTGAAGCAAGGTTTCTAATTATGTGAGGTAGTAGGGTGCATGATTCTTACCTGTTTGCAAATATAGTCTAGTATTTCTCGACTCACCGATCGATATCGTGAAGTCAAAATGAAACTTTTGTTTCATGAAGCCCAACACTTGCCTCTGGAGAGATGACATATTGGTATGCTCTTGAGTCTACAGTCTTCACGATTTCGATCATCAGATTTTTGGGGAGAAAGCTCGGCATGTGAATCAGCCGAGTCCGAATTGCCGGGAGACCCGGCTACATGGTCTTATCGGGCCGCATGTATCTTGTTCAGAATGTCGTATCACTACAGCTCTCATGCAAATGAAAATGAAGATTCTGGAGACTGACGCTTCAACACAATCACCTGATTAAACAGGTCTGAGAAGACCATTGGAGTCGGGACGGGATGATGGATGGGTACATGCGGAACCGGGTCCGCAATACGGCATACGACGGAAGGTGAGGTGTCACAAATCGATCGACATTGAACAAATCTCGATCCAATAAATGCTCAATTCTGACAAGATATCCCGGTTCCACGGAATGTCTCACGGAATCGCATTAGATTATCGATATGTACACGTTTCCTTGATACTCGGCGGCTGCGGAGTTCCATGTCCGTCAGATCACCATCTATCTCAATGGGCATCAAAGCGGAATCTACAATTTAGATTCGCTGGCAAATCGTCAGATGGAATGGCCTGTATAGCAATATATTCATTAAACTCTTACGATGACGCAACAGTCTCGCTGGCAACGACAGGTCCCTTCAGCAGCACCGGGTTTCCATCATAGAAGTTCTTGATGTCGCCAAAGACAGCAGCGGCGGCCTCGCTAGCAGCAGCCTTCTCAAACACCTCAAGGCTCTCCCACTCAAGAGTAGCCTGTATCTGGAAGGGTGCGCCCTCCTGGAAGGTAATGATCTTGTAGTTCTTGAGACCGTAGGAACCCCATTTACTGCAGAGGCATTAGTAATTGCATCGAGTTCTGGTGGCATGTCAGATCGGGGTCCACCTACGATGCGACGAGAGGCATGTGCTTTGTGAGATAATAATCCAGGTCGAAAGAAGGACCGGAGGGATAGACAACGAGAACTTGAGCCATTCTGATATACAAAAAAAGTGATTTGATTGAAACTTCTGGAGATAATTGTTTTGGTGAAACGGCCTCGGCAGCTAAAATCGAGGGGTAGCTAGCATTTTATATAACGGTACCGAGCGGGGATGAGAGGTAGCTCCCCACCTTGCGAATTGGGTGAGGCCAACGGGTCAACGGAGCCATCCTCGGAGCGATGTGATTGATGGAGACCGATTACTCAGCTTGGGAATTCGGTTTGAATGGTTCTTGATTTGCTTTGCGTTTGAGAGGGTCCCGAGGTTGAGCGGTCAACAAACTGCCTTGGCTATTTAAGGCTAGATGGCTAATGCAGCCACGACAGGTACAAGTGCGTGGATAAGCTTATCAAATTCTGGCTGGTGCGACATCGACTGGCCGATTTTTGTCCAAAAGGAACTAAATATTGGTTTGGGTGGTCTAAAGACACATGAGCAAAAAATGTATATCTTCTTTCCAGCCTGCACTCGCCAGTAACCAGTGTTGCACCAGTCAAGTGGACTTCCTATCAGCGCTAGTGATGAATTGGAGGATGTATATTAACGATGCGCGAGTTACACATCCTTTGACCTCTGAGACGTTATATCAACCGGATCTTCTAACTCAGCTAATATAGGCAATCTTTGCGCCAAAGTCCTTTGAAACTCAACCTCTATAACGCCCCGAGAAACGGCAGACAAACTACAACAAAAGTTAATAAATATCTACCACTGCCGAGCTTAACACTTACTCATATGGTAGGTGAAAGATAACGTCGAACTTCTGCTGAAGCTGCTGAATAATGTAGGGTGATTGAGCCAGACCTCCAACTAGTAGAATCGACTGTCTTTGAGTTAGTATAGTACGTAAGAAATTATATCGTAGTTATAACCAACATTTGGCTTTCTTCCTATAACCTCCAGGGCCGCAAATTGTGCATCAATGACCTTTTCGATAGCCATTAACGATTTTTCAAAAAACTTGCGAACAACATTCCTATTCAATACATCAGCCTTTGATGCTCTAGCGCTGGGCGATGGGAACACACGGTTTAATCAATAGCCTGCTGGACGATGGCTGAAGTCGTTTCAAGGCGGAGATGGCCTTTCTGGGAAGCTGTAGGATAATATCGTGATTGTCGTCGCCCCTGAAAGTTCTCTTCAACCCATATTCCCATTCAGTCTCGATAAAAAAGTCCAGTTCGTTCAGTGCCGATCTGGAAGTCCCCAAATTCGAAGATGAATGGTTGAGCAAGTAATTAATGAATTCCATATCAACTGAAGGCGTGCCAAAATTTTCAGCTAAATTGTATCTTGTCAGCCTGGTATCATCGATTGACAGAAGGTTCTGGATATACATACCGTTCCAGGATGTGAGTTGTTGGACGAGAGGAGGGGACTCTGTGTGAACTTCGTAGCTGAGAGCGCGCTAATGATATCATTGTAAGCCTCAAAGCAGTGTTGGTACAGAAAGACAAGTCCTCGGTCAGTCAAGAAGACCCTGGGCCCCTCTATGGTCTGAGGAATACGTACCGCACCAGTGCCACCGCAATCACATATAACAACAATTTCTCCATTCTGGTTTCAGTTAGTTGCAAGTCCTGAGATGAATTAATTCCAAGAAGAATACCTCCATGACTACGCTTGGTCCTCTTGCAGATCGGTTTAGTCGATATTGGTCCTTGAGTGAATTCAAAATGACTGCTTGCAACTGTCCAATGGCATTGACCTCGACGACTTTCGAGGCGCCGTTATGGGCCGTGGTATCACGAGCCATTCGCAGAAGACGGTTCTCCATTTCCCACGAGAAGTAGACAGGAATTGAAAGAGACAGAATGAATTCAAGATCCCAACCTTCGGTCTTTGAGAGAATCTCGTGGACAACATGGTTCCACAGAGTTCCGATATAAGACGTGAGGAATCGGGTAGCCTGCTTACGAGCTGGCTCAACACCGCTGCAAAAATCTTCCAAGGCCGAGAAACAGTTTTTCTGGGCTATATTCACGGACTTGCGGAGTCGAGCAGCTTGCATCCTGGGGTTTCCCCATAGTTTCGTTTCCAGGTCATACTGCGTTGGGACTTGGCCATCTGATGCCGAGATGGCGGCTGCATGAGGCCAATCGTGTATTACGTAGATCTCATAAGGGTTCGAGGAATCTGCCCACGAGACTGACGAGAACCTATAGTTCTAGGTTAGTTGGGTTGATTCTAGGTTACTTGGCTGGACGGGTACTTACACTGCGCCTAGGTCTATTCCAACGATGATTGTCTTTGGTTTTGAAACGGGTTCCAAACGGGTCTGTTCAACAACTTTGGAGCGGGTCTCCCCAAAGGTCTGACTCGCCAGGGGAATTGCCTTAGGGTTTCTGTCTTGTCTGGCCTTCTCGCCTTTATCTAACGACTGGAGTCGGAGAATGGCATCAACGGCATCGTCATTGCCGTGATCGGCGGATAACTGGTACCACCTCCGGGCTTCTGCCAAATCCTTCTGAACGTGTATTCCGATCTCATTATAGTAACCCATGGCGAATTCTCCAATTGCAAACTCACCAGCTGCAGCCTGTTGAGCGTACTTATATGCCAAAGCCTCGTTCTTCGCAAAAGCACCCTCATATCCAAATAGGAACCATCTGCTGACACCCATAGATGCCTCTGGTATTCCCTGCTTAGCCGCCAGGCCATAATAGTGAAGGGAATAGGATGGGTTGAAGTCACAGCCTAGGTGACAAAGCTCATATGCCTGACCCAACTTAGCCTGAGCTTTAGCAAACCCTAAGTAAGCTGATTTCTCGAGGTACATCTTAGCTGTAGAAGGGTCATGAGGTAGCAGATCTTCGGGAATAATGGTATCGGGTAGCTCCCGCGCGATCAACGCGCCGTATACATAGGAGCCTTGAGGAGCGTCTTCATCTGAGCTATCAGCAGAAGCCTTCATGCGCTCAAGGCCAATAATCTGGTCCTTGATCTCTCCGTGTTGGCCCAAGAGGCTCATCATGCCCATTCTGTATAGCGAGGCAGAGTCTTTGACAGCTAAACCACGGTAATAATGTCGCTTAGCCGTGAGCATATCATTAGACTGCTCGTGTAGCACGCCACATCTATACTTTGATCTGCCGTGGCCAAGGGCTGCTGCCCGCGAGTATCCACTATAGGCCTCTTGCTTATTCGTACGTCAGTCAACCTCATTCAAGATCTTCAAAATTGCTTGGATTAGGGATACACACCTTATCAACGCGATTACCGAGGATACCGAACTCGAGCCACTTTGAGCGCATATAAAGTGCCTCAGGATGCTCCTGGTCTGCGAGGTGAGTGATGATATTCGTTGCATCGATAATGAGCTCATGTTCTATCCCAGGGGTTTCAGGTCGGGAATTGATGTTGTACTTCGTCTCTCTTGCGCGATCCTCTTGGCTGATTTGTATCCAGGTGAGGACATCACGCGCCCAGGTAATTTGCATTGAAACGTTATTTGAGTGTAACACATGATGTCGCGCGTTCCATAAGATCTCCAGTTTCTCCTCGTCATTTGGCGGAATATTTGTGTCGTTGATCTTGGGGAACGGCGAAGAGTTGGGCCATTCCTTGGGGTCCTGACTGGGATCTATATCTCGCTCGCCTATCAATCCGTTCATGTAATCCATACCGAGTTCGATGTTGGTACATAGGTTCTCTTCGATATCTTGTTGCTGTTGAGTGGTGAATTCCCTCTCCTCCAATTCTGCACGTGAGGCACGACAGAACTGGGCCTTGACTTGGTTAATATTTATGAGAAGTTGTAACATGATCTCGTTCTGCGTGTCGAGCCACGCATGAGCCATACATTTAGCAATCACCTCTTCAAGTTCCTTGACCAGAACATCAAGCCGAGACGAACCGATTGGTTTCTCTTGTCTCCAACGAGTCACTTCGCGGTCAATCGCATTTGATATGGTTGCAGTCACGCTTTCAACCTCATCTTCCGATTGCTCACTAATGTCTGACATTCTTGCCAGGTCGTTCTCAGATCCCATCTCAGGTGAATCAGAGGAAGCGTCATCGTCTGGGTTCAAATCCCAAGGAAGAGCCCTCAAGGCCCAAGAATGGAGATGCTCAGAAATGTGATCATCCTGATCGGGCCTCGAGTATCCGCACGGCCGTTTGCAGAGAGGACATTGGACTGACTCGTTGAGGTCTCTCTTGCTCATGTTACTAAGTAGCGTCAAACGATCCTCCGAAAAGTTGTGGCGATGTCTCATATGGCTCGCCCATGAATCTTGGCTGTCAAAGATGAATTCGTCGTCATGGTCGCTTTCAAACATGCAATCATCACAAGCCCAGCGCTCCTTATTGTGTTTGTTCCTGATGTGATTGTTCCATTCCTCCTTGGTAGCATACAAGTTGCCAGAGTCTGGACAATGGTGATAGATGCATGAATATGGATTCAGGTCTTGGGCAACGTGGCCTCTGTATGAATGGATTAGGCCAGTCCCATAGCGAAATATAACAGCAAGTTAGTAACACGACATACCGCCATCTCGACTTTGTTGCGTAGTCCTCGGGCAGGACTTGAACGCAGTATGGACACTGAAAGCTGCCCTTCTTTGCGGGACATGCTGGGTAATCTTGGTTAGTGCCAGTTTGCGTAATTTTGGTCAAGATTGACATCGCCCCCCTCTTCGGTTCCAATGGCATTATTATAGGCAGGATGAACTGAGAACCCAATTCTGTCGCTGTCAAAGTCTTTGCTGTCAGGGGCTTGGCAGGCTCCAGAGGGTCAGGTAGTGGTTGGGCAGGGCTTGGGATAGGAAGTGGCTCTTTTGTGCCAAACGTGCTTGCTTCCCTGGCTGGCACAAGCAGCGCCTCCGGAAGTTGTGAAGGGGCAATGGTTTTAGCATTATCTTCTTGAGGCCTCTGTGGGACAACATCCTTGCCGATAAAGCGCCTCGCGTATGCAATCCTGTTTCGCCTTACAACATTGGCCTCGATAAGTCCTTGCTGGGTTGATGTTGCGCGAGAGGGATCAATAATCCACGAGCGAATTACGATTTCGACGGCTTTCGGTATTTCCTGGCTGATAGCTAGACGCCGCAGCTCAGTAAAAAGCTTTTGTTCGTAAGAGCCGACCAGAATGAGGAATAAGAGGTGATTCCTGAGTAGCCTGTATTCCTTATCGTCTAGGTGATCCCTCAAGTACGCATCAGCTTTCAAGTAGCGCAGCCTTTGCCCAGATCTTCGGATGGCGATGGATATCTTGGCCAGTAGCTTCAGGTTGGTTTCAATGTAGAATCTGGGGTCAGAGTTCTCGTTGTCTGGGTTATCTGCTGCGGCGTCGTTGTCCTCTGGCTGTTCGACCTTATCAGAGAGTTCGGACCAAGAGGAACCACTTGAACTCTTTTCGGACTCGGAAAACTTGTCATCCTCGTCATCCGGGTCATGACGAATAGACCCCTGGCTCTTGTCTATACCTCTTAAGACTGTTCCTGCGGCGTCTGGAGATAGGGACAGCCGTACCTGGTTGCAGATATTCCTTCAACGCTAAGGCTAAGCTGTCGAGCAGTCCTGCGATGACTCTTTTAACATCTAATCGCTCTCTGAGTCGATAGTCGAGAGAACTCCTGCCAGTCTTTTGCGCTTTTAAGCCGTGAGCCCACCACGCAAAGTCTGCGGCGCGATCTTCAAACCAGTCATTGTCAGCGAGCGCCCGATGACCTGAGGTACTCTGGAAAAGGGAAACGCATTCTTGGGTTCGCGAGCAAAGGTCATTTGCGAGTTCCATTCTCTAGTGCGCACCGATGTCAGTGTTAATTGCCCCGCGTGCAGCTGGCAGGGTTTGAAATGGGCGGTCTAGAGGCTGACAGACTCAGCCAACCAGATCGGATTACCAGTGTGCTTCCGTCTCACATGACTAATAATCATTGGGCCCGGTTGCAAATTAATTCTCTCTTATCTCCAGTCAAGTTTTAGCAGTTGATAAATCTTAATACTTAGTCAATATTGTCCATATACGCCATGGACAAGTGTTGGTTCGTTCTATCCCAGACACATTATCCCCCTCCCCAAGATAGTGACAAAAATGGAGCATTCAAACAGACAGGGCCTCTCTGCCTGGGCCACTTCGTCAAGAGCCTAAAACACCTTGACAGTGTGATCAATACAAGCGGCCCAGAGCCATTCCCACTTGACATGCCTGTTTATCGCACAGGCCCAATAGAATTCGAGTGGGAGTCAACTAAAGAGGGCGGTTTTGATGCAACAACGACAGCAGAAGTACCCATCGCTGCAGCACCGGGTATTAACGCAAAGGCTTCGCTGGGCTTCGCCCTCAAGAAAACCGTTGGAAACCATTGGCAAATTGAACAACTCGAAACCCTCACTGTTGAACCCACGAGGGCATACATCAATCGCTCCCTAGCGGGAAATCAGGTTGTCGAGTTCTTGGAAGACAACAAGTTTGGACCAACATGGTCAATTTTCGTCATCACGGGGCTCAAGATTGTTCGCGGCAACTCTACCCGGAAAACCACTCACGGAACAGAGAAGAGTATTAATGGAGGTCCAGGAATGTAAGATATCCGGATGCCCTCACATCAGTCGCTTCCTCTAACTAGTACTAGTGGCATCGGCGGCGTAGCCGAGGTCTCTGTCGATACTGGTTTCTCTTCAACGACGTCTACATCAACAGCTGCAAAGCAAACGCATGACTTTGTCTGGGCGGTGAGGCTCTCCAAGATTACGAAAGGGCTCTTTGACAAGAAGTGGTCCAAGAAGACTTATTCCCGAGGTGCGACCTTCAGCATGAAAGAATGCGAAACAGATATTGAGAGCAGGCTCTCCGAGGAGTGCTTGACGACCACTCAGCTGTTGACCATAGAGGCCGACGAAACTGGCCCAGAGCATATTGTGGTTCCAGTGGACGCTATGCCGGTTAGCGACTTTAATTAGCGCAGTTTCAGGGCAGATTAAGATTGTACCTAAGAAATGCTTTTCCTTTCTAAAATATTAGTGTCTATCCTTAAGTTGGGATATATCAAGCTAATGCTCCCTTTTCTTCTTTCTTATACTCCGCATTGTGCAATGATGTTGCAATAATAATGGAAGACTCCAGTTTCATATTTTGTGCCAATGGAACAAGCTAAGCCTTATACAATTAAGTCCCGTGACCCTCAGCTCTCTCAAACGGCCTCAGCCTCAGCCTGATTTAACTTGACTCATTCCAACAACCCGCCAGACAAGCTGCAGACCTTCCCGTGACGCACTTACCATGACCCCTTCCGATGCATTAGTCCTCAATTTTGCAGTGGATGTCACTGACCGCCTGGCTACTGTAGCGCGGGGCATCGGAGGAAGCGAAGACAAGCTCTTTTGTCCAGCGTTAGCCGCCGCCCTCTGGCTGGTCAGCCAGCACCTAAAAGACCAGAAGGAATCCGACTCGGTACATATCCCACGCCTACTCAAGTTGCTAAATAATCTTGAAAGGATCTGCAAGGTAGGGCAGCGTCGCGTGCTGAATCATGGAAGGCTAATAACCAACTCTTGGTATCTAGCCTACAACCGGCCCAAGTCTGCTAAAAGAACCAAAAAATGACCTCGAACTCGCTCAACGGTACCCTGGGCTCAATCTACTTCATCATAATAACCGCAAAAACGCTGTGGATGGCGTGCGCAAGTTAGCTTTGCGGCGGAGTCCTGAAGGAAAAAAGAAGCAGCAGGGTTTACTGAGAATTCTCGAGGCCTTTATCAAACCCCTGGCAATTGCAGACGAGATGCCAAATCCGAAAACAAAGACTCAAGTTTGGGTTGGAGATGACTTCACTGGGTCAATGAGGACCCTGTACAAGGTGCTGTCTTCATACATCTTCTGTAATAACGGGAGTGAGCAGACTCAGATCGCAGGAAGACTTCGACTGGCACTCGAGAACGGGGCCGAATCAGATTCTCCGGCTTTCGATCTGATGTTTCTTGCGCACCCTCATCGCGAGTTGGAAGAAGAGTCTTTCCGATGGCGTGAGACTCGCATCTTAGTGGATCGCAGGTAATTGCAGAGGAACGTGCCTCGTTTGTTACGCGATGCTAATCAGAGTGTAGAAAGGCCAAATTTTCTGACACAAATAACAAGGAAGTACAGCTTCAAATCAACGGCCCGATGTGCATTGAAGACTTTTGTGAGAGGATAAGCACAAGGGAACAATACCAATTGTCTCTCAAAGTATCAGACAAGCAACTGCACTTTGTTGAGTGGTGCGAAGGCGCAAGGATTTGGGTGCCAAATACACCCTCCGTGGCCCTTTCCATGATACTGAGAAATCACAAGCTATCACAGAAGATGAAGTATCTGCTATCCTACCTCCTAGCCAAGTCCATGTGGCAATTCTACTCAACCGATTGGCTGGGTAAGGAGTGGACAAAAGAGAGCATCCACTTCATGTTTGAACGCCGCCAGAGCCCCAAGGACGCTGGCATTTATTTGAACGAGCCCTTCATCTCAGCTCACTTCGACCCAGACAACAAGACGAATGATTCAGATTTCAGGCCGCACAAGTTTCCCAAAATCAAGGCCCTTGGAATAGTTCTGCTAGAGATTGAGCTGGGGACCGTTATCGAAGACCACTATGATGACGAGTGCCGCGCCCCTGATGGAGAGCTCAACGCGGATGCGGATCTGTATGTGGCACTCAAGCTTTTCGATGACCCTGATAGGTTGGAAGACACCTTTCCGCTGCTGAAGTCCGTTATTGGCGACTGTCTACGACCCTCCAAGTTCATGCAGCATCGTCATAACATCGAGGAGCTGCGCAAGGTCCTACAAGAAGAGGTGGTAGACCATTTACACACTCTCATCGGACTTTACGGCCAGCCTGAAAAGATTGACCTCAGGCCAACCGTACAGATGCAACCGTCACAGATACGGAAGGTAACACAAAAACATCCCTTCTCTCATGGTGTGTCTCTGCAACAACCACATATAACAAAGTAAGCTACAGTGATCAGATAGTATCACTTCAACTACTGACCTAGACAAGACAACTACCATTAGATGGGCACCGAACCGCGAACGTCAAATCTGCCGCCTCTAATGGGGCGGTGGCCAGCTGGTAAGATGATAATATGAGGCGAATTTTGACTGCCCTGACTGACCGATGTCAGCATCACACAGGCCTCGGCCGAGGCTTGGTTCGAAGAGTTGGACGAGCTCAACGAGATCCTCTCTTGTCTACCAAGTGAGACTGACCCAACATACAAACAAGTCCGTGTTGCGGTCATTGATACGGGAATCGACGAGAACGACTCTTATGCTAGGCACATACGAGGATACCGAGACTTCGTTACGAACAGGGATGACGTGAAGCAAGACAATACCGGCCATGGCACTAACTCGGTAAAGCTCATTTTCAAAGTCTACGCCGAAGCCGAGGTGTATGTTGCTAGAGTATTTGAGTTTGATGAGGCGAATGATGACACACAGGACCTTATGTTAGAGGTGAGTAACAGAGACTGAAATACGAAAGAGCTGGCCATTAACTTACTCCTAGGCAATCGAACATGCAAAGAATGTCTGGCAGGCGGATGTCATCAGTATCGCATCAGGGTTCGAGCGAGACCATGCCCTGATGAGGAGAGCGATCAAAAGAGCTGCTAGTGATGGAACTCTCATCTTTGCGGCGGCATCGAACTACGGAAATATCAGGCAGGTTACCTTTCCGGCTCGCATGCAGGACGTGATCTGTATTTACTGCACAGATGGTCGAGCAAAGGTCTCTCAATCAATCAACCCAGCTGCCCAGACCACCAAGTCCAAGAACTTTGCCATCCTTGGTGAAGGGGTTTCGGTGCCGCCGTCGATACGAGAGCAGCTCACGGGCACGTCAGTGGCAACGAGCATCGCGGCCGGTCTCGCTGGCCGTTTGCTTGACTTTTCACGACAAAAGGATTGCCGGCAGAATATACGATGTGTAGGGAACTTGGCAAGTGTTGAGGGCATATCCGCGGTATTTAGTCACATGGCCAAGGGAGCTGAGGACTATAGATATAACTGTGTCGTGCCTGGAAGGCTCTTGCAGCATCTGGATGAGGGGGATGGGAGGGCGATGAAACGAGCGAGGATATGTGAGAGGCTTTCAACTGCTTTAGAAAATATTGACTTGGACATATAAGATGTAAACATTAACACAACAGAAGACTTAACAATTGCGATATCTCTATGACGGAGAACCTGCTAATATCTGCAGGTTAGCCATGTATTTCTTGCTCTCAGAAACATTGTAAGGGTGCAGAGAATACCTGCCAAGTTGAAGACAAAAGTACCATTGAACTAAGATCCAGTGGAACAGCCAGTGTCGAAAAAGCTTCATTCCCAAGTCGGCAGAGCTTGATAGACTTGTGTGGATCAGGCAGAGTCATTGGATCTACGATTCTGGTAGCGAGAATGAGGATGAACCACTATAGACATTCTACTATTTGACGGGGCGGAAGAAAACGGAAGGGCCAAAGCCGAACGAATGAAGACGATGCGCATACACCAGAACTATAGAGCTATCAGAGTCAACTCCGGTCATGGTTACACCACTTTAACATCCCGTACGGGAGCTCCTTGGAATAACAAGTTACTCTGGGAATAGGCCAGACCAAGGCGACAAAATGAGGTATCGCCTTTAGCATTCTCAGATTGACCCAACACTAACATGAAGTATTCTCTATCACTCTTATCGCCTCGAGCATTGTATCTTGAGCCAATTTATAGGGAATGAATCTTGGCCGTGAACTTGGAGGGCTTTGGATCTTTCCTAGCTCTCGATACATTGCCATTATTTAAGGCCAGGACGCTGTCAGGAGAAAAGTCCCATTTGTCTGTAGGCCCTGATATTTTATAAAAGAAACTTGTTTGAGGGTCGTCGCATCTCAACATCGCCTGGGCGATCTGTCCTCTGATGAAAAGGTGGCCGGTTGCGACCCTGCCGAAGGGGTTGAGCCCTGGAACAATACAGTTGGCTTCAATAATGGTGAAGCTGGGTTCAAAGGTACTGATCGTTCTCTCTACCCGACTCTTCACTGCTCCATGTATCGAGGCCCACGACCATGAGGGTGCCACATACTCCGTGGCGAGGGTCGGTAAGTCACGATACCCTGTAGATGCCCTGGCCCAGCATAGCCCGATACCAAGGTTATCTTCCCATATGCCTGCAATGTAACGGGACTTTGTGATTTTATGGACACGAGATGCGACGCCACTAAGCGCCGGTAATTTGTCAGTGACAAAGGTGAGATGACGACGTGAATAGCTTGTCACTAAGTCATTCCACATATCCCAAACATAGTTCATTATGTTGGCGTCGGAACCTATGGAATTGGGTCTATCAGTACGTGAGAGTGCCGAAGCATATGACGAATTTGCAGAGTCGAAACCCGACGGAGGTATACCCATAGAATTTTCACTCCCCGAGATATCGGCACAGCCATCTCCCACTGACCTGTCGATATTGTGAACCATATCTGGATTTAAGCTGAATCTTAGAAGAGACAAAACTTTAGAAAAGCCCAGCCTCTCAGATGCTTCAAGATCGGGTATGTATCTTTGTGGCACAACATGTTCGGAACACTCCCAAATGAGTTCTGACGGGGTGAAGTAAATCGTGCGTGATGACATAGCAGCCTCTTGCCATGTCCATGCTCGCGTAAAAAGCATTCCTTCTTCTTCTTGCTCGCTCGTTATGCGCTGCGCGTAAACGTCCTCGCTACTCGAACCATTTGTCAGGTTGAGTTTAGCCGGCCACCATCTCGTGTCTCGTGGGCCGAGAAATGGGATGGTAGAATTTGGTGACGTGGCTGTTGAGATAGTCAAGAAAGAGTTTTCGTAGTAATCGCACATTTGCAAAGACTCAAGTTCCCAGTCCGACTGACTATCTTGAATAATGCAGAGTGAATCAATCCATATATACTCGATTCTTAGCATCCGAACGATCCAAATCGCTTGCTGGAAGACAACCGGTAAAGAGTTTGCATTGATCGACTTTATCATGTCTTTGAAGTTGGTCATAATTGTTCTGAGTGGTTGTTTACTACCCCAGCAGTGGCTCAATATTACGTATCGTGCTGGCACATTCTTCAACTCGACTAGCCGAGTGTCCGCGTCAGAAGAGCCAACACTAACGACGCGCGTTGGAAGCGGTAACTCGAGCTGTTTTTTGCATGACTCGTGTTTGGTGTTGCATTCTAACATCTGTGCATTGATGAACTTTATAGATGTTTCGAGCTCGGTTGACTCGGGATATGAGCTGAGGATCCCAAGATCAGGAATAAGTCGAGACTAATATTGGGGTTATTATAAGCCCAGATACTCACACTGGTGAAACAAGTTGTCTACCTTATCATGAGAATAGATGATAAACCCGGCCTTGTTCGCATGGCTATCCTCGGGGTCTAACTTCTCAGAGGAGTACTCAACGCTAATAGGCTCACCCTCTTTGCTATGAACAAAAATCTGAGTTGTCGATCCATCAGCTAAGCTATTCATGGCCGATTTGAGAACTTGACAGCATCCACAATCATCTCTGAGACTTTGCGTGCTGATAACATTGAAATCATCATATTCGTCGCCAGGCTTTAGGTCTCTACATATAGGACAGCTCTGAGTACTGTTGACTGGGACCTCGAGCCCAGCTCTAAGTTGGTGAGTGGAGTTCTCCATAGTAGTGTGCAAATTGAATCCAGGTACACGAGCATGTACAGGGTAGGATCACCTATAGGTAAATTCTGGCATCTAAACCGAAGGCGCTCACACGAAATATATTAAGTGGGGGATATGTATATATGCCCATGTCGAGAGTCTTAGCTCCTGAAGTGGCATGGCTGAGCAAATATGCAAGTGAAAGCGCTTACAGCCGTCTATTTTAGCTGATTCGTTCGAAATGCAATTGCAACGAACCAGAGGCATTTTGCCAGCACCAGTTCCCTCTTTTTGGGGTTATCTGTAGGCTGGATTCCTGAGCCGCCCGATTGCCTTGTAGTGAACTTGATGGTTTCGCGTCTCTTATTAACCTCTTTATTTTTTATCATATCTATTGACCTATCTCGCAGAGATGTCGGGGAAGGTTTCTTGACTAGCATCCTGTCCTCCCAAATACTTCTTTTGCAAACTTGGTATCCCCGTCACGTAATACATGACAGAGCTTTTACTCCACATGGCTCTCTCTTTGTAAGGGTGAAGGATTTGTCACGTCACGCCATTCAGCTTCTTTACTGGATCTAATAATCTGTAATAATGCCCTGGAATTACCAATAAGGTATCTGGGCCCTTGGAATTATTTTCGAGTCCTCCACTTCCATTGGGAAGTAAAGAAAGCAAGCCTTGAGAAATGATTGATCTTAGGTGCTTACGTCTCCACTAAAAGCAGGCGATGTTTCACTCAAATGCCCTGGAGACGCACGCTCTAAATCCTTACACCGACAGGGCTCCATATCACTGCGCCCAAATAATTGCAAACTCCCATTCCGTCAGTTATTGACCATACAATTGTCACATGCGATGATCATTCCTTTTCCCATCCTGCCTGTAAGCCACAGACATCCCTTTCTGCCTTGTTTGCCCCGCACCTTCTCGTTATCGGATAGATCAACGAGGATCGGGTCATCTTAGGTCTCGATAGCAATCAGCCTAATGACGACACAGCCACTTGCAAGACGCCAGTGAGGCACCAACACCGGATTGCGGTAGCACAACCGCTAAGATGATAGTGGGAGGTAACCAGGAAGAGGCCTCCACGTTGCGATCCCCCTCCTGTCAAATTTAGTTTAATAGGGCTGAACAGGTCCAAGACATTGCACGCATCAGCATCAGCATCAACTTCCAAACATCGCTTAATTGAAGCTTAACAGTTTATTCACTACCTTACCTAGATGTCGCAGCAACCTCCTTACTGGCAAGGTTCCCAGGGCGGAGCACCCCCTCAGCCGGGCTATCCGGGACAACAGCAGCCTGGCCAGGGCTACTACCAGCCGCCGCCAGGCCAACAACCACCTTACGGCTACCAGCAGCAAGGCCCACCTGGAGGCCAGCCGAACCAGCCTTATCCTCCTGCAGGCCAACAATATCCCCCTCCAGGTCAGCAAGGACAATACCAGCAGCATTCGCAATCGCAAGGCTATCCACAACAGCCTCCCTACGGCCAGCAGCCGCCAGGACATCAAGGTCCTTATGGACAACAGCCTCCTCCAGCTCCATATGGACAGGGACAGTATCCGCCACAGCAATATGGCGGTCCTCAGCAAGGCCAGCCTCCATACCCTGGCCAGCAACAGCAACAGCAACCACCTTACCCCGGCCAGCAGTGGCACCAGCAACCTGGACAGCAGCAATATGGTGGACCGCCAGTTAACGTCCCTCCAACTCCAGCATCACCAGGTTATGACCCGGCCCAGAAAGCATGGGTTAAGCCTGTAGACACCGCAGCAGACGTAGAGGCTCTTCGAAAGGCCATGAAGGGAATGGGTTGTGATGAAAAGGCTCTGATTCGTGTTCTCGTCAGCCCCAAATACGCTGATCCATGGACGATGGCCCAGCTGGTCCGCGACTACAATAGCCGTTTTATGCGCGATCTTGCAAAGGACATTGAAAGTGAGACCCGTGGCGATTTCGAGACATGTCTTCTCGCTCTGATCCGAGGACCATTGGAGAATGACGTTCAAAATTTGTCAAAGGCTCTCAACCGCGCTGGCACCGATGAAGATGCGTTGAATGATGTTCTTCTCTGCCGCTCAAACGCAGATATTCGTGCTATTACCGCCGAGTACAAGCGTTTCCGAGGCAAAGAACTTCTGGTCGATATTAAGGAAGACGTTGACGATACCCTCTACCGACTCTACAGCATGGTTCTTGCCGCCAGAAGAGCAGAAGACAATGCTCCAGTAATTCCCCACGAGATTGACCAGAAGATTACAGAACTACAGAGGGCCACTGAGGGTACAATCGGTGCCAACGCTGTTTCTGTAGCCCAGATATTCACCAGCAGCAACGACGCCCAAGTTCGGGCAATGAACGATGCATACCAACACAAATATCACCGCAGTCTTGAGAGTGTCATTGAGAAGGAGTTCCGTGGTGACATGGAAGACGTGCTACTGCGGATACTCTACCATGCACAGGATCGAGCTCGAGCTGATGCAGGCAGACTTAGTATGCCTCTGAATAAATCAATGCGCAAGGACCGTCTCTTCATCAACAGGCTCGTCAGTCTCTACTGGGACCAGGGACGCTTATATCAGACAAAGCAGGCGTACAAGCCAGTGACTGGTGCTACGTTAAGTGGGAACATCAAGTCCGTTCTGAGCGGTGATTATAAGGACTTTGCTCTGGCATTAATTGGCGAGAAATAGGGAATATAAAGGACCGTTGGATATTTTGTCAAATATTATTATGAACATGAACTCAGATTGCAAGCCTGGATCAGGTTATCTTGTTATTAGACAAATATGTACGGGACATTTGATAGTTTGAATCCCTGACCCAGAATGTGATATATGAATATTAAAAAAGCTTGTCTACGGCCGAGAATTGCGATGCTCACAACCGTCAATCAATTTATGGAGCATGAGGTCAATGCCAATGTTGGAAATGTGTGACCCCTGCAAGAATGTCAGAACTCCCTATTACTGGCTTGTAGTAAGTCACACTGTTTGGCCCCCTCGCGAGTCTTGCCTGGTCTGTATTGTCTTCGGTCTAAATGACCCTTTAACTTCTCTGGTCACCTGTAAGATGACCTGACTGCCTGACTTGTTATGTAATGGGGTCTGCCATGTTGGTGGCATGATGTATCAAAGGTTGCACGTTAGGGACGGATATATGGTCTTGAAGCGCCACAACAAACGACTAGCAAATAAAAAAGGAGAATACCCAAGATATGTGCTGACGAGAGATTGTTTGCACTTTCAGTCGTATGAGAGCCTGCTTTCGATCGTATTAAGAAATCAGGATGGCGGTTAGGACTCTGGTACTTAATCTCTGCCTCTCACATCTTCCTTCTTCTGCTGTCCTCTAGTTTCTCCTTTCATATCGAATTCTAGTATCGTTCAGGTAAACCGACACAATGCACAATCCATACTCACAGGTTTGCGCTATCCCTCGGTACAACAGGCCACGCAAACACTTCAGCACTAAGATCTCGCCATGGTGCCAATGTCGAACGTGCTCGTATCTCCAATCTTGTACCTATCGACTTTACTGAAATGGACTTTGTCTGAAACCCTAGATGTTTGCCCTACGTGTACAGGCCGTTCGAAGCGAGCAGCTTATCGAGCTTGCTTTGTTTGCAATCCTCCACCACGCGGCGACGACTGCTGCATTATGATGTAGCGTCATAATGGTACGATGGAAACAGAAGCACTAATGTTTCTGTGCGCGTTTCATATTTAGCATGGCAACAGGGCGATCTATAGTAGCGCTGGTTGCGGACGTCGACGGGTTTTCGTTCACGTAAGCTGATGTCGCGGCATGAGAAGACGGAAGAGCTTGGCTTTATCTGCGGCAATTTTAATCTCCTATTTCTCTGAATATCCTACTACAAAAAGCAGGAAATTTCTCAAGATTTACTTCATTTCAAGAACCCTGCTCACGGCATCTCTGTCTTTCACCTTACATCACTCATTCTCAGATTCTGGAATCAAGCTTCTTCAAAGGCACTGAGTACTCCCTTCACGTATTCCATCATTTGGTCCTGATGTACCTGCTCTTTGATAATGAGAGGGTTCCTAGTGTCAGGAGACCTTTCCAGATAACTTCTTTCATCCAGAACAGGCCGTCCATTTCTGAGAAAATTGACCCCTAAACGGTACAAGGACAAACTGTTAGTGATGAGGACAGAGTTCGCACTTCTATTGCCGGTGTCTTGGGACTGCATTTGAAATTGCTGCCAAGTTCGATACCAAGTCTGAAGTGCCAAGTCAAGAGCCGAAGTATCGACGGGTAGAATTGATGTTTGGGCTTCGAGCAAAAGCGAACTGACTGCCAAGATCAAAAGATTCATCCCAAAGGCTGTCAAGTTTGTCTCAGCAGGAGCATGACCGACCATGAGGCCTTTGACGGAGGACAGGAAACAGCTAGAAGGATCCTGAGCAGGCAGTGCAGCCCATAGAGATGCAGAGCAAGCCGTCCAGCTGGCATCGTCACACGGGAAAGAGGCCCTCGTATCTGTCGGTGATAGAATAGGTTTACTGCCACAAAGTATTGCCTGGTAGCAGTCAACTGCATACACGCCCCAGAGTACCCTTTTGTTCGACTCTTTCTGTATCCACGATGTCCAAAAATTTGCATTGCGTGTAGCTTTGGTACATTCGCCGTGTACCTTGAGAAGACCTTCGTGTCGTATTGCTGCAACGAGGAGCGGATGTATGAGTCGAGACGCAGCTCTTTCAGCACTTCCTCCGTTCGCCATGGCAGCGAACTGCAGCAGTACTAAAGCTTGTAGATCCTGAAAGCTTGGCGAGCTTCCGTTTGAACGAAGACACAACTTAGCCAGCTGTGATGGAAGAGACCCGTAGAGTAACTTTGCTTCGGCTGTAGAAGTAGAACTTTTGTCAAAGCTGGCGCCAATAAAGCAAATTGCTCGTATTAGAACAGAAGGTGATGAAGCTAGACAGAATGTTGGAATATGTAGTAGGGGAAGTGAAGGGTGAAAGTGCGAGAAGAAAAGCCTGGCCAGCGTCTCGAGGCGATATACAGGGATAGTCTCTGGACCGTCAAGGCCAAGAAGGAAGTCGGCTGGCAGCCGGAAATTATCGGGGCAGATGAATCCGTCATTTGTTCTCAAGCCAGTCCAAAGAACATTGTTGTCAGTCAAGATGTTCTCGCTAATGGGCGTTGCCATATCGCTAGGGCTCCATGTCCAACTACTCATGTCAACCATGCTCTCGATATCAACAAGTTGTGATAGAAAATCAATTTCGTCGAAGGAGGATGTATCAAAGAATGAAAAGTCGACATTCTGCTCGATCGGTGGCGGCGGTTCATTTTGCTGCACGGTCCCTTGTGGCGACGGGTTTGAACTGACGGTGCTGGGCGTCGTTTTCCTCGTCCGTTTCTTACGTCCAGCTTTCACGCAGGGTGAGTTCTTCTGCTGGCATCGCGAGCACGGAAAACCCTTCTTGTCGAGGTCGCATCGGACCTTGGACGTGGCACAACTGACACAGCTTCTGTTCATGTTTGTTGAGTGAAGTACGTGAGTTCATGGTGTCGGGACTTCGGGGGATAGAAGTATTAAGTAGAAATTCCCGATCAGAAAGTCCCGCAGGTTTTAGTGCGTGCTGATGAAGCCCGAGCATGCTTACAGTGCATGTTTGTCAGATTTTAGAGGCATTTAAGCGGCGAGATGCCACTGTCATTGGTCAGGTCCCCAAGAGCGTCGGGATTATTTTGGGAAATCCCGATAGCTGAAAGTCCCGAAGCCCCGAAGTCCCGGAATCGCATCATCAAGCCAGGACAGGATTTATCACAGCTGCAAGCTTTAATATATAAACAGACGCAATTGTACAATTTTAATTACAGTTTACTTCTCACATCAGTCTCAAATCAATTCTCATTCTCACTCATCACACCAACCTCCTCCAAGTCGGCATTTCTCATCACATAGGCAAGATGTCAGATACTGCCTCCAACGAAAAGCCTAAGCAATTCTACCAAACATGGTTTGATAGATTCTGCTTCGTAACTCGGCGAGAAGACCCGACTACTCATTCCACTTGGCAAAAGCACGCAATTGTCGCCATCACCACTCTATCTGCCTTCACAGCCCCATTTGCCTCATGCATTCTCTTCCCATCGTTCACAACTCTTGTCGATTACTTTCACGCCACCGAAACCAAAGTCGCACTTACTACAACTGTCTTTCTTCTTGGCTTGGCTATTGCTCCGCTGTGGTGGAGTACCCTGAGCCAGCAGTATGGCCGTCGACCAGTCCTAGTCTCAAGCTTCCTCATCTCAACAGTTGCGGTGATTGTCTGCGCAGTCTCCAACTCGCTACCTCTCATCATCGTCTTTCGGCTTATCGAAGCAATGGGCTGCTCCTCTGCTCAAAGCGTTGGTGCCGGCGTCATAAGCGACATCTACATCTCGACAGAGCGTGGATCAGCTTTGGGCTGGTTTTACCTGGGAACACTTATTGGACCCTTGGTTGCGCCCATCATTGGTGGTGCTTTACAAGTCTGGCTTGGATGGCGTGCGAATTTGTACTTCATGGCCATCTTCACCTTCGTCGCTGCCATGCTCACTCTGTCGGTTCTGCCCGAGACACTTGTCAAATCGTCTACTGAGCAGCCCAAGCCATGGCACCAGGTCCTCAAACGCGATGCCCTCGCACCGCTCCCTAAACTGAAGTTTTTAATGGTACCTTCAATTGCTCTGACTATTGCCTATGTGAGCATCTGCTTCGCCAGCCTATACTGCTTCAACACGACACTTCCGTACGCTTACGCTGCTGCACCTTACAACTTCTCAGCCATTGAAATCGGTCTTTGCTATATCAGCAACTGTCTCGGATACGCTATCGGAAGTGTCGTCGGAGGCAAATTGAGCGACGCCAAGTTGCGTCAGTACCAGATAACGCATGATGGTGCCATCCGCCCCATCGAGAGGATCAAGACAGTTTGGTACGGCGTTGGCTTTATCCCCGCTGGATTGATCATCTACGGATGGTTAATTGAGAAAAAGGTGTTTTGGATTGCTCCTCTTGTCGGAGCTTTCTTGTTCGGTCTGGGTCTGATGCTTGTTACGGCAACGGTTATGCCTTTCCTTGTTGATATCAAGCCAGGAGTCGGTGCTTCAGTCGTTGCTGATCTCAACTTGGTTCGTAATGTTCTTGCTGCGATTGGCACTGTAGTGTCTCCGATCGCTACGGCAAGTATTGGCTTTGGGTGGTGGATGTCCATCTTGGCTTTGATCTGCTCTCTGGCAGTTGGCTGCATTGTCATCGTTGTGTGGAGAGAAGGGGAGGAAAAGGAACCTACTGATGGGACTGCCGTGTGAGTTTTAGACTAAAGATGAAGTCAAGGGCTAGGGCGAGCTTACGACTCCTTATTTTCTTATGGTGTATTACTGTTTTAAAGGTTCAATAGAATCATAGAAAGTCTCCTCATGGAGCACTATATAATGAAAATAGAACATAGACTGTACTTCTAACTGATACCAAGTTTCAATTCCTCAAAACCTATTTCGTTGATTGACATATTGTCGCACTTACAGGCTACGCCCCTAGAGGGCCGTAGACATTCCACCATCGACAATCAAGTTCACGCCGTTGACGTACTTTCCGAGGCTGCTTCCAAGGAAGACAACGGCGTTGGCAATATCCTGCGCCTGTCCGACCTTTCCAAGGGGAATAGAGTCGATAAGACTCTTGAGGAAGTCAGGGTTAGCCGTCATGATCTGCTGAAATTGGCTCAACTCTACAGTTCCATCCGGTTTGTCAACAGGAGGAGAATCGATGGTGCCAGGAACGATCGTGTTGATTCTGATACCCTTGGGTCCGAGCCACCGTCCAAAGTCCTTGGCCAAGGTGGCCTGAGCGCGCTTGAGCGTGGTGTATGGCCCCCGGATCGCTGGATGTCTAGCTTCGAAACCAGCGAGTGAACTGATGACGACAATCGAGCCTGTGCCGTTTCGCTTCTCCAGATGGGGCTCAGAGGCGTTGATAAGGTGCACGAGGCCAAGAACGTCAGCATGGAAGCTCTTTTCCCAGTCCTCAATGCTTGGGCTAACATACTTTGGACAAGCTAGGTCACTGTCAGCAGGGTTAACAATTCGATCCATTCAAGAAAAGTACCATTAGCAACAACGAGGTCGATTCTTCCAAAATCTTCGGCTGAGGCTTTGACCCAGCCCTGGATCGAAGCGGCATTAGAAATATCAACGCTGGTTCCAACGGCTCGTGCTCCGCCAGTGGCGTCTTTGAAGGTTGCAAACTCGTCGCCTCGTACATTGCGAGAGCAATATGATACACTGACACCTTCGCTCAGTAGAGTCTCAACGATAACTCTGCCAATGCCCTTGGTGCCTCCGGTGACGAGGGCATGAGCGCCAGTAAGTTGAGGAGAAAAGCGAGACATGTTGATGATGGATTGTTTGGCGCTGTTTCTGTTTAGTCTTTTCCCAATTTTCCATCTGAGATACATACCGTTTCGTTTTGTTATCTAAGTATCGTTTTTGAAGTGCGATGATGAGCTTGCAGGTAAACCATTTGAGGATGCTTCGCATGTCGTTTATATACTGAAGAAAACCCAATGCTTGGAGTGAATGAAGAGAGCCTTAGATAGTTCCATTTTGAACTCAATCTCCTTTTCTGGAAAGACTGAGGCTTTGGTGACCCTCTATGCCACGAGTTCGGATTATCAATCAACTGATTGAAGCCCATACCTTTGATCTTGTTTTCCCGTTGAGGTTAGTTCCACTGGCGGGTCTGATGCCACAGCCCAGAATGCCTGGTCTGCCAATCAATCTCATTTTCCTAAAAGAGTATAAACTGGGCCCATGATCATCCGTCCCACTCAAGCCGCCGCCGTCTATCTTCGCAAGTCATCGTGGCATATCCTGGACCATTCCATCTCATTTTCCTCTTTCATATTTAGAGCCTGCAACAATACTTCGCTGTGACTGTCCGCTCAAAGCCAGACAAACGAGCATGGCACCATCGTTTACCTTTGTCAACGTCAGCAACGCCCCCGGTATGGGCCCTAAAGAGGCCAAGCAGATGAGAGGCCATATTACCAAGACGAATTTTGCCAAGAGGAGACAAAGACTAGGTCAGCAGAAGAAGAAAGCAAACACTGCTGAACATTCAAGTCCATCTTCTGTCTTGGTTAAATCGGACGAGCGGCAGGTGCGGCATGAGCCCAAGCCAGTTGCTCATAGTTCGCTCATCCGCATGGTAGAGCCTACATACTCCCCCGTCGAATATTGTAAGGTGCTTATTAAACAGTTTCGCATGTAGCGACTAACAGTGACTGTAGTGCTTTGTGAGTACCGCGCGCTTATTTTCCCCGCCGGCCTCGGTTCTCCCGGATCAAACAGAGAAGCAGACTGGATTGCCCTACTGCACTCTGAGCCAGCCCTGGTCGAAGCATCCATGGCCATAGCCATAAGACATTCACCCGGGCTCCAGAGAACCCAAGGTATTCACGAAGCGTCGGTGCGTAAAGGAAGGGCTATCAAGATGATCAACGAACGGCTCGACACGCCCTTAGGATTGACCGACGGCGTGCTCAGCGCCGTCTTCACCTTAACCTTTGCAGAGGCAAGTAACAATAATTAAGAACCACATAAATCTCTAACGTCTTGTACTTCAGCTTCTTGAGAGCGACGTCAAAGCAAGAGACGTTCACATCCAGGGTCTGGCCCAGATGATTAAAGTTAGGCGTTCGTTAGGGAATACAGCCATCCCATCGTGGTTCGGGGATTTCATCCTATAGTATGTCAATGAATATTTTGCGCTCCCATAGTCCTCCTATACTAACAATTACCAGCGATTCAATCGGTCATACAATCCTTTCCGCCAGCTACTCTAATCTACCTCTAATCGACGCTTTGCGAAACGAAGACGATCCTAAACAAATGGACGTCGCAGCAATTCGATCCGATGTCAACGGCTTACGTCAATTAATAGATGAATATCACTCTTCCACGGCCCCAAAGCAAGATACAGCAGCCATCATTAGGTATGAGGTTCATCGCTTACAACTGAAAGTGGACACACTGTTGGGAAGCCAAGAACATTACATCCGCTCTCTGCACGATTCTCTGCAGCTTTTTCTGTCGCTATTATGGCCGATAGAAGGGCGGAGGTCGCTGGATATTAAGGCTGAAAATTTGAAATATGCGCTGCTACAGCCCCATATCAGGCTCTGCTCCTCGATGCAGCTCCTGGTATGGCAGCTATTTGTCGGTGCAGCTGCTGCGGAACCCGCAAGTGAGGTTCGTTCTTGGTATGTCATCAGATTACGAGAGGTTGTAAGCGCCATGAGAATTGGGGGACAGAATGTTGCGATGAAGACTCTTGCAGCCGTCTTCGCACCTGATGCTCGCCTATTGGAGAAGTTCAAGACGGTTTGGGATGAGGTCACATTGGGGCAACAATAAATACAAAATCCACATTACTCTTGTTAAGTATCGCGGTCTTCTTTTAAGCCTTCGGTAGATTGCCAGTGCAATAAAAATAAGCAGAAAATTCTCTCTGGAGGCACCTATTTGATAACTCCACTGTCACTCGGCGTCACGTGGAGCAGCCCGCAACGAGTCAATAGCCGACGAAGCGAATTTGTCGCTGACTTCGATTTATCCGGATTTCGCCACTGACATCCACGATGGGGTCCAACTCAACCACTCAAGCCCAGGCATTCCCTGCTCAGACGACATCGGTTCCTACGACCTTGATATTTGATGGCCAGCAAATAGCCCTGGAGAATGAACCGTCAATACCTCTCTACCGGCTTAGCCGCACCATAGCCTGCAAAGTTCAGAAGCATTGCAGCATAATATTCGAACAGATCGAGGTTGTCGAGACATCCCGTCCAGATGGGAAAGGCTCGGGAATACGGCAGCGCCCTCATGATCTGTATTACCTTGTGAACTCGCTTCTCATGCTGCAACGCCAACACGATACGCCAGCTTGTTACCTCACCGCCCCATCGCCTAAGGCCTTGGGTAATATCCAGGTCGACGTCTATAATACTCCTTCACAATGTATGGGATTCAAGGCGATGCTTAACGCCGACAGATCAGCAGATGATGTCCAACTGTTCAAAACCGATACTCAACAAATATTGTTTGAGATGAGGCCTAAACTAAAAGGCGGTCCTTATCAGTGGATAGATGCAGATGGGCAGGTAGTTGCATATGAATCAGGTCGGGAGGGGGATCACAAGCTCGTAATTCAAGTACCATTGCAGCAAGACGTCATGGATGCCCTAGCAGCACTATGGACGTTGAGACTCTGGTATGAGCATATCCACAATCAACCAGAATGACACTAAGGTCAGTAATATGTGAAAAGTTTGATTGGTCTCAACTCACGCACGTACAGGGCCATACAGCTCGCCAAGCTAGTTCAGAACAGCGCTTCCTCAGAAGAACTGCTATGTGGACGCTGTCTGTCTGGTGAGACACGAACACGCAGGCGACTAATAATGGTTAGGGAAAATGAAATAGATATGCATTTCTCATAAGTATCATACATAGAATTAGATTATAGACCACAGAGGAACTAATATGCACGGCTTGATATTGGGGCTTCTACCGCTCAACATCTCCCGAACTGTGTACCTCAAACGCGACGGTCTTATTAATGCCGATCTGTTTGGTGTCCATCTCATCAAGGTCAATATCCGAAGAAGGGTTTCTGTGGTCCCTGCGACTGATGATGCGCTCCTGTGAACTTGTCCTGTCGCCGGTCGACTCGCCTCCCCGGACTTCGACAATGTTCTCGCCTTGCTGGGTTGTGAGGATGATATCGCCGCCACGGCCATTCGCGAACTGCCGATGTGGATAGCCACCAGGCTGGTGTCGGCTTTGGCCTGATGAGCCGTAAACTTGGTTATGAAAAACAACCTTTGATGCTAAGATGTCGATGCTTGGGTTGTCAGCGTGGTGATTTGACGTGAACAAGGTAAACCTACATCATCATTACTGGGAACATGCATTCCATACTATACGCAAACCGATCAATCTGTGAAGCAAGATTCGTCGCGCTTTGTTCAGCGTTCTGGAAGGAATATGTGATAGCCCGTATGATGCCCAGCACTGCAAGAAGTGCCAGTCGCACCTCGGTACTCCGCATCAAGTATCTGAACAGACCAGCCTTGATAGCAGCACTAAGGGACGTCGACTTCGCTGAGCTGAATACTCGAAGGAGGAAGAAAGAGCTGAGGCATTCCAACAGCGCGATGAGGATGAAGTATCCCATATGGAGATGGTTGATCAGTGACTGATCGGTGTCGAGGGCGTTCATTATTCGTCGGGCTCGGACGGCTGCAATAACCACGCGAATACCGGAGACGGAGATGATCATGAACCAGAATCCGGTGGCGAAGATGATCCATTGGCGACCGCGCAAGACTCGGCTTAGGATAATATAACTGTAGAACGAAAGGCCAGCCTCTTGAACCTGCGACAGCAATATATTAGCTCGAATGGAATATTATGAAGCCCTTGTCAATGTACCAGCCATAGAACATCGGCGAACACGGAGGCTACAGCCTTGGTCGTAGTAGAGTTACCCTCTTCATAAAAAGCATAATAGCAAAGCCCGTTGGCTATAGCGCCAGCAGCAGACGTGACGATGGGAACGATAGAAACAGGACCAAAGCTCGTGATGCCAGCGACCATAAGACCAAACAAAACATTAGCTATCCCGATCGTGCTGAGGATCGACCAGCTCAGCTCGTAATAGACAGGGTCGACCATATTGAACGTGCGATCGTCGTCGTGTCGAAAGTAACCATGGTAAGTCGGGGAAACCTTGCAAACAAAGCAAAAGGGAAAAGGCACGACACAAACGAGGGGCGGCTAAGCTTAATATCGGACTGTCATGTCACAACGGGCCTCTTTACCCCGTGGAGGGATTCCGGGGTAGACCGATCTGGAGTGTTGGTGATCAGTTAGCGAAAGGGGGGTACCCCAGAGTGGACTGATTGATCCGTCCATTTTGGGGGGAGTGACAGAATAAGCTGAATTATTTGTCTGCATGTTTCAGTTGACTTTGGTGAGATATTTAATGGGGGATCCCTCCGCACTCAGCTGGCGGGACATGCGTCGGGTCCGCAGAGGCGAAGAGAAGACCAGATGAAGGAAGAATGGATGCATCAGCAGGGAAGAGGTTGTTCTGGCAAGTTGCTGATTGAAGCGCTAGAAAGGCAGGGGAAGCTAAAGCGGCAGCAGACCCGGCCGCTAACTGAAGGTGTTCAGCCACTGTTGGTTGCTATTTGCCAGCAGCTCACGACCAACACGACAGTACGCGGGTTTGCATTTCTCCACCGTTGTTATGCGCTGTGCCTCGCTGAGTGTGCGTTGCATCCTGCGCGTGGAAACCTTTTTTCCTTGTCTAGCCTGGATCCTTCGTCTCTCTTTTTTCAATCCCTGGCACTGGCTTTTGTTGGTCCGGAGTGAACGCTGACACCGGGTGGCTTGGTCGGGATACCCGCTGGAGAGTTTGGAGTCGTGCAACAAGGCGTTATTTCCCAGCGTCGAACCGAACTAACTCAATCTGTTCCGATGATGGAAATTGAAGAGTCTGTGCCTCTTGGTCTGTGTTATTTTAAATAAATTCCGATTTGACAGTTTGCGTTGAAACGTTTGATGTGATGTGATGTGATGTGATTTGATGCGGAGAGTGGCTTCTCCAAAATTAATTTAACCCCCGCTGCAAACTTGGTGACATGAAGTTTTACCCTGAACCTCATATTCCGTCTGCTGGAATTTCGCTTTTGCCCTTTCAGACCTGAATTTGTCTCACTTGTGGGACGAGATACTGTATACCATGGAGTATTATATACCCAGGGATAGAAAACGAGCGCCCGTTAATGTTTGACAATGCATCCATCCTGACAGGAAATACTGTTAACCTTGTTGTCTCTGAAGCATTACAATCTTCTCTGGGGATGGACCGCCAAGGCTGGAGGAATTGCTTCATCCCAAGAATCTTTATTCCCTGTCTCAGTCGCCGGAAATTACTCGACACTTCCCCGACAATGTTCTCGAAGTACTCCGTATTGTTAACGTTATGCGAAAAAGTGACATTGCCAATGATTCCAAATACGACCTCGGTACTCCGTAATCGACGGCCAATTCAATTGAGCGAGAGCGGGTTTCTGTCCGAGGATAACGGGTCCCATCAGATCAACTTGGATCGGACGTATTTCCGATCTACTTCCGGATCTTCAGTCGGAAAGATCAGCCCGCGACGACTCCATTTCTTCTTATCACCAAATTGTCATTGGTAACGTATGACGCACTCGAAGCCCAACTACCGTCGAAATGTGGGAATTCGTGAACTATTCGGCCCGCTAACGCTATCTCCGTGACAAATCTCGCCAAGAATGTAATTTTTAAAAGCAAAGTTGCCTCCCTCACATTGCACTTTTTTTTGGGACAGAGAAAGATGCAATCGCTTCTGCAGTATCGAAGGGCTGGTGCTGCGGCTCAGGCACAGATTGATCGTGATATCGGCAAGGCGAGACAGCATACGGCGCCGAATGCTGGACACGATGTTGAAGCTGGACCGGAGGGCCGAAAGTCCTTGGATGGAAAGGATGAGCCAAATCCTGGACGGTTACCGCCAATCACGGAAGCCGATACTTATGGTGACAACGATGAGATACCCGAGCAGTCGCTGCAGCAGACTGTGACGGCACAAACCATTCGACAATGCATGTCCGGAGGTATCGCTCTAGGCCAGGTACTCACGGGAATCAATGTCCAAGATCACAAGAACGACAAAGGCCACGATGGAAAGATTTTCGTGGTCAACTGGGAGGGCCCTGACGATCCTCTTGATCCTCACAACTGGTCTATCGGAAGACGGATTGGTGTGACTCTGCAGATCTCAATCATTGCTCTTTTTGTCGGAGCAGCATCCGGAATTGATGCGACTGTACTTCCTCAGGCTGCAGAGTCACTCGGAGTAAGTGAAGTTGCTGAATCGCTCGCGACAGGTATGTTTGGCCCTCTCTCAGTCCCCAACAGAAGTTAACATTTCCAGGCCTTTACTTGGTTGGGATGGGCCTCGGTTCACTTATAGCAGGCCCCTTCTCCGAGACCTTTGGCAGAAACGCAGTTTACACATTTTCCATGGCAATCTTCATGATCTGGATCATGGCATCGGCACTCGCGCCCAACTTCGGCGCCCAGATCATCTTCCGCTTCCTGGCTGGCTGCTCAGCCTCGACACCACTCGTTTGCTCCGGAGGTTCCATAGCAGATATGTACAATAGTCTCGAAAAGACCTGGGCCTTTCCTCTGTATGCCGTTGCTGGCTTTGGTGGTCCCATGCTGGGTGCTGTCATGGGCGCTTATATCGGACCGTCAAGCGCAGTCAGCTGGCGGTGGACCGAGTGGACCATGCTTATCGCATCAGGACTTGTTCTTGTACTTGTCCTGCTCTTCATGCCTGAGACTTACGGTCCGCTTCTCTTACAGTGGAAAGCTGCTCATTATCGAAGGATCACGGGAGACGACCGGTTTCGATGCCAGCATGAGATTGCTGATGCTAGTCTTTTCAGCAGACTCAAGGTCAGCATGACGCGGCCCTTTCTGATGCTGACTGAACCCATCATCATCGCCATGACCCTATACATCAGTGTTCTGTACATCGTACTATTCACTTTCCTCGTTGGTTGGCCATATATCTTCGAGAAGACATATGGTCTCGATCAAGGACTCGCCAACATTATCTTCATCGCCATGTTTCTCGGAACGCAGATCAACTTCGCTTTTGTCCCTATCGTCTACCGCAAGACACTGCGAGCGACCCAGAGCCAGGGAGACGGCCACTTCAAGCCCGAGATACGTCTCTGGTACGCCATGCTCGGTGCAGCTGCTGCGATCCCCATCTCGCTTTTCTGGCTTGGTTGGACCAATTACTCCAGCATCAGTATCTGGTCCGCCATCTTTGCTGTTGTCCTGTTTGGATACGGAGTCACGGGCATTTTCATCTGTGTTTACATGTACATCATTGACTCTTACGAGATATACTCGGCATCGGCACTAACATTTGTGTCTTTGACGCGTTATATGATAGCTGGAGGGATGACGGTGGTGGGCATTCCGTTTTACGAAAATATGGGTACCCATTATACATTGACCATCATGGCGTGTTTTGCGGTGGTATTGGCAGCGATTCCTCATGTGCTGTACTTTTACGGACACAAAATAAGGGCGAAGAGCAAGTATGCATTTACACACTAGACAGACAGCCATCCACGCTCTCAGATAGAATCGTATTTATAGTTAGAAGGCACTGCAGCTTATTCCTCGGCCAGTTTCTGCAACATGTTGTGCAGCTTCTCGGCCACAAACACAGGGTTATCCAGTTGAATAAAATGGCCTGCGTTTGGCACCTGAATAGGCCCCTCACTTCTCTCTGAGCTCGTCAACTTCGCTAGCCCTTCATTGTAATGGTGCCAGTAAGTATTCATGTAAGCCTGCACAGCCTCTCCAGGAATATTGAAGTCTGTTCCTGTGCGCTCTGCAAAGTAGTTGAAGTCATGGCCCAGAACAGTGATATAAGGGTCGTTGCCGTCGACTTTGGGAAGAGCTGGTGAGTCTGAGTGGCCAAGAAGTCGAGTAAGATTCTTTCGACTGAGACCTTCTCTGGAGCCAACACTTGGATGAAAGCGCTTTGCGGTCTCTTCTCGGGCGACACGTAAATCGTCTGCTGTGACGCCTGGTGGAAGACTGTCAGGGTCGAAGCTTTCAGCATCTGGGTCAGGGAAGACGGAGACAAAGTCCGTGTCTGTCAGGACGCTGTCGAGGAGAATGGCTCCAGCTACAGTACCGGGGTACTCAGCGGCGTAGAGACGAGTCAGAGCACATCCAATCGAGTTTCCAATCAGTAAAAGCTTGGAGCTATCTGGATCATCAATATCCAGCCTCTCTCTCAAGATCTGTGTGATTAGCTGTCGAATATCTCGAACTACAGCCATGCAGTCATGGGCGTGAGTTGGGTCAGCGACTCCTTCATCGTTGGGATCACGATCAGTAGTCTGGCCCTGTCCGTAGCGATCAAAAGTCAACATTGCTGGAAGACCCTGGGGAGAAAGTTCTCTAAGTTTGTTCATTGTTGCAATCCATCCTGCCTGAGGTGCGCCGAGGCCATTGACGAAGACGATGAGAGTCGGGTTGGTGGGCTTCGTCGCCGTAGGAGCAGTGAAGCTGTAGGACAGCTGCGCACTTGGCTTAGTTTCCAAGCGGATGAATTCGAACTTTGGAATAGCCTGGTCTTCCATGATGATCTTGAGGTTTAGTGGCGAGAGTAGAAGTGGTCGTAAGCTGGAAGTCGGTGTCTTTTATTTATTTCTCATCGTCAGCAATGCTGACGTCATCTGTGTGATGATGAGGATTTAGAACTTGGAGAAACATCCATTAGATCTGACTGAGTTTGAGGTTATGTTTCCTAACTTCGATTGTATAGTTATGTAAATAAATGCATTAGTACAAAGTTGTCATCTCGGTGGCTTGACGAAAGCCGAAATGCCTGGTAAGCGTATCTTCATGAGCCAACAGCATCCAAGGTAGGCTGAGTATTCTGTTCCTCTTCTTCTCTTCTACAAGCAACACAGTGCCCATCCTCATCCTTAAAGTGCTCATCCATCTCCTCCTCACAGAGATCATGTGGCTCATTGGTCTGACAGTCCTCGCATCCCTTCGGCTTGTAAGTGCAACCTTGAAGCTGCATTGTAGCGTCGTACCAAGCACTGAACAGTGTCGTATCGCTTTCCGGGGTTGGATCTGATGACCCTTGCTCCTCTCTAGCGCAGATGTGCAGAGTCTTAACATGTTCGAGGTTTTCGATACCAGTCTTCTGAATGAAACCCCAGCCTTGTTCTCCCTCCGAAGTACGCCCAAACATCGGTGACTCGGAGACGGACATGGCGGGAGAGACGTCCAGATCAAACTTGACTTGCAGAAGTCCATGGTGTATCACGTCTTCCCATGAGGATCGACCTGCCGGTATGACGAAGATCCAGCTCTTGTAACGATCTCCAACATTCCATCCGTCCCCAACAAATCTGGGCCATACGCACCAAGACGGGACGATATGCGGAAGAGGTTCTTTTCCTTGTATCTTTGTAGCCAACAATTCTTCTGCCTCGGCTTTCGACAATCCCGCCACTGCGTCATCTTTCATCTTCTTGGTGGCGTCTTTGCGAAACGCTTTCTCACGGCGGTGGTGCTCCATGCATTCTTCCACGGTGTCAAACCCCGTGTATACATCGACGCGAGGCCAATGGTTCCGAGCATTGCCCCAGCTCACAACAGCACGAGAATTTAAAAGAGAAGAACCCATAGCGTGAGGATCAAACTCCGGTTTACCCAAGCAATACAATTGGATGCTTAGCTTAACGATGGCCGCGTTGGGGCCAGCTCGATCAGTGACGACATCGTAATGGCGACCTGCATGGTCCTTGAATTCACCATGACTGGATTTTCCAATGAACACTTTGTATGGTGCTGCCCCGCCCGTAGACGGTCGTCGCTCCGGACAAGTCATTGTGTTAACTTGTAGAGTCAAAGGGTGAAGAAGCGTGAATTTACAAGCAATAATTAGCGGTGAAATGGGGTTTATTAAGACTCCATAGGTACCAACCCACAAAAGTAGACTGTTCCCCAAAGAAGAAATCACCGATCGTACATGCGTCACTCTAGGGCTACTCCACGTGTACAAAATTATAGTAATTTTGAGGAGTTGATAATATATTAGTAGATGAATGGGGTATCATTACGCTTCAAACCATGAGATTCTCAACTGTCCTTCCTCCACCACCAATCTGTGATTGAGACAATCCTTTCCCGCACCATTAATTACTGAGAATCCTTCTCCCGATACAGTGGTGGCCCAGGCCGGAGCTCATTATAGCAGGGCAAACTCTCCTCTTCAACGTGATCTGAAGCCCTCGCAAAATCGCTCAACACGACCCGATGCTCAGATCTAAGGATGCGACCTACTCCAGTTCTGACAGATAGATCTGGGTTACCTTGGGGATAAGTCTCCTTCATCAGCTGTAGCTCCAGTACCAGGGAATGGGTGACTGATGTATCGCCGACATCGCCGGTATCTTGGGTGAACCTGGAGGCCTTCCTGATAAAGAAAGGAAACTCCATGCTGAGCGTTCCTGCATCGTCGTCTGTGGTCCACCCGTCGTAGAACGAGGATTCGCCTAGAGTAATTGTCTTCTTTTGTACGTGGCTCTTTTCATCTGCTTGGCATTCTTGTGCGTGCTGCGAACAAGCCACTGCGGTGCTCTTGATGTTCTCCTGAAGCATCCAAGTGCCCTTACATACTCGCCAGAACTGGATGTCCTCCCCATTGTCAGGACAGCTTCGAAGGCCGGTCATAGTGAGTTTCACGTGATTCTTTTCACTGGGGTCAAGGACAGGATCGAAACTGCAGTCGACCTCGATTCCAGCAGCTTGGTATATCCTAGTTGATAACAAAGGTTTGCTAGGCACTGGTATTGATCTGGCGACGGGAAGGGTTCGGTTGAGTGTGATCATCTCTGGCAGTTTTGACTGTGATCCTGTTCGCCGTATGGAGGCTATGGCTTGGAATTCATAAGTGACAGAGACCAGTGACGTGTCCATAGAAGGAGGTGTGTAACTCGGTACTCGATAAGAGAATCTATATGCATAACTGTCGCGGTCCAGTGAAGTCGTCGTTGTGATGAACTGGCAACGCTTGAGCTCCGATATCTGGTGTTTACACGCCTTGCATGTTCTCTTAAAAGGTTTCTTGTGAACTAAATGTACTCGCAATGTGGCAAAGAGGTTATCAACTTCGATGGCCTCTTCAACGTTGAAGAGTAGTGAACCCGAGATAGTAGAGCCATCAGTCGCATCATCATTGACAATGACGATAGGAGAGGTATCGATTTGGCAATCTAGAGATGCAGGGGGCTGATTTGGTGACTTCTGCGGTCTCTTCTTGAACAGTGGAGGAGTCAGTGACTGTGGCCTGATCAACTGGGATAGGCCTGTCATGATGTGATGTCGGTAGTTGCTGATAGTGCAGGGTTCTGCAGGTCAAGAATATCTGGGGAATGAGAAATGAAGAACAGAACAGATGATTAATGCTGGACGTCGATTATAAATGCTTGAGAAAGAGTGGTAAGAAGAGTTACAAATGAAGTATTGCTCATACGATTTATTGTAAACGAATAATTCGGTCATGGTGACAGAGATCCACCGTGCAATGCCCGGTTCGAATTGCCAAGAAGAGCTTTCACTCACTTTCGTGATGATTCGATATGAGCTTGGCATAGACACTAAGCCCTTTGCGGTAATTCATACCGACATCTCATGGTCAAGAGATCGACCGCGGAGTTCGGCAGCTCTCGATACTTCCATTCAGGCGGTCATCAAACACAGCGGAATTAAACATTTGCAAGGTAGACTTCGTCCAAGAAGGGGCCTTGGACCTCCTAAATTTAGATCTCATCGAGGTCTATCAATCTTTTCTGTACAAGTCTCAATCTGAGAATCTGCTCTGCAAGCGCGAAGCTTTCCCAGGTGTGCAATGCGAGGCACATTCGGGAGCAAGCTCATTGTATCCTCCGCCCGCGCCCTTCAACTGACGGCCATTAACCCAAAGAAAGAATCGGGATGCCTTCCACCGTGTTGGTCATATATGCGCCTTGTTTGATGAATTGTGATTGACACAATTTGCCATCTTTATTGTCAGAACTGTCCTTTGTCGCCAGTGGAGCATCCCCCAGGTCAAGTCAAGTCAGCGTATCCAATGCGCTATTCCTAAACAGGCTCATAACCACGACGTGATCTCAGCTTCGCGTTGACAAACCAATTCTGGGCACTTCATCACTCAACCTCACCTCTTCATCACCGCATTCCATAATAACGTTACCTCCGCATCGGTATGATCTGACCTCAGTAATGTCGGATGATCCGTCCCGTTCTCCCGGCAAAACAGCATCGGGCCAGCCCCGCAAACCCCGGACAAAGAGCTTCTCGGGTTGTTGGACATGTCGTGCCAAGCATGTGAAATGTGACGAAGCCAAGCCGGAATGCAATCGCTGTCAGAAGGCGGGTATTGAGTGCGAGGGTTATGGGGTTAGGATATCGTGGGCTTCGGTCAGGAACCCGACGACCTTTAGAAGAGGAGGGAGGAAGAGAAAGGCTGCGGCAAGACTACGCCAGTCGAGAGACTTGGAGTCCATTGGGGAGAGTGTCTCTGAGCAAGATGGCCATTCTTCCAACAGCCCAGAAGAGAGTGGCAATGGTGACGGTCCTCTGAATGAGGGACCTTCTGATCTGCCGTCAGAAGACCAATCTAGCAACACGCCATTCTTCCTCGATCAACACTTCCCTCTCGATCAAGGTCCTTTCACTGGTCATTTGAACACGCGAATATTCCATTCATATGAGCTTTTGGGTCAGGGCTTGACAACAGGTCCTCCATATGCCTCGCTTCAAACTTCGCAGCCTCAACTTCCCATGCTGCAACTGTTCGACCAGAACTCCATTCCTCAAGACCACATCAATACTCACAGCACGTCAACGCCTGTCAGCCTTGGCGATGTTAGCACAGGCTCTTTGCCATTGCCCGGAGTATCAGATCTAATATCTCACACATCGTCTCCACTCGATACCCCAGGCCAAAGACGCAAGATCACGCGTCACCTCGATATTCTTCCTGATCCGGCTCTTCACTGCGAGCTTCTGCAGCACTGGACGCTAAGTCTTTGCGACTCTCTGAACCCAGTACCTGGCCATCTCAATCCTTTGCGGAGCGCCATGCTGCCTATCGCCCTAGAAGGCAGCCGCACGGACTCGGAAAAGTCAACAGGCGCTACGGCCTTGTTTCATTTCATCTGTTCAGCGTCAGCATTCCATCTCGCAATGAAGAGAGAGTGCGAAGAGTCAAAAGGCTCTCTGGAGAACGTTGCTTTAGAACACCACAATATTGGCATTACTCATCTGGCCAAAAATATCCAACTTTCCAAAAACGGTGCTGATTGCGTATCACTACTGGCGTCCATCATCATATGTATCTACAATGAGGCTGTGACGCTGCCGACGACGTTCTGGCGGTTACACTTTCGCGGGGCTGTTGAATGGGTCAATCATATTGATCCGCAGGTTTGGCACAAAAGTGACGCGGCTTCTGGCCTGTATCAGATGTTTCGGAGTATGGCTACTGTCGTACAAGCGCAATTACTCTTTGACAACCAAGAAACCTCATACTGGAAATTTACCAATGACTTTGGTCCTCAGCCTGAGCCGTATACGCTGTATGAGTCGTTTGGTCTTCCTCAGCCAGTGTACGAAGGTCTTCGCGCGATGAATGCCCTTCAAATGCGGAAACGATCCTCTACTGAAAGTGATCCTTCTGCCGATGAACTAGACCGACTAGAGATGGAACTTTATCTATCGGCACCTAATAGACCTGAGACGACAACGGCAAAAGACTATGCCGATCTGATATACCATCACGGCTGCATCTTCTACTACGCCGCCTTGATTCATATGAAGCGCAATTTGAAGGACATGCCAATGGATGCGGTGCGTCCGCTTGTTGAGAAATCACTCACTCATATTGAAGCCCTGCCGACATGCACAAGTCAACGGTTTTCACCAATGATCTGGCCCGTTGCTATTATAGCATTTGAGACAGGCGATACGACAATGCAGCAGCGAATGCTTCATACTCTCGCGTTCTTCGAAGAGAGATCAGAGCTAGCGATCTGGTCACAGATGACGCATCTCGTAAAAGAGCTATGGGCTTTGAGGAAAAGAGAGGGTGCTAACATCAAGTGGCATCAAACGGCACTTGGGAGTATGAGTGATAGCTTCATGTTGCTATGAATAGGCACCGATAACGCTTGTGACGTGGCCATAGCTTCCCGTTTATCGGAGTCGTGCCGTCCCGTCGGTGCGCGCTCGTCACCAATCGCTCGTCCACGTTATGGATTCTTTTACGTGGATTCACCTGAATTACCCCAACGTGATGCAGTCTTTCCCCGCAGAGAGAAGTCAGATGTGTCGTGTGTATTTACAAAAATGGAAGCTCGAGCGCGATACTCGGGAGTTGGATGCCGTAGAGTAACGCCAATTGAGAAGTGCTTGATACGAACCGCCGATAAATGTCTCCGGCGCACGTTTCCGTTTGTCAACGGTGACAGAAATCCCTGTACAAGGTTTTCTAGCCATTTCACGAGCTATGTACAAGCACTTGTACCTCTCAAAGTTTATTCTCAGTGGCCCAAGGTCGCAAGCCAGAGCACAGATTTCGTCGGTACGCCCTGAAACAGAGTTACCAAGTAGCTAGATAATCGCAGTACTGCAACAGTAATTGAAGCGCCGTAGCCAGCTTAATAATTGGCGCGTTAAAATCTCACGGCCTGTGGCGTTGAGCGGATCTGCCACGTTTGCAGATCTTTCGTGTTCAATTGCCGAAACGGGTTTACGCACTAACAAGCCTTGACGCGCCTCGATGGGGCATCAAAGTCAAGAATTTTTACATGAATAATGCCGAAGACGTTGATGTCACTTGGTGGCCAAGGAAGTATCTTCTGGATATAAAAAATGGATATCCCATGGCTTTGATCTCCTCCACATCCTCTCCACAGAGTCATATACATATACACCAAAATGTCAGGCAAAATCATCATCCACGCAGTCCGACACGCCCAGGGCTATCACAACCTGGGTGAAGAGTTCTTTCACCTGAGGGACCCCGCACTAACGCCATTTGGCCAACAACAATGCGTCGAACGACGAAAAGCCTCGTTTCAGGATCAGTCCAAGTTCAAACTCATCGCATCATCACCTATGATGCGGACCCTGCATACCACGAGTCTAATTTTTGATGATGCCATTCAGACACAGGAAATTCTTGCTATCCCTGAGGCACAGGAAATCTCTGATCACGGCTGCGATATCGGAACAGATCCTGCTCTTCTCAAGGAGATGGCGTTGCGGAATGATTGGCCTGTTGACCTGAGTATGGTACCTGAGGGTTGGAACGATAAGAACCTTTATGGGCCAAACAGTCCCGTCACGGGTGCTTGCGCAGCACGTGCTCGCACTGTAAGAAGAATACTCCGAGAAAAGGGCATGGCTTTGAGTCAAGATACCAACGAGGACATCCACATTGCTCTTGTTGCTCACGGAAGCTTCATGCACTACTTCAGCAACGACTGGGAGAACAGCACCACTGGGTGCGGTACAGGTTGGAAGAACTGCGAGACAAGGCGATATGTGTTTCAAAACGGCGAGTGGGACGAGAATGCTTGGCTTGTCGAGACTGAGGAGAGCAGATTGGCCCGTGGCATGAAGGGTCCCGCTCCATCGGCAGAGGAGCAACGGCGGTTGTATGAGAAGACTATGGTTGGCTGGGTCAACCAGGGGCTGCCGGATATCAGATATCTAGAAACAGCTTCGGTCATGCCGATGCAGGAGCATTCAAGGTTGTAAGATGCACAGTATATGGATATGGTTTGCATGTGAGGAATGATAGAAGGGGCGGATGAGAGCATAATGATTGTAGATTTGCCATAACAGCAGTGTGAGCGGATAGATGCTATCCGAGTTTTAGACATAGAATAATTGCTTTTTCTCACCGGCCCAAAGAGACGACAATTTCCGTGCTACAAGACAAGATGAGTGGCCCAAATCATGGATCACAACTGTGCATGATGATCGAGTTAATAATGCTGATTATCCGTATGCCTTTTATGAAATTTATACAACGATCGCTATTGGCATACAGGTATGAAATTGGAGTGACAAAAAATATGTACATAACGTCGTGTCTAAGTAATGTTCTAACCCTATTATTATACAAACAAGTAAAATTCAGTATGAGCCTCTCTCATGTCCTTCGAGGCGGTGGTGGCGACAGTCCCTGCTGTGCAGCCTCGTGTTCAACAGCCAATCCCATATTCGAGTGTGCCAACTCGATGCTTCTCGCACTCTTTGCGCTCTCGCTTTCACCTCCAAGGGGCCAGCTATCATCTCGTGTGAACTTCATCTCCTCCCTGTTGAACTTGTACTTGATATCAGGTCTTCCATCCTCCAGATCATCTGGTGACGGCGGATCATTCTTGCCCCAGAAGTCGAACTCTGCTGGTTCTTGTTCCTCGGGGATGTTGCGCAGTTCCATGCCGTCGGGGTTGTTGTTTAGAATGGGGGGATGACCAGGTGTTAGAGGCCCAGTAGAGATGTGCTTACTGCTCCGTGTCCATGTCCAGCCAGAGCCTTTACGTTCGCCGGTTTGGGAGTCGAGACGGCGGGAGGTGTATGATGTATGGAACTTTTTGAGGATGGGGCGGAGAATGGGGATACATTGCACCATGATTGTTCCAGCAACTTCTGATGAGTACCAAATTTGTGACATGCCGTTGCGCCCTGTATTTGTGAGCTAGGTTTGTGAAACTGAGACAAGATGACTTACAGATGTAGTAGGCATCACGGCCATTTCCTTGATCCTTCCAGCTAACACGAATAGCCGAGACGATAGCAATACTAGACTGGGGTTAGAAGCATGTCCTTAAGCGTTGCTTCTTCTTGACCTACATCATTCCCAGGCTCATTGTGAAGCAAAGGCCAATCTTCTCAGCCTTCTTCATCTCCAACCCTCTGGTGATAAGCCAAGGGAAGCATGCAAACACGAAATCCATAATGATGTTGTAGACTATACCCCGTTAGTATTCTCCAGTACATGTTGTTGTACATGGCTACTCACTGTTGCCGCCCTCCTTGAAGTCATTTCGGAACTTGGAATCCAAGCAGAAGTCGAATCGATACCAGTTGTCGTACGTTTCCTTGCCGCATACTTTGGCCCACTGGAAGAACACCTTGACGATCATGTAGGCGTTCATGCTGGCAATACAGAACCACAGGATCCATTTCTGCCAGCGGTTGCTCATTCGTAATAGTGTCACCGCGAAGGCTGTCTTTGTCAGCGCTTGGCCGATCAATGTTCCGCATGACGAGATGTTGATGAGTATGTGCATTTTGTCGTCCCATTGTTGCGATGAGTCCTTGAGAACATAGCCGTTTCCGAATTCCCAGACGATAAGACTGTTGTTGGCGAGAAGGATGAACTGGAGTTGTTAGGATGCAGCTTCGATATGCTAGGACGATGTGTACTCACCCATGATACCAGAAGGATATAATCATCGTACCACATTCCATGTCTCCTCGTAATCTTGACGTACAGCCTCAACCACAGAAAGAAAGTCGCACCCGCAAACAGCGACCACAGCCCGGCGTTCAACTCGACATAGGGATTGACAAAGGTATGGACGGGTCCGTCATCTTGGTCGTCGCGAAGCCTTAGCTTCATCGCTCACATTTCCTCCTCGGCGGCAACAAGATACCCGATGTTTCGTTTGGCGAATGCAGGTACAGATTCTAGAAACCAACAGCAAACAGAAAAGGTATCAAGAAGAGCTGGAAAAAGTCGGGGGAGCCACAAACGTAAAAGAAGGATTCTGGACCAGCCCAGCACCCCCTGGTCCTGCTGGGTGACGAGCATACGCGAGATGTGTTCGCCCCTGCTTGGGATAAGCCTAACACTCGCTTGGGCAAGTCACCCATGCAAACTAATACGGGACGGGGTCTACCTTAATCGGACACTGGGGCCGCGTGGTGAGCATGTTCGATGTCGAAAAGTCCACGGCCTCAGATGCCGCGTGTACTCCGTACAGACCAGACTTTCGTATTTTCTGTTTCTTGAAACCCGAAATTGACGTAATAGACTCAGCTCAGGCCAGTAAAACACTCTTAATATCTACCGAAACATGAATTATGCTATTTTCGCCATCGGGTCTGGGATGCAGGATGTTGCTTTGTCGGAAACGAACTCCACGGACCTGACACCATCATCACGAAAAAGGCAGTTTCACGCAGCGGTACAGGGCTCTAAAAGAGCCTATCAGCCCGAAGAAATCGTAAAAATAAGGCCCGCCCATCGTCCGGGGCTGCCAAGTGGCTTTTTTCTGTGTCTCTTTTCGTTGTGCAGATAAAAAGTGAAACGACCAAGTGATTCCTATTGCAGGTTGAGGCCCCTGTCTCGGGAATACATCGAGGCTTCCTATACGTGGTTTAACTGAACCCTTGATGGGTCACCCCTGACAAGGACGCTTGGACGATTTCGTCCTTGCGGGCCATGCCATGTGGTTTGTTTTTAGAAGAACGAGAAAAGTTCCAGGCTGTATGTCACTGACCAGCCTGGTCATTACTTTCTTTTGCCTCCGCGGGGCAAGCTTGATCAAGGAAGAGGGGGAGAAATGCGATCATTGTCCGTGACCTGTTTGAATATGTATGATCCTGGTGACGTGATGTACAGTACAGTACAGTCTGCAGCGGATCGGTAGATTATCACATTGACGTCGGGGAACAAAACTGATTGTGGATCGAGGACCGTTGAGAAGCCCGGGGCCGAGAACATTCCGCAAATTAATGAGATTGAAAGGAACATTATAAGCTGAGATATAGTGAGGACGGGGCAGCGATTAACTCTGATTAACGATGCATCTGTACTGGAGCCCATCACTCTATCTGCGATTCCCGTCGTACGTTCGCAGACACAGACAGTCCACAAGGTTATCGGCCGAAGTTCCAATGTCCGACCCCGATTCAAGTTCCTCATTCAATGTCACTGTATTGTTCGCCTCACTCACGAACAACACTAACCTAACAAACACCCTGGCTGTTTTACTTCAGCTCCCAGCCTAGCCCCCAGGTACGCGATTCCAGCGCCGTGGTTCCTGGGATCCCAAGGTCCGTCCGCGCATCGACCATCAGACCGTTTAGTGAAACACAGACTATTTACCAATCGCCCACAAAACGACGTTATTTTTCGATATTCAGGAACAGCGAGCGGGGAGAGCGGGGCAAGCAAAAACGACAACGGTAATCGTAAAACAACCCATACCAAACCACGCGTTGTCCAGAAAAGCAAGGGGAGGGGGGGGACGCGGACGCCCACGCGGATATAGGGCCAGGATTAAGAATAAGTATAAGGTGGGGTGCACAGCACAAAGTATGTACTGCATGTAAAATCTGACAAGAGAAATGCTAATTAATTAATGTCGCTTTTTGGTAATTGTGATTACGGCGCTATTTCCCTATCCTGTCTTGCTCTTGGTACGAGCGACGACGACCACGGCTCTTACGACACGGGACTTGTCGAACCAGTTGAACAATCTCCCTGCTAATTTGAAGCCGCCCATTGTGATGCCGTATTCTGCTAACAATTTGTCTTGGCGATCGAGGAACTTGACCAGGCCCGAAAAGACATCGTCTGTGATCTCCTTAATAGTGATCTCGTTGCGGTCATATCCGCACTCGACCAATTGATCTCTGTACTCTGCTTCCGAGAGGAAGGTTTTGAGTGGGCAGCCCATCATTTTCCCGATGAGTCTAGCCCTCCAGATGTCCTTGGTGGAGGCCTTCTCGTTGAGGAGGAGATCGAATGCCATGTAATTGGCGTCAAGTTCTTTGGCGGCATGTGAGAGGACGGGTTTTCGGGACGGAGAGAAATGGTAGATACAGTCGAGAGCAAGCAGCCATCGCTCAGTATACTTCTCATCAGCCAGCGAATAAACAGCCTCTTTGATCTTGGGACTCCAAGTCTGTGGCTTTGCGGCATCGGCGCGGAAGAGACTGAACGCCTCCGCATCAAATGCAGCCCCCGCCTCAGACAGCTCGCGATAAATCCTGCGTCGCGACGTCTGGACCTGCGCATCATTGAGCGTAAGCCCAACATAGCGAAAATCCCTCCAGCCCTGCTCCGTAGCTGTTCTCGCCAATTGCCAAGTCTGGTCACCACATCCGAACCCCAGATCTAGAATGGCGAGGGAACCGCGAGGACTAGCTTTACCAGGTGCATCACCCGACAGCCCGGCGGCGCTCACAACCTGCTCGAGCAGCGCAGAGGCAGCCTCGGGGAGCGTGTCAATTGGCTCGCCTGTATGAGTTTTCCTGGGAGGCAAATGTCAATGTATGTGTGATTGAGGCTGCAGAAAACGTGGCTGGACTTACCAGTATCCCACGTTCATCCACATGGAGGGTGGTCGCGTCGTGATGTTGAGCTTCCAGTGTCCCAGGCCGTAGATATCGCTCATTCGCATCACCACCAAAGCAATGATGCCAGCGATGGCCAGGGTCGTGACGAGCCCTGCAGCAAAGCCAAAGCCAAAACTGTCTTGATCGAAGAACATGGTGTCGATGGCGATTGCGGTCCGCGCCGTGAGCTAACGGCTGTTGATTGTGATGAGAGAAGATGGTGACATTTCACTCACAGTCGCTGTATTTACGCACTGATTTCACCTACTAACTACAACTTCGCTAAATGACTAATTCCAGAGTGAATACATTAAAGTTTCGGCAGTTGAAGCGAGTAGATTATTGTCATCAAGGTGATAATGTAAAGAGAAATCTGCATTTATCGATTATTCTAGTCGTTATTCGTCATTAATTCTGTTCCCACGGAATCGCTACGCCAAAATCTTGAGCTACCCTAATGGCCGACACGACACATCCTTCCAGGAGCACCATGCCATCCCAGCACCAAGCACCAGCGATCCACACATTATCCTGGCCATTGACCCAAGCCATGGCCTCACCATCCTCGCTCTTCTTCGTTCCCGAATCCCCTAGCAATTTCTGAACGAGGGCCTGGCCCTCTGTGTTTCGCAGGGTTCTAGTAAACTTAGCCTTCTTGATTGCTTCTGGCTGTGCCTCTTCGCGTAGCGGACATGTGCTGACAACGACTCCACTGGGCATGGCGTGAAGAGCCTCTGTGCGAGGGCTTCCCACGTCGGTGAACATTGTTCGCAGAGTCAAGACTTGGGCTGCTGAGGTGTCTTTCGAATGGTGCATGCAAGCGATGGATTGGCTGGAGCCTGCGTTATCGGCGTCGACGACGCTGATTCCCGCCTTCTCCGGCTTCAAAACAGAGCTCTCGACTTGACGAGTCGGAAGCTTCGCCAATGTAGACCCCAGCGGTTTGAAGATACGGCCAGCGACATCAGGGGAGACGGAGAGGACAACGCGGTCGAAGACTTGCTCGTGGATGCGCCCGGATGCGTCAACGGTAGACTGCCAACGAACCAGCACGGTACCATCGACCTGAGGCACAGCTTCAATCACACGACTATTGAGGTTGACATCCTCCAGTCCCTCCGTTAATTTGGCCTGGACTTGCGAGACTCCGCCGCACACAGCGTAATGCTGCTTGCCATGCGAAAGCTTCTTGTAGTTGACGACGTCGCTCGCGGGGAATTGGAGCAGCTCTTCGTGTGTGCACGTCGCTACACCGCTCAAAAGCGGAAGCAGATAACGCGATGTATATCGTCGGGGTAAACGTATGCGATCGAAATATTCGGCGACAGTCTCGCTGTATCCGGAAGATGTCGTCTTCAACGGCGCGACAAGGAAGCATGCAATCGTGAACCAGAATTGGCACACAATCAGGAAGATAATCTCGATAAAGTGCGCAATCACACCGCGATTGCCCGGCCACGGCGGCGGTGTCTGGTGCAAATTCGACGCATGAATGAAGTATGCCTCGTTATCGCTTCCCTTGACTGGGACTGTTCCGTCGGCACTCGTGGCTGCTTTTGCAAAGACAAAAAGGAATTTGATTGGATGTAGCGGGATTTGTAGATGCTGATACATGCGCATCAAGTTGTGGTAGTACCCGTCGGCGCTCGCCCGCATTGGCAGGTCGATTCGTTCGGCATCGTCGTATTTCTCGTTCTTGATCGTAACGGAAGCGGAATCGAAGGATATTCTGTCGCCCTGGAAGGAAGAGACAATGTTAGCGAAAGGATTCGAGGATCTCGGCTGTCGTTGACGACGTGGCGCACCTGTTCGAACAACGTCACCCTATAACGGTCTCCCTTGATAAGATAAGCACTACTGAGACCAGCGAGACCCGTGCCTATAATAGCGACTCGACTTTTCGTATGCTTGTCGTTCATGGTGATGGTGTTATGTACTTGTATTTACTTACTCTACATTGGAATCTTTGACCGTTTTTGATGGAAATTTGCAGAGAATGTCACCTGCTGGTCCTACCCTGTTTTCGACAGTGAATAGCTCAAATGGAAAATCCATTGAATATTCTGATTGGATCGTTTTACGCTCAGACGGTTCCACCGTTCACAAACGTTGAGTGCCGAGGCTTGTTGTTGTTGGCGAGGTGCTAACCACTATTTCAGCAGTGAATGAGCTGATCTCCCGGCACAATCGGCGCCTTCGAAGCTGAGCGCATGTGAAAGACAGTTCGGCGTTACAACTATCCGTTATATTTTGGTCGATCGTGATCCTGCTGAAACTTGACAAACGTCATGACAACAAATGAGACCATCAAGAATCTTGTATTGAACCTCTCAACACTGAAAGTGTCGTGTCGGGTGTCTCAAGTAAGACAATGCTCAGCACAACGTGGCGGGTGGACCCAGAGCTGTAGGCGCTATAACTACCTTAAGGTAAGCACCAACCTAAACTGCGTCACAGCGGGTTCAGGGAAGCCCAAATAATTTCTAGAGCGTCTTGCGATATGCGATCACCTGTTGTTGGCTGACCAATTCTTAGCGATCCTGTCACAAGAATCTGATGAAAGCTTTCGAACCAACTCAGGAGCACAGAATGGTGGCATAATGTTGCAAAACTTGTTCCATCGACGCATTAAGGTTCTGTAACTGTAGTGTTTCTGTACCCTAGCCTACAGAAGGGAGCTAATGAGGCGGGGGTTGAAGATTTTTAGGCCACACAGGCTTACAGGTCCAGGTCAACGAGGATCGTTTGAGTAATGGCCGTCAGGTCGACAATCACATGGATGGCAAACAATTTCCTACAGTTTATCATGTCAAACCCGGAAGATTTACTTGTGCGACTGTATTTGCAGAGTAACGAAGGTAGCTTCAATGAATGAATACGTCAACTTCGTACCAGCAACCTAAACTTCGGTGGCATCCACTCGCTTGACAGCTGCTAGCAGGCGGCACGGCCCCTGGACCCCTGTTGAAGCTTCAGTGCCTGGTGACCTCACCATTCAGCAACAATCTATCATCTCCAGCCTTGGCCCTATCCTTTCTCATCAGGGTAAAACTTCTGTCACCAACAGTATTAGTGAATATAATGTAGAAAGATTGAAACATCTGGGGGACATGGTAAATGGCCTTGCGACAATGAATGAAACAGTTCCTGAATCACTCTCATGCCTAGGATCTCCTCGGATAGGGCGGCTGGGTCGGATATCTTCTCATCACGAGCGCTTATAAATCTAAGGATTGGTAAGATATTGATATGAGGCGAGGTCGCAGAGTCTGGATCCTTATGCTTTGGGGTAGGATGAGGATTGTGTTTTGCCGTGTGGACTGCACGCCTAAGGCATTGCCAGCAGCTGAACATTTATGCCATTGACCGAAGACTATTCCTCTTTGAACACGTCATACTTGTACTTTGACCCAGTGTGATCATCCCGAAGCTTGGATTGACCAATTCCGTAGACATTCTCTCGCAGAGTATGGCCCCCTTCACTGGGTATCTCATGATATAAACCCCTTCTTCGGAGCTCAGGCACCAATAACTCAACCAGATCCTCAAAAGTTCCAGGCGTAGTGACGTAGCCAACATTGAATCCATCCAAGTCTCCCTCCTTGATCCAACGCTCCATCTCATCAGCAACAGTTTGAGGGCTACCAACAGAGACTGGGCCCAGTCCGCCGATGCCTGCCTTCTCGGCAATAACTCTTGGTGTCCACTTTGGAACATGTTCACTAGTGACAGTGAATGCATCAAGAAGACTTTGAACCTTGTGCTGCTCTAGAGAGTCCGCAGAGGTGAGCTCTTGATCGAGCGGGATCTTGGACAAGTCGATGCCAGTCCATCCGCTGACAAGAACTAGTCCACCAATAGTCGAGGCGTATTTCTTTAGTTCCTTGAGTTTCTCCTGCGCTTCTTCATCCGTGCGGCCAACGATGGGAGTGAAAGTCGCAAAGAACTTTAGTGACTGAGGATCTCGGCCCAGTTCAGCAGCCTGCTTGCGAATTGCTTGGATCTTGGGCTTGAGCAGTTTGGGTGAGTGGGAAGACACAAAGATGCCTTCTGCATGAGTTGCCGCAAACGTCTGACCAGCCGATGAAGTACCAGCTTGGAACAAGAATGGCGTACGTTGAGGCGAAGGGTCAACAATATGGCGAGTGTCCAAGTCAAAAAACTTGCCATGATGGTGAATGGTCCTGATCTTGTCGGGATCCGCATAACTGTCATTTTCTGGATCAGGGGAGATGGCATCATCCGCCCAAGAGCCTTCCCAGAGTCTGCTTTAAGTTGAGTATCAAGTTATGCAAAACAACAAGGGCGACATACTTATATAGAACACGCAAGTACTCATCTGCCTGTTCGTATCTCTCGTCATGAGCAATGGGACTGTCCAGGCCAATGGCTTTAAAGGCCGCTTTCTTCCAACTTGTGACAATGTTCCAGCCTTCCAAATTATTAGCCCTCATGTATGCTATTTTGCCATTCAATGCTTACCGATCCTTCCTCTAGTGAAGTGATCCAATGATGAGAAGCGCTTTGCTAGCAGAAAAGGCGGTTCAAAAGATGTTGAAGCGGTGATGGCAAAAGACAGGTTCTTCGTCACAGCTGCCATGGCACTGATGGGAATAGTTGGATCTGTCATGGGCCATTGGGCTGCACGACGAATGCAATTATCCAATTTTCCCTCATAAGTGTCGTAACCGCCGTAGGTATCTGCCAGGAAGAGAGCGTTGATACCTCCCTTCTCAAGCAGCTGGGCTAGGTCGATCCAATACTGGAGATCGCGCTTGGTGGCTGATTTGTCTACCGGATTCTATTTGTGTTCATAATAAATCTAATACAAAGAGTGTAGTAATACTGACCTTCCATTGACCTGGTGATAAGTGCCCAATTGTTGACATGTCAAAGGCATTGATGATGATTTTCTTCTTGAATTCATTGTTACGGTTGTCGGTGGTACTCTCATTTGTTGCTGGGGTGGACGCCATGGTGGCTACAAAGGAAATAAGCCAGATCAAAATTAGAGATTTTGTTTTAAATTCTGAGGAGATGAAAGACTTGCATTGGTTGTCAGTTGAGCTGTATCTGCAGATGCCGTCATGTAAACCTATTCCAAGTTCGAATCGCTTCGATATTTATGTTATCGAAACCCCGCATGTCCAATCACGCCTTCGTGTCTTTGATGCCACTTAAGATACGAATAATCACGCCTTCGGCAATAGCAGGATCTAAATCGAGTTATGACTTGCTGAGGCTCTTGCGTGATCCCGATAACGGATGTCACAATCATTGTGAGACCCCGCGCCTTCAACGGACTCCAGATCAATCACCGTATGTTGTAAAGTCAAGATATTGGCAAACTACCGAGAGCATCAAAACTTGTGAGTTTTATAGAATTATCATATGTCTCTATAGCTGAACTGCGACATACACACACACAAATGTCAGCACGCTTATGTTCGCATAGCACTTAAGAAAGCTCCATTCATTCACATAAGACGAAATGAGAAAAGGCAGATGGTTTAACAAATCGATTTGTTTAACATAATTCGTGACACGTAAGCGAATGTGAGGTATTCTAATAGTAATACATGTAACCACTTTCGATGAAATGGGTTGAATCAAAGAAGGTATCAGGTCAGCGTTCGCCAACAACGTCCATCAGATCCTTCTCAACTGCCCCTGGCAGATGTTCGATCCAGTTATGTATTTTCAAGTCGGTGTTTTGTTATTTAATAAGGCTTCTGGCCGACAACATTGCCGGGACCGGAATATCGAGCGACAGTGTACCAAGCACCCTTGGAGTCCTTAGCTGCACCAATGCCAATCTTTGTTGAGGTCTTCCAGACACATTGAGCTGACGAACAGTTAGTCATGTATAGTGAGATGAGACGGGTTCATTATCTTACTGTAGTGACCATACATGGAGAAGTTACCCTTGGGAATGGTCTCACCCTTGTAGTACTTCTTCTCGTTCAACCTGATACCATTGGTCAGTTGTATATCATCCTAAGTGAGAGTGAACATACCAGCCCTGGGCACCAGCAGTGATGGGGTTCTTAAATCCATTGCTTGCCCAAGCATATGCGAGGTTCTCACCCTGATTGGGACGGTCCTTTCCTGCAGAGTGCTGCAGCTTGCCAGCCTTGGCCAACTTCTTAGCATAAGCTGTAGCAGCTGATTCGAGCTTGGAATCCCACACAATAGCCTTGACCTTAACCTTGGAGCGAGCGACATTGTGGCGGCGTAGAGCCTCCTTCTTATCTGAAGTCAAAGCCCTAGTGAAGAGCCTTGCAAAGATGCTGCGCTTCTCTTCATCAGTGTCCTCAACCTCTATGTCCTCACCATCGTTATCGGGATAAAAGATGACGGGATCTAGGCCCAATCGAGTGACGTCAATATTGGCTTCTAGGACACGAGGCTTGTTGTAATCATTGGGGACCTTGTAGTCGTTATCAGTGCTGACTTCGGCCTTTGCGGAAACATCATCAGAGTCTCTGCCCTCGTCTTGAAGACCAAAGCCATTGACAGCGAGGTCAGTGTCCAGGAGTTTGTTGGAAGGTGCTGCAATCACCGTTGAGAGAAACGATGAAGCTAGTAGAAGGGAAGAGTGAAGGTAAAGAGTTGATAAATGCATTTCGTCTGAGAGTTGAAGATTCTTGGGATAGATTGTATGTTTCTGTGGCGTGATAGTTGGGGATATGTTTCAAGAATGCCTGATTCCTGGTCCTTATATAAACTTCAAAAAGATTCTTCTATGATGATCCAGTCACCTAAAGTTGGGAACTTCTCTGACGTCGATGAGTGGCGTGGATGGGACTGGGTTGCGGATAGATCACAATCCGTGAGATCGGCGACCCTGAAGACCCTTATTTAGGATGCCAAACTTAACTTTAAGTACCCAGGGGCAAAAGCTAATTTTCTCACATGGTTTTTACGGAGGTACATTTCAGCTACCATTCTTCTGTTTTCAATGCTTGGGAGTTATGCATTTTGGTGGTCTGGCCCCTCGGTAGTTATGCTGGATCAAGATCGTGATGTCTCAGATGCTTGCGGCTAGTGGTTCTTACAATCCCTTGTTAAAGCATTCAATAAATAATGTTTTCCGACACACAACGCAAGGGAGAGACAATGCCATTGTTTCCCGTTACCAACGCTCCTTGGTACTTTTCTCTAGGGAATATGAGGCAAATTGTTGCATTGATAGAGTTCGACTTAGCAGCGGAGAGGAGCCCGCAGACCTGGAGAGCTGTTGCTCATGAAATCATCACTCCAAGTTCCTGAGAATTCCACGAATAATATCACTTTGGTCTGAGTTCCTGCATTTGACGGGTATTCAATAGATGCAGAATGGAGGTGTCAGCTGAATATGGTGATGGGTTTTGGCCGTTCCCGGAACATCTGCATTCCAAGCACCGCGTCATCCACAAACTCGGTCTAGTCTACAAGCGTTTCAAAATCTCAACGACCAAATAACGGGCGCGATGTGACATTTCTAGCCTTAGCGACAGACCAAAGCGAGTTGCGCATTCGTCATTCACATATGCGAGACAATCCACTACATTGCTGGCCTTGGGCTGTGTAACCCACCGTGCCCGCCAATGAGGAATGCCACTCAAACCTTGGGCAGCATAAAGTCGCCAGTCTTACCCAAGACGGAAGAGCTGGAGCCGTTGGTCTAAAAGGTCTTGACGCAGGGGAATTCCAGGTACGTGGAGGAGGTCTCATGACGGCACTTGCAGATCCGTCTGATGCGTGCCGATTCTGTCACTTTTAGGCTGAAATGGGATTCATAGAGAACGCATCATCATCAGTACTTGATTGCCACGAAAGGCTGTGAACGCCTTGGGAAGCTTCAAGAGGTGGACTTATCGAGAGAAGGCCATTCTCACTCTCTTCACTGACAAACTCCTCCGATCTTATGGCTTCCACTGTGGATTACTACGAACAAATCTAGTATTGATGACTGATCTCTGCAAAAAAGACTCAAAGCACTCCCAAAGGTCCTCTAAGGTTACAATTCACAGAAATGCGGTAACTACAACTGGGTTTATGCTAGTAACGTTGATGGAACTCGTTTAAGCCATGACATTGAGAACTGCCAAAATGAATTGGAAGTGACGCGTGTCGCACGGCCGGCTTTGCTGCTAGCCTTTTTGTAAGAGAATCCGATAATAGTGACAGAATGGCGTACGCTCAAGTTCGGAACCTTTGATTCCCCCGATGTCGTGTACTTTCAGTAAAGATCCTAGATACAATTGTTGGTCTTGGGGCTGAGTATTGTGACGGTTCCAACATTACAAGCAATTTCTATACGATTGCGGTACGCTACCTTGCTTCTTGAATCTCAGAGTAACTCCACTTATCTTTGTCACAGTTTATCATATAGAAGTACGACATGAAGGTTATTAGGGCAGGAAAATGCAGGTTGTGCTGCGATTTAACTGTACAGTGTGGCTGGCCGAGTTTCACGGCCCCTTTTGTAGCGATGAGAGATAAGATAAGAATACGATATGCATATTACGTCGGATCTTTGATAATCCGCGACAGATAGACTTCTTAGACCCACTGATTTGTCAATTTCACACTGTACTGCCTCTGCTGAACAATGTTGTACTGCAGGGTAATTGTAGGCCATCGAGCCTACGAATTGCAAGAACCAGCAGTATTTTAAGGTAAGATGAACGGATATATAATCTTTGATAAGACGCTTTTCAAACTAATATGGACTCCTATCAGCGACTAATTTCGCCGGTATCTCATTATCGGGTCAAAACCATATCTCTTTGAGGATTTCTTCTGCTGGTGATGACTGCATAAAAATACCCAAGTCGGGGTGCCGAAGTTTGTCAGTCTGATCAGCTCACAGCCAGCAGCTCACCCCAAGTCAACGGTAGGCTATCGTCAATAATGTTCAATCCTACTTTTGGTTGCAAAGATTGCGAAGAGCTTACCATTATTACAATCAATGACGCTGGTTTTTCGGAATGATAAACCCGGGTCCCTGCACCCGTCACTTTCGTGGGGTAGCACTTTAATTGATCGCATATGAACCAATCCTAGACACTTTAATGAGTGATCACATGTCCAAAACCTCAAAAATGTTATCTCGATGCGGATATTTCTGAGGATTGAGATACACATTCAATTAAGGCTGAATTTCCCATGTTCTAGGCTCTGAAAGGGTTTGGCTTAGGTGCTACACCTCCGCGGTGCAGCAGTGCTGCATCGTCCACTGATGTGTCAATTAATGAATAATGCCCTGTAGCGGCCACTGTTTTTCTTATCAAGATACCGCCCTGCAGGTCGCTTGGCCGCCGGCCAGTGATCAACCGATTCTTATTCCCTCGCTTCAATGTTTGCACTGATAAGGGCGCATTCGAGGCTGGGGTTCTTGGCCAATTGCGTCCGTGCGTTGTTATCATTGCCCCCATGGGGAATTTCTTATCGTGCAGCTTCACCCGGGAATGGCTTATCTGAGAGGCCCGCCGGCACTTGAACGGCGGGTTTATTATCTTGGGCGCTGGATCAAGCACCCCCATGAGTTGGATTATGCACTCGTCACACAGCCTAATCGGGACAGAAATACTGACTTTCCAGCGTTGACCTATAGACGCCACTGGAATTCATTAGTCAATACGGTAATCAGAGGCACACATTGCAGGTCATCAGCTAATTAGGTCTAGTGGGGGTGCATAATCTGACTGACAGGGGTGCATGATCCGGCATCGCATTATCTTAGGTTTTGCAAAACGGCTGTGGTGCTTGGATGTATATAACAATGATGAAGATCTCAATGAAAATGGTTGTGGCAAATGTTCTCGTGATAGACTCTTGAATACCAAACACCAACCTTACTGCAAATATATCACAATGGCTGGTGGTGGCGGTCCTTCATCCGGCACAGTCGAGCCTCCTCTGAGCCAGGCCTATGGCTATGGCATCGTTGTTGGTCTCGGCTTTCTTTTTGCCCTGGGCATGATCTTCACGACATGGGTCTTGAAGCGGTATAACCATGAGAAGCAGACCTCGGAAATGTTCAACACCGCTGGCCGAACGGTCAAGTCTGGTCTTGTTGCTTCAGCTGTTGTTTCCAGCTGGACTTGGGCTGCTACTCTCCTCCAATCATCTGGTGTTGCGTACCGATATGGTGTCTCTGGACCATTCTGGGTGAGTCGACCGTCTGTGAATCGCGAATCGTGAACTGTGGCTAATAATCGCAAAGTATGCTTCTGGTGCTACCGTTCAGATCATTCTCTTCGCGACCATTGCCATTGAGTTGAAGAGAAGGGCCCCTAACGCGCATACCTTCCTTGAGGTCATCCGAGCTCGATATGGCCGCATTACTCACTGCGTCTACATTTGCTTCGGTCTTTTCACCAACATTCTCGTCACTGCCATGCTCTTGACTGGTGGCTCTGCTGTAGTCACTTCTCTCACTGGCATGCACACCGCTGCAGCATGTTTCCTGCTGCCTCTTGGTGTTGTTCTGTACACCATGTTCGGAGGGTAAGTTGAAATCGATTTTGATGAAATAATAGGCCTAACCCGCGACCTAGTATCAAGGCCACTTTCTTGACAGACTATGTCCATACGGTCATTATTCTCGTCATCATCCTCATCTTTGCGCTCACTGCCTACGCGACCGGCAGCGAACTCGGATCACCTGGCGAAGTTTACGATGCGCTCACCAAGGCCGCCGCCTCTCATCCCGTTGAAGGTAATGCTGAGGGTTCATACCTCACCATGAGATCTCGTGAGGGTATCATCTTCTTCGTCATCAACATCGTTGGCAACTTTGGCACCGTCTTCATGGATAACGGTTATTACAACAAGGCTATCGCCGCCCACCCTGTCGCCGCCCTCCCTGGATACATCATTGGCGGCCTTTCATGGTTCGCTATCCCTTGGCTCTGTGCGACTACCATGGGTCTCAGTGCTTTGGCCCTCGAGACCAACCCTGCATTCCCTACGTACCCCAACCGGATGGACCCGGCTGATGTCTCGGCCGGTCTTGTTCTGCCCTACGCTGCTGTTGGCTTGTTGGGCAAGACTGGTGCTATTTGCACTTTGATCATGATCTTCATGGCTGTCACTTCTGCGACCTCGGCTCAGCTCATCGCTGTTTCCTCCATCTTCACCTATGATGTTTACCAGTAAATTCTTCCTGTACGAAAATTTATATCTCATGCTAACGTTTCGCCAGGACCTACATCAACCCCCAAGCTTCCGGTGGCCGACTTATTGGTGTCTCGCATACGACTGTCTGCCTCTACGGTGTAATCATGGCCAGTTTCAGTGTTGGCCTCCACTATGCTGGTATCAGCATGGGCTGGCTGTACCTCTGGATGGGTGTCATGATCTCCGCAGCTGTCATCCCCGCTACGCTGACTCTTCTCTGGAAGCGCCAGAACTGGATTGCTGCCGCGGCATCTCCCGTCCTTGGTCTTTTCTGTGCGCTCATAGCTTGGACTGTCACCTGCGCCAAGGAGTTTGATGGTGTTCTTAGCGTTGACAACCTCGGTTCCAACAACCCTATGCTTGCTGGCAACGTTGTTGCTCTGTTGAGTCCTCTGATCTTCGTGCCGCTCTTCACATTCGGCTTTGGCTCGGACAGCTATGATTGGGCTTCTATGGCTGCTATTAAGCAGGCTGACGATACCAGCGACTCCAACGTTGACTCCGAAGGTGCTGTCGTAACCAGCTTTGCCGTTGCTCCTGAGGAAGACATGGCCAAGCTCAACAAGGCCTCCAAGATTGCGAAGACGATGACTGTCTGCATGACAATCGCTTTCCTGATTCTCTGGCCCATGCCCATGTATGGAACATCCTATGTCTTCTCCAAGCCCTTCTTCACTGGCTGGGTTGTTGTTGGTATCCTCTGGCTGTTCTGCAGTTCCATCGCAGTTGGTCTGTTCCCTCTTTGGGAAGGTCGACAAAGCCTTGTTCGTGTCTTCAAGGGTATGTTTGGAATGGGAGGACCAGATGTTACAGAGGAGATCCAAGGAAAAGCAGTGCACGAGGAAAAGATTGATGAATTTGAAAAGCAGTAGAGGTTAGAAGATTGAGCGAAATGTAGCTAATCTTGGTATATCACGATATTTATTAGTTTAAAAAGCGTTAATAAGCAGAGTCTTACGTCACCCCAGTCTATGATCATGATACAAAGTGGAGGCGTGATTTATCCTTAGCAAGTTGCAACTACCGACTCCACGCACATCGCAATCAGGTACTGATCATCTATCAGCCTCAGAACTCTAACTGTGTTGAGTTTTTAGAAGAAAGCCTTAAGAATGGTCACTATAAATCTAGCCTACAGCGTTCCCATCAACCCCAGCGGTGTGTCTCCCATCTTGTCAGAAGCTCAAGTCTGGAATGGCCTCAAGCGCAAAGTCCGCAAGGCCAACGAATTCGTGGCTCCCATTCTTGAGTGCAACGTTCTTAGTGAAGAAGAAGTAGAAGCAGGGACGAAGGTCATCAGACAAGTCACGTTTGACAAAGAAGCGCGAGGCAAAGATGACACTGTTGTTGAGGAGATTGTCTATGAATTTGCACCAACGCGTGTCGATTTCTATCAACCTGATGGCAGCAGAATCTTCAACCTCATTAGTGTCGACCCAGAGGACAACCTGATATTGACTTTCGCTTTTGAATGGCGACACTCAGAGGTCGAGGCAGAGAGCCAACAGGACAAGAAGCTACGTGAGAAGTATTTCAAAGTGAGTCTTTGCGTCTACTTTTTAGAGCACCGAAACTGACGTGGCATTTCAGATGGCTAAAGGAGCCGTGGAGGGTACTATCGCTTCCATTCGTAAGTTGGTTAAAGACCGGGAGCTTTGAGAAAGACTTTGGTCATAAGCTAGAGAAAGACACTCTTTATTTTCCAGGTTTTCATGACGGGGTTCACAGTAAGGGGGTATCAATTTATCGTCTAGGAAATACTGGCAAGAAGAACTGTGCTATACTAAGAAATCAAAAAGCCACCAGAAGAAACATCGCTTGCTAAAAGAGTGTTTTCCTGACCCGAAATGATCCTCTGAAGAGACTGCGCCTTCGATCAACCCTGACGACGGTCACAAGGCGATCGTCTGCTCTCGAAAATACTTCTCCTCGGTTTCGGAACTCCTAATTGGTGTGATCCAGATATCGTATGGAACATAGCTGCTGTTGGGGCCAAGCCTATCCAGGTCATTTCTGATTAGGCCTTTGAAGCGAACCTTCATATCTTGAAACTCAACATCGTCGTTTTTATGAACTATATCGTCCCAACTCCTACCTTCGCGCTGAACAACAAATTGAACAGCGTCAATATCATCGAAGCCATGGATAAATTGAAACTCCGACATTGGCATGCTGTCGAAATTACCGTGATGTTCCCATAGCTTGAGGTTTCCAGGTGACTTTTCGATACTGTATTTAATGCTATATCTTGGTCTCCTAGTGGTGATCTCTGGTGTTCGATATGTGGTCTGAGGGAGAGGAGGTGGAGGCATAGCACTGGTCGCCTGATCTGCCTCTTGTACAGGGGTTATGTCTTCGGTAACCAGATGAGTCCTGTCAAAGGACATTGGCTCTGAAGTAGCTCGAGGATTTTGCGAGGTCCCGACATGAGAAGCCCCAGCAGTCTCTGTTCCAAGCTCTGGACTAACCCGAGATCCCGGATCGCTCTGTCGACTTGGAGGTGGTGACAAGGATTGAGAATCATCCTCCGTATCAAAGGTTGGTGTTTCAACAAAATTAAGACGTTGGACTGGCCGGCAGCTGCGGCCTGATGATGTGTATTTCTCGGGAAAACCGTCAATAGCCCGAGCGATTGTTTCCGCTACGCTGGTAGCCTCTATGCGTTCAGTCATCTGAGCAACATGGGCAGTTGGTTCAGGAGAGATTGCAGTGTTGCTCGGAGTATTTGTGGCAATTGTGGACGCTTGAGGTGGCGGTGTAGTGTTGCTCTTATTGCCTGCCGATGAGGTCTGGTATAGTCAGTTGATACCCTTTATGCATCATGTCTGTCGAAGGGTAAATGTGCTAGCACCGAGAAAACCACCTACATGAATATCTGGTCCCATAGGGCGTAAACGAATGTGGTCTATATCTGGAAGGCTGGCATCATCATCCGAATCGACTTCGTTCCCTGGGTCCGTGTCCATTTCATCGCTTGGAACTGAAGCTGACGCGGCGTTACTGACAACAAACATGTTAGCTAGAGTGTAGATTTTAAAAGTTCACAATACCTTTGTCCAAGTGTTTGGGACCTCTGCCTCTCGTGGCGTACAGCTTGTTTCTTTTTGGATGGTGAGCTAAGACTCCTTTGGTGTTCTTGCTGGTTGTGGCGAAAGAAAAGTTGAGTAAGTAGCTTGACGATTCTGATACTAGGTAAGTAAAATATTCTTGCAACAATTTGGGGTTTCAACCTTTCTGAATCCTGTCCCCAGATCAGTGAGTCCCCAGAAGAAGAGCCCTGACTTGCTGGCCAGAATTGCTGTCCTCGGCCTTCTATGACTACAAATCTCTTCGCCATATTCTCGAGTTCAATTCTCTGTCTTGCATCGCTCCACTTAATCAGAGAAACCCCAGGCACTCCATCGCGGGTCTTATACCCATCAATAAATTTCTTATAAGTCTGCACGAAGAATCGGCTGGAAGGATCGGACCGCGGATAGCCTAATGCGATTTGGAGAGGGGTTATTTTTGGAATGTCACCAATCTTCTCCTTGCTCATGGTTAATAGCAACTGTTAAAGAATAATGTGAGTTGAAAAAGCAAAGTTGTGCTTGGAGTTGAGATCCGAGGGTATGCACAAAAAGATACTAATAGGCCAAGATACTGAAGGAGTAGAAATGCATTTCTGTGAGGGGAGGCCTCTGCCTGATTTTAAGGTCAATTCTGCCTCAGCTGAACATCCCGGCCAAGTCGAAACCTGGGGAGAAACGTCTATGAATCTTAAGCGCTCTCAGAAACCTCTAGGCCTCTGAAGTTGGCCCCTCAGCCTCGCGACAAAGAGAATCATGGAAACAAACAGATCGACACATATCTGCACTTTGGGCTTTTTGAGCGTTTTTAATCTCAATTTTATCGTCTTGAAATCGAAGTTTTATCAGCCGAGATATTTGCGGTGAGAATTGAATGTTAGAATGACTTAATCCGTATCGAGAAGTTATGTTGGTTCAGAACCAACAGCTTCGGGGACGAGGGTGTACCAACTGCATGAGCTCAAGCCAATAAAAAGAGTGATTTTTAGGCAGAGAGAGGCAGTGATCCATAAATAGTGCAGACTCTTCCTTTTTTGTCAATATTTCCATTTTATCTGTTTCACTTTCGCCGTCTTTGGACTTTGCCATTGATTCTGAGGCAATTGCTGCCTTTGATGTGTTGTCGCTGCGGCGCAGCCCTTGCATGCATGGGTCATGATCAAATATGCCTTACAAGAACCATGAGCTACACCGAATTGCCAATCGAGAAATTGGAACCCAGTGAAGGGGAAGTGATCAAGTATCCATAAATGCATCCTACGGTTTTTTTATTCATTTCTTACTCGTTTCTAGCAGCAAATCCGTGCTGTCATTGGCTGATGCTCCCTCATTGTATCGGCTCATTTGACTCTGGCAGAATTGTTATCCGAGAGTGATTTTCCCGCAGTATCAACCTGACAGTTCGTTAATCGGCTAACTGATCTGATTACTGCCAATGTCCTTTGCCCACGGAATACAGTGCCTGGTTCTCATGCGATTGATTGCCTATCCCAAGCCGTCTTTTCTTTGCACCAGACAACTTTTTCTAGAACTTCTGTACTTGGAATGGGGTCTCCGCTACGCCACCTCTGCTGTCAACTGATTCAGATGAACTCAATCGCAAGCTAGTTCCCTAGTGTCCTCAATTGATCCACAAACTGCCGGCATTGGAGGGTTACATGCCCAACCTCCATCGTGAGCTGTGACGTGACAATCATCCAGGCTTCTAATGGTCACACATTTCCAACGCTGCACAAAGGCGTGTCGCGTATTTCATCTTGCTGACCTGGGTTCTCAGTGACATGTACTGCCTGAGCACGCGATAACTGATGAAAAAGACAACCATGTTGCCGACATCAGCCTGTCGATGACTCGGGCAGCCGATTCCCTGTAGGAGCGGGGAAACGTTAAGCTTGATTACTCAAAAGTCAAGCTTATTATCCCACGTCCAAGAGAGTCGTTACGCAAGAATCTCTACCCATCAAACCCCATCAGGCAGGTGAATACACACGCCGATCCCTCCCCGCAGCAAAGCCAAGTAGCCAAGCCAGCCCAGCCATTGGCCAAACCTGGGGAGCTTCCCAAGAGGGTTACAACGGCAAGGCATGACGACATTCGCGAGAGCTATCCCGAGCTCAGGATCGTAAGCTTACTGACTGGGAAGGGAAGTTCATCCATCATGATAAGAGCTTTGGCAAATCAAAGGCGAGCTTGGCCCGAGATGGGATCCTGTTTGTTGGGAATACCAAGGACCTAAGTGTTGTTTATGCAATGGTTCCATTCTAAGGTAACATGACACTGCAGAATGGGGCTGGTCATGCTTGCGAGAGTTGCATTTATATCCGAAGCTTCCCATTGCTCCACGACTACTTCCCCTCTCAGGCCAAATTTTGTGAAGTTCAATTGCCATTGAACCTTCAATATGCATTTCCTACATCTCTCGACAATCGCAGCTTTCGCTGCTGGCGCATCTGCTTGCCAGCGCGATCTCGTTTTGGGCAAGCGACATACACATCGCCAGCCACTGACCAAGCGCAATGCCGATTGGCCTCCAGTCTTGACGGAGCAAGAAACTCTCCTTGTCAATTCTTTTGACAATTCATCCATTGACAAGTGGTCTGACTACTACGGCCACCAGAATAAGTTGGCCGGCTATGGAAAAGAAGCTGCCCAGTGGACCGCTGATCGTTGGTCCGAGAGTGGATTTGATGCGCATCTGGCCGAGTACCATGTGTTCCTCCGATATCCAGTCAGTTCATCTCTCTACTTCACCGGCCCCAACGGTACAACCACAGAGGTGAACACCAAGGAGGAGGTGCTTGAGGAAGATGATGTTACAGGCTGGGATGTGCTTTCACAGCAGACCTGGTTGGCCTACTCGCCAACCGGAAATGCTTCTGCCGAATATGTCTACGCGGGGTGAGTAAAGCTCCAAATGTATCCGGATACTGATCACTGATTTTCGAACGCTAGCCGAGGCTCAATTGACGATTTTGATCGACTAGTGGAGCTTGGGGTTGATTTCAAGGGCAAGATTGCTCTTATCAAATATGGTGGTCTGTTCCGTGGTCTCAAAGTCAAGAATGCCCAAGACCACGGCGCCATTGGTGCCATTATTTTTACCGACCCCGGCGATGATGGAAATATCACCGTTGCCAACGGTTACGAGGCTTATCCTGGTAAGACTTTTCATATGACAACCCTGAAAAGCTCATACTAAGTAAATGTCAGATGGCCCTGCCAGAAACCCCAGCTCTGTCCAAAAGGGCTCAACACTATTCCTGTCTACCCGTACCGGCGATCCCACAACTCCTGGCTACCCCTCGAAGAAGGACTCCCCTCGAGCTGATATCTCCGAGGTCATTGCCAAGATCCCAGCTCTGCCGATTTCTTACTCGGCCGCTCAGCCTCTGCTGCAGGCTCTCAATGGCCATGGTGTCACCGCTGAGAAGGTCAATCGCACTGCTTGGACAGGCGGCCTCGATGCTGACTACAGCTCTGGCCCTGCGCCTGGCGTGAAGCTCGCTCTCAGCACCGTCTCTCGTGATTCCATCGAGCCAGTACACAACGTCATTGGCGTTATCAACGGAACCAATGCCGATGAAACCATCATCATTGGAAACCATAGAGATACATGGATGGTCGTAAGTAATGCCGCAATCAGATACTCATAAAGTTCATCACTGACTGTATAGGGCGGTAACGGAGATCCCAACTCTGGTTCTTCGATCCTCATTGAGCTTGCTCGCGCATTCAAGAAGCTCACTGATTCAGGCTGGAAGCCCAAGCGAAACATTGTTCTCGCATCTTGGGATGCTGAAGAATGGGGCATCATTGGCTCTACTGAGTGGGTTGAGGAGCACGTCAACTGGCTCACTGACACCGCCGTCTCATATCTGAACATCGATGTCGCCGTCAGCGGTCCTCGACCTAACCTTGGCGCATCACCTGAGCTTCATACTTTTGCTACTGAGGTTCTCAAGAAGGTCGTTGATCCCAACTTTGGTGGCTTCAATCAATCGCTCTATGACGCTTGGCATGCTGCCAGTGAGGGTGATATTGAGATCCTCGGCTCTGGCTCTGATTACACAGCTTTTTTCCACCGTGGTATCAGCTCTCTTGATACTGGAAGCAGTGGAGGTGCTGGTGACCCCATCTGGCACTATCACTCCAACTACGACACCTATCACTGGATGTCGACCTTTGGTGACCCCGGATTCCATGTCCATACGGCTCAGGGTCAATATCTTTCCCTGCTGGCTTACCACCTGGCTACTGATGATATCCTTCCATTCGACACTCAGAACTACGCCAAGGAGCTTCGTGCATACTTCGAGGACCTCTCAGAGTATGCCGAGAGTAAGGACGCCGATCTTGATCTTAGCGAGCTGGACGAAGCCATTGAGCACTTCAAGAAGAGTGCTGATGAGGTCAAGGCTCTTGAGAACCTAGCCCGTGAGCGCGACGATGATGTCCTTAAGAAAGTCGTCAACCATAAGTACCGCGACTTCCAGCGAGGTTTCATTTCTCAAGGCGGCCTGCCGGACCGCGACTTCTACAAGCACGTTGTCAATGCTCCTGGCCTCGACACTGGCTACGCTGCCGTTACCTTCCCTGGTATCACCGAGGGTGTTCAGTATGCTGAGGACGGTGACTTCTCTGTGGCTCAAGAATGGGTCAAGAAGACTGCGCGTGGTATTGTTGTTGCCGCCAACATCTTGAAGACATAAAGGGAGTTTGGGAGGAGTTGGAAAAGGAGAGAATTCACTTCGTTTCAATCATTTATGAACGTTATGATCCCATGGTTATGATAATTATAGTATTTGCATAGCATTCTCAGGTGTTTTGGCTGGTGCCGGTTTGTGGGTTGGTTGAGCGGAGTTCCCTGGGCACAGTCACAAGGGGATAGAAAATTATAATAAATGAAAAGAATGCAAAGGTCAAAGTATATCCTTAAAAGAATTCATGTCTCTACCGTTGTATGATGCTTGATCATGGCTAAAACCTATTTGCCCAAAAAGTCTATACAGCCATCATGAATCATCAAGGTCGATACAAGGTTCCATGTGGTTCATCAAAGCATATCAGTGCATCCACGCAGCACTTACACAGGTTACTTAGAGTTGTTGGGGATCAGATCTCTTCTTGAGGCGCGCGCGCCTCCATCTACAGCCGTTCATAGGTTCCAAGATCGAGAGGCTGTCGAGTCTCCAGTCAGATGGCCGACGAATCCGCAAGATATTATTTCAGCATCCACATAGGCAAAATAATCCAAGTAAAATTGCTGGGTTATCTGATTCGAATTCAGTCGCATTTTTAGGCGAGCTTGATGGTTAACCACTCAAGTGAGTCTCCTCACGCCTCATGCTGTTGGGCCTTCTGTAGCCTTCCGCCAGCAGCCTGACCTGTTAATCATGTTCCATAACACATTCTTCCCATTTCCAATATCTTCTCGGGTCTTACCAAGCCGCCGAAAAAAACGTGCACAACTGCCGACAGATGTACAATTGACGCAGCTTGGCGCTTGGCATCACCGTTTGGCTACCTTGGCGCCGAGAATTCTAGAATGCACGTGGTGAACCTTGTTCAACTACACGATACTACACTTCAGGTTGCATTACGCGTCTAGGTCGATCGAGACTCGCCTGTAAGTTATCTTTGAGCCTTGCGACAATGCCTTGATATCTACCAATAGATGATGTGCATTCTCTGAATCAGAGGGTGTATCGTCGTGTATTCGATTCAAAATATCCCATCCACCATCGGGCATAAGGAATGCAACGACGGTAGTGCACAGACATTCAAGATCTGAGCCACGCATCGGATGCTGCGGAAGAGATACGATTGACACCTTCTTGGCGCATCTTGGCGTATCAGAACAGGTAAATCCTTACAAGGCATCGGGTCTCGCAGCGTAAGATGTCCGGTGGCACAGTAAAACAGCGGTTTCCCAATCAGCAATAGAATGAACCAGTGGGTGTTTTGAGTGTTGCATTCCTTTTTGCCGTAATTCCGAGTATTGATTAATCTCAGTGGCCATGCTTTGATTCCATGTGAGGGAATGCAACGACGATTTTGACCATGTAACCTTGGAGGTGCGGCAGATGGAGGCGGTATGCAGTGCTCACTCGGGGTTGTGATATGGCCACCAATTAACGAGTTTAGTTGAGAGCGGGGAAGATTACAGTGAACACAAACCTAAATTAGTGCCTGTTGAGTAGTTCTGATCATCCATCACCTTGGGGTCGCTATTGTAATAATCACGCACTCGATACTAATTGGGATAATACTGATGCAAATCGACGCTGCATATTGATAAGGGCAGTAGGCACAGTGATGATGCCAAGCTATAACAAATACCTATCACGACGCAACCACCTGCTCAAGGTTTTGCCACGTGGATGACGCTGCATGTTTTGTCAGCCCAAACTCAGCAAGACTGCTACGTAGTGGACGCTGGTCCTTTTAAGCTTAGCCATCAAGCTTACCCCTCTCCCGGGTACAGAATCCATCAGAACTCAGAAAACGTCAGAACCAACGAGGAACAGTCCAGTCACTAACTGACATTCCCCCAAAAAACCTGGAGTGTTAGTGTTGCATTGTGTCAGCCAAGAAAATGGGGGAATGATATAATCACTAATCACCTGCTCAATTACGCTTCTGTTTTAAGTAGTGACTCCCGGGACTACGAGATCAGCACTAGTCAGCGTTGCGCTGCCACCTCCGATGACAAGCCCATTCACGATGCTTTGAGGGCGGGGGCGGAGACGCTGGAGGGTTCAGGGTTCGTCTCTCAGCAGAGCTCCGAAGCTTCGGTACTGGAAAGTATTTTTGACTCGCTATGATGATTCCATTTTCGTGATCAACAAACCTCGTGGAAGTCGGTGGCTGCAGCAACGTCGCACAGGGAAGCCGAGGCTTTGGGACGGGATCAAAATACTGGACGCCATCAAACGCTGCAAGTGAGGATCGGCTCTTTTCATGTCAGATTCGGAACACAACAGCCATTCAGGCTGATCCTCGACCTACAAAATGGGTTGCACTCGGGGCAAATACTCCCCCTACCTCCCTAGCTCCCATCGCAATGCTGACTCGGGGTGATTTTCCCTGTTTGCGAGACACAATAACCCAACTTACAGATCGGCATTTCACCCTTGTCGTCCAATTAAAGCCAAGACTGGGCAATAAAGCTTGGTCTCTTCTTCTCCACGTCCATGCGTCGACCTTCCCGTAAACGCTTAGAGTCATCGCAGATCGTGAGCTTTGGTTCATTTCCTCCCCCGCATCGCATGGGCTAGCTTTGGGGTTTGGGGGGCGGCTTGCGGGCGTTGACGTACGAGGCGGGCTGATGGAAGATTTGTTTACGTGGTAACAAAAGCCCTTGCCTCTTCCCCTTTCAGATTCGCTTTCTTCCTTTGCTCTGTTGGTAAAAACAGTAGCAAGCTGTCATCTCCGCGGAGCGCAGAGACCGTTTCGCTATTTTAGACTTGTGTTATAAGAAACTGTTCCAGCACCATGACTACTGATACCACGGCGACACCGCCGAGTGAGCAAGAGAAGCCTACAGCTGTTGATGTTGAGAATGTCGCGTCGACCACACTGTCCAATGTCGGGACTGGGGCTGCTGTTGATGCTGAGCGCAATGCACTCTTAGCGGCTCTGCCTGACCCTGACGAGGGTAAGAGTGAAGAGGAAAGACGTGAGATTGTGAGTCGTCCGACATGTGCTCTGTGTTCAATCGAGAATGATGGATGCTGACAATCGCTCAGGACAGGAAGCTGGTCTGGAAGGTCGACCTCTGGCTCATCCCCTGGTTATCACTGCTCTATCTACTCTCGTTCCTCGACCGAACCAACATCGGCAATGCTCGTCTCGCAGGCATGGAAGAGGATTTGGATATGATTCCGGGAGATTACAACGTCGCCCTCACCATCTTCTTCGTCAGTTATGCCCTCTTTGAGCCAATTACCAACGGTCTTCTCAAGCGCTTGACTCCCCGCATCTTCTTCACGGGCATCATCATCGCGTGGGGTGCCGTCATGACTCTCATGGGTGTCTGTCACAACTACCCAGGTCTCCTGGCAGCTCGTTTCTTCCTCGGTGTCGCAGAAGCTGGGCTGTACCCCGGCGTCAATTACTATCTGGGCTGCTGGTATAAGTCATCTGAGATTGGCGCTCGCGCCGCCATTTTCTTCTCTGCTGCTGCCCTGGCTGGTTCTTTCGGTGGTCTCCTTGCGGCAGCTATCGCCAAGATGGACGGTATTGGCGGCAGACCCGGTTGGGCATGGATCTTCATCCTCGAAGGTCTCGCGACTGTCGCTGTCGGTGCCTTTTGTTGGTGGATGGTTTTCGACTGGCCCGACACCGCTCGATTCCTCTCTCCCGAGGATCGCGTTCGTGTTCAGCGCCGTCTCATTCTAGACCGCCAGGGAAGGACCGCTGAAGACTTTGATAAGCGTCACATCTGGGCTGCCATGAAGGATTGGAAGACGTACGGCTACATGGTGATCTACATGGGCTCACTGATGCCCCTGTACGCCTTCTCTCTCTTCCTGCCTACCATCCTCCGAAGTATGGGGCATGTTGGCACCAAGGCGCAGCTCTTATCGGTTCCTCCATATGCTTGCGCTGCAGCCGCTACTGTCTTCGTCGGATTCCTAGCAGACCGGACCAAATGGCGTGGCTATTGCAATATTGCTACTGTCTGTGTCGGTATTATTGGATTCACAATGCTGATCGCTTCGCCTGACCCGCATGTCCAATACGGCGCTGTGTTCCTTGGTGCAATGGGTAAGTATACAACACTGGCTTCTTAAGGCTATTACTAATCTAGAACAGGTATCTATCCCACCGTCTCAAACACTGTCTCATGGGTCAACAACAATATCGAGGGTTCATTGAAGCGTGCCATTGTTCTCGGTATGGTCGTCGGCTGGGGTAACCTCAATGGCGTCGTCTCGTCCAACATCTACCGAGAGACACAAAGACCTCGCTACTACGCTGGCCACGGCACGGTTCTAGCCTACCAGATCCTCTTCCTTCTAGGAGGTTCCATCTTTATGCATTTTGCACTTCGATTGGAGAACCGTCGTCGTGCGAGAGGATCACTGGATGCCAAGTATGCTGCCATGACAGATGAGCAGAAGTGGATCAGCGGTGATGTGCGTCCTGACTTTAGATACACTCTCTAGAGAACTCAAGGATATTTGTTACATTGCGCTTTGTTTTCATGTTTATTTGAACGATTCCTGTAGCAGGATAGCAGGATAGCAGGGCTGGTAAGGACTGGAAGTAGGCAAGTTATGATTATGTAGTACTCATAGAACACTCTTAGTATTTTTAATATCTCTGATGCTAGAATAATGAACCATTCTCACTTAGCTAATCTTTCTCACCTTGCCACGATGTATTGATACCCCGCTTACTTCTAAAGATACTCAGATACCTCCGTAGGTGAAGTCAAGGGTCTGAGACAGCAATAAGACGTTCCAGCTGAGTCCATATGCTGAGGGTATCACAGAGAACGGTCCAGACCGCTCCTTCTGTTTATATTCTTGCTTCTGGCTAAATCATGCATTGAGAGATCAGCGCACAAGCTGGCAACAGATATATGTATTCTGTACCCTCCCTCTCATTGTTCTTGAAAAGCACACCGACTCCATCATGGCATCGCCTACCATGCTGTGAGCACACTCTCCAGGCCGCCACGCACTGTCAATCGTTTTATTACAGTATGAATCATGTCTTTGTATCACTGTAATAGACTCCACTCCATCCATTGTTGAAGCAGGGTTTCCAGTAGTATGGCTTGAGACAAGTTTCTGGCAGCAAGCGATCCAGGCAGTGGAGAAAAAGATCTCCCATATGTTACCTTGGCAAGTTCTATAGAGACTGCTCAGTGACATCTTACGGTTTGAATTGTATGGACCGACGATAAAGTTCTGGGAGTTCCATAGATCAGAAAGATAGAGCAAAATATCAGTATCCCGAATGACACAGACAATCAGAACAGCTCCGTGTTTGTGACTGCTCGCAACCTCAGTCTGCCTGAACGACACCATGACACAAAAGAAGAATCATGACAAGACTGTTTTACTCGAGGTCCCATCACCGCTCTATCTGTAGAACCTCTTCTATCAATATGAAACAAACTCACAATAGTCCCTTCGTCACTTTCCCGTTTACCTTTGCCCTATTGCTTTCTATAAGAACAGTCGAATCCGCTCCTCTGTCAGTTGACAAACCACTCACCATCGAAAGACAGAAGCTCAACAGCTTAATGAAATCTAGCAAACCTCAACTCAGGCCCATCAATCCAATCAATTTTTTCATTCAAAATGAAGTTCTCCATCGTCCTCGCTGTTGCCGCACTCTCGGCCGAGACCTTTGCGTGTACCAACATTGGGCAAGTCTGCCAGAAGGGAGACCCAGATGTATGCCAGTGCGGCGCACCGATTACTGTAAGTTCTAATATCTCCGCTCGCCCATGCATTTGATTGCTTACATGTCGGACGTTCCAGCTGTCCTGCAGAGCTGATCCTCTCCCTCGTCCGGGAGGCAGTGAGTGTCCCTGTCGATGGCCCAAGGGCCATTTTCTCCGTATTTGTGAGAATTCTTCTGATCAAAGTAGCTCGCCGCTTTCGCTACCAGCTTGGTGACATCTGTCCCCTGCTCAAGCGAAATGGACGGTGCGTCAATGGAAAGTGTGTTCCGGGCCCGCGTCTAACGGTGGTTACCCCTACGCCTACTCCAGAGTAGACGTCACTGCAGATCAGCAGCGAACCGGGTATCTCAATCAGATTGAAACACTCGTTTGTCTCTAAAGTCATCGTTTGGGCCATATCTAGTTATAGTTGACAATATTAAACCCAATTAGATAAGGTTATCCTCAGAAAATATCTGTTTTTACGCATGAATCATGCGACTTGAGTTGAGACGCTTAAATATAAAAGCGATGCTTCAGGTGTCTCGTCAAAGGATCTCCACCTCTGATCTGGAACGAAATTCCGAGACAACTAAGATTGTTGAGAATACCTCATTGTAGCAGTCGTATCCTGCGCGGCTACAAATGGCTGCACCTCATATGTCCTGAACTTACGGGCTGAGATATTGGCTTCAAACAAGGCATCGATCTCAGCAAAGGTTCTACCCTTGGTCTCGGGAAGCCTGAGGAAGCAGTATGCCCAAAGCAGAATATTAACACCACCCCAGAAGAACCCGGTCTTTCCCCTCCAATTCCACGCCTTGCGGTTGATCATGTACGACGTCAGAATGTTGTTGATAATCGTGGCGACTTGATATGAGTTCCGAGCCAACACCGTCGTCTTGTTTCGTAGTCGCGTGCTCCCCATCTCAGTAACGACAACATAACAGGTGGGACCGATTGTGCAAGCATACACGAGCATGTATAGCATCATCATAGAGCCTGTTGCCCAGGCTACGCTTCCACGAGGCTCCGGAATGCCTAGAAAGCCGATGGACAGCTGAAAAATGGTGCTGCCTCCGAGACCCCATAGAAATAATGTCCTTCGACCAAAGTGGGTAAGCAATTTCCAAGCGATGATACCACCGAGAAGAGCTATTCCTTGCTGACCCAAGCTGAGGCTGAAAGAATTCCTTGCATCGAGCCCGGCTTGCTGGAAAAAGTAGGTTGAAAATCCAACAATAGCAAAGCCACAAAGAGGCTGTATCATCCAGGTGACACAAGCAATCTCGGTACGGCGAAGATTATAACCTCTGAAACAGTCAATGTATGATGTCCCCTGCTCTAGCTCTCTTTCATGCTGGTTGACGAGTATCATGTTTGTGAGAGTTGATTCGATGGATTCTGCGTTATCATTTTGTGTGCGGAGACGACGAAGTGATCTGCGAGCCTCTTCAAGACGCCCATGACGTACGAACCACCATGGCGACTCGGGAGCAAAAAGTGAACCAAATAGAAGGATTGGCGGCCAGAACCACTGTGTAGCAAAAGGTATTCTGTACGCCCAATGGGAGGAGTTCGTGACGAAGCCCCGCAGGACGCCTGCAGATATAAGTTTACCTAGGTTGTCAGTTATTGAGGGAATTATTGTTGTAAGGCGATGCTTACCGATAGTCCAGCAAAGGTTAACCCAGCTTGTCAAGTACGGCCTGAGAATCATGGGGCAGATCTCAGCTGCATATACAGAAGTCATCGTCAGAAAGGCACCCAGTGGAAAGCCGAAAAGCAGTTGGGCAACCAGCAGCACCTGTATGGTTGAAGCAAAAAACTGAACGAAGACGAGGGCGGCCGTAATGATAGAAGTTGGGATGACTGTCATACGAAAACCAAAGCGATCTGTTGCCCATCCTGCAATGAAGAGACCAAAGAATTGGCCAACCTTGACAGCATTGGGAATGGCGCTCTGCCAAGCAGCACTGATGGCATAGGTACCATCCGATTGGATTTCGCCAAAACCCTGGGTGAATGCAGGCTGCCCAAAAAGTGAAGAAAGGAGAAGGGCGTCGTAGCCTTCCATGACAGCCGCCAAAGAAAGAAATGCTGACCACAGAACTGCCTTGTAGTAGACCTTGAGTCCTTGGCCAACAGTCATATGTCGCTCGCTGTCCTCTGCAGCCTGAGCTTGGAGGTTAGTGTCGATGCAGTCGACCTCGTTGGGGGCCGTCTTCGAAAGAGACGCTGCCATGACAGCTGATCCAGCTTTGTCTGTCATATTCTGCGTGCTTTTCTAGGTTTGGAAATTGATTGTTGGAACGGCTTAGTGTTTTAATTGCGTGATAGAGAAGTCTTCTTCGCCGGGGGGTTGAACATGTCTTATGCAGAGATAGATATGCTATGCGCACACGCTCCCGCGCCACTTGAATGCTCGTTTGAGTGCCACTGAGAAATCCACATGGCGAAACGGAACTGAAAACAAGATGCCGAGATGGCTTGAGGACTAATCTTTCGTTGCCGTGGGCGTACTTCGTCATGGACCATCCTTCGCCGCGGGTTAACTTTAACAAGTGGGGCATTCTTTTCTTCATATCTCACCGTATCACTCAACAAACCCTTCCCCGCGGGTCAACTGATTCAGCTAGTAAGATATGTCAATGAGACATATGAAGCCAAGGTATTGTTTTTAACATTAAATGGTAGGTCTGTGTTCATGCAGGAGTTTTTGCACCTGTTTCTACGCTCTAATCTCTCCATTGTCATCTTTCTAGCCAAGTCCTCACATCGTTCCACCAAGCTGCTTGAGTAATCATGGGTTCTCTATCAGATAAAAAAGAGAGAACATGGTGGAAAGAAGCTACCATTTTCCAGATCTGGCCAGCCAGCTTCAAAGACTCCAATTCTGATGGCATTGGCGATCTTGGTGGAGTTATTCAATCCCTAGATTACATCCGAAGCTTGGGTGTCGATGCAGTATGGGTGTCCCCCTTCTACGAAAGCCCACAGGTAGATTTTGGATACGATATTTCAAACTACGAAGCTATTCACAAAGCCTATGGCACCATGGCTGACGCAGAGGCTTTAATCGATGCCTGTCACCAACGCAATATGCGCATCTTGTTCGATTTAGTCATCAACCATACCTCCGATCAGCATCCCTGGTTCCTCGAGTCGCGACAATCAAGAAAAAATCCGAAACGGGATTGGTATATCTGGAAGCCACCTAAATATGACGAGAACGGCAACCGAAAGCCTCCGAATAACTGGCGTTCCAACTTTGGCGGTAGCTGTTGGGCATGGGATGAGGATACTCAAGAGTACTACCTGCACCTATTCGCCGATGCCCAGCCTGATCTCAACTGGGAGAACAGAGCTATGCGCGAGGCTGTATATGATAGTGCAATTCGCTTCTGGCTTCGTAAAGGTGTGGATGGATTCCGCGTTGATACCATGACCATCTACAGCAAGAATCCTGACTATCCTGACGCACCTGTCGCGGACCCCGCCTCGCTTTATCAGACTGGTCGCAAGTTCTATGCTCATCAGCCTGAAGTTTTCAATATCTTAGGCGAGATCAATCAAGTTCTCACCGAGTTCGGTGATGATAAGATGACAGTGGGAGAATTTGGCGTCCTAGCTGATACAAAAATGGCTCTTGACTATGTCAGTGCCAGCAAACGGCGCGTGTCCATGGGTTTTCAGTTTGAGACGGCTTGCATTGGGTACTCTCTGAATCATTGGAACTTGAAGGGTTTCAGTCTTGTGGAATTTAAGGCAAGTTTTGAAAAGTGGCAGCGATTCATTGAAGGGAACGATGGCTGGACATGCATCTTCCTAGAGAATCACGATATTGCACGGTCAGTCTCACGCTTCGCCAATGACGATCCTATGTACCGGGCCGCAGCGGCCAAAGCCCTCGCTACGCTACTGGGCACGTCCACAGGCACATTGTTCCTGTATCAGGGGCAGGAGATTGGTATTACCAATGCCCCGCAGGAATGGGACATCAGGGAATATAAAGACATCAGTGCATCGAACTATTGGAAGCAGGTACATGACTCCACCAATGGTGATGAAGCTGCCCTTGCCCAGGCCATGAGAAATATCCGGTCGGTGGCCCGAGATCACGCACGAACACCAGTACAGTGGAATGACGAGGAACACGCGGGATTCACCGATGCCCCTACAGGGCCATGGATGGGAATTAACGACAACTACCGTGAGGTAAATGTGCAACAACAAGTATCAGATCCCGATAGCGTGTTTGCTTTCTGGCAAAACCTGCTTAAGCTACGTAAAAAGCACGTAGAGTTGTTCGTGTATGGCTCTTGGGAGACGATAGACGCGGCGGATAAGTATGTGATGACTTATATGAAGAAGTCGGAGGGCTCTAATGCATTAGTCATGATCAACTTCACCACTAAAGATCAGTCGTGTCGAGATCGTGCACCCCCGATGTTTCACAACATGGAGCCAGTTTTGACCAACATGGTCAATTGGAGGGTGGACAGACTTTGGCCTTTCGAAGCTCGTGTATATATCATGGAAGGAGATGGCCCAGTAGCTAAATAGGGGCCGTCAGGCTTGCAGAGCCGAGATTCATCCATCTTGTTTAGCAATTATTTTTATCTTTTGACCTGAATCTGCTACTCCTACTCAAGATGTATATTTGATTTTTACTATTTTAAGCATATGAAGACGAATTGTAGTGTACTGTCGGGCTTGCGCTGGTGCTAGGCAATTCTCGCTGTGTCTCTACTCGAACAGACAGGCCATTCTTAGTGCTTGTTCCATATCTCCAGATCTCTGAACCGACCCTTATCACAAGAGTCCCACTTAGTCTACCATGCCATGAAGCACAAGCTAGCCTATCTAGGCTGAACTCTACTAAGAGTACCAGATAAGATAAACCCTGCAGACTCTAGCTTCGTTCGATGGAGACAATCTCACCCAACCTTTGCGACTTGTGTTGCTCAAGTGCTCCATCGACGATATGGCTGACTCGAGACAACGACCGTATCAGTCACGAAAGCAGAAACCTTGCAATGTATGTCGGAAACGGAAGATATGCTGCATCCGAAATGGTGACGGCCCATGTCAATTGTGCGAGCTTCGCAATGTGGAATGCGTTGTAGAAAACGAGGCATGGGTCCCCAGAACGCCTAAGAGCGTTCAAACTACGGCGCCATCCCAAACACATCAATCAGTAAACTACCCATCAGCGTCTATTGCTTTGCCCGAGAAGCCTATAGCTCCGAGCTTTGTTGGGTTGAGTGGCGATTTTGACCCTTTTATCCTCCGGCATAAACAATGGCCTATGCATGAGACCCAGCACTCAACTTCTCTGAAATGCGAAAGGGTCGGGAAAGCACCTTTGTTTCCAGTTTACTTTACGGCAAGACCCTACCATCACTGTGAAATTAAGATCAACCACTGACTGGTACTCTTCAAATCCAGACCTCTCCTAGCATGTATCTTCTAGCAGAAAGGAGCTCACATGGTGTAAAGGACCTCTTGAAGAACAAACAAGAGGTTCTTATGAGGGCATACTTCGAACACGTGCACTCTACATATGGGCTATTGGCAACCAGGGAGCAGGAGATAACTATCGGTGCTCATGAGCTCTTGGCGCTTAGCCTTTGCTTCATCGCGAAGCCATTCTGTCCATCCTCTAATGATATAGATGAAGAGTCTCTCGCCGCTCATATATATACGTCACTGGTAGACGAAGCATCACATCCAACTCTAGACACAGTAGAGGCATTTCTGGTCTTCTCCCAAAGACATGGGTACTCAGAAAGGTACAAGGACTACTATTGTATGAGAATAGACTGTTGACTAACAATTTCAAGGTTTGCGGGATCCCCGGGTAACAGCTTGGAAGCTGGCATTGTAGGTGTACTCTATTTCTCAAGCAAAGTGCCAAGCCACTTCAGGTTCATTCTCACAAGTTCATCTATGGTTAACGCAAGGAACAGATCATTACCATGGCGTACAATCTCGGATTGAATGTTGACCCGAGGACGTGGGACATCCCTTCCTTAGAGCAAAAGAGAAGAAAGAGGCTTTGGTGGGCTGTCTATGTATATGACAAATGGTTTTTGCTCCTTGGCCTTATGCACGGTTTGAATCTAACTCCTATTCTCCCAAGGTCAGCAACGGCACTCGGACGACCTTCGCTCGTCGATGACTCCCAAATGGACGTCGAGCCCTTACTTGAGAGTGATTTTATGGAGGGTAACTGCGATGGAGTTGAAACCGATGTTCCTCTACAATACCGCACCTCTGTCTCCATGGCATCGCTGAGTATTATTCTCTCTGACCTACTGAAGACGTTTTACACCATAAAGTCAAAGCAAGAGTGGCTTAAACACCGGTCTGCTGAGAAGCTGTTCAGCGAAAATGCGAGGCTGGACCGGTCTTTGACGTCGTGGGAGGAAGAATCCCTCATCCCTCTCTTGCAGGTCCGAGCGTACCCTGACCCTATCGGTACGTCTCACTTGTTTTTTGTTCCTGTAACGGATATCACACAATCACTGACCAGACAGGCTCCATCATATTAGCATATCACACATTGCGGGTCATTTTGTACAGAGCAGTACTATTGAAACTAGAAAGATTGGAGACAGACGCGAGCCTCATTATAGACAAAGCTTTCGCGGTGTCTTCAGACGCCATATCCTTTGTTCAAAATCTCACCATGAGCCAAATGTCAGCATTTTGGTGGCCATGTGAGTCATACCCATTCCAAGATGAAATTGCCTCACTATGGGGCAAGATTCTACCTCCTATTTCTTACAGTTTGTTGATTTTGTAGTCTCCCACGCTTCATTCTCGATAATCGGTAGCTTTATGTTGAGTAGATTCCTGTCTTCAACAACACCTGAGGATTCAGAGCGATGGGCGGGTCACTTCGCAGAGTACCACAAGCTCTTACAGGCATATTCTCCAGCATTTCCTGTGGTTCGGTACGCAGAGTCAAGTCTAAGGTCATTGTCACAATAGATCTGAGTACGCAAAGGAAATGGAAGATCTTGTAGTGATGGACTAACTTCATGTACCAAAATTTCTCGCATTCAGTCTAGGAATCCCATTTCAGGGCTGGAACATAAAATCTTTCCGTTGTTGATATATATACCTTTACCTGCTTTCGACCCTGTGCTCTTGCTCTCTTCTATGGGGTGATTCAATGATTATTTATCTCTTAGCTTCAGGGACCGAAATGAGTCATGTACCTCACTTTCACTTTACAACAAAATTCTGAAGGTTTCTAAGACCGCCTTTAAACAGTTCTCCGTGCATGATTCCGTGTACGTACGCCTCTCCAATAAGCGTATATAGTTCTTCACCCTGAGCCCGCAATAGGTAGGGTACTTTCCCTCCCAACAGGATACAGACTTCATCTCCCGGCTGCATGTCAAGTGGACCAACCCCAACGAATCCCGTGGAAGTCATAAAGGTACGTCTCGTGTGCATCCGCATAAGAGCAGAAGCGTAGAAAGAGGCTTCTGCAGACGAATCATCTCCTCCTTTATCTGCTTCAAGACGCTGAAGATCCTCGACGTCATCTGCACACTGGGATCCCCAGCCCTGATAAGGCACTGTAGAGAACCATGTAGTGCCATCGAGTATCCCGATGCGTGCAGCATCCAAACGCTCTTCTCCGACCCTGACTCTAGGGGAGTTGTCGCAAAATCCCCTGATGCTTCTGAGCCATTGCTTGACTGCGATCTTATTGATGGGCTTCAACCAGTTTGGGTCCCAAGTTGTCCCGATCTCTTGAACTTTGTCCACATAAATACCTTCAAATGCGGCTGTGTCGAAGTGGGGGAATTTCAGTATCGCGGTGTATGTGCCTGATGCTTTGAAGGGGGTATCCCACGGTGCCTGTGCATTTGGATGCAGAACATCCATACTCCAGTCAGGTACCCAACTTGGTAGCATGGAAAGCTTCCTAGGCCTTTGACAGTACATAAGCATGTCAATAGTGCCTCTTTCTAAGACTTTGCAGGCTGTTTCTCTGTATACCTCTTCGACTGTCATAGAGTAGTCTGGGAACAAGTCAAAATGGTCCCTGTCTCCAGCCAGGTTCAGCAATGCAAAGATGCGATCCCGCGGGTCGGTTGCATGGACAACGTTGTAGTCGGTTTCCAGAGTGAGGGACACCGCGATGACCTGTAGAAGGGGTTGGCCCCATGGACTTTCTCCATCGGGAGTGTAAACATAGTGCCATCGTCTTGTGAACAAGCTATGAACATAGCTGTTGAGTGGAGTGGAGTAAACATACTCCAGATTCCGAATCAGCGTCTCAAGCCCATCGACGGGCTTCTTTTGTGCACGGCGCCGAACAAGATTCGGGGCATCCAGAGTCTGTTCTATTAGATCGTACTTCACAATCCAGCCGCCGCAGGCAATAGCAACTCGCCGGCCAACAGCAAACTCTTGCATGACCCAAAGACGTTGCCAATAGCGTCGCTCGCAGAATCCATTAAAGGCCATTTTGGCAACTTCTATATCAATAGACCCTTCCTCTTTTTCCCCAGAGTAGAGATTTCGCAAAGCCTCAAGGTCGTTGGAGCGCAAGGCTCTCCCTGTGTCACGCATCAGGCGACATATGAAGTCGCTGCCCTCGTCCCCATTACCCAGCCATGCGATTACCTGATCTGCTTCCCTATAGATATGGTGCATTTGGTGGACTTGATGGCTCTTCTCGACCTCGTCGGTCTGGTTGATGCATAACTGATCGACCCAGAGCCATCGAGGCTTTTTGCGAAACCGTAGACGGCGAAGGGCATTCTCGACGGTTGAGCTAATATCTACTGTCGTCCCATCAATGCTCATAAGCCTTTTGGAGCTGTCTGGAGATTCCCAGACATATGATAAAGCTGTATATGGCTGAGAGTCACCACGAATATATTCCTCAATGTTGCACACAAGGAGATCTGGTCTGTCGGGCAACGAAGTAGATGCTGGCGGAGAAGGTTCTAGTTTGATGAGTCTGATACAATGGTCAGGATCTTTAAGTTGGCCGTAGTTAATATCCGAATACATCTCGAGGGTTCCTTAAATAATCACATTACAGGAAGAACAGTTGGAAAGTAAATCATGGCTATTCAATGCTGACAGTTTCTGGCTTTACCCCACCTCGCCAAGTCTGGTTAGGGCTGACGCTCTTGCAAATACTACCTTACTATCGACACGATCCGGCCTCATGAAGGTTCGCTTCATGCTGATTTGGCACTCAGTGATCTGAAGTCTAAAATACGCTAATAAGTCTATTGCTACTCCTACCCAAGATGCTCATTGTGGTGAACTTGCGAAGAGACTGTGAGGTCAGTCCTTTGCTTACGTTTCACAAAGCATGAAACTCTCAAAGGCGTGAGGCACACAGCTCCTGACTTGCACATCTAGAACAGCTTTCTAGACCATCAGCTTGTCGCTAGCCGGCCCCAACTTGCCAATCCCATTCTCCACCTTCTGCATCGATTCCATGGGGCTTTGATGATCCTCAATATAGCCAACTCCGCTAACAGTTTTTTCTATACGAAATCAGTAAGTCTCTCCCTTCCAAGTCGGTCTTTGATAGAGCTACGCACAATAGCCTGCCAGTCTGAGGATATCATGCGGCAGAGTACGAGTAATCTCAACGCAGTACTGATTCTTGCAAAGATTTTATGAGCAAGGAGCCGGAAATCGACAGTGAAAGGGCAGTGGAGGTCTTTAAATAACTTTACTATCATCTTCCCCGAGATAAAACATTCCCTGTCAATCAAACTCCAATTATCTCCTTCACAACCTTCGAAACATTGTCAGGCTGGCTAACGGTGGGCACATGGCCGCTATCGAAACTGTGCACTGTAACCTCCTTTCCACTAGACGCCTTGACACCTTCAATCATTGCCCGCTGGAATTGGGGAGGAATGATCCGGTCCTGCTCGCACACGATATAATGCACTTCGACATCATTATACCCAGGATATGTCAGTGGTTCCCGGAAGCTTGGTGTTGAGTGCTCCGGCATCTGCTTTGCCAGTTCTAAAGCCTCATCAAAAGGCAAGTCAGAAAAGGTATTAGTCGCGTGGCCGTTGGGATCAAGAGTCATGTAGTCATCCTGGATGCAATATTAGCGCAAGTCCTGGAAGTGAAGTCGTTGAAGTGTACCTTGAGATCGAGAAAGTCAGGCAGGGCCGATCCGAATGCATCCAAGTTGGAGACACCCGGTTGCAACACGACCGATGCAAGGTAGATAATCTTGTCGACTCCTCCTTGCTTTCCCCCAGCCTCGCGAGCCTTTCGTGAGAGTTTGCTGAGACTCTGGGTTCCAGGGATGCCTCCATAAGAATGGGTCATAAGGATGACCTCCTTGCCCTCGCCGAGAAGCTTGGAAACAACGTTGGTGATCTCGTCGGCATCGTCACTCATTGTAGCAGGTGGGAGATTACCCCGCTTGCCAACTGATGGGGTATCAATCACGCGCGAGTCGATGCCATGTCGCTCGAGACTCTCTGTAAAGACACGGTAGTGTTTTGATGGTGCAAACGATCCGGGGACGATCACGACAGTTGGGGTTGCCATTGTTGATACTGTTTGTGTAGTTGAAAAGATATGAAGAGTAAGTTGTTTGTTGAAAGTTGAGAAAGAAAGCAATCTTGTGCTTTTGTATGCGGTTTGTGCTGTTGGTTGGTTGTACGACGTTTGTCATCGCATTGCAATACCCAGCCATCCCCGCGTTTTCGGAGGAGATATGATTTCATCTGATTGGTAATTTTGGGGAGGCGTTACCTGAATGAGTAAAAGCGCCGCGAACCAACACGTTCAGCGATCAAGCTTGAGCATGAATCCTGTCAGCCCTAAATTCCTGCGACCTGCAGAGCCGAGGCTTAGAGTTGGAGGTATCAATTATTGGTAAGAGAACTTGGAAATCCGGGTAAATTACTATAGGCCAGAATAACTTGGTAAAATCTGCATGGTTTTTTCCCTGATTGCCCTCGCAGCCTGTGTAATCGTCTAACTCTAACTCTGTACAGTGCTGGCACCTGCACGGGCTGATTGCAAGTTTGGCGGGGTTTGAAGTGTCCTCAATCGCAAACTCGGCAAGAGTCAATAAGAAAACACTTTAGGAAGCGAGAGATCTTCTCTACGATTCTGGTTTGAAGAGTCTCTTGGGTAGATAGTTTTGTTTCGCATAACGAGGCTATTGCAGGATGTACAAACGCTGAAAGAACGCAGTTTCAGGGTTCGGTGGAGCCAAATAGCGGGTGTATCCACTGTCAAAAGCCAAAAAGCCCTGTGATCAGGACCCTTTCACGAACAAAATAATTATTCCTCATTGATCGACTCAATTTATTTTTGGAATTTCTTAAACGCGTAGCCCTTGGCTTTGTTCTTCTCTGCCTTCTTCCAATTGTTCTATTCTGGTTTCTTTATTCCCCTGCGCTCGCCCTTCCATTGGCTCTCGGGCAGCGCCTAACAAAGGCCCAGTTTCGCTAAGCGCCTGGTCTTAGCGGCTGCCAACAAACGATTGGGGCTACATGAATAGCGCTGGGCCTTTTTGTTAACGGCCTTGTTTCATTGTCGATTGGCTCTTGATTGTTCAACATGAGAAAGCGCATCAGCGTCTATTGACGATGTTGATCATTGATGCTGTATAAAGATGTGATGAGACGTCTACTTCTGTTGGTTTTGCTATCCAAGTCACTATCGCTTTACGACTCTTTGTCTATTAATTTCTCTCTTTTTCTACACTGCTGTGCAGTTCAATTCCATTCTTTGGTCATCTATCGTCAACACGCGAAACACGCAAATCATCTTCAACAACATTAATACCAATAATCCAACTTCATCATGGGCAAATTCGACAACGCTATCAAGGCCGGCCAGACCGCCATCGAGCTCGGCAACACTGCTAGATCCTTCGCTGGGGCGACCTCCGAATTCCGCGCAGCGGACAAGAAGGAAATTGGTCGACAGGCTGGTCGTCACGCCTTCAACGAGGGCGCTGAGACCGGAAAGACCATGGGCAAGACTTGGCTCAAGACCTTTGAGACAGTTCCTCGTATGGTCTGTCGAGGTCTTCAGTTCCTCTTCGCTATCATTGCCTGCGGTTTCTACGGTCATCGCGTCGACAAGGCTCAAGACACCGATTACGGCTTCTCACCAGAATGGTACTTCGCTCTCGTCGTCGCTGGCCTCTCAGCCACCACCGCCATTCTCTTCGTCGTCCTTACTCCCCTCGGCGCTCTTCCCCTCATCGGCAGCAAGCTCAAGCTCGTCAAGACCTACCGCGCATTTGCTTGGGACCTCATTCTCTTCATCACCTGGCTCGTCGTCTTCGGAATATTCGCTGGCATCTTCCTCCACCGAGACAGCGACGACAAGTACAAGGGCGCTAGCACTGGTGCCATGAAGACAGCTGTTTGGATCGACCTCGTCAACTCCATCTTGTGGCTTACTTCCGGCGTTTATGGCTGCATCAAGACTTTCTTGGGTGACAAGGCGGATGAGATGACGGACAAGGTTGGACAGAAGCTATTCACCAAGAAGCAGAAGCCAGCTAAGGAGGTTGGCTATGCCGAAAGTGTCTGAATACTGGCAAAATGGTTACGTCGGGGTTTTCATGTTTTTATTGCGCATTTTCTTATGTCAGAGCCGGCGTTCTTCGCATCTTTCACATTTAGAATAGAACGATCTCTATCTCCCGATGAATACAAAATCTCAGCTACGAGATCTATGTATAATACAAATACCGTCTTTTTGAACCATATCGCAAGCAGCTGAAACCTGGCCCATCGTTTCCATCACGATTCAGTCTTAACCTTTGTCTAGTTCCCGAGTCAGCGTCCAGGTCTACAGATCTGGATAGCTCACCAAGTTGGGGTAGTCAATAACTCTCGGGTCTTCTTCTTTGCCGAGGTCGCAAGATTAGACCGTCTGCAATGACTTCACGCTTCCTAAGATAAAGAATGAAGTGGAAAGGATAATCCCCTGTGTTCGGTCTCTCAACCTCCGCTCTTAGCTAGAGTCTGCCCTGATTTATTCATGCTTCTTTCATTTCATAGCTGCCCTCTCAAGAGCTTATATTCACATTAAAATCTTGCCGAATGCTTCACCAAGCCCGCACTCAACCAGCCACGCTTCTAGTGCCTTCATATCACCACGGTTTCCCCTCGCACCTCTCTTCTCAATCATATCCGTAATCTCCTGCATATCCGAAAATGCACGCTTCAGATCAGTCGCTTCTTCTCGGTATCTCTCGCTGACCTACTCTCACTGTCAGCCTTGTCCATGTCTCTCCACATATTTGGTGTACCTTTTTGTGATGCGCAGGAATATCGCCCCAGCTTTCTGTCTTGATGAACTTCATGAAGTCGTCAATAGCGACCGATCCCCCTTCTAGACACAAGATACCCGGCTTCCCAGCGAGGAGAAAGCCAGTAAGTCCATAGGTCGGTGCATAATTGATAAAGTCATCTCGCTTTGCCCTTGTGCTGATGGAGGGGAAGTAGAACCAGACTCGGACTAAGGATGTGTCTGCTTTTGGGCCATTTGCAATTTCTGCTTGCTTCAAACTCAAGAGGTGTTGAGATGCGGCGTCTTTTATATGCTCAATGACTGAGAGAATATCTTCTTCAGGAATCTCAGTGTTCAACTTGGCAACATCTCCTTTGCTCATCCAATCCGGTTGCTGTATCCTGGTCTTTATCGGCGGTGGCTCTGTTAGTTCTTCTTGTATTTGACACTTCAAAGGCACAGTCAGTGTGAGCTGTAGAGTTCTTGTTGTAGAATCGTCATCTTCAACATCGACCCTGAGCTGGAGATTTATGACTGTCTCTGGGAACTTTGGTGCGGCTTCCCTGTCACATTCACACCATGCCCTTAATGTCTCAATCAAGCCAGAGGCCGTAGAGTCCATAGCAATCGCCTCATCCGACGCATACATCGCCATGAGGAGGTCAATTTGACCCAATTGGAGCTCCATGAGCTCTTTCGGCAAGGCATTTTGGGACGCCTCATCAGAAGACATGACGAGGACAACAGTCTTTCAGCAGCCTGTGATATCAACAAAAGGACAATGCAAACTTAGTGTCGCCAGAATCACAGCCACTTTACGCGTGATTTGTAGAGATTGATACGCAACTGAGGAAAATTCACCAATCACGTGAGAAAGAGGTGCCCGACACCGATATCGCCATCTTATCTCGAAGGTCTTATCTTATCTTATCGTACTTTCAACTGGTTAGGGGAGGAAGGAAAACTCAGAGTCTCGCTCCTAAAGGATAAGAATACTCTAGTAACTTAGGATAAGTTTAGGATATCTTTAGTTTAACTTATTATATCTTTTACTAGGTTTATTTTAATCCTAATATCAATATCTGATATTTCTTTGTTCCCCGAGGGTCTGGGCTGAGTGTAAAGACCGTGGTCGTCAGTCTTTCATCGTTCGACCAACATCGAGATTATTCTGCTCATGGTGGAATCAACATCAAAACGATGTCTCATTGGGTGTATGCCCCCAAGACATGCTTATCATTTCCTAAATGACTGCAGTTACACATCATGTCATCCTTTAGTGACGTCTTGCGTAAACATTAAAATGACCGTGTTCGCTGCTTGAATGACGGTCAGATGATGGGCCATCGAGCTAGCAAGCACTACAAATAGTCTAGGCTCTGAAAGCCAAACAGTGCTCCTCGCCAGTCAACTACTCAACAGATATCAACTCAAACAGTCTATCAATATCAATATGTCTCAATCAAACGTCGGTTACCCTTCTTCGTATGAGGGCGGAGACCAGCGCCACTATAGCAGGGAGGAAGTTCGTGAGGAGGGTCGCACGCACCCCAACGTCAATACCGAGGGATACCGTAAGTTCTTCAGGCCCTTTGATCATTTCCTTATCTAAATGGTTCTAGTACATAAAGAGGGAATCGTGAATGAGCTCAAAGAGTCCGATGTAAGTTCTCAATTTCAAGATAAGACTGGTGGCTAAGTCTCATAGACCAACAGGATAGTTGCAGACCGCATGAAGCATGAACCAGGTTTCGCAGTAAGTATTATCAGAATACCTGCTATTCGGGTGATCACACAAACATCTGACTGCTCGCCTAGGCCACCATGCACGGCAACAGGCCCTCTCGCGGTGCCGAAATTGACGCTGACCTCGCACGAGAAGATGCAGAGCAGCTTGAAAAGAAGAAGGGCAAGACCGACAGTCTACCTGGAAAGAAGATGGAACACAATACCACCAAGAGCGAGTGGGAACAGCAGATGGACCAAGAGGAAGAAGAGGCTCGCGCTAAGCATAGCAGCCGTTAAAGAACATTACGAAGGTCAGGACAATGAGAGTGTTACTCGTAAGACAAATAGCAGTAAAGAATGGAGTCTGATGGATCCATGATACGAAATTCTTCCAAAAAGTGCACTTTATTCAGTGGAATGCTCAACATCAAAGGCGGCTCAAGAGATCAAAACCGGGCGCTTGATAGCCACTACTATTCCGTGTATCATTCAGCTCGATGTGCAAATGGCGACAGCAAAACCGTAGAGTTCAGGAAAGATGACTCGTGGGGAAGTCAGATGTCATAAAGCTGAATAATATAAGCCGTACACTTCACTATCAATAACAACACACAGTCAGAAAGAGTATTACGGTTCCCATAGTTCAAGTATCAGATATTTGGATTTTACTGGTTTTATTCGGCCGTGAAGGTATTAGGTTCATACAGTCGTAATCGAACAATTAAAAGTACACGAGTTTATGACTCGCCGCCCAAACTTCTCCTTCAAATTATACCCAGATGTGGATTTCCGCAATTTATTACTCCATTAAACCATCTCCTCGCCGCGAGCACCAGTACCAACAGGTCGGCGGGGAATAGAACTGTTGTGATAACCATCGCCATGCATGTGCTCAGATCCATCACTCTTCAGGCCGTGGCCATGTCCATGTCCGAGAGAGCTACCACCATGCGATCCCCAGCCAACCTTGCGAGTGAAGACGGCGTCAACAAGCTCAGCGCCACCCATGGAGTAGTTGAAAGGAGCGCCACGGTTGAGGGGAATGTGGTTGAAGCGCCAGTCCCAGACAGCAGCGTAGGTCATTCGGTAAGCGGAGAAAGCGAAGACGGTTCCAATGATGGCACCGGCAAGGACATCGTGGAAGTGGTGATATTTGTCGATAGTGAGAGCTCCACCGATGAGAACGGCACCGAGAAGAGGGGCGTAGGTGACAATGAGCTTCCACATGGAGGGATGGTAGTTGGAGAAGACCTTGAGCTTGGCGTTGAGGTAAAGGTACAGGTAGACGAAGCCAGCAAAGGCGGCAGTGGTATGTCCACTGGGCATAGACTCAAGAGCATCGTTGATCTCGCTCTTGTCGCCAGTGCAAATATCGGGAGTGTAGTAGAGCTGAAGATATCCCTTGTTGTTGTATCCTCCCATGGTGCGAGCGCGAGCCATGTCAGGCTTGCAGACCTCGAGGAAATGAGGTCGGAATCCACCAATGAGCCACTTGACAAAGACCTGGAAAACAGCGGCGGTGATGAGGGAGTAGAGCAGACCGATAACAGCGTTGTTGACATCCCAGAATGAGCGGATGCGGATTTGCATCACCAGGAAGACGAAGATGGGAACAAGAGCAGCCAACAGGGCAGCAGCCCAGATGGGAACGATCTCGCCTCGGAGAGGGTATCCGTACTCAGGCCAGACAATCTCGCCATCGGAAAAGGTAACAGGGAACGATCGAGCGGGGGCGGGCTTTGCGAAGTAGACCTAAAGATTTGTTAGACGGGTAATTGAGTTTGAGGCGATGGAGACTTACACCAAGACCGATAGCACCCATACAGGCCATGGTGACGATGTCAAGCCATGTTCCCTTGAGCCACTGTCCGAAAGTAGGGCGTCGCGACATGGGGAGAGGGTCGTGAACCGCCTTTTGGTGGTGACGGGTCTTTGTACCAGGCGAAGCCCGGTGAGGGGACTTTTCTCGACGGAAGAAAGGCATGTTGGCGATTTGGTGATGCTAGATAATGATGTTGAAGGGGAAGCCGACCACGGACTGAGTGGCTCTGCACCCGAAATTATAGGTATTGAAAGAACTTTGCTGGCTCTTGTCTTGTCCTGCCGTTCACAAACAATTGAGGCTGCTTGCCCTTCTATAAATCCGAGGAGAGGGACTGTGACACGCGACATGGCATCGCGATTCATGCTGTTGACGTCACTAACGTCATTCAAGCGTTTCACGCCAGCACCAATAACACAGCAACAGCGCTGCCCTGTAGGCACTGTCACATAGTCACAGCATGCAAAGTCATCTCGCTACGTAAAGCCACAGTCGACGTCATTGCTCAAAATCCTTTTTTTCCAGGAAAAAGTGAGCCTTGGACGGCAGACTGATGCCGAGCGGGCTTGCAGGCGGCAGTTTCGTGCCGGACAGCCAATCATGGCCCTGGCAGTTGGACAAGGGATGTGTCTTGGCTTGGGACAAGTGTGGCTTGATTCTGACGATCTGTGTTGTTTTGGCTAATAACACGGGAATGAGCATCGATCGATGCTTGGCCAAGGCTCTTGAAACCTGCTAATTTGTGCTGATGATTCAGTCTTTAGCTCATCGTTGTACCGGAGCACAAGTCCGCAATGCTCTGTCTGGGCAAAGATTACAGAGTTCCATTGATGAGCAGGTCATGACCTTGATGTCAGATTGAAAGGCAAGCAACCTTTTTGTTGGCTGAGAGGTATGCTGCACTAAGGGAATAACTCTAAGACGTTAAATTATCCATAATTCCGTTAAACTTTAGAGCTGTAAATAACCTTGAAGCTCAAACAGTCGAGATGCTAGGGGATGGTGGCTGATGCTGTGGCTGACCACCTGTCAGATCTCAGTAGTCCAACTACGAAGCTGTCCCAAAAACAAGGTTTCATTCGCGCAAGCAGTCTTCGTCGTATTTTCTGCCAAGTCGGGATCGACTGAATGACAAGAAAATTTTAAGCAAATCGGCGATTAACTACGTATCAAGCAACGAGATGATCGAGTTCAAGCTATATTTCGGAAGCTTATGCGAAAATCATTCTTGGTGTTGAAGTGGGCACGGGCTCAAGTCTGGGCATACGACAAGAGCCCCATCATGGCACCACAAAAATGCCGAGCACTAGACGAATCACGAGTTAATCGATTGCGACCTTCTCAATTCTGACATAATGATGCAATAGTTGACGCGCGTCGGAATTCTCTCGCGAGTTCGAGATAACAAGATCAAGATCAAGATCTGTGTAAGAAAATTCGAAAGTGTCACTTGATCCATACGTAGTTGGAACACGAGGCACCGTCAGATATGTCAACTCAGACATGAAGTAATATTCATTGAAAATAGAATAGAATACATGATCAGGCGGATTACATGCCATTGCTTTCAATCAATGGCCCAAATTACTGCCCATTACCCCCTTCTTCACGCTTTGCTTGCAAAACATTCTTCGTGAATCATCGCAATACGACATTCATATCACCAACGACTAGGCAAATCAAAACCCTTAAGGCTTCTTGCACTGTCCGGCCTGGATGTTGGCAGGGTTCTCGCAAGTGTTGCACTTGATGACATTGCCAGCTCCCTTGCTCAAGTTCAGGATACCGTTGTCGTTATTCTTCAGGGTGTTTCGAATGACAATGTTATGGTTAGCCTTGGGAGCTTTACCACCCAGAGTAATGCAAGAAAGAGAAATGGGCTGTTCGGGAGTAGCAACACAAGCATCGTCGTAGATAAGGATGCCGACTCCTGCGCCGGCTCCTCCAGTGCCACTACCACGCTGTCCCTCAATGGTATTGTCGCGAACAAGAGTTCCGACAGCGCTGCCGAGAATGATACCAGAAGAAGTCTTGCCGCACGCAGCAGGAGTTGGGCCAACGTAGTTGTGCACGATCTTGGCATTTTTCACACCAGGATCGACAAAGATACCGATGCAGTTGTCATGGAGGGTATTGTACCCAATAAAAGCTTCATTGGTCTGAACGCAGACACCAATTAGGTGCGCAGAGATGTCGTTTTTGACGGTTTGCACATCAGACAGGTTGTCCTGGCAGATACCGATGAAGCCGCCAGCAGTGGTGGTGATGACGTTCTCACGGAAGACGGTGTTGATGGAACCAAGGGTGAGCGCACCATAAGCAGGAGCATCAGTCAGTTTGTTCTTGGTGATGCGGGTGTTCTTAGCGCCAATGATGGCGATGTTGATGCCAGAGAAGCCACTGACACTGAAACCAGTGACCGAAACTCCCTTGACGGGTTTCTTGACAGAGATGACTCGTTTATGCTCAGTCTTATACTCGGTTGTCTGGACCTTGTAGCCAGTGATGCAGATACCAGCCTGGAGCTCATTCTTCTTCTCATCCTGGGTAAGACCAGTGCATGCATTGCGCTTGTACTTCTGGGGCTTGACGAGGCGGACATTGCCACGGCCTTCAAGCTGAATGCCGTCCTTGTCAATGACGAGTTGCTCAGGGTATTCGCCAGCCTCAACTATGATGCGATCACCGGGAGAGGCCTTCTTGATGGCGTCTTGGATCTTCTTGCCGGACTTGACGTAGATAGTGCGACCATAGCCGTAGTAGTTCTTGGTATCGGATGGAGAAGAGTACTTGTACTTGTCAGGGATAGCGCAACAGTTCTGGTCCTTCCAATTGCATTTTCCGGTTCGGCCTGCAAGAGTTAGTAACAATGCTTTAGGTTTCATGTGATGTACTGACGCATGAGACCACCAGAAGTATCATACTCTGAGAAGGGCGAGGCAGCGGCAAGGCCAATGAGGCCTGCAAAGGTGAGGCTAAGCTTCATGATGTGTAGTAAACGATTGTCTTAGTTTGCGAACTGGGTTATGTGTCTAAGGTCTGTGGCATCGCCAGACCTTATATACCACCGACACCCAACATCAAGATCATCAAGCCATCGGTCCCGAGAAAAGGGATCAAGGCTGAGGTCTCGCCCTCAGATGCAGCCATTCAAGCTAGTATTCGCTTGCTTCTACCTGAAACGGCAAGACCGATGGTTAAGGTGACAACAGGACGCAAAGATGGCGTTGAATAGTGGCCAAGCCACTTTGATATGGTGTAGGGGTGGAGGCGCTGATAGGTGCTTACTGCGAGAGGGCATGATTTAACGTTGACGAGAGGGCGTCGCTATTGACCCTCTTCTGAAGGAAGAAAACACCATCAAATCATCGTCATCAGCGTGTTTTTCTGCAACTAAGACTCTAAGTGCTCCTGCTTGAGCAGGGATGATACGACTTCTACAATGAGACTGCGTTGAGGAATCAAAGCGGCCGCCTTTCAAAAGAGAACCATGAATTCCCAATGCTTTCAATAACTTCGAATGCAAAGACAACAAATTTCAGTATTGATCTGTGCGAGCATGTCACCCAAATGAACCCCTCAGTCCTGCTCATCAATATCGCAACGACCAAGCACGCCACAGCGTCCCTTCAATACACCACTCTCGCAGCCACGAAGATCCAGCATCGCGAGGACCCGACGATGTTCTTGAGGGGAAAGGGCAAACAGGAATATGCCGCTGTGTGGCTTTGCCTTGTGCCTGAAGTAGGGCGCCAACTATGAAACTATAATTCAGCCGCAAGGGCTCGATCCCCTTGGACCAAACGGCCTGACAGGGGTAGTGCATTAATCTCCTTTCCAAAACGGAGATCAACAAGCAGATGTTGAGATCGATAGTACCGTAGATCCGGGACTATTAACCCCCTACTTTTGTTTTGTAGTGCATCGTTTAGAAACTTGTCTCTCCCTGACGACTTGTCATACCCTGCTGGACAATTTCTACTTTGAATACGACCACCATCTTGGAAGATGCTCAGGCCTAGTGATTTAAACCATCCACAGGGCTGAAGAGGCCCCCATTAAGCTGAAAACTAGTGGCATCCCCGACAAGCTTATCCTGCTTTGAGTTGGCTCCCCACAACGTGGACGAACCCGAGGCCCTGGAAATGAAGCTGGTGGCTTGAGCTGGATCGCCAAGTTCGATTCTGGGCCTTTTCAGCCCAGCGATCATCGATTGCCAAGACCACGTTCCTGCGCTACTGGACTGAGAAGTCAATGTAAAGGAGACTTGATGAGGGGTCATGGGACCAACTGCTGGCTCGCAGCGACAGCTTTTTTGCCTCCTCCGTTTGGGCTGCTTGTTGCTCTCCTTCTTTGACCAGCCCTGGGCATCTGCTACAACCGGTCAGTGTCTTCACTTATGGCGTCGCTGATATCAGTGGATGCTGGCGCTCGTCTGTTAGTCTATCACGGTAAACCCGCAAGAGGTCTCGGAAACAGTATGCTTATCCAACAGGTCAAGACCCAAGAAATAATGGTAACACCAGCCTTATCACCAACGCCAATCAGTTCCCAAGCCTCATGTTCAAGGTTCCACCCCGCAATCTTCCCCACACTTCTGAAGATGACGACGCAGTCTCTAGATCCCCTCAACTCTCATCGTATCGTGAACAAACCATCAATATATCATCAAAATATCATCAAAATATACTGTCATCATGGCTACCACTGCTGCTTCTCTGAGCTCCCATGGAATTGAGCCGGCTGTTCCCGCTCCCGTCGCCAACAACGCGAGTCCGCTCTTAGACACTTCGGTGCAGGCGCTTAGCTCCAGTTCTGCCATCTTCTCCTTTGAGCCCCATATCAAAGCACCCTTTGATGCCATTCGACGTCTGTTTGATCATCTTCGAGCCAATCCTGAGAATGCATCTTCTCTCAATGCTGCGTATCCCAAGCGGGGCATCTTCAAGACAGCTGCGATGGAAAATGCCATTTCTGACCAGAAGTTCACCATTGATCTGTCGCCCGCCCGCAATGGCCGCATTCCAGAGGCCTTGCGGGAGAGACTGGCCGGTGATGGATTCAACGAGGTCCTGGACTTCTTTGAAGAGGTCAACAGCACCTACGTCGTTCAAATCATGAACATTATGCATGAGTTCATCGGTACTGATCTCGGACAAGTCCACAAGACTGGCAACCTCAACTACCGTCTGTGTGACTACAACACGGATACTGCCGACCCGACTAGTGACAACGGATGCGGCGCCCATACAGACTATGGCACCTTTACCATCATCTTCCAGGACGGAACATCGGGGCTCGAAATTGAAGATGCCGAGCAGCCCGGTCTTTGGGTACCTGTTCCTGGCGATGCAACGGTTGTCCTTGCCGGTTGGTGCGCTGTGATCCTAAGTGGAGGCAATATCCGAGCAACCCGTCATCGAGTCAGAAGAACTCCTGGTATTCGAAGACTCAGTGCTGTTCTCTTCGTTGCCCCAGATGTTGAGGCCACTCTTCGACCTCTCGAAGGTGTCAAGGTTGTTCGCCCGTTCACTAAGAAGGTCATTGATGGGCAGTTGGATGTTGGGGAGTTCAAAGAGGTCATGGGCAAGAAGTGGAGACGTCGTGAGGGCAATGAGAAGTCTGATGACGGAGATGACACGGAAACACAGGACAGTGAGATCGAAAGATTCATCTGGGCCTGATTGAATTGAGTATGAGCTCCGGGAGATCTGATTGGATCGCGAGTATCGGCATTAGACCATTTCACTACGCTTGAACCTCACGGCAAGACCGAGATCGCCGCAGTCCTACATAGAGCTTACAAGGATAACAGAGACGAACGATTTCTTGAGAATGTGCAATTTCACAATTCGAATTGCATAACATAGGTTGACCGTTTTATGTCTTCTCCGTTGGGTAGTACTAATGCAAATCTCTAGCTTTGATAGGTTAGTCCCCGAGCGGTTCCTGGTTCTAGTCGACGTCGAACCGGCTTCTCCTCACCAACATCCTCACGTGTCAAACATCTGCCTCGGCATTGACATATTCAACTTCCTCAATCGGTATAAACAAATTCCCTCAAATCTGACAGATCAATTGCTCTCGTTCTAACCTGGTATTACTCGACAACTCATGGTAAAATTAAAATCTCTGCTAAAATGGCCTCCCAAGAAAGGTAATTATGTCGTCGCGCGTCTATCACTCATTTCATTACTCGTCCCTCATTTCCCAATTAACCTCGTAGTTTGCTGTACTTGCTTATGGCCCTTGCAAAACTGTCGTCGATGCCTTGTACCAGTGCTTTTGCGTTTCCTTGGAGGTCTTTCGGGACCTTGGATATGACTGCTTCCGAAAAGTCCTGGCTGAGGGCGCGCTGTAGGTTGAGGTTGAGGAGGATGACGGGGCTGACTTGTAGTCTGTCGAAGTTGGGTTTGGCGGCAATGATGGTGTTGATGGTGAGCTCGACGTCGGCGCTGAGCTCAGATGTAGCCTTTGCGACTTGGAGGGTTTCCTCGAGAGATAGAGGCTCAGACTCGCGAGCGATCACAAAGCCCTTGTGGATCTCGGTGAGGAGCAGTGTTGACTTTGTAGTAATTGGCAGAGCACCGAGGAGGGTCTGCGGCCACGTCGCTACAGTCTTGTTGAGAGCAAGCGTGGCATTAGAGATGTTATCAATGGCTGTCGAGATAGAATCTCCAGATGCGAAGGCAGAGCCAGCGAGGGCAATCAAGGGGAGAAGGCTGAGACGCATATTGTCTGAGAGCTTGATGCAACGAGTAATCGATTGGTCAATTGAACTGCAAGATCTGCCAAGCAGAAACTCTTCGTGTCTCAAGAGCTACCCCGTCTTTAAGTACTGTCCATACCGACACTTCACATGCAAGTCTAGTTTTTCTCGTGCTGTGCCTTTCGGAAGGCTGCGATGGTGGCCTCGTGTAATCCCAACCTGTATCCCCGCATCTATCCTCAAAGAGGAACTCAGCCCCGTGTTGTCCACGACCAACGTCTATGAGCCCATATCCCCATGGGGTAATCTCTTGGTAGTTCGCGGGCTTTTTGTCTAAGTGGCTGATCTTAACTTGGCAATCTACGATATTATGTGGGGAGAAATGTCAGCGTTGCAAGGATTGCGGCATCTTTGGCCGCGGCTGTCACGGGGAAAAGCATGCCATGGAGTTGCATGTGTGCGGATTAGGGCTGTGACGAAATCTGAATTGAGGGATTATGACGACTAATGTGACGAAATGGGCTGGTTACATTGGCTGAAGGATTCGCTGAAGCAAGGGTTCAGCGGCGATGTTGCTCAACCAACTTCTGCAGCCATGGGAACTTGGGCCCGATGAAGCAATTGCCCGCGAAATTAAGCAATTGATTAGGTTGAATACGGTGTTGCATCCCGATGGTGTGCTTCTTGATCATGCGTGAGAGACGACGGGTTCTATACCGCATTGCTTATAACTTGAGGGTTGACTTATGCTTATTATGCAGGGACTATCTGTGACTAACCCAGACTCTGCCTGCATCTCTCAGCTGACACTAGATAGTCTCTCATGTTCTTTGAGGAGAAGTCATAGAGGTGAGTTGGTCTCGCTGCCTTTGACGATCAGGAATACACAGGAAGTGATCTCAATTTTCGAAAGACTAACGGTCAGCAGACATTGGCCTCATTGACAGTCTGTTCACTCTGAAGAACCTTGGATTTCCAGGCTGTGTTGAATAGTCGGGTCTAATTTAAGATTTGTGGTGGCATCCATAGTGATTCTCTTTTATGCAAGATGGAGATCTTCCGTTGCATCCTGTGGCACAGAACATGTGCCTTCCGTATTCGGGACGTCACAACGCATGCCTTCCATATCTAGCTGTGACTTTCTACGACTTTTCTTTACTTTCTTAATTTCTCATCTTACAAACATTTGCTCTGGATCCCTTGATTACAATCAATAGGCTGTCAATGAGGAAATGGGGGATAGACAAGAAAATACAGAGGAGTTCCTTCTTGAGTCTTGACTAACCCAGTAAGTCTAGTCAACTCAAATGATGCACAATCAATCTGAAAACCAGGAGGATTGATCATCCGTAAGACGAAATCAATTGCGTCGGTCAGAAGCCAGCCACTTCGGTGAGTTTCCGTGATCATGGTTAACTTGCATGTGAGTCGAAGGATCGGCCTGCATCTCCAGTTGTTGGTTCCCAAGGCCGTGTGTTGGTTGTCTACCAAGCCAAAGTTGGTGGCCGGATTCTAGAGAACACAGATCCATTTAAATTAAAGATAAATACACTTCAGCCTCAAGGTTCATCATACACCTTTGAGTACTGTTCATATGATATGAAATGAGGTATTCCTCACGTAGAAGCTGTTGCCACCTTTAGCTTCAATGTCAGTCAACTCAGTAGACAACGCATGCTATCTTGATATAATTTTCATATTCAATACTGAACTTTAATACCATGATGCTATTCAAGTTAAATTGCTTCCCACCAGCTCACTCTTATACGACGCTTTCACAAGATAACAGATTGAGGTTTGTGTCTTGGCAAGGAAAAAGGCCATACTTTTCAACTATATCAGAGACTAGCTTCAGAAGCTATCTCGAAACTCAAAGACATCTTTATATTGCATCAGACTATCCCTATTTACAGCTGTTGGCTTGTTTGAAGAGTCTGTTGGGAAGTGTAGACAACTTGGCTTATATCTCCAGCTCATTAATTGCGAAACCTATGCCAATCATGGCACATCAACAGAAATATAAGTCTGAGGCGTTAATGGGATACTGTAATGTTTAGATATCGCTTCATAATTCAATAAAGAGTATCTTTCAGCAGATCTGGTGTAGTCACTGTTATGAAATATGGCTTACCAGATAAGATAAGATAAGATAGCCAAGATTAGATTGGCTATTACTGATTAGATATAGATAAGATGGTGATTGACATCATGTGCTGACTCACGTGAGACATAACCTTGATGCAAGAGAACAGTCCCAAGTTGACAAATTCTCGAAATTGCAACTTAATTTTGAACGATGAATCATGGTGTTTTATCACGAATAAGCTACAGAACCCAAAAAATTGATGGAACGCCTTCGTCATATTTTTCCAGTGGATGAAGGTGACGCGTTCAGCTAAACCCTCATCATGCTACCCTACAGTGGAACGAACAACAGCACAAGATGTGAAATTCTCTCCTCACAAAGTATCGCTGCGACAGATGATGTGATGAAATCGTTAATGATCTTTTTATCATACAGTTTCTGTTGATACACTCTGTTGGTTGACCGTTGGTGGAATTTTGAGGGGGTTGACCGACCGAATAGAGCTCACTAAACACAACTTGCCGCTGGCAACAGCACAACGCTGCAACAACCAAAAACCATCACAAATAGATCAGGCTTGTGTAATATCACACACAGCAGGCAACTGAATGGTAAACAAATATAACAGCTGGACACAATTGAGCCTTGTCCTATCGCCGATGCCAACCTACTAAAACTTATCGACGGATGCATTCGAGATTTCTTTAGTGTAGCCGAGGATGGAGGCCCGCAGCCAAAATGACGATGTTCTCACAGAACCCCATCCCAGTCAAGAGAACAGGCTAATTGCCTCACCAAGTCGAGCCCTGCCGGCAATCAAAGTAAATTGGTGGTCAGCCTCGGAATTATCAGATTCAATGCCACTAATCGCGGCACTTGCACGTCAACAAGCATAAGGTTAAACTGTTACTTCAAATCGTCGTCAAAGAAACTCAATCGCCAAGCTTTGGGTAGTGCACTGCCAAGTCAAAACGGCTCGCTCACTCATCCATTAGCCCGAAGTCGTCAATCGGAATCCGAGGCCCATCTTTTCTTGAGCTTCAACTCCACCAGCTTCGCTTACGTCGAGGAGATTGAGTTTTGGCAACTCTTCATTTTGCCATTCTCCATCTAATTCCGGAATTTCCTTGTCCTTGTTCTTGTTTATTTGCCGCGAGGCCAAAAAACCTGATTGTCGCACGATCGGCGGAAAAACTACCGCCACACCAAAAAATCAGTGGGGATGTCCGGTTTCAGAATCCCACGTCCAAGATGAGTTATAACATTCGAAGTCGCTGACATGAGAATCACGCATTTGGCCAATATGAGGCGGTGGTTATACTATATATATATGTCACCGGAATCCCGCAGGATGTAATATGATTAAACCCACCTCGCGTGGTTGTTATCTGTACCAAGACTCAGATCATGAATCAAAGCAAAGTTCCAGGGGACGATACCCCCTGTAAGGGAGGGCATTACAGGGGGAGACAACGCCAAACCAGCGCTTCACAAATGACGCAACAACTGATTGGGACACTTGTCCGTGGTCAAACTCAAGCGACAGGACAGGCATTGGCCGGCAGCTTGCCTCGTTTGGGGCTAGACACCTCTGTAACCTTAATCCCTTCAAGCTTTTTGGCCTCTCTTTATCGAGGCCAAGGGGGTGAGAGCGAAATATTGAGTATTTGAGTTTAGCAGAGCATAAAGTGTCGCTTGAGCGTTGCATTTCGGGGTGAAAGAAAGGCAAATTTGTCGTTCCTTTAGGATTAGGTTAGTGCTCCATCACATTCCAATTGGCGATAACCATTGCAAACGGCGCGTTGAGAATTTCCAGCCAGCCAGCCACCCCAGCTTCTAGCGCTCTTAGCCAAGAGATTAAAACGTCAGGGGTCAGCGCTGGAGCTGTAAGGGGCAGACGCACCGCGAGAGAGAATGGCGTGAACGATTGGCCTCTTTACTGAGAGAGAAGAGACTTGGCGTTATTGATGGGTTCTAGACCCCCACAACCTTAAAAGAAACAACCTTAAAGCAGCAAAGTCAGTATCCCGAGGTAAGGGGCAGCACCACGCCGTTGCGAGACTATTGACGATAATTCAACGTGCTAGATCACCCGACTATTTACCTTTGTAACCGCATGCAGACAGACTTGTTTATCTGGCGCTGCTGCCGCTGCCTCTGCCGCCGGTCTCACGTTTCTCACGCTTCTCACGCTTCTCACACAGTCTTCTCCACCAAAGTGACACCCTGACATGGTCCTCTTTCTGTGGACTGTGGAACCCTGCGAGGGTCATGCCAGCTTTTGCTTTGCCGATCAGGGGCACCCGTAGGGCAATTGCAGGCCTGTAGACTCCAGAAGACTTACGCGTACTGTTACCTCATATACTCCTCACAGTAGATCTTTTTCATCGTTTCAAAGTGATCGTCTGTCCGTCTGTCTCCCTCTCGGCTCGCGCAAACGCAAAACGCAAGTCAAGTCCCTCCTTACGCTTGTCTTGAACTTTCCATTGTTTATTGTCTCAGTTTTCTTTTCTTGTTTCTGGCTCTTTGCATTCCAAGAGTCTGTCTCTCACTCCCTTGAACAAAACTCCACCAACGTCAACGTCCATCGCCATTTTGGATTCTTGTCCTTCAGATGGTTTCATCTTCAACATAACGAATTCTTTTTCCGTAATTTTTTCTCTTTTTCGTCATTCGCTCGCCGCGCTAGGCGCCCCAAACAATCGTTACTCATCATCACTAAAAATAAATCGTCACAATGGGCGCAGCACTCCCAACTTCTGGTGTTGCGCTTAACCGGGTGCTGGCCCTCGGCTTGACGCTGGTCGTCATCTTAGGCATCGCCATCAACCAGCTTCAACTGAGCGATGATCCGTATCGCTGCAAGGCATTGCTTAATGACGGAACATGGTTGAATACTCCTGCAGAGAATGGAAGCAGAGCGCCTTTCACAAACTGGCAGCCTCCCGGATGTATGATTCACAAGTACAAGAAGGAGGAGATTGAGGAGTGCATGGAGGGTCGACACATGCTTTTTGTTGGTGACTCTACGACTCGACAGGTCTTTTATGGCATGGCTCGTCTGGTAAGTCGATGAAGATTTAATTGTAGATGTGTCACCGAATAATTTGGTCAATGTTCAATTGCATGACCAGCAGTCGCTAACATGACGACAGCTCGACGCAGAGAAAGCCGAGGAAGTACGAGCAAACAGCAAGAAGCACGAAAGCCACGATGTAGAATTCGGCGGCATTCGACTCAAGGAAATCTGGGATCCATTCGGCAACGACAGCGCCATCGCCCGCAATGAACTTACCCTCTACCACGAAGAGAGGATCAACGAGGTCCCTGTCGAGGAGCAAAAAGGTCCCGCCCTCGCCTTCATGGGAATGGGAGTTTGGTTCGCCGCCCGCTTCGAGAAGGAAGAGTCTATTCCCATGTTCAAGGCAGCCTTCAACAACATGTCCGAACTCGCTTCCAACATGGACTTTGAGCCTTTCGGTAACCGACCCATGGATCCTCGCGACGGAATTGGCAATGAAGTCTTCTGGGCGCCAATTGCCCCGCCCTTCTACGACATGCTGCCCGATTACCGCAAGACTGGTGTCGCTTCGCAACCTGGTGAGGTCGAGGAGATTGATGAGTTCCTCAAGACACAGGAACAAGAGTCTCGTATTCCCATGTTGTGGTCTTTCCCCGCTTTGTCGTATGACCAGCAGGATGCTATCGGCGACCACGAGAACGGCTTCCATGTTACCGACAGCGTTGCTGAGATGAAGGCCCAGATCCTTCTCAACCTTCGATGCAATGCCAAACTCGACATTCAGAAGTCTTATCCTTATGACCGCACTTGCTGCACTGACTATGGCCAGAAGTCTTTCGTCCAGATTATCCTCGTCACTTTCGGTATCCTCTACATCGGCGGTGCTGCCATCACCGAGATTCTTGCTCTTCGATCTGGCGAGGCTCCCAAGTGGGCCATCTTCAACCTCGATGTCGCTACCTTCGTTACCGGTCTGCTTGCGTGCTACTGGGCCGACCGAACACAGTCTTTCGCCAAGGGATCAAAGGAGTACAACATATTCGACTTTAATCTCATGTCTGTTCTCTGCTTCATTGCCGGCTTTGCCTTCATGACCAAGTCCAAGCCTCCTCCTCCTCGACCTGGTGCTGCTCCCACTGCTACTCCCGCGACTCTCGACGATGCGAAGCCTTTGTCCCGTGACCAGACCGATGAGTGGAAGGGATGGATGCAGGCTCTTATCCTCGTGTATCACTGGACTGGTGCTTCGCGCGACCTCAACATCTACGTCGGTATCCGTCTCCTAGTTGCCGCCTATCTCTTCCAAACTGGTTTCGGTCATGGTGTTTTCTTCAGCTCCAAGAAAGACTTCTCCTTCAAGCGTGTCGCTGCCGTTCTTCTCCGTCTCAACCTTCTTAGCTGCGCGTTGCCCTTCTTCATGAACACCGACTACATGTTCTACTACTTCGCTCCCCTCGTCAGCTTCTGGTTCCTCATCATCTACGCTCTCTTCGCAATTGGCCAGAAGTACAACGACAACACCTGGGCGCTCATGGGTAAGATCGCTGTTTCTGCTGCTATCTGCCCTGGAGCTATGCTATACACGCCCGTCCTGCAGTGGGTTTTCGATGCCTTGAACGTGGTCTTCCGAATCGAGTGGGATCTTCACGAGTGGCAGTTCCGTCTCGGTCTTGATGGCCTCATTGTCTACGTCGGTATCATCATGGGTGTCGCTTCCGTCCGAACCAAGCTATACAACAAGATCCTCACCCAGTCTTACGGCCTGGCCGGTGTCGCTGGTATTCTCTCCATCCCTCTTTATTGGTGGATTGCCGTTAGCAGCGCCGAGAGCAAGCAGGACTACACTGCCCTCCACCCCGTCTTCTCTTTCATCCCCATCATGGGCTTCATCGCTGCTCGCAACATGTTCCCCGCTGCCCGCACATGGTATTCTCGAACTTTTGCCTGGATCGGCCGATGCTCCCTCGAGACCTTTACCCTTCAGTTCCATATCCTTCTCGCTGCCGATACCAAGGGTCTTCTCCTTCTCGACATCTTCAAGGGTGATGGCAGCCTCCTCTGCGACCGCTGGAGGTCTCTGATCGTCATCGTTCCGGTATTCTTGTGGATCAGCTCCCGCGTTGCTGATGCTACTGGTGGAATGGTCAAGCTTCTGACTAAGGACTGGGCTGCCCAGGAGCAGGAGGAGCAATACGATGTGGAGGCTAAGGCTGACGCCGAGCCTCTGATGAGTGGCAACATGCTCTCTGGCTTTACGAGACACATGCCCTCAAAGTCCTCTTGGGCCAACAACCTCAAGCTCCGTATGCTTGGTCTCTTTGTTCTCCTCTGGACCCTCAACCTGGTAAGTTCCTGTCCGCTATTTCGCACTTCAGACCATCGCTAACATTTCCCAGTTCTACTAGGCATTTATTACATAGCATCGGCATTAAAGTAAGGCGTTTGGAGTAGCGAGTAGCATTGACGACGAGTCAGCGGGGGGACCTTCATTCATTCCGCACGAAATGCGTGTTGGCTTTTCTTTTTCACGGGCGCTTTCAACCCGACTTTGGACATGACATACATTCAAGGCTTATAAGTAAGCTTATGCATGAGCCTACAGGGCACGACATAGATTTTATATCGTAATGATAGATTTTTACACGATTCTTAATTCTTGTGTCTCTATACTGATGATAACACGATGCTCATTCCGATTACCAATCCGAGCGCTGGGATGCCACTCGCATTGGGTCTTTGAAGGCTGGCAAAGCATTCGTGGATCTCTGGATGAGGCGAAACAGGGCGGCATAAACATTTCATGCGTCAATTCGGTCGCGACGTCGCGTGATTGTTGCAAATGTATTGCTCGTTTCATCTAAATTTGGCGCACTTCGCTTAGACTAAAGTTCCTTTCAGAGGGAACGCTGATCAATCTCACGGAGTCACGCGGTTGTATTGGATTCAGTGCTTGTGAAGATGTAATCTTGCACAATATGGTCATTTATGGCGAAGGAATGCACTTTGGTGTAGGCCTGTCAGAATGTGACAATCAGACTTAGAAGCGACATTGTCTGCAACCTCTCATTGCAACTTCATTATTATCTACCGAACATGAATTACAGACAATTTCCAACGTCAAACTTGTCATTAAATCGTGATGCTGTGCCTGGTACCTATCGGATGTTGTTATCTTGTTTTCCAGACCCCAGCCGCCAAGTAGAATACTAGTGTCTTAACAAATCTATGCGTATATGCCGGCCATACTTGTTAGTGCCCTAGCATTTCTTTTTCTTTGCACTATAATGACGTTGGGACACAATCATTTCATAAATTGCGCAGCAAGAATGGCCGAATCCCCTGCTCTGATATAAGAACTTTAATAACGGAGGCCACGCCGCTGAGAACGTGGATGAGTTTGAGAATGGCCTTAGAATCGTTGCTAAAGAAGTGGCGCCGTCAGTCGGCTTGCACCAGAATAGAGCCTCCCAGTCCAACTGAAGGGGTATGATTCAGTCAACGATTGCGTTCAAGGCGATAAGGACTGCGAAGTTAGAAAGGGTACCGTTGAGCAGATTGACCGAGAGACAAATATTGAGACCCTTTAACTCTCCCAAACCACTTGAATGAGATCGTGTACACAATCTGTTCTCTAAAAGCACAATAGGCACCGGAATAAACCTATTTAAACCTCATCTTTTGACCCAATCCTTGAATTTTGACCATCTCTTCTTCTTACCCTCAATTGTCCCGTTACTTGTACTATCCAAACTCTGCTGAGAACTTCCCGCGTCCTGGATGGAATGGCCAACACTGGGGACAGTAATGGATGTCGTCTGACTTACGACTGAGCCAGTTGTTGAAGCATCTTGAGTCTGCTCGCCGCTGGTTGTCGATGCACCACCATCGTCGTCTGCCTGTTTTGGTGCCAGTCTCTCTCCAGTTCTTAGTCCCAGAACAGTGTGACCAAAGATCACAGCCCCTTCAGGGTCAAGATACCCTAGCTGCACAGGCTTCAAGCCATGCGGTATAGTACGGGACCACCATCTTTTCGCAAGGAATTGGACAGGGTTGTGATTGCACTCTGCGCCAGCAGTTTGGGCCTCACCACTACCTTGCCCCTTGAGGCACTTGCAATGCAGAGATGCTTCTTTTGCCGCTACCCAAGTAATCTTCTTAGTCAGTTCACCTCCAATGAGGCCCGGCTCCATCCTAAGCAGACGTTTCTCATGGAGCATCTGCATTGTTGATATGGATGCAGCAAGATAGTCTTTTCCTACTGGAACAGATCTCCAGCTTGGGCAGATCAAATAAGGCTCGTCGGCGCGTATAAGATCTCCAAATCCACGCCCAAAGAGGGTGGTAATACCAATAGTCGGAATTAGGTCGACCCACCCGTGTCCCCATGAATTGACATGCTGAATACGCGGGTAAATAGGAACTGATGGATCAATGACATCCACGATGTCGAAACCGACAATATCGCGACGCGGGTCCAATGTCTGAGAGATCTTGATACCATCTTGAGATGCCGCCTGGGCTTGTCGATCAACCAACACCTCTATCGAGTGAAGAATTCTCTTTACCCGCTCTTCGAAGGTCGAATACTTGGTAACAGGGACATTCATCGAGTTCATGTGCTTGTTAACAATGTAAACATTCAATGCCCTGTTTTCCCAATTCTTTAAAGTCTGAAGTGCCGCTTGGCGACTTCCAACACCCGGCCAGTGGTCTTTAAGCTTACTGGGATCATAGACCCAGTCGTAGACTGATTCGGGGTCATTGATGTCTCTGTGAAGTGAAATGCGGACGAGATGGAGCAGGGCAGAAGCACCGTCGACAAGCCATGCACGACGTTCTTCCACATCGTAGAAAACGACCGGTTGGAGTTTGACCCAGTTAAGTAGACTCGGGTAGTCTTGCTCTCTTTGGAGCCAGAAGGGCTTCTCCTTTTTGTTAAAGTCGAGCATGAGACCAACAGTAACAGGACTTCCGCCTTCTATGTATAGCTTGTCTACAACAATGGATGCCGATGTCTTCAGTAGACCGCCAGGCTTGATCTCGAGATTAGCAGTAGAATGTCCTATTCCAATGAGTCAGTATTCGGATATTTGGTGTATCGATAAACTCAGAATAGGTTTTCGCTCACCGCACAGGTCTGTTGCTTTGGTACACCATCCAATAATGTGGCGTTTGCCTTCAATGTGCCGAAGGGACATTTCTTCAGAAGATCTGATATCAATATGGTCAAGTCTCGGGTCCACGTATGAGATCCTCTCCTCAGGTCTTTCACTGACGAGGAGATGCCATACCACGACATCGGCCGTGACTTGTGTAGTGACAATCAACATATTGAACCCTTTTATTACCAGTCTCTTGTCCCACTGGACAACCTCGGAAGATCCCACTATCGACGCTGCATATCGCAAAGACACCTCGAGGCCAGACTTCGGCACTGAACGTCGTAGTGTTGGGAAGCCACGTATAATGCTCAGAGAGCCAAATAGCCGTTCCCAGCAGAAGCCTTGGCTTTGGTTATAAGCGGGTCCGGAGAGAGTGGAGAAAGAAAAGGAGCACTTTCCCTTGACGCTGTTGATGGTCCCACTGTTGTTCTTGGAGGCTGTGGCGGAGAAATCGGTGACATGTGGCATGATCGATCTAAAACCGGCGTGCTTGTGTACTTGAAAGACCGAAGCCAACCAAGCAATCTGTTCACCTACCTCAGAAACAGCGTAGTAGCCGCCTCTGACCCGGATTTTGTATCGAACATCCCTGTTATGGCCTTGGTTCATGGTACCCTCCAGAAGACAAGTATTGGAAACCCTCCGGCGAGTGGTTTCAGGCCAGGTCGACACTGTCAAAAACCTTTCTTGGTCTGATAATAGGTCTTGTAGCAGGGACATAGTGGCATCGCCAGACTGCGGCCATGTTTGGTTCATATATTCTGCAACACTCGTGGCTTGCGCTTCCTCCAATTTGCCTGTAAAGCAAAGGATGTTGGGCAAGGCTTTGTCAAAGGAGGAGGAAATCCCGGATCGGTTCATTATACCGATAACATCCAATGTCACAGAATATGCCATTTCGAACCCAATGGATGCTTTCTTTCTGCTCATTTTGTGGTGCGGAATGCATTCTTTCAACTTTTCTCTGATCGTGTTGCCAATCTTGTCCATCAGGCTAGGCTCCTCGCAAGATAGCCGACTCTGCTGGCTGATCTTTGTCAAAAGCCATCGGTAAGCCTCAGATCCCTGGATAAATTGTCTGTACTGGGGCATCTGTGAAAGTTCGCTGGGTTCTCCAGATTTGACGTCATCTATCCAGCCCACGATCATTTCTTCGGCCCTTTTGAAAGGGACCTTGGAAGCTTCTTCTTCATTCTCTGCCTCCGAGTCCTCGAGACTCTGACCAGACACGCTCTTAGCTTCTTCAAGTGCGGGAACTTGGAAGTCAAGGAGGTCAACAATATTCCTGCCAATAACATGAATTGTGAAATATTAATATTCAAAGCCAAATTATGCTTACCTTCTCTTTCTGTGGATTATGACAGAAGTCTCAAGTTGAAATGGGTTAATTGACTCCTCATGCAGCTTCCACGCAAAGTCTCGGAGTGTTTGGTCGAGAAACACTTGCCCAACGTTTTGGAGAATTGTTCCGTCAGTAGCCGCTTTTACATCCTCAGCGAGTTGATCTATGAAAGCCTGGAAGTATACAAATTTAGGGTCATTGGAGAGCGTATCAAAAGAATACGTTGTAGCTGTATCGCATCCAGCGCGATTATCTTCAGGCTTGCCAGAAGACCACTGGTTCTGTTCTTCTCTGTGATGACTCGATGATATACTTCCCTGTTCCTCCGTTTGGTATTCTGTTGTCTGCGGAGAGTCCAAGGCCCCCTTTGGCTTATGCGGTAGAGAAGTGGGAACGGTCGATGGACGTGTCTCATGACTCTGGACTGTGAGGTCAAAGGTTGATGAACATGGGCTATTGGTGATGACCTCACTTTGCACACTATCAGAATAGTAAGGGCTCTGGGGGTTAATACCACCGCGTTCGAGAGGGAGGTAGATTTCTGGGAGGTCGTCCATGGCCTGCTGATTATCAAAGAGACTCGAAGTCTCAAGATTAGTAGTTGGATGACCCAATAGCTGATCTTGCGCTACAGGCTCCCCGAGGGAGTTGTGAGAAGCGAGATCTGAGAGAGACATTTGTGGCCAATGGACAGAGCCATCGGAAAATGCGACGCCAAACATCAACGTGAAGTCATCCTCGTAGACCGTCTCAACTCCAAGTACTGCTGATGTAAGGTCCGTAAGGTACCCCTGCTTCTGCGACTCGCAGATGACCTGGTATTCTCCATATATATCGAATGAAACCGTTGCTGGACCAGAAGAGGGTGGAAGCGGTATAGTAAGGCATTTCTTTAGTATTCGAACGGCCCCTCGGTGACAGTAATTTGGCGGCATGTAGAGCAGCGGAGCTCCCTTCCCACGAGCGAAGACTATGTCATAAACTGACTCCTTTAAGTTCACCACGTACTCACTGTCAACAGTGACTTGGGCCGTGATAAAACGCTTTAGCAGCCATGATAGTGCACTTCCCACGGCATGGTCGTTGTCAAGAATCAGGATACGGATACCGCTTTGACTATCCCAACAAATTAGTCTTGTTCTTCTAAGCACTAGGTTACCCTCACCTCTGTGCTTTTCGATCCCTGAGACCTCTGTATACATCGAAGACAGTTATCCCCTTTTGTTGGTCTCTCTCAATCTCAACTGCTGATACACCTAGTCCCCGATACTGCTCCCCTGGTATCATTGGTAGATCAACATGATCTACTCGTTTGACTTTCGGTTCAGTGAGAGAATCTTGCGCTGGGGTACCAATCATCTTGCTGAATCTGAATAATGCATTCTCTATTTTCTGCCTGTAGGGGCTACGGGGAGGTTGGTTGTGGTCTTCAAAGACTGAGGAGTCCTCCTCATCGACGCTTTGAGCAGAGCTCAAGGACGGGAACGAGCTTAGTGACCCAGCCCCTGTCGGCCCTTCTAACGGAAAATGGGACTTCTTTTTGTCGTCTTTGGACTCGTAGTGTTGATTGACTCCAAGTATATTGGTGTTGAAATCGGCCTGAAACTCTGGGTCCAGTTGAGACCAATCGGCGGCATAAAATACCGACTTGGGCGATTGAATCAACTCTTGATAAGTCCATGCTCGACTCGTCCACCGACTCTTTCGGATATATAAAGATAATATTTCTTTATAGTCATCCTTGATATTTGCATTGGGTATTTCGCTTAGATATAGAAGCCAAACTCTTGCTTTCGAAAACATTGAGTGAAGGGTTTCCACGGTCTCTTCCTTCTCAACAGTGTCTTCCCCATTGATGCAGACGTTGTCCGCCCAGAGCCATTCGTAGCCTTGAGCAACAGCCGCTTGACAGGCGCTGACTATCTTGGAGTATCCGGGTTTCGAAGTGTGCTGACTTAGATCTTCAAAGTCTTTGAAGGTCAGCTCAAGTTCCGATGAATACCAGCGATGAGAGAGGATCGCGTAAGGCGGGTATACAGAGGCCTCATCAAAACTATGTAGTTTCAAGGTCCTGACGTTGAGGAATCTCATTGATGACTGAGGTGCTCGCAGAAGTGTAGGCAAAGGCGTAGAGATGGCTGTTGATGGCTCAGGCTGTATTGGCTTTGGTAGTTGTTTATGAGCGGGACAGTTGATGTTATCATCGACTCAGCTCGACGAAAAGGCAAACGGATACCAAATAAACAGAAAAGGTCATATTTGCGACGATTAAGAAGCGGGGTAAGGCAGACATGCACAGCCTGATTTTTGCGAATGCTTGAGGTTGGTGGTTGGTTATAATTTCAGCCGCACTTTGAGATTTCTAGGCATGGACTGAAGCAGCATAAAACGAGGCACTTTGGGAATTTATCGATAATTCAATTGATAGCACCCGTTTGACCAAAGTTTATTTATGAAATAAGGCAGCTAACGACAAAATTTACACTACTCCAGGCGCCCGACATACAGCCCGTTCATGAAACGACCATTGCCGTATATCTCTTCCATTTGCGCATACCACTCATCATTGTCCGAATCTTGCTCAAAGCCCGTAAATCCTGCATCCCCTGTACTCGGGTTAATCAAACATTGTACAATATGCTTCGTCTGAATCGCTCTCACCATCTGAATCACTAACCAGCTCGCATGGGCTCTCGGTCTCTATTCTCTCTTGGTTGTCCGGAAGCGAGAGTTTGGGACGATCCAGGGCTTGAGGGTCTTTTGACTCTTTGATTGCCCTTTCGCTTACAGATCCACCGCTTCTCTCGATTGAAATCAGAGGACGGAATGTGATGGAGACGATGTAGTAGTCGAGTTTGTGGGGTTCTGTTTCATCTCGAGTCCAGCGTTGACCGTGCCAAGTGCTCGAACCGCTCCAGCGACTTACTTTGCAGTTGGCATCTGATGTATCTGCGTAGAGAACAACACCGTCGGGTCGTTTGAAGAACCAGGCGTCGACCATCTGCTTGGCGATCTTGTCGACTTGATCCTTCTTCCGTTCGAGGGACTCCAGCTCAATGCAAAATTGAGTCGTACTAGGAGTCAGCACTTGACAAACACCCTCGATCCAGTTTCCCTCAATGTGTAGGGGCTCGTCCTCCTCCCAATACCACCAATCGGTGTGGCGGATGGTGAGCGTTATGGTGCGGGGAGCCAGATGGGGGATATGTAGGATGTGTTCCAAGCCGTGATCTTCGAGTCTGTACATCTGAGCAAAGACTCTCAGTCTCTCGATCTCGACATTGTCTGTGCCTAGAGATTTGGATATCATTGAGAGCATAAGGTCCAGACGTGGGGGAGCTTTGTCAGGAGGAGGAGCACGATCTTCGCCTGTAGCCCATTCTGTGTGCTCTCGTAGGAGAAATGGCTTGAACCAAGTTTCGCGATAGATAGCGCGACATGTACGAAGAAGCCGGGTATCGGTTGATTGAGCTGCTAGATAGGAGGGGCGAGTGTAGCATGTGTTTTCCCTGAACTTTTTGGTTGGTGCTGGGTCCGGGTGATCCGTGAGGACATAAGAGAAGATGCTGTCTCTGACTTCTCCAGGGAGTTTGGCATAGAGAGGGCTTGCATCTTGGGGAATTGGGGTCTTGGAAAGGATATCTTGGCGAAGTAGGTTGGCCATCTTGGTCGATGGGGAGAAAGAAGCCTAAGGATTGAAAGAGTAAGGCGGGCTTATCTCAAGCCAAGTTGGGTATTTAACGCATGCTCCAAGTTAGGCAACCGTGCGGGGCTGAGCTGGGCTACCCAGTCAGCCAAGATGATGATGCTATGTTGCCTAAGCCAATAGACATTTCTCGGCTGAGCCAACTGCGTCAGTGTGCTTACAACGAATGAGAAGTGTCTGCGGCTCAGCCTGCATGCTGCAAACTGAAAAACTGCCCTCAATCCATTCCACGTGGGTCGACATTCACGGTAACAGGAGCTGAGTCTTCGGAACATTATCTATTCAGAAATCCCCGAGATATATAGACCAAGTTATTCATTTCTCATTCCACATTTAGTATCCATAAAGGTTGACCTGCTCAGAGGTGGAAGCGCGGATGCGGCGGTTCTCGCGGATCAAGAGGACACGAATGGCCCAAGCGCATGCAATTGAGCACAGAGCAAAGCCAGCAGAGGCACCGAAACCAATTCCATATCGAGGAGAGTCACTCTTGGGCCAGAGGTAGGCACCATAGATGTAACCGATCTATACCAAAGTCAGTATGTGTGATGAAACAAGAGAGCTGCGCATCTTACCTGTCCACCGACGTTGGTCATTGCCAGGACAACAGCCTTCTTCTCCTTGGTCTGTGATAGAGTTGAAGATGCCCAACCAATGATGACAGAGTTGACAGCATAAGCACCCATGGGGAAGATGAAGCAGGCGACATAGCGAGCAGCGGTGTTGAGAGTGCAGGCTGCCAGAACGAAACCTGCAACAGCAATAGATAATCCAGCAGTGATGTGCCAGGTACGCTCATGCATGCGTCCAGAGTTCCAACCGAAGAGGATACCAGCTGCACCAGCGAAGATGAAAGGAGGGCAGGTCATGACGAGGGTAATGGTAGTGTTGAAGCCGAGAGTCTTGATGACGCTACGACACTGTTAGCTGTGGACAAGCAAAGCAAGCCAGGATCACTCACGTAGGAAAGAAGGAGTTGAAGGAGCATGCAGAAAGATGAAAGTTCTGCATGAGGCAGAAAAGCCATGTTCGCTTATCCGCGCAGGCCTGCTTCAAGCCCTCCCAGGCTGAACCGCCTTCCTCAGAATCATAGGCCTTGTCCTTCTCCATGCGCTCGTGAGCAAGCTGCTTCTCGCGTTCGTTGAGCCAGCGGGTGGTAAGGGGAGTGTTGGGGAGCATGAAAAAGCCGACAATGGCGACAAGAGCAGTAGCAGCACCCTCGATGATGAAGAGCCTATAATTGTTAGACGGTTCTGAAGATAGAGGCCGAGGAACTCACCATCGCCATCCTGCAAGACCGGCCTTTCCATCCAAACCTGCAAAAATGCCAGCGGCAATGAGACCGGAGAAACCAGTGGCAAGAATCTGAGCGCAGTAAAGCACGGCAATACGAGCAGCGACCTCTGGTTCACATCAGTATCTTGCATACTTCTCACAAGCGAAGAACTGACCTTTGCGGGTGTAGAAGATGGAGAGAATGTAAGTGGCACCAGGGTAGAAAGGAGCCTCAGTGATACCCAGGAAAAATCGACAAGCGACCAATCCGCCGTAGTTCTTGACAAGAGCAGTGCAGGCAGAGACAGCAGCCCAAACCAGCATCCAGGCACTCATGTAAATACCAGGCTTGACCTTGGTGATCAACATGTTGCTGGGGACCTGCATAAGAACGTAACCAACAAACAAGCTAAAATCATTAGCATTATTCCCAAGATTTGACAGTCGTGTCAACATACATCGAAACAGTCGTGTTGAATTCGGTGCCAGTCATGTTGAGATCCTCCTCCAAGTTATTCAATCGTGCCTGAGCGATGGCATTTCGATCGACGTAGTTGAGGAAGTACATGACACAAAGACAAGGCTGCGAATGTCAGTTTGGTAGCCAAGCATTGGCGCGTTGATCACTCACCATGATCCAGAGATCAAGCTTCTTGACAAGGCGGATCTCTTCAGGGTCTGTCTTCTTGGCAGTACCCGTCCAATCTCGCTCCTCCACCTGTGAAGGCTTCTCATCCTCGAGAATGCTGTTGACATGCGCAAACTCAGGCGCCTCGCGCTTCTGGTCAGTAGTGGTAGCCATTGTTGTTGATCTTTATGAGTTGGTGAGTTTGGCGTGAAGAAGAAAATTTTCGTAGAGGTCCAGGCTCTCTATATTTATGGGTTCTGGCCGTTGATCTTCGCGGGGGGCGGGGAATAAACCTGGGGAAGTGGTGGTAAACCTGGGGTAAATGGCCTCCGGAGACAGAAGTAGAGGCCGGAGGAAGAAAAAGGTTACTTTCAAGGTTAATTTGGGAGGGGAGAGTGACGCTAATGACAACTGTATAGTGTCTCATTTGACGCTGCATGGGATTATGGCTGTGGAGATGGTGAGTGAGACTGGGGAACCATTAGATTTGATGGGATGGCCGATGCGACTCTAGATCCAGTCAAGAATGAAGAGATGGTCATAGCGATTATTGCATGTCGATACGCGCATTCGACCTAAGAAAAGGGTAGTTATTAAGGTCTATGAGTGAGTGCATTTACTCTGTTATCAATCTGGTCTTAATCTCATTGCCTTCATTACAGCCCGCTGTGCATGAACCCCAAATTTGCAGATCCGCGCTACGAGTCATTGTCTTTTACGCATAAAGTATGCTTAATCCAGCCCTGGATCATCATCCCAATGACACCACCATTACTTCCAACATCCGAGGACAAACCTCATTGGCGCTACAAAACGGCAACTTTCCGTCCCAGATCTAACTCAAGATGAGATAAGAGACAAACAGCTTTTACGGAGTCTACTTTTTGTGCCGGGCATTCGCTCTCATGGCAATACTATCACGCAAAATGGTTCGGAGACTGATGAAGCTCCGATGGTTCACGTGTCGCGCTACGTGCCGGAAAAGGGTCGAGACTCCAAGAGATAAAACGCCAGGCTTGGCTAGATCTCTTGGGGTTGTTTATCTGGAGATTTCTTGGCTGAGGCAAATGGCGGGGCTCTGGGGTAGATTGGATGATATTTATAAGCGGCGTTTTGTTATCTGAAGCCGATGGTTGAGAGATGAATGCATGGGTTTGTTTGCTGAGGCTGCTCCAGGATGTCAGCACTCATTCTCTGTGCCCTGTGAGAACACAATTGACTATCCTGCACAAGGTTTGAGCCGCCAGTCTTTCCGCATCGAAATGCCAGCCCTATTCGAACCATGATGAAATATGTTGTTATCTCTTACTTTTCTGCCAGAACTGACGGGTTTGGAGTCATAGCAAAGCTTGGCAAACACCAATCACGGCATAATGACCCGGCCTGGCGAGACCGGAAAAAGAGTACCGAAAATGCTAACAGGCTCAACACAATCTGGGCTAACAGCTGTGATACGAAGAATGGGGATTTCATCTACTGTACATCTGCAATTAATGAAGGAACACGCGTGATATTACAGGCTTCAATACAGGCGAAAGATGGTTCTGTAGAGTCTTCAGTGGCAGGCTTTTCCGTACTTGCGCAACCTCGCGTAATTGTACGGCAAAGGCGCCAGGAAGCCCGCTGCGATTGACACCAGAGCAGCCAGCCAGAATGCTGGGTCATCAAGAGCAACCTGCCCTCCTGTCAAGTAGTAATCCACAGCATTTTCAGCTGCTTCCATGGTCAACATGGAGATCAGACTCATGCCGACAGCTGTCCTCATCGCCGTAAGCCAGGTCAAGCCATCACGGCCGATGCGTAGCATTACCGTCTCTAGAAGAATGGACGTTGAGACACCAGAGGCCACTGCTTTATTAGTTTTGCTATTGTCCAAGTTGATTGGCCACTAACTTGAGATTGGCATCACTATTCCCATACTGAGCCCGGGATAATAGGCCTGGAGAAACCACATGGCTGCAAAGTCACCGACTGTACAGCCGATGAGGCATCGCGTAGTGTTGACAGAAGCCCTCTTCCAAGCTGACTTTAAGGACCAAAAATCGCTAGACGTTATAGATGGTGGAGTCGATGGCTGTGAGGCGCTCTTTTTGCTACAGCATTGGCTGCTCGTCCGATGTTTTTGGAGGCTGATACTGATTGAGGGGACATTGATCAAAGTGGCGTGACGCGATTGAGGGATCGCGAAGGAGCCTGCACGGCGCGCGCAAAGTCGACTGCTACCCAGAAGTCTATTCATGTCTTATTTGCTAAGCCTGCGACGGACGATACGAACCGAGAAGAAGAAAGAATTGTTCTTGATCTGACGGGAGAATTGTTTTGCTCGCCGCCGCGAAATTGGCTCAGTCCCACTTAAAATCCTCACTCTCCAACAAGAGTCATCGCTGGTTGACGGCATGCCATCACTCAATAAAACCCAAGATAATGAGAAAATGGCCTGGCAGCCATAGTTTATAAAAAGTCCCCAACTGGAAGAACAGCAACCGGAATCATCACTTCAGGGGGACCCTTAATATAGTTCATCAACGAGATGCCAGAACAAGCCAGTTTCATGGTAGCTTGTTTGTCAGCGTGACAGAGGTAGTCAAGTGAGCAGAATACCATCTTAAGATGGACCTCATGAACCTGCATCTTGAGCTATATCTCCACGCTAATTTTCAGTTTCCGGTTGCCATAATAAGACTCGATTATATACAAAAGGCCAAGGCCTTAGCTGAAAAGCATCGGCCCCAAAACGTGCCTTGGCCTGGCCGAGCCGATAGCGGAACACCTTGATTTGTCATCGGATCAAACTTCAACTTTGTCACGATCAGGCATTTGCCCTCGAAATGAGAAACATTTTCGTCATTGATTTGTAAGCCATGAGAGTCTTATCACACGGTCCTTCGCTTTAATTTCCTCTACACAGAGCTACCTCTCATAACAACCACCGCCGCCTAGCATGGAAGGTAGAAAAATCGTGATTTCAGGTGCAGGCCGCGGGCTTGGTCGTGCGTTGGCTATCGTCGCTGCTTCTCAGGGAGCCACTCCGATATTGCTGGGAAGATCCCAGAGCGCATTGCAAGAAGTCAGCGAGACGATCAAGAGTAACAGCGGCGGAACAGCGTACCCTATTATCTGCGACCTTTCAGACCCTACTTCCGTGGCTAAAGCGACAAAGGAGATAGCCGAATCGCATTCTGATATTGACATCTTGGTCAACAATGGAGCCCATTTTACCGAAGGCAGTTTCGACAAGCAAACCGACGATCAGATCCTGTCGGTCGTGAACTCAGCAGTCACTGGTACCATGATCTTGACACGACAGCTTCTGCCTTTACTGAAACAACGACCACGTGCAGACGTTCATAACGTCGTGTCCATGTCTGGTCTCCAGTACGCAAGGCTCACGGGCGCTTCACTCCCCTTCAGAGCCGCAAAAGCTGCTCAGGATGGCTTTACACAGGGCTTGGTGGAGGAACTGAAAGGTACATCGGTACGCGTCACTTCAGTTTATCCCGGATTGATTGAGGATGTGTCGCCTACTAGTGCGGAGTGGCAAAAGCATCGTAGCTTTGATGAGGGCATAACGAACAAGAGCGTCGTCGACACGATCATCTACGCCCTATCGGCGCCCCCAAACGTGTCCTTACGCTCTATCGTTATCGAGCGAACTCATTCAGATTTCCTAATTTGAGCAAGAACTCAGTCCGGAAACAATAAAGAGCAAACAGCCGAGTATAATGACTTGAGAGAGACTTTCGGCAGGACACAAGTGATGGTTATTTGTGAGACCTCGGCGTGATCTTGTGGTGGCGAAGGAGGCTGTTACTGGTGAATATACCGTTAACACTGGATTCAAAATTTCTCGACATGTCGACATCTTGGTAGATACAGTTACGGTGCAGTAACGCTAAACTCCTTCCAATCCCTTAAAGCGCTCTGGTATCCTTTTCTCCCACGGTTTCCCTTTCCATCTACTTTCAAAGCCGAACCTTGATGATATTCCAGCTTTTGATGTCGAGGAGAGACCGGTTTTGCAACTAGTCCTAGCATTATCTGCACCCAGCTGAGAAAGTGGATCGTTTTCCAGTTCTTTGAAAACCCTTGATGAATCTTGAATCTTGAATGCCTTGAAGAACAATGCGGTGACTGTGTCCCACTTATACCCAAACACAAGAGCGAGACTAGACACTGCCAGAGTTAATGGTACCGCGGATGACCAAAATATCCCTTGGTCTCTGTCTAGCTCACGGACATCTGTAGTGTTCATCCCGAAGAAACTCGTCACGAACGAGCTGCATATCATCAGATCAGTGGGCATATGTATTTCAGATGCAGGATACTCACAGTGGAAGAAAGAACAACGTGACGAAGGTAAACACTCTGATAGCCTTTCCATGACCCTCGTCGAGTACCTCAATCATTTGTTTCATGTCGTGTCTTGTAGCGGTCAGGATCCTCTGTAATACCTCGAGGGTCTTCCCATCCTCAGCAAGACTTTGTATTTGCGCTTCCAAGTGCCTCTTTTCCAGGCCGTACATATCCTTGCGGTGTCCCAGATCTACCCGATCTGTAGTGCCCTTTGGGAAGAAATCGGGGCTCAGAACCTGATCATAGGCCTTGACCGTACGTATTTGGACCTCGAAAATGATCCGCAAAGCCTCTGTTTCCTCCTCTAGAGCAGATATCTCAAGGAATCTACGACGTCTTGGGTCACGCACTGCAGCAAACCGGAGAGCCGTAGACTTGTCACGGCAATGCCTGACTACATCCAGCTTCTGATTTGTCTCTGAATAGAAGGGATGATCATGGACATTCCGTAGTAGGGTTATAAGTAGAAACTCAAGGCCTATTGGCGAGATAGTAAAGCGATCTGTATCGGCATGGGTCTCGCTGGGCATCATCACGTCTCGTCTGGCGTCCTCAAGCTGGCACTTCAACTTTGATTCCATGTTGTGAGTCCGAACGCGTGAAGCAACTCCCTGCCATAGCCGGTACCCGTTTGATCGCTTTACATTCTGTAAACGCTCACAATTTATCGCTGAGAGCTCTTTTGCAGTGACATATAATAAAGTGATGATAGTTTCATAACAAGATACGATGCTTGCTGGGACGCGTGTTTCTTTGCCGCTGACGGACAGGCTAATTTCTTTTGTTCTTTCTCGAACATCAGTCAAGGTGTCAATGAGTTTGGATGCAACAGACACGATGTTGTTCTTTGGTTCGAAATTGAAAGGTTGCCACTTGACACATGCCACGCAGGGGTCATTGAGTGTAGTTCGATCTCCAGCGGTGCAATGGATGTGATATCTGTGCAAGTGGGATACAGCGCCAGATAGAGAAGAATACACCGTATCTTTGTTGCAATCCTCACAGCCATGAGGTGGTAATGCCTTCATGTATAGACATGTGTAACCAGAACTCGGAGTTGGAATATCCTTCGAAATCAGGAAAGAATATTGCTGACGGAATGTATTTGTTCGCAGTGATGAAAGATATATTTGCTGAACAATGCCATCAGCAAGCCAGCATTCAGAGTAAGGGTATTCAGAGGCTTACACGCATGATCGATTCCAGGGTGCCCCAATAAGCACCTATAGCCGGGAAAAGGAACCAATCAGCTGGCGGAAGAAAGAGATCAAAAATCTCCTCTGACAGTTTCAGAATGGTGGCAAGAATCTCAGATATTGGGTTTCTGTGCATGCAATTTGGGTTGGGAGGTTGTGAGTACGGAAGAGGGTCTTTCGCTTCCTGTGTTCGTATGTATCGACCCTCTTCTATGACTGATCGCAGGACCCGGCACTTGTAGACCACTTCATCTCTCGTGCTAAACGTATGCCAGTCTTTAGTAATACCAAACTCTTTAAGAGATTGATCGATCATAGCTAGTAATCTAGTGAGAGCCATCGTACCATCTGCGTGGGAACTATTGCCAGTCTTCTGGGTCAGAGGCCAAGCAAAGAATGGAATGTGATTCTTGACCAGATTGTTGAAAGGCATCGAGGGCAGTGTTGGGAGCACTAGCGGCATGTTGCGAACAAGGGTCCCTTCACCTATACTTCGGCAAAACATCTGTTTCGCGGCTTCCATAGTTCTTTCAAAAGTTGCTCCATCGGAGCTCTCTTCGTCAAAAGTCTCTTCGATGTCTTGATTCTCAATATCGTTGAAAGTTTTCGAACCGGGGTCTCGAGGGACCTTGCTTGAGGTTTCGGCAGAAATTCTTACCAGTTTGAAAGAGTGTCTTTCAACCTCTCCTGATGTCAAGTATCCTAACCAAGTGGTAGAATCAACGCTGTGCTCATGTTCGTCGACGAGATGGAAATCGTCAATGTCCAGGCCATAGTTGCCTGACGACTTGAAGACAAGTTGCCTGAATTCCTTTCCCTTTGGTCAACGAGTAATCCGGCTATGGGGCCAGAATAAACAAACCCAGTAAGAACAACCTTCCTCGACGATGATGTAAATGTCGGGACTTGCTATGCGAACTCTGTAAACGACTGGCCAAATACCTTGGATCTCGCTACTGATGTCGACACTGACAGTACCGGCCATCATCTGTTCCCATGATAACATGGAGGAGCTAATCAAAGTCCCTGGAAGCACTTAGGTCACTGAAAAACTGCATTTGCTGAAGGGTATTTACCTCCGCCAATCATCAAGAATAGCGCCTCGGGGATATCTAGAATGCGTGAAAGATTGGATATTCGGCCTCCTGAATTTGAATTGCTGAATGATGTTTCCTGAATGCCGCCAGTTTTGAAACCATAAAGAAACTCGAGCAGCGTTCTGGTGTATTTTTTCTCTGTGCAATCTTCTAGTGCCATTTTTGGCAGTGTAAGAAAAGGAGTTGACAGAAAAACTACAGGCTCAGTATCTTGGGTTCCGTTAAGGTCCCCTTGTTCGGAGGCCCATATGCTACGCCCTACCTGTCTTAGAAGAGTTCCTGTGTTAAGCTGTGGACTCTTACCTTCAAACTCAGCATGTTTCTGCATTAATTCACGTAGAACACTTAATGCAACACATTTGAGTTGAAGGCATATGAATGGGGAGTCAGCAACAAGACTCTATTGAAGTTAGTAGAGAACAAAACGATAGAGTCATACAAAGGGTATGTAAAGAAATGCGCACTTCTAAGGTTCTTAAGTCTGATTTGATGCCATGTAAGTGGCTATAAAATTAGTAACAAGTCGACTCAGAAAGTTAGAGGTTGTAAATGGCAATTAAAACTTACAGCCACCTCATCCTCCCTATACCAACTCCATCCTTTTGTTCTGGGGTACACCTTAGAATAGTTTTGTGGGATCTTTTGTGCTCATGATAGCAATGCGCACTGTAGATCGTGGTTAATTTAGTAGAAACCTCTCCATCTTGAAGAAGAGACCTCGGGTTAACCCAGGCATTATATGTATCTGAGGATCTTTCTCCTCCCCGAGAACCACGCGGTTGCTTCTTGATGTCACCCAAACGAACTGTGTCCGACACCAGAAGTTGATTTACCCATGGCCTCATTACTGAGTTCCTCGTATCGCTGGGCGCGGCGGGGTGAGTATTAAAACTGTTAGGCGCTGGTGGGCAGGGTGCAACACGGGAAGAATGAGGCGGTCTGTCGTCATCTTCGACTTCTAGCGAAATCCTTTCGTTTGGAAGATGTACTGATGGATGCGACCCTTGATCCTGCTCATCGGCCTTCTGATAACGCTCACTGTATCTAAAGAGCTCTTCTAAATCGATCTTTCCTAGAGCTCCGGATATTACAAAGGTTTCTCCTTCTTGGAGAAACTCATAACCTAGGCGACAAAGGGCATACCAGGAGACAAGGCTGGTGGAGATTCGTGTCTGGATCTCTTGGGGCTGTCGGCCTGCTGAGTTGCTGGTCGGTGTTGAAGAAGATGCGCCTGGCGATTGCTCCCAGGAGGCAGACGCGATTTCCGTGTTCATTTCATTGCTGAAATCTGACATGTTGGCTTTTGGTGAAAATTTCTTCAAGACTTACTAAAGCGAATCTGGCACTATGACCTTCATCATTCATTAATCGAAGGCTCACAATCAGCTGGACCCTGAACAAATATATCCCAAGGCCTCGCAAAACCAGGGAGCGCCGGCCCGTAAGAAACGAAACTACTCGTCTGAAAGATTGACCGGTTGAGCTGTACTTTGGTAGGACCAGAAGGTCTGTTGCAGTTATTGTTGCACGACAGTGATGGCCCAGAAAGAAACGAATATAGAGGATCTTCTCAATCGGGACACCTTTGCGAGATGAATTGAGTTACGAACGGTCGTACTAGCCCGTGTTTGTGTAATATGCCGCTGTTCCCTCTTCGGGTTGATCTTTTGATGTGGCGAGGCAGAAAGGCAGACATGTGATATCAAAGCCGGGCACTTTTTAACAAACAATACATATACCGCCCAACGCTTATAGTGGCAAATCAACACACCTTAGTGATAATTGACTTCGACTGCTTCCATTCCGAGGCGATATGCTAGTTGCTCGCTGGTTGGCTCATCTTCAGAGGTGGCATTTCAGCAGGCAAGACAGAAATCGCTGTAGGCTGAAACTCGTCAACGTGAGTTTTATATGCGACAAAAATATATGTGATTATACGTAATTCACCTATCAGAATTAACTAACACAGCAAAAGCACGAGATTTTCTGGGTGTCACAAGTGTACGTTCATCCATGTTGAATCTCCCGCCCCCATTTCGTTGAACAAGCGAGTTTGACCAAAGTTTGCCTGGCACAACATACCTATTTGCCGAAAACCTCGCAACCAAGTGTTCCTCCGATATTCACAGGAGGATAAAGCAAGTGTGTGCTTGTCCCAAGTCCCGTAACCTGTTACTCGCGTTAGACCTCGTTCAACCACTCTCGAGCACAGAGAAAGCTTCAGGGATCGAATGGATGCTCTGCAATCAAGGAAAACCTCTATTTAGGCTATGTTATGAGAAACGACTGGAATTCCTCCATTAAAAAGACCATTTGCTACAAGATGCCTCTGATCAACGGACAATTGGGATGAAACTTGGCATTATCTATCTCATAGTACCTCCAAACCATCAAGGAAGGATTTGTTAATCTTACAACATTAGGGCCTCCATTACTCATCAACTCAATCCGCAACTTCCTACGGCGCTGTCTCTCTCTTCATTACTTACCCAGCTTCGTAGAAAATACCACAACTCGCCCCTCGTCAAAAAGCGTCTCATCAATCCTCTGCAGCGCATTGAGCTCTTGCCCAGGTTTGCTGATCTTGAAGAGCTTCTCATTACGGTCTTCCCCGATCACACCACTCGTACAAATGTCCCCAAAAATGGCCAATCCGCTCTTGTGGCGGGTTAGCATGGTGATGAGCAAATGCTGATTCGCAGTGATGTCGGGTCCTGTATCACGCGTGGTGGACAGCACCACGACGACGATATCGGCCTCTCTTCCTCAATAGCTTTCGATGGTGGCGGCTTCCGACATATTCTTCAAAAGTTCGAACCTCTTTTGGCTGCGTTTGCGTTCGATGAGTGCGGCATTGGCAAACCAAGGTGTAAGAATGACGATCTGTGTGGGATCAATGGCTGAGTGGGTGACTAACCCAGCAACGAAGCTCAATACGGCACTGCCCTGCTCTTGGCATGCCTGGGAGCCGTCTACGTCCCTGTAAATCGTTGAGTTTTGTCGATGGATGAACAATGGCTGGTGTAGAATACCGCCTAGCGGTTTGCGTAACTTTGGATACTTCATGCGCACGTAGGCCTCGAGCTCTCGTCCGACATCGGGTTGCTGGTTTGTAATGTTGTGGTCGCGTTGGTGATACTGAAGCGGGAGCTGGGGGTAGAATACTTGGGCAGCCAAGTCGTACATGCCCTTGGCCATACGAACTTGTGTATCGAGGCGGAAGACTGGAAGGCCAGACGCCTGGAGGAACTCTAGACCAGAGAGCTGGCCATCCCCCGCAAATCGATTGTAATAGTTCTCCGAACCTGGTTCTTTCTCACTAGTAGTCTGAATTGTCGGCTGTTCCGATCTTGTGTCCCCGATAAGGAAGCATGGACGTAACGTGTTTCCCCATACATTGTAGAGGTCAGGCCTGTTCATCACTCCTGCTTGATCCACTACAACACCTTTTGCGAATCTTTTATCCCACTTATAGGATACGTCTCCGAAATAATCTCTGGCACCACCTGGCGTCACGCAAAGAAAATCCGCTCTGTCAATTAGCATCTTCTGGAGATATTGGAAGATATCTTCAAGTTGTTGCCTAAATTCGCAGCGGTCATGAAAGTCCCCCATATGTCCACTGAAGACTTGTCGTATTGGATCGAGGATTTCGTCGCCGTCAATGTCTTGCTGCATCTTATGTAAAGCTAGGCTGTCTTCAGGTCCTAGGACGCGATCAAGAGCAGGTGACCCCAAGAGAAGGAGAAGCCAGTAGGCGACAGACAGCTGAAGCTTCCAATCGACATCCTTGTTGGGTTCTCCTGTGAATTTCCAGTCATCGAGAACTTTCTTGCCAAGTTCAGGCTTCTTCAAAAGTATGTAAAAGGCGTTGAGCTCCTGGTCGAATGAGTAAGGTCGAACGATCAGCTTGCGACGATACCAGCTTGATTGATCAACAGATTTCCCCGCGTTCAGCTTTTCTGTGAGATCCCAGGTATGCTTGTGAAGACGATATGCAAAGTCATCTACAGCAGTATTGGTTGGCCCTGAACAGAGGACTTTCCCGAGCTTTGCGTGCAAAGCCAGCGCTGCTGTAGCACCCATCGACGTTTTTCCAGCACCTGGAGGCTTTTTTCCATTGAGAGTCAGTATTTGTAATGGCATCGGGTGAGACTACATACACCTGTAATAATACCAATGCCTAATGGTCTATCGCTCAGATAAGTTGTGAAACGCGCACGATCCTGGAGCAAAACCGTCTCAAGGACGGCGTCGACGTAAGTTTGATCGTTAATGTCAAGGATGTTGATCGTTGGGAGTGGCCTCCATTTGCCGGTGCTGTCAGTCTTGGTCATCCAATCGTAGAATCCGGCGCCACGTAAAACAGATCGATGTAGATCCATCTTGTCTTTGACTTTATCAAGGAGCAGCTGCTGTTCTCCGTCCATTTGATCTAACATCAAGTCTGTTTCAAAATCGAAAAGGTAATACTCAGTATCTGTTATTTCTTGCCAACATGAGCCTTTTTCGGAATCTGATAGGTAATCTTTTTCTTTATGTGTCGGCAGCCCACATGCAACCGGGTTGAATGGGCGCGCTTGACAATGAAACGAGAAAACATCATCAACTCGTTTGGAAGATTGGCTCAATTTTGATTCGAACATCAGAGACACGCAGTTCCAACTGTTTTCTCCATTCAACAGCGCCTCGCTGGCACTCTGCCGGTCGGCAAACGTTTTGAACTTGTCGAGATCGCGGTCATAGCAGCAGTTATTGCACTGATGGGAGGTGGGCTCTAACATCTCTTTAATGAAGGTTTCTTCACACCTTCCTGGCCTGACAACCAAGATCAGATCTCTAGCGTCTTTCGATGTCGGGCATAGCGATCTAACTTTCCTAAAGATGCAATGCGACAGAACCTATGGATGTAAGCAAGGGTACTGCCCTTGGGGGTTGCCTCAAACGTACCATGCTGCGACAGTGAATTTCTCACTTACGCATGAGGTGAAGACTTCCAGTCTGAATACCCTTTGTTCGATGAGATGGTTCCAAGCAGAGCCAATTGTCTTCACGAGGGCTTCAGCATATGGAATCACAAGGTGAAGACCATCCTCGACGCCAGTATCCGGTACCTTACAGCGGAAGAAGTAGGCTGGTATTCGGGGAGATCGCCTTGCCCACTGTCTGTCCCGGAGACCGACCTCAGTATAAGTGTGTCCCACTCACTTTGCCGCTTCATGTAACCATGATGTGTCCTGTAAAATAGACTGGCTGACAGCTGTCAAGTGCGAAAGATCTGTGGGGTGACTGTATTATGTCAATATGGCACGAAATGACCAGGATGGCCTCATTCACCTGTAAAGTGGCGCGAACTGTTGGCCCTTAATGTCTCGGAGCTCTTTCTCAAAACGACTGGAGTCCCTCGACAAGTCTTCACTGTAAGGGTATTGGAAAGCCGATAAATCTTGAGTAGTGCCGAGGATCTTGACAAGGTTGCTTTTTGAGGGCAAGATCACGTATAGAGTTCGCTGCTGGAGAATGTCCTGAAGATCGTAGTGTCCGGCGATGGAGGCATCTCCATTGATCCAGCTTTCAACCTGGTGGTCTTCTTGGTTCGCGAATGGGATACCGAAGCCTTTGATTGCAGCTCGACTCTCGCCGAAATGTATCTTTACGTAGCTGAGGTGCTCGTTTGTGATCGTACTCGGAGACTGTCCTTGCTGGACTTCGTAGGAGAAGCTGAGAGGAAACTTGATTCGGATCTGGTGGTAATCGCAAAGCTTTTACATATCTTGCGAACCATGTTCTGGGGCTGGGTAAAATGAGAGTTAGCTCCGCCGCGGCAGCTCTGCAAATGACACTCACCTCCATACCGCACGCCAAAGCCGGCCTCGGCGTTCGCTTTCTGGTCTTTTCCCAAGGGAAAGTCGAGTGTGAGGCCAATCCATGGATCACAATCCCACGCTTGTACCGAGCGGAGCTGAGCCTTTATCTTGGTGCGAAGGCCGATTTTGTCGCCGCTGGCGATGAGCGGACCATGATGGCCAAAGCTAACGCGAGATCAGCAACAAACACAACAAGGAGTAAATCCATGGCTGACAATACAGCGCAGTCTTCTGTGACTGTTGCTGGATTTTTTTGATGCCATACTGAACGGCGGCTGCGGCCTGCAGTCGAATGGTGCAAGGCCTTGGTTCTCTCAGGTTCAGCTCAGCACGCGGATGTTGATGGGGGTCAAAATTGGCGGGGTCAGCAGCGAGCGGTGCGCTGCTGGGCGCTTTAGGCGATTCAGTGTAACCCCAACAGGCGACACTGAGGCATGCTTCCGTCTCGCCAGCGCGTGTTTGCAAAGGAAGTTGGATTGAGATGTATTTTTAAGGTTGAACAGAAGGAGTGCAGTGCCTGGCAGTGCCTGGCAGTGCCACTAAAATCGCCAAATGTGAGAGGACGCCGCAATCGTGAAAGCATGAAGCGATCGACTTTATCTCAAGTAATTCAGCACACGAAAAATGAATCTTCAAATAAATTTAGGCCTTCCATTTATTTCGCTCTGTTTCTAACTCCCTGTGCGCAACGGCCAAAGGCCTAACATCCTCCGTTTGGCTGACGGCCACTGTAGTCGCGACTTCTATCTACTGGGGACTACCGCGAAATTCTCTCAGTGCAGCTGCTGCTAACAGCGTAGGGGCGAACCTCATAGCACTTGGTGTACCGCAAGGAATGCTGCGTCAGTTTTCACAGAAAGGTGAATCCTTCATTGCGTTTCGAAGATATGAACCAGAGACTTCTCATCGACATACCATGCATACGAGGCCGTAATAAGTATCTATATATCTTCATATCGGTTCTTGCCTGGAATCTGGCATTCGCAAGCAGTAAGGACCACGGTCAGAGTAAAAGGTACGAGGGTGAATTTTTCCATCTTCAACTTTAGCTTGGAGCCCTCGCAGACCCTTGAGGGGTCAAGTACGATTCTCTCAGAATGGTGTCTTATCTCCGACAATGTCGCTCAAATCGAGAGTTAACTTGGAGGTAGAAAAGGGCAGTTCAAGGACAGGCGTAATTCGGAGCACTCAGGCGGGTAAGCATGTTGATACGGATGGGAGCTTGTAATCACCACGGAGAGCTTAGCTCTCTCTCTTACTACGTCGTCCAACCAATTCCTAATGTCTCTTTACTTTGTACTCATAGCCTCTGGGCCGAGGTCATGATCCGACATCAAACACACTGCTCTCCTCTCCAAAATGCCCGCTTCAGCCTTTTTCATCCTCTCCTCATACCATTTCCTATAGTCTTCCTGTCCATTCTTCGCCTCCTTGCGATGTTTTTCCTCAAGCGGGGGAGGCAAGGTTCCTGGCAGAGGCTTGTACCACTGTTCTTTCGGCGTCTTTGTCCCATCGACTCCGCGGAATACCTTGACGGCTTCCTCGCTGTATGGCAAGCGATCAAGCATTGCCTTGATGAGAGGTGGTGGGAAAGGAACTGCATCGACAACATCGCGATCAGCAGTGAGGGATCGGTGGATTCCGTCTCGGCCGAGATGGCTTATGCCCATGCCCGTTGGGTCATGCTTCATGGTGGCCAAGATATCTTCGAGTTCTTTTTGGGCGGGATCCAGGTCTTCATATTCCACGCGCCTGCTCCCAGGTGGAAAGGTGCACTCAGTTATTTTGTTGTCGTTTTCGTCAGCTTGTTCAGTCATGTTGGAGATTAACGGAAAGGCAATAGGTTCAATATCGGTTTTTGGCATTGCATTTTGCCTTCAGGCTGCTTTTATACAAGATCTGTTGGACTGGTCGTCGTAAGAGCGCTTATTCTTTGACCTACATGTGATAGATCCTTCATTCTAGACTCTGGTCTTTTCAGGGGTCATGGTAGATCATTGCCTTGCCTACTTCTGGCAGGTTGAAAATGACGACACTCGACATTCAACATCAGATCATTTCTTACCGTATGGTTCGAAAGAGGTTGAAAACCAACAGCCATGCACATGAATATCAGTTCTCGTAAGAATGATGGACGGCAACAGTTTGCCGTGAGCACCTGGGCACCTCAAAGTCCTCTGGACCAAACCATTTGCAGTCAGTATGGTTTCGGATTTTCAGCCAGGATCAGAAGCCGACAATCGACCAACGGAGAACCGTTTTCATAACGGAATTGTTCTCTTCGGAGGAGAGCGGTATCCCAATTGAGCAATTCCACAACTCCGCAAACCCCTCACGGGCTTTCTTTTCTCCGCTCCGTTATCTAAGTTGGACGGAGTCCAAAAGTGGCACGATGTCAGAGTAAGCACTAAACCTTTCCGGCTGCGGAGTTACCTCTTTCGTCATCATCCAACCAGTGCGAATATCTCGTAAACCTCAACCTTAAACCACGATGTCAGGAGATTTTAAGCTTCACTAGATGATTTTTCCGATGTCGATCTCTTCGGGAGGCTCCGTGAATTGATTTTTATTGGACAAAGATCTTGAGATCTAAAGCCAGCGTCATGAATCATAGTCACGTTGTCAAGTTTGCTACGCTACTCAGGTCTTCTGAGCTGAACTGGTTTGCAGTAAAAGGTTCAGAGATCGTCAACCCTGGAAGGGTGAGTGGGTTAACTGGCCAATAATTGATTGCGTTGAGAAAAGTTACTCTTGAGGGATGTCATCAATACCTAGGTTAATGCTCATAACGGCTTCAGATCATCGCTTATTAGAATTTAAGTTACAGTTATGATGTGTATCCTGCTGAGGATATGTGACTGCTCCTCCTGTCTCGCATCACATCCCATTGAACAGTCGGACTCCACGTGAGCCACTTGACGATCGAGTCAGATCAGTAAAGTCAGTCAGTCCATCTGCAGTGGCACAAACAAACGTTACTCAAAACGGGCTCGCCCTGTGCTCACCGTTGAGATAATCCATCAATGACGGCTTCTTCATCCGCTGCGGAAGACGGTGGCCTTCAGTTTCAGGACCTGGACGATCCGAACTGGCACCGCTGATGAGACGAGGTCCAAACTTAATAGCGGCCTTCTTCGCAAGGTCGAGTGCAATTGGTCCAAACTTTTGAACCACATCCTTTATAACATCGAAGAGACTTGCGTCGTCGCCATCTCCATTGACAGGCCTGAACCGGTCTAGCTTTTCGCGGGGGAGGGACATTACGGCTTGAAGAGCCGCATCTGCTAAGACAGCACGTTTGATCAAGATCCGGGTCGCATCCTCATTTGCGCTAGAGGTGGATGCCTCGATGGACAGCCCCTCCCGGTCAAGTAGGTCTGAGAGAGCCGCAGAGGCGGGCTTTGACGTAAGAGGCTTGGACTCAGAGACCGCAGTAATGAGCACGGGGCCAAGCCATTCGGAAACGTCTCTTCCTCCCTCAAGTTGCCGGGTTGGACCCAGTATGCCCTGGATAAAGGCAGCTCCTCCGTCCATTGCAGCACTCTCTGTGATGTCGACCTCCAATCGACGACGGTCACGGAAATTTGGTCTCTTGGAGTCTGGACCAAGTTGGTCCGAAAGTTCCACACTGCATTGACCCAAGATTGGAGTGATAGCAGGAGCGAGGATTTCGGCCTTCGGTGCACCAGCTTTCCAAAATTGACCCATCTTGTTGATCACCTCTACCACATGCTCATCGTGCTCTGACGCAAGGATTGCTTGTAAAGCAGCCTCAGCGAGCACCGCACGTTCGGCGGGACCATTCGCTATGATTTCAGTGCTCTGAGATAGCGTGCTCTCTGTGAGTGATCCAAGCAGAGTTCCGACTACTGCACTAAGAGGACCACCGATAGGACCGAGGAAAGCAGAAGGAACAGTGAAGCCATTTCTTCCCACATTGGCTACACTTTTCAGGGTGTCAAAGAAGCTTTCTTCATCGAATCTTGGGGTCTCAACCGCTATGCCGGATCGGCCTCTATTGAGATCGCGAGGCTCATTGATGCTTGTCTGGCAGGAATTAGAAACGTGACAAATTAAGGCACAGCTACTCACTGCTCGGTCTTGAGTTTGAGCTTGGACGACTTGGACCTTGCCAACCTCGCCAAAATTCGTCCTCTTGTCAAACAAACTGATCAAATCGTTGTAATTGTTACCTTGAGCGTTTCCAATCGTAGTCCCTGAGTTGCTGTCAAAACCACCGCCACCATAACTATGAGTTCCAATTGCAGTGAGTCGCCCATCGGAGTTGCGCAAGACTGGGGCGCCAGCTTGTCCTAAGAAACTGTCAGTATTAATTCGAGAAATGCCAGCTGGGAAACAACCGCACCTGCAAAAGTTGAGATAGAATATTCAACCATATGGTGGGGACTCTCTCCAATGTTATAGTCGCTCCTGGCAAACTCTTCGTACATCTGAGCTCCTTGTTCATCCTGCAACATCCGATCGCCGGGATATCCGACGATACCCAGGTATATGCCATTGCCTGTCTGTGGGGTATCGAGGTAGCTGAAGAGTCGTAGGTTGCCCGTAAATGGCCTGTCAAGTTGAATAAAAGCAACATCCTGTTGGCGGTTGCTCGAAGCCTCAATCCACCCAGCAGGGGTCACAACCTTGGCACCATATCGCGCCTGGACTTGAGGTGACCTGACAGACTCTTTGCCATTGTAGCCAATGTAGCACTTGATCTGATCAGCTGGGCCAAGTCTGCGTCCCCAGTCATAGATAACATGACCAGCAGTAACAAGAAGGTCTGGACGAATAAGCCAGCCGGTTCCCATCATCCAAGTTTGACGTCCTCGGTCTTGGAATCGGGACTGAATCTTCACAATGGCTGAAAATCCTCAATCAGTCATTCGTCAATCTCTTCTCTTCAGTAGCAACGTACAGCGATATTTTCCGCCTTCTTGGATATCACGGGAGTCAACCAGTTGGCGCAGGTCTTCTCCGATGATGGACTCTGAGCTTCCCTTGCTTCCGTCATCTGGAAGAATGACGTGATCAGCGGGCTGACTGGATGAAGGAAGTGAGAGCGCCCAAGCAGCGGCGCGACTGGGCCCCGAAAAAGCCATCGCTGATGTATTGAATGATTGGTAGTGAAGTTGTGGTTTTACGATGAGTTTTGAGGCCCAAGTTTAGCATAAGAGTGTTGCAAGCTTGAGGGTAGTCTATCTGTGTTATGAAGAAAACGATCTCTTTATCTATTTGAGCAAGCAAATGGCCAGTTGCCTCCTGCTTTAATGCCATGGAGTTCCAGCTGGGCCCTTTCAAATAGTTTCATGCACAAAGAATGCTCTACATCAAATAGTTTATGTCTTTCGCGATTCACGTCTCAGCTTGGCAAGATCTAGACCGAAGAATGTCATCAGCTGGCCAAAAGAGGGAGCCCAAACGCCACCGCTAACCTACACCAGACAAGCTTCATTCGTCTTCTCCGTCTGTTTGGCTGGACCGATCATTTCAGCCAGCCGAATTCTGTCTAATTATGGACAATTGACTGTGGCTTAGGAGCAGTGCAGTGAATGCTAAAGCAAATGTGATGCGACCAATAACAGTACCAAGATCTGAGCTGGCGCCCCCTCAAAGAGCAAGAAAACACCAGAACTTACCAGAGGGTGTCAAAATAAACTTAGCAAAGAGTTCTCTAAGCTTAGGCTAGATTTACCTAAGTATTTTTATCGCTGGGGTCAAGGTCTCACAAATAAGTTTTCTTTCCTCCCCTAGCGCCCCATGGTGCATCTGCATTGGCATCTACTTCGCTCAGCAAGACCTGAGCTTGTGAATCAGTGGAGAATGTCGCATCACAATGGTTATAATATCTGATCAATGTTTGAGAACGTAGCGAAAATGATATTATGCAGAATATGCTACTAAATACAAGGATATAATATGCTCTTTTGGGTTATGTACTTCTTCGCACCCTTGCGAAAACAATTTTAAAATGCAACGTCCGTTCCAATCGTTACTCGCCGGGCAGTCCGGCTGCATGTCTATAGTGTGTCCGTATCCGTAACTTCTATAGTGATGTGTGTGCGTGAATGATGTGAGTTGTGAGTCGTGCGTGTTGTGACGAGGTGTTTGCTGATGATTGTTTACGAAGAGGCCTCTTCGTCGGTGACACCCTCGCGAGCGTGCTTGGGGCCATGGGGCTCGCCAACCCACTTGGAAGAAGTGATGGGGTTGACGTGCTGGACGTACATGGTGTCGATCTCCTCGAGGGTTCGGTCCTTGGACTCGATAACGAAGAAGAAGACAATGGCGACGAGGGCAGCACAACATCCGGCATAGACGAGACCGTAGAAGTAGTCAATGGCATCAGTGATGAATCGAGTGCTGGGAATTATTAGTGAATGCTCAATCGGAAGTGTAACTGCAAGGTAACTTACAAGAAACCGATGAGGAAGTTGAAGAGCCAGTTGGTAGCAGTGGCGATGGCCATGCATCGACTACGGTACTGGGAAGGGTACATCTCGGCAACAACAGCCCAGACAAGAGGGCCCCAGGTGGTGGCAAAGGCAGCGATAGCCAAGCAAGAGAAGGTGACAAGGACGGCGCCGGCAGCGGGAGTGGAGAGAGGATCCTTTCGGTCAAGAGCGAAGTGTCCAACGAAGGCGTAGACGAAGAAGCACATCATCATCCAGGCAGCACCAATCATCAGAGACTTTCTGCGACCGCACTTCTGGACGACATAGAGACCGCCGAATGTGCAAGCACAGTTGACTGAGCCGAGAATGAGCTGAGTGACGTAACTGTCCTTCAGGCCAGTGGAAGCGAAGACAGTGGTTCCAAAGTACTGTAATCGTTAGTCAACTGCTACGATGCGATGTCATTCTGAGTGTACTTACGAAGAAGAAGTTGATACCAGTGAGCTGCTGACCAGCCTGGAGAGTGATACCGAGAATGGTACGGTAGGCCATACGGGGACCAGTGAAGATCTCGACAAGGCGGGTCTCGGGAAGAGCCTGTTCCTCCTCAAGCTTCTCACGGATGTCGTCGATCTGGCGGTTGACACTGGGGGAGTTGATGTCGAGACCAGCGAGGCCGGCAATGGTCTTGCGGGCTTCCTCAACCTTACCCTTTCGGTAGGCGAATCGAGGAGACTCAGGAAGAAGAAGAATGCCAACACCGAGAAGAAGAGCCCAGAGGAAGTTAAGGCCGTTAGGGATTCTCCATGAAGCGCTGCCGTCGTAGTGGTTAGTGCCCCAGTTGACCATCTCAGCACACCAGATACCAAGGGTGACAAAGAGCTGATAGCAGGAAACGATGAGACCTCGAATGATGGCAGGAGCACTCTCGCTCTGGTACATGGGGACAGCGACAGACAGAGCGCCGACACCAAGACCTGTTACAAGTCGACCGATGGCGTGTTGGTACCAGGCGTGTTGAGAGGCGACTTCGATGATGGTGCCGACGCAGGTCCAGAGAGCAGAGATAGAGATAGTCTTGCGGCGACCAATTGAATCGCAAAGGTTACCAGCAACGAGAGATCCGAACAAGCAGCCAATTGAGAGGAGACCGGTGATAGTTCCTTGTCGTGCGGCGCTGAAGTTGTATGTACCGTCGCCATTGGGAACACCAAATCGCTCGCCGTAATCCTTCATCATGAAATATCCAGAAACTTGACCTGAAGAGTATCCAAAGATCATACCACCCATCTACAGTTCAATTAGTTTCATTCCATTGCGATAGCTTGTTGTGGTGTTGGAAACCTACAGATGCGACCAGGCCCATGAAGCAGGCCCGGAAAGTGATGCGACCATCGGTATCGGGAGAAGGCTTCCTCTCGAGATGCTGACCTTCGCCAGCATGTTCATGGCGTTTACTACCAAAGAACTTCATATTGGGAGTGGTTGTTAGACCAATTGGTCGATTGAATGTTGTAAGTGTGTGATTGATGTTGTGAAAGTGTTGTACACGAAAGCTGTGATGAGCCAGAGGAGAGATTGAAGCAGCGAAGAGGTGCCATTTTGACTGTCTTTATTGTGGAGATGATCGTCGAGGGCCATCGCGGGCACCGAGAGACCAAGACCATGCCAATGGGTCCATCTCATGACCTCTGATGGTCATGCTTTGAGCGAAAACTCAAACCCCGGGGGGCTCAGGGAAACGACTTGCGGAGACTGACGTGGGTGAGCTAAGGTTTGTGGACTCGGGACCAAGACTTGGAGAGGAAGCGGAGCAACTGCGAATAGAAGGCCCGTAGAGTCACGTCATGGGAAAAAGAGTCGAACTGTGTGAGGTAAGCATTCCTGTGCTGGGCATCTCACCACGCTTTCGTCGACAAACACACCCCGTGGGCTGATTGGTCTAGCGGAGGTCCCCTAGTCACGCTTAATCCAGATTCATCTCCGTTCAGAAAACGGTGGATCGATGGGAGAAGCAAACGTACGTGGGGTGACATTGACAATTTTTTTCTCCCTAGCTCTGCCTGGGCCTTTCTACTACCGGCGCCTTCGGCATTGATGACGCACTTTGGACCCTGTGAGATGAATAATGGAACCACTTTGATCCATATTTTTGTTCCAAGGATCCAGTTTTTGCTTCCATTGGTCTTCTGGTCGCATCTCTTGGCGCGAAGATCTTCGGCAGAGCCTGCGTCGACGGGAATACGCAGACCTTCAAGGTGAACATGCTGAGCAGAAAGGCAGACTGTAGAAACGGCCAGAGTATTGCTCTACTGGCATCTAATTTACTACACGTCCATCGATGAATTGTAATCTCCCCTTCTCGCCCCGACACTGCTAGTCAGCTTCCTCATATTTCCGGTGCTCGCCTCGTCCGCTGAGCAGAGCCCCATTCACATGATATGACACCGAGAGTCGCCGAATCGGTCGGTCCGACTGATGATTGGAACGTCGGGCTCGCGCAGATTTTTTATTTCCGAATGCCAGATTCTGGTGTTTTTCCTCTGGAATTCCTGGTTCTGATTGTGGCCAAAAATGATGTTATTGTCACGGCATTCATCTCCCGTCAGATACCGCATCTGATCTGATCTTTTAACGGTATTTCCGGCAACGTCAAATCGCCGGTTTATTTCCTTCATTCTCGTGAGGTTTATTTTGTTGTCTCTCGTAATGGTACTCAATGGTCTAAACTCGGTCAAATGTCTCGAGTCTTATCCACGCACGTTAGAGACTGGCCGAATCGAGCGGAGCATGCTCAGCTATAGAAGCTCCATTGCCAGAACAGAGTTCATGGATTGGATGGCAACGTCGCTGTGCTCGGTCATTTTTGGGTCCAGCGATAAGCCTTGGAAACTCAATTGGAACAAGACAGAAGATCAAGACAGGGCATGCGATGGTGCGAGATAACACCGAGCAGGCATTGTTTGTTATCTGCGACAAAACAACCCAACACAGCAGGTAGAGAAACATGCAATTAATTGTCGCGACTTGTGTATCTGAATCGCATCACCAATTGTCGTCGAATTAATCGCCACGCGCCAACTTACACAAACTCGACATGGCACAAAGAATCGTTCTCGAACCTCCCGTGCCTCGTTTCCATTCCCGCAGAGCCTCCTTTACCCCTGGACCCATGGCATCATAACAAAAAAATCACCCGCCCATGCTAATGCGGCTCTGCAACGGCGGAACACGATACCGTATCCACACGGGCCGAAAAAAAGAGGCACTCGGCGATACTCGATACGCATTCCCACTTATAATTAGTGGATGCTATTCGGACCCGAACGTTTGAGCCGTCCCATCCAAGCCAGGGCCAAGGAACAGAGTAAAGTTAACGGAGTGCGGAGCCCGTGCAACATGCACATGCACGGCAATTAATCGCGGAGAGAGAAAAAAAGAGTTAGAGATCGTGGGTGATGGGTGGCATGGAGAAGTCTGTTGCCTTGGAACGGGGTCTAGAATATGGAGGATATCGGAATCTTTTTGACAATAACAGTCGACAAAGGCCTGATCTTGACTATCTCGTCGGATGACGCTTGCAGTCTTTGTTTCGGAGACAGCCATAGTCTCTTTTACTATGACAAACCAGCTGAAATGCAATATACATGAACCGAGATTAATATCACATGCGGTAAAACTATTCAAGTCTAGACACGAGATCAATATGCACTTGATCAAATGACCAACTGTATCATTTGACTAGCAGATTCTTCTTAGGAAATTCCGTATACATAATTGAGGCTTTTACTATGTTGGACCATTGAACTCTATGTCTGTTGACGTCGTGCTGATCTTCACCTCTAAATCTCTCACCTCAAAACACCTCCAACGTCTCGCCAATCCAAACCTTCTCGAATCTCTCCGTGTTGCTAATCCCCTCAATCTCCATCCGGGGATAACCTGACAGCACGCACGCAACCCTCCCCATCCCACAGGATAAACGCTCCCCCGGGTCTCTCTCTCGGTCTTACCCACAGGTCGCGTATCCGCCTCGTCGTCCTCTTTTTGCTTCCCCAGTCCAGTCCCCTTCATGGGGTGTGTAGGTATTTCGCCGAGAAGCTGTTGCCTCCCCCAGAGCCACTCCTCCTCCTCCACAGACCTAACCCCCCCTTTTTCTGCAGACTTCTCCTGACGAGCTTATCGGTCCTTTGGGACGAGAGAGACCGCGGGCAAGCGAGGTTTTACATCCCGCATCCTCCGCATTTGTGGGAGATTTTGCGGGCGGTGGGAAATTTTTGCAGTTCACATGAGGGTTTCTAACATACGATCTCAGGGCAGGCATCTATTTGGAGTTTTCGCACGTATTCTAGATGCAGAAGGTGAGAAGGTATCATATCATTGCTTCACCCTTGTACATCTGGGCATATCAGTCAGAGCAGTATTGAGGTCTCATGAGGGCTACCCTGCACTTGCGCTCGGAAGGACACTGAGATAAAGGAAGAAATGCTATTCGAAACAATTATGTAGTAAATAAATTAACAAGGGAGGGTTTCTCAATGCCTACCTAGGCACAGTCGTAGTTCTGCCCAGCCAGATAATTGGCACGTGAATGCACATGTCCGTTTCTCCTTGACAAAAAACAAGAGCTTATAGTCGCAAAATGACAACCAGAACTTCCAATATTGCTGCGAGATCTTGACAACTTCTAACTAGGTAGATTGCTGGCTGACCCCAACTTCCTGAGTTAAGACAGTTTGCAATGGGCCTTGTTTATCGGGTATTGTCCTATGCCTATGAGCTCAAAGACTCCAGGTTATCGAGAAGCATGACTTCCGAAGCCCTATGACTATATGATATGTTCCAGAGCGGATCTACGATATATCCGGAGATCTAGGCATAGAGGCAAGCCACAGATCGAGTCTCCATCAAGATCTAATCTACCTGCATGATGATGTGGCCCCCTTGTCATCTCTGCACAGCCACTCCGCATTCGAAGATCGTACGATCCGGACCTTTTAAGCTTTTATTCTGAAAATGGACCACTCTAGTTTCACTTGCTCGCCAGCATTATCCTTAGACTTTTCAAGACAGCATGTAGTTGCGTCAGGGCAATCTCTATGTTCTTGATAATAATATGCGCCTCAAATTCTTAATATTTCTTCAGTCCTTTGGTCTGCACTTTACAAAGCTTCTTATTGTTCAAATTCCCAATCATCTAAACATATTTTGCCGATACTTAGGTACTCGTCTCATTTCTCGTTACTATCAACGCTACACCTTTTCTTCTCTCCTTGCAGAACAAATATGGAGCTCCCAGCATGAGAAGAAACAGAGCCCCGAGGAATCATGAACTGAAGGGGCTCAGAATTGATCAATGTGGTCTGCTGAGGTGTAGGGTTGAAAGGATGTCAAGAGAAGCTTCAAGTCTGAGCTTTGTAAAGGCATATTTTTGCTTCCATACCTATCTATGGCATATCTGTATAAGGTTGGCTCTTGAGTACTAATGACAAGTGCTATGTACTAAACTCTCGACACCATATTACGAAGTGCGTCTGTCATCTTTCCTCTGTCTCAGTGTTCCTCCTTCCACTCACGCAATATTCTCGCATTTTCTGTGCAGCCCGTCAGCTTCGCCAACATCTCTGCGTCGGCAACATTCTGTGTAGTCTCAACTTTGGGCTGAGCTCCCCTCTCAAGTAGCCACCTCACTACATGAGCTCCGTTCTCCTTTACGGCAGCATAGCATAGAGGAGTTCCCCAATGGTAAGCACGATATGGTACAGTCGAGTCCATTGAGTTGATGTCCAGTTTCATCTCATCCACAAGAAACATCAACATTTCTGCTCGCTCCTTTCTTGTTCTGGCTTCATCTCCAACTATCTCATCATGGACTTCTTGACAAGTGAAAGGGTCTGCACCGACTGTTGCTGCCTCTCCGGCTGCTCGGTGAAGCGTCCGGTGGCCCAGCAATGCCCCCTTGCTATGTAGGAACCGGAACGTTGCAACAGAGCCTCTGACAGCACACGTCTCTAGTAATGGAGCTGGCTGTGGGAAGAGCTCATAGAGGTCCACCTCGCCATATGTGACCCGTGCGCCATGCTCAACCAACCAGCGAACCAACTGGTAATCGTCGCAGACGAGGTCGATTAGCTTATCGCCCCGCTTAAGGGATCTGCCAGCGTCAGCCTTGTTGAGATCCCAGCCATGGGCCACAAGCAGCTCGACAAGGAGGATGGAGGAGTTTGCGGCGACAGCAAGAGGCGATAAGGACTCAACAGGTGCCCTTTCACACTCTAGAAGATATCTCACCAGGTCGATGCATCCGTGGCGGACACACCGTCCCAGTATTGATGGAAGCAATTCTTGAAGAGAAGAAAAGAGTTGAGAGTCAGCTTTGATCATCTCCATGGCGACGATGAGCTGCGATAAAGATCTTTCCCGGATTGCCATATTAAGCATGCGACGGGGATTTGGAGACTGCATTGCCTCACTTGTTTAAGAGATGGCACAATAATGAATGGTATGGCGGCAATGGTTTTGTGTATTCAAGTAAGTTCATCGATAGAAGATGCCGATTTCCTGTTCTCTTCTTTGACCTCACTTATAACTAACTCCACGATGCTTTCGTCTCCAATGAGGAACTGAGCTATGAGAGAAAACTCAATACAACTCACAAAGGCTATAGATCTCATGCCAAGTACCGGGATAATCAGAAATTTATGCAAGCTGTCAAACCTGAAACAGGGTTAAAGCTTAATTGTTTTCCCGTCGTTCCATTTTATCTGATTCTGCCTTCATTGCATCAACTGTTCTAGCTATTTCAAGCAGGTCATACTGTCGGTCCGACATTTATACTTCAAATACCCATTATACGTACATCAGCCTGGTAAGGTACTGTTTGGGACTCATACTGTCTACGCGTCTACGCCTAAGAACAAGCATAGCTACAGCCTCCACCGAATTCTACTATTGATCGAAGTAGAGGGGCATACCCGATTTCGAGTGTTAATAACAGGCTACCGTGCTGCCTCCTCATATAGAGTACAAACAACTCCGTGCGCTTTTCTGTTTGCCTTACTCATAACGAACTTAATATCTCGCTTATGTTTAATAAAAACAATTGCTAACAGCAAAAATCTGGACTAGTATCAACTTGCGGCGCAAGGGCTTGGCCACAGAGAAAAGATGAGGTTCTTGTTGAAAATATTCAAGACATCTCGTTCAAAATTACGTGAAATGAGGTTTATGCCATCCATACTTCGTAAGGGCACTTCTTTGCACGGAATTTACCGACAGACTTTATTGGGCAAATTTTATTCCGACCACCACCAAATGTTGAAACAGAGATATGTCTGTGCTCGCCCTGTATAACCCCAAGCCTGTCCAGCTGACGCACCCATGGATAGCATGAATCTGCATTTTGCTTCGAAATATTCTTGGCACATGGCAGGGATCAACGTAGATTGGTCCAACGTCTTCGTATAGTCTCCCAATGGAGTTGCAGAGTAGGAGAAGTCGGCTTCACCGAACAGGATCCCCTTGAATGTCAGAATAGAGTTGAGCTCGACTTCGGCATCAGGGAGCAAGAACATCTATCATAAGTGACAAAATGATTTAGTTAGACCCAGTGTAGACTTTACGAGCTTCTATATTGGTTGTTTTTGTCATTTGGGGATATATCACATAGATCCTAAGCTCTCTTGGACACCCTAGTTCGGCAGTTGGAAACTTCTGTATCCTATGGCTTGCCTAGTACCATAGCCTTCATGGCAAACTCTGGTCTATATATTGTAGGCAATAGTCCTCAAATTCGAGATTTATCAGCAGTCATTCTTTCATTACAACATTCTTCACTCGTTTCTCTTAACTCTCACTCTCCTTTACTTTCACCTTCACTTTCACTTAGGCACCTTCATCATGGTCCGCCTCGCCACTCTTTTCCTCTCTTTGGCTTGCTCTGCCTTGGCCTCTCCCTTTGTGAAGCCATCCGATTCATCTTTGTCTGATGTCAGTGACGTTGGATTTGCCGTTCATGAGAGGGCTATCTCGAAGGCAATCACGAAGCCCGCCATTGTCTGTGACCTGACTTGCAAAGCCTGCTTAGCCAAACCAGCCCCAAAGAAAGGCAAGGACGCAGGCAAAGGCAAGACCACTGGTAAGGGCAGAGGTAAAGGCAAGGGCAAGGGCAAGCCTATTCCTCGCTCTCTGGTGCTTGGGGAGAGATCTTTGGATGACATCGAGGACCGTTGGGGTACCGATGCAACCGCGGCGAACGAATATGTCATGGAGCAGATTGACAGTGACACTGGAAGTGTCAACGAGTTGGACTGGAACCTAATTCAGCATGACGCTGTCTCAAGCCATGGATCTTGGGCTGAAAAGCCGTTGCGAAAGTATATCCGGGGTCTTATGGGGTAAGTGATGCACCAAGTTTATGATAAAATGATCATAAACTAGTCTGAATATCTTCATTACTTAGGATCATATCCTAATGCCAACTGTCGGAGTTACTTTACTTACATGATTTTAGCTGCACTGGCATCATCATCGTCTCTGACAAGGGTTACTGGTTCGCTCATTTTGTAAGTCATTTCTTAACTGGATATCTTCCTCGAGTTCAAGATACTAATTATTATAGATGGAAACTGGCTTCCTCAATCGCGGCGACAACTGGGAGAAAAAGATCATCAAGCCTCTCCAGCAGGGTACCAACAAGTTCACCACCCCCAGGTCTCTGGCCGGCCCTGGTGGCATTCTGAACAGGGCAAACAACGTCAAGATCTACGTCTCAACCCCCCGCACCAAGACATCCACCGAGCAAAGCCCAGTCCTCTTGTACAAGGCCAAGGTCGATGAGCTTCTGTCTAATATCACTGGACGAGGCGAGTCTTTGAACGATGTTCAGGTCATTACCCGCGGTTATCTCAAGCCCGAGAGTGAGGCAGAGGTTGAGGCGTTCCACAACAGAGCCAATGGAAAGGTCCTTATCGAGTACGACAACAACCAACTGGATGTCAACGGAAACCAGCCCAACCCTAGAGAGCGCATGTACCGTGTCTGGCTTGAGCACAAGTACTACGAGCACAGATTCCGCTAAAGGGATGTATTTAGATAAAGGAGGGGGTTTTGCTTCGTTCGACGATTTTCCCCCTTGTCTATCTTTGGGGCGCCAAAATTAACTAGTCTACTGAACCCGTACTGAATTTAATAAGTGTATACTAAAACTTGCCCCGTTCTACAGTGAATGTGTCCAAGCCTTTTTTTCATGTAAGACAAACTCATCTAGTCTAGTAAACATCCGTGTCCTCCACTAAATTTGGGTATGAGCAGCTGTTCTTTCCGGCCAGATGATTGATCATATAGGTGCCGTTTGTAACTGGAAATACTTGCCGCTGTCAACTCGACCAAGGCACAATGCTGGCTTGGACATGAGATAGTTCTCTCCACACTGCGATTCAATTTTAACTCGCTCATAGGTCATTGATCCATTGACTGGCAAGTCGTAGGGGTTTGGCGATATTTTCAGAAACCCTGTAAATCGAGCCAGGGATGTTGTTGTGCCCCCAATCAGAACCCGCCGATTTTCAGCTACGCTAAGATTGTTGCCACGACAACGCCAAGTCAACAACACCAACTCCAGCAACAGATCAAGCAATTGAACATGATTCAACAATTACGACAGCATAACCACTCGCGATCGTGCGCAAAGACAATGTCACTAGAGAATCGGATACAGCTCTGGCTGCAACGGATCCAAACAGGCTCGCCATCTACTCCTCAGACCAGACAAGGTCCAAAGCGCCGTCGCTTAAACCTCCCTTCCCCAGAAGCCTCGCAAAGTGACAACAGTATGGCTAGTCCCAAGAAGCACACTCTCACCGACCATGACGATGAATTCGAAACCCCTCGTATCTCGCCTCATCAGGCGTTGGAATCCTTCCTTCGTCTCAACGTTCCGTATACGGGGAATTCAAGTGGGCCAGACAGCCCATTCTAAGCAAATTCCTCTTTTCAGACGATCGTGACAATCTTGGGCATACGCCAACGCCTGAAGCTATACAGTGGATTCTTCACGAGGCTGCCTATTGCAATAGTAGAAGTTGTTCGGAGGCAGATTGGAACGTTGAAGTTCATCATCGTGTTCTTTCTGCTGCTCTGAGACCGTTGCAGGGTCCGAGGAGTGACCAGTTCTTTGACTTCCGACTTAGGTGAGCACATCCACTCGAGGAAACTTTGCAACTTCTGACTGTCTTAGTACAACCGCTTCAATCATCACCGCGTATCATGTGACGTCAGCGTCTAAGAAAGTTGACTTTTGCATGTATCTCGATCCCAAACAGGATGAGTCTGCCCAGGATTCGGAGACCATTGGCGCCCTAAAGGATATCCTCCCTCTCGGCATGTTCAATCACACAAATTTAGCCCCCCTCTCCGACAATCCCATCGCCGTCAGCATCGAAATCAAGAAGACAGGCGAAGGCTGGGAGAACGCCAGGCTTCAGATGGAAGTCTGGATGGCGGCCCACTGGCAGTTCCACCGACAATTAGTCTCGTTGCGACAACGTGCACAAGAGCTCACAACTGCCAACGAGAAGGTATGGAACTTGCCAGATTTCATACCTGGCATTATCATCCAAGGACACGATTGGCATCTTATCATCACAACGCCGGAGGGAGAGAAGACAGTTTTCTGGCAGAAGAAGAATCTTGGAGATACATCGAGCTCAATGGGGATTTACAAGATTATATACAATTTGCAGCTGTTACGGCAATGGGCACAAGAGGAATATTGGAAATGGATGAGAGAGTTGTTACTGGACTGGCCACGAAATGGTGGGGAATTGGTTGTTTGAGTAATTGTGGATTTGGAAGCAAGCGTGACGAGTGATATTTGATATGATACCCTATTATAATGATTCACGGAAACTATGCCAAGCGTCTACATTGTTGATAGAGTGACCTGGCTTGACAAATCTATCTTCTTGTTTACCCGTCATCTGTCCACGCAACACATTAGAATATTTCCCAATGTTAAAACAGCATGCCACGGTCCAGAAATTCACCCTGACCTCAGCTCCGCCATTATTGATCTTTAGGCATCTAATAAACGAAGAACGAACTGGAACCTCAAGCTAAGCTGTGATGCTTTGGTCATCTGGACATCGCCATGCCAGTCCATCATAGCCGAAATTCGGATTGAAAAGCACCCTAATGACCTCGGGAGGGAACCCATTCAGAGACTGTCCAATCGGTGCTACTGATGAATCAAGAACATCAAGTCTCAGAACGAGGCCCTCTGATGCAAGTGCTCATTAATATCTATATAATGTGAACTGAGACTGCAGTCGCCTAGCCTGGTGGAAATGAGACTTGATCAGTCAGAGCAGAAGAAAGTATCAGCCTATATCGGTTGCATCCAGAAGAGGAACACTCTGAAGTAAAAGAAGAGTTCACCGGGCCCTGTATCAGCCAGAGGCGTGTATTATGGAAAGCAAACTTGTACGGCCGCAAATTCGATGAATTTTCCTGTACTTAGACGCATCATGCACCTGTCACGCGATTCGTGTCAAAAACACATTGCCAAGTCGCAGGGTCCTGTCGGCAGTTGCCCTTGGCGCGTCCCATACTGCTGGGACCATCTGACGGCCCTGTAGATCTTCCAGCGTATAGTCTGTGGCCTATATGATCAGCAATTTGAAACAGTGCTCTTCAAGATCTCGAGAAACATGAGGTTTCTGTATCATCTCTCTGTTCACATAACCATCTAGAGCTTTGGAGCTTCCGGATACATATCTAGTCTCCGAACCCAGAATCGGATATCACCGCTGCCCCCAAAGTATCTCTGGTATCCAAGCTTGTTGCGGTCTGAGTAACCTTAAAGCTTAAGAAGGAGAGACTTTGTTTATTCATTCAAGCCTAGAACACTGCAGGGTCATGGTCAGATACAACACGACGATCGCTGGCCTCTCGTAGGTGCAAAATTATTCCTCACGGCTACACGGCTTTTAACCACGAGGGTCTGACGTTACTACATTCCATTATGCCCGTGGAAGATCCGCATCGAAACTCAAAGTCGTTCATATTCCAGGTAAGCTTAATTGGTGGACACGTCACTAAAAACAAGCATGATCGAAATTCCACCAATCTCGCCCCGTCACTTTCATCCAGCCTTACTAGTTTCATCTTCCCCATGCTTATATTGGGGGTAGTATCTCCATTACCCCAGACTTCGGGTCGTCGTGCAGCTGATCATATCGAGCAAGTCGAGCAGAAAATCAGGTCATTTGATTGGTCTCCGCAAACAACGAGTCGTGACGGAGAATTATGACTTTTAATTCCTCGAATGAGAATTGAGTCTGGTTCGAGATGTAACATTGAACGGAGTTTCACTTCGGTGACTAGCTTGCCGTTTTCGGACTCGAGGGTGATTATACGATGCTAATTGGTGCAATGCGCGAAAAACAGGTGCAGGGGCTTTAGAACAAAGGGGAAGATTGATTGAAACCGATATATCAAGGGGAAATGACATATAATGTTGATAAATATATAAAGGATGAGAGATCCAGGGAGCCAAGAGACTTGTTTATTCAGCATCACAACTCCAGCCTTGACTAGATACATCTTCGGGATAACCTCAACGAATTCATCATGAAGTACACTGCCATCCTCGCCCTTGCTGGCGTCTCCTCCGCCGCTGTCACCAAGACTCTCCCCAAGTCTGCTGGTGCGACTTCATTCCCTACTGCTGTTCCTGTCAAGGGTAGCTACGATGGTGGCATGAAGCGATTCGAGCGAAGCCGTAAGCCTCTTTATACATTGTCTCCAGAACCTCTGACTAACACTCTGTCCTAGCCTCTGTTTGCCAAGGCCAGACTGAAACTGGTGAGAAGGATGCTATGTTCATTCTCGAGAACGGCGCCACTCTTTCCAACGTGATCATCGGCGCATCTCAGGCCGAAGGTGTCCACTGCAAGGGTACTTGGTGAGCAAGTTTCTCTCGACTCACCGTTTCTCATGCTGATTTTTACTTTAGCACCCTGAACAACGTCTGGTGGGCCGATGTCTGTGAGGATGCCATCACCCTCAAGCAGACCAGTGGAACTTCTTACATCAACGGTGGCGGTGCTTTCCATGCTAGCGACAAGATCGTCCAGTTCAACGGCCGCGGAACCGTCCAGATCAAGGATTTCTACGCCGAGGACTACGGAAAGCTCGTCCGCAGCTGCGGAAACTGCAAGGATAACGGCGGCCCTCGAAACGTTATCATCCAGGGCTCTGTTGCCGTCGACGGTGGTGTCCTCTGCGGCATTAATACCAACTATGGAGACACCTGCAAGATCACCAGCTCGTGCCAGAACAAGGGCAAGTACTGTGACCGCTACGAGGGTAACTCGAGCGGCGCTGAGCCTTCCAAGATTGGATCTGGCCCTGATGGCAAGTACTGCACTACTTCTGGAGTTACCACGAGCTGCTAGACGATTGACGAAATGTTATGAGAGACGGACGGAATGATGGTTTACTTCTTGCTAAGAGTTTATGTACCTAAGCTTTATGTCTGTATATATTGTGAGTTTAGCACATGGCTCGCCCCAATATCAATTGCAGCTTACTTTATGCAGAGTTGTTGAGTTTCGTGTTGAACTACGTGAAAGCCTCACCGCTCCATCGAAACTATGAATTATCTCATACGAGTCAGTGTTACAAAAGTTCATTGTCGTCACTTGATGCCTTCAACTTACACCAAGCCAAATGGACATGTATATCCGGAACGGCTCACTCGGAGGACTGCCCGGCAAATGAGCTCGGATATTCACGTAGCCCTTAAAACATAGTGCTCACAACAATTCAGCCCAACCTGCGGAGCCAAGCCGTTAGCCTTACGCCTCTTCAATTGGTCAAACCAGACTAAGGACGGACTAGTTGCTTAATTGGCATGTCGACCGAAACCTGACGTGATGGCAATTGTCAAAGCTTCCCCATGTCAACAGTTCTAGACCATTGAGAGAATGAGTTAATGTTTCCATGACTGCCGATGACCCGGCATATGGTGACATACTAAGGATGGTCATCTTATAAGGTTCCGGATAGATCTCCGTTTATCGTTAGTTGTCCCGCGAAATGGATATGTTTTCAATATATTCTTGACACTTATTAGCAAATTGCGACCTCGCCCATTGAAACAGGGAGGAAGCTAAGATGATCTACGTCGGAACTTTTTCCTAGCCTCTTGCAACCCTAACGATTGCCTTCCATTTCTCGGCAGCAAAATATCCCTGCAGTGTATCAGTTGACGATGGTTTCAAGTATCATCAATTGCTTGTGACTGGCACTTTTGAAAATCAAAGGACCCTGCTACCCTGATATCTTTGATTCCTGCTTGATTGAACCTGTCAAGACCTTTTGATTGAGCTATCAAGCTTATTCAGGGGAATTGTTGAAACCAACTCCCTGACTCGGAAATAGATCGCCACGCGTCGTCTCGATTGGCTGACACCCTCGGGCGATATCGTTTCAAGAAAGATTAGTGCCCCAGAGAGCAGCTCTCGACTTCAATTGGCTTGCCCATCAATCTGCTAATTGGCACCCCCACTGCGCTGGCGGTAACCAATTCACCAGTCAAAACACAAAACAAGGCACAGAATAAGGAGCCTCATTAATTATGCACTCCTTTCATCTCGTGGCGAATGGTGCTCTAAATTCTTGGACCAAGGCATCGCACGTTTCGGTTGGCTAAGTCGCTTATGGTTAATTCTCATGCTATACCTCACCAGGCACGCGATGCCTGGGATCGTCGCTCGCTTTAGGCAGGTAGTGGTTGCGGCCGGGGTCGACTATCTCGAACGATGACGATCATCGTGGCACATGTTTGACACGATAGGTTGCGTGCCGAAAGACTACCAACCCAGCATCCGATCAAGGAACATGGCTCCAAGTTGAGGTGGCCGTTAACAACTAAAGGAGAGACAGCTTCAAGATAAATAGAAGCCTCTGTCTCTATCAATATCTTGTTCTCATCAAGCAACTCAGCTCTTCAGTCTTTACACCTACATTCACTCAACACCACTCTTTACAACTTACTTCATTCTTTAAGTTCTCCAACTTACAACAATCTTTCTTCAAAATGCGATCTGCTACTCTTCTCGCTCTTCTCCCCTTTGCGCTGGCCGCTCCCTCTGCTCCCTCCCGCCGGGCCGAGCCCGCTCCCATTCTTCGCCCTCGCGGTGTCAAGCTTGTCGATGGCAAGTACATCGTCAAGATGAAGAAGGGCTTCCAGGCTTCTTCCATCGAGAGCTGGGTTGACAAGATGATCGAGTCCATCGAGGCTGATGCCGATTACACCTACTCCAAGGGCTTCGGCGGTTTCGCGGCCAGCCTCAAGGATGATGAGCTCAACAAGCTGAAGCACGACCCCAATGTCAGTGACTTCTGACTCATATGGATACAACCACAAAAGATCCCAGCTAACAAGGTTTAGGTCGAGTACATTGAGCAGGATGCTTATGTTACCATCACGGCTACTACTCAGCAGAGCAATGCTCCTTGGGGTATTGCTCGCGTCTCCACCCAGAGCCCTGGTGGCAGCACTTACTCCTACGACGACAGCGCTGGTGAGGGTACTTGCGCCTATGTCATCGACACCGGTATTGATGTCGACCATCCCGTAAGTCTGAACAGATTCTAGAGATGAAACAGTATAACCTAACACAATTGCAGGACTTCGATGGTCGCGCCAAGTTCCTCAAGAACTTTGCTGGTGGTTCCGACAGCGATGGACAAGGCCACGGCACTCACGTTGCTGGTACCATTGGTTCTACCACCTATGGTGTAGCCAAGAAGACCAGCCTCTTCGCTGTCAAGGTCCTCGGCGATGATGGCTCTGGTACCAACTCTGCTGTCATCGCTGGTATGGATTTCGTTTCCGGTCACGCCAAGGAAGAGAACTGCCCCAACGGTGTCGTTGTCAACATGTCTCTCGGCGGTGAGACCTCCGATGCCGTCAACCAGGCTGCCAAGGCCATCGTTGATGCCGGTCTCTTCCTCGCTGTCGCAGCCGGTAACGACGGCAAGGATGCCTCTGGATCCTCTCCTGCTTCCGAGGAGAGCGCCTGCACTGTCGGTGCCACTACTAGCGACGACACTCTCGCCGACTACTCCAACTTCGGCTCTGTCGTTGATGTCCTCGCTCCCGGTACCGATATCCTCAGCACCTGGCCCAACGGCAAGACCAACACCATCTCCGGTACCTCTATGGCTTCGCCCCATGTCGCTGGTCTTGCCGCTTACTTCCTTGGTCTGGGACAGAAGGCTGAGGGTCTCTGCGATTACATTGCCTCCAAGGCCCTTGATGGAGTTATTTCCGGCGTGCCTTCTGGTACTGTTAACAAGCTTATCAACAATGGTATCGGTGGTGGCAGCAACAGCAGCAGCTTCCGCCACTAAATATAGGCCAGCGGCCTTTCTCTTCTGAGTCCGATATTTGATCCGAATCTCGGTGAGATGGATACATATTTCTTTTCATTGCCTATTATGAGGTAGTTTCCTAGCTGTATGACTTGAAGCATTGAATAATAAAAGCATTTTTTCGGCCGACTTCTTGAACCTGCTTTGATCCGTGATTCCGCCTGCTCTATCTGAGTCTCTTGCCAAACCGGTTGCAAGCTCCTGGCGCTTGCATCTTGGCGCATTTCAGGTGACAATACAGCATTCTGGTGATAGCTGAGCTGGCCTTGTCTCTATTAGATCATGAAGAGCAAAGAGGTGAAGAAGGTCTCCAGTCGTGACTCGTATTCCTGATTCTGCAACAGCCACCGCAGCAACGACTACTGGCGAGTCAAGCGCACCTCTGCAGAGACAGCATCTACAACCATATCAATTGAGGAAACAACTACTGCTGCCGAAAGTGCCTCAACAGAAGATCCAAAAAGTGCTGGTCAATACCACGGTGTACCCAGTATCTTCAGACTCCGGTAAGCCAGGAAAATGCCTTGTTGCAGCAACAGTAACAACGGTCATGTACACTGTCGTCAATCCTTACAAACCTCCGAGTTGAGTGTCAGTATCCCGTAACGGCATCAGTTGGAAACCATGTTGTGCCTGGCTTCAACGGAATACTCACGATAATGTGAGTCTGCGGTGCTAGATGAATTTAACCCGTTTCTATTGGACAATGATGACCAGAGGCAAAGACGACTAGTAGTCCGGGGCCTCTATCCGTATCTCAAACTTGAGATCAATGCTTTCTCTGCCTTATTCTTTCCAGCCATCTCCAGCACCAAGAAACCAGTTCGCGCCCACAAGTTGTAGTCCATGCTTCTCAACAAACTTGGCAGTATCGAAAGACCGTCTTTGCGTGAACTCTTCACCTCCTACATCCTCCTTGGCAAGGTCAAGGCTAGCGGGTTGTCGGTACAAAAGAAGCAAGTATCTGTGCGGCTTGGAGCTGCGTAGCCGTCAGTAAGTGATCACTGAGTATGTTGAGTCATCTTAACTTACTCGTCCTTCGGGCCAGGGCCCAGGTATTCTGTGAGAGCAGGTTGCACTTGAGCCACTGCATCTCCACCGCTCAAAGGTCTCAGGCCAGGGAGAACCCAGTGGCGCCAGAAGGCGAACTTGGGGTCATCTGGTGTTGGTGCGTCAGGGTCGACAAGCAAGAGCATGTAGGTTGCATCTCCAGGAGCATCAGGCTAAGCCTCGTCAGCACTGGAACAAAGTGCTTTTCGACCTATGCACAACTTACTTCTTGGTCGAACTGGATACCAGGAGAGCGCTTGCACTCCGTCGCGCGGAAGAGGTTGCCCAAGTCGACATCCTTCCCATCGAACGAGACCTTGAGATTCGTCGTAGGCTTGAAGCCTTCGGGGATTAAGCTGGCAGCTGAACCGGGAACCAGCTTAGCCTCAGCTAGAGAGTTCGACAATGCGCTTGACATGATGAATGAAGTATCAGATTGCCTGATTTCGTCGTCAAGATAACGTTTGGTAGCTGAGTGTTTGAGGCTGGTTCGATGACGGTGTATTTGAATGGCTACCCCACGTTGGGGGTTTGTATGACGTTACATTTGACTGGTGGAAGAATATATGCGCATCACCGCCAACAGAACCGTGCCCCCAACATTAGCAGTCCGTCTAGAGCGGTAATAGCAATTAACTTTGGAATTAAACATTTTGACGCGTGAAATGCAGTTCTGACGTGAAGCAAGCTCCGGCAACGCGTGCGGCCCGGCTGCCCCACTCGTTATGCTTATCAATAGCGAGGGGCTGGAAGGCTATCAGGCGATGACGCAATTACAAATAATATAGGGTAGTGGTGCCGCCCTTAACCTCCAAAAGTTGCATCGGCAAGAAACAATATATGAGGAGCTATATGAGGAGTTATAACAGTAATAAAGTCTAATATATTCGCCAAGTAGGGCTGGTGGTTATCTTGTCTCTTCTCGATCTGGAGAAAATGCATGATTACAGTGAGCGTGGATATTAACGCACTTTACTGTTTTCTCATCTTAACATTAAAATTCAAGACTGCAACGTTATGTCCGGTTTGCGGTTTTCTGACCAGGGAGAAATGCCCCGCTTTCTCAACGTCTATTGGCTCAGAAAGACGTAGATAAGATAAGACAATAGAGATTACATCATAGTCACGTGAGTCGGCGCGCGATCGCTGGTGCCGGCGCAACTGGCATGATGCGACTGAAGCATCAAGTCCATGTCGGATGAGCTGATTACAAGACTTTGACCGACTACGCGAAAATCCTAGAACAAGTTCAATCCTCCTGATCACGGCTACCTACGTCCAGATCTTCTGTGTGTCTTACTCTTTCAGCGGCCCTGCTTCCGTAGACCCAACGCGACCGTAAGAAGAAAGAGGAGCGTGTCAGGTTACCGACTGTACTTGACCTCGACACGATAGTGAATGACTTGGGTCTTCATGCTTGTGGCTTTATCACTGACTTTTGGGAACCCAAGATCTCTCTCCCTACCTCCGCCATTGTCTGCCCTCCATCGACAACCACCCTCCTGAGCCCGATCGAGATGCGCTTGCGAAAATGACCATCTACATCGCGCTCCTCGGCTGAACCTCCCTTAAGCTTCCAGAGCCGGGTATATAGATGAGGCCGCGATCTCGGCCCTGACCGACTTCCACCCGAGGAGATGCTCTGATCTGGACGCCACCCGGTTCCACGATGCCCTCCGACCGACACAATACTATACTTGCGAGTCCCGAGATTGCCTGAGACATGCAGCGGACAGGTCCTATGCAGAGCCCGTAACCGGGATTTGATTCGCAATCCGTTCGGTTGAGATTCTGTGGCACATCCGCGCGCACCGGACTCCGGAGCCCGTGAGAACATCACAACTGAGTTTGTGCTACTCCGCCTCAAACACCGCTTCCAAACCAACGAGCTTCATGCTTGAAGTACGTGAGATTCGCACTCTCGGGCTTCTGATTCCATGTCTGTGAAATTGCAATCTCATCCGGCGCCCGATCGGTACGCGGTTAATGTATCACCCAACAATTGCTCGGAGTGGCTGCGCCTTACAAGCGACAAAGGAACGCTTGATGCAGAGAGCTCGGGTACAATGATAGACCATTGCCCGAGTCCCTGAGGTTTTACGATGCACTCTCTAATGGCAAACGGCCAGTCATGTTTGTCTGCTGTCCTACGGATGTTGTGCACTTGCGCATCCGTAGGTGTTCGGGCAGAAAGAACAAGTTCGAGTCCGAGATTTCGAGATGTCATCCGATCACGCTGCCAACATCCGCCAATTGCCCAATGGTCCGTAGGATCTTGCGTCCCGAGCCCGAGTTTTACAAAAGAAGAAGGCCGAGTCACGCCATACCGTTGGCCGACGGACTTGGCAGCTGGCTCAGAGACCGAGGCCTTCGGTGTTCGGTGGCGATGTTGTCCGAAGCGAAACAACAGTCGTGAATAGCTACATAATGCTGGAAAGTGGATTCATGCTATGACGGAACTCTTTGCGATTGCACCGATGTGTCTCATGGCCCAAGTGAGAGCTCGACGTAGGTCAATGTCAACGTAGATGTACGTAGTCCTCACGTGTCTTGAACCTCAAACACTTTCCAACGTCCGACTTTGCTCAACCCGTCACAATGAAGTCCATTTATAACAGTGGGGAGATAAGAATTTAAAAAAAACAATCCGTGCGTGCGTGCGTCTCTTCGTGATTCTTTCATTCCTCACACTTGGGCTATCCTCAAAGGTACCAGGCACCTGCGTCTCAGCACCTCCCTCGAAGAGCAGATCCTGTCTGGCAGCTAGTCAATTCTCCGACGATGATCTGCTTGCGTCCTTTGGATGCAATGCATCGGCTGCAATGGAGGTATACATACCATTCCTTCGGCACTGTTTGACGGGGGCAGCGCTGAGGCATTCCTCTCGTTAGAGTGGTCTAGTCGTGGAGCCTCCGTTCGCAAGATCCGGGGCTTCCTGTGAAGCTGGAAGGCGTTGCCTCTTTTGCTCGTGGGTGAATCCTCGTCATTCCCTTTTTTTGCCATAAGACGGAGTGCGAAGGCTAGAGCTATATATCCTGTGATTGGGAAGTGCTTGTTGGGGGACGGTGGTCGAGACATTCCTCTCGTTAGAGTGGTCTAGCGGTTATGCATATGTTAATATGCTGACAGTGTTCTTACAAAGTCGGGAAAAGATACGTCCTCTTTTTGCCCTTCGGTCACACGTTCGAGTGCTCAATCTTTTGTGATCTTGACATGGACGACACAGATTCGATTGAAGCCATATACACCATGATCTAATCACTGCTTCGTGGGGATCGTGGTTCAGACATTCCTCTCGATAGAGTGGGCAAGCGGCTTGACTGATCCCCTTGCCAACGTAAAGTTGTTTGCAGCCTCGATTTCCTTTTGCTCATGCGTTCGAACATGTTGTTGACCTTTCTTTTTGGTCAATGGAAAGAGGTCATTGGGCTGCTCCTTGCTGATGCTCTGTCATACCTATAATGTCGTGATGGGACTCAGGTTGGCAGACCTCCGATCGACTTGCACTTGCCCAAAGCAACACACTTCTGGCAAGGTTACTCAATAGTAAGTAGGCACATGTACCCAAATCTAATCACTATTGGTGGAGTCGTGGTTCAGATATTCCTCTCGATAGAGTGGTCTAGCTGTTAAGGCCAGTGCGCGTAAGAGCAGTAACAGACTTGTAAAGTTGTTTACAGCCTCGATTTCCTTTTGCTCATGCGTTCGAACATGTTGGCCTTTTCTTTTTGGTCAATGGTAAGCTGCTTCTTGCTAATGCTCTGTCACATACACTCGTCTCGTGGTGGGACCCGGGTTAGCAGACCTTTGAGCGACTTGCATTGTCACGAAGCAATACACTTCTGGCTAGGTTCCTTGATGGCGCATATATACCCAAATCTGATCACTGCTCGTGGAGTCGTGGCTCAGACATTCCTCTCGGTAGAGTGGTCTAGCTGTTAGGCGCACAGAGCGCCTTCGGGGGCTTGGTAAGTTGCACTAACTTAAGCTTGTAAAGTTGTGTATAGCTGCGATTCCTTTTGCTCATGCGTTCGAGCGTGTTTGACTTTTGGACTTTTTACTAAGAACACGAGGTTATTGCAATGCCTAACGGTGACGGTGATTAACATGCACTGCTTTACAGGAGGGAGGCAGACTGCTGAGCAACCTGGACCATAATCCATCTACGACAGAAGCAAACCTCTAGCGGGGTCTTACCATATATACCGCAGTCTGATCAATGCTGTCGAGGTTGGGGTCAGAATTCCTCTCGGTAGAGTGGTCAAGCGGCGGACTGCACGTGAGTTTCTGGCTACTTGCTCTCCTAGCTTTAAAGTCGTTTACAGCCCTTCCTCTTTTGCCCGCGCGTTCGAATGTCTTTTTATTTTTTTGGAATTTCTATTTGAGCGATACAGGTTGTTATGTTAACAGTATATATACTCCAAGTTGCGCAATGTTAGACAGAGGAAGGGTTCAGACATTCCGCTCGCTAGAGTGGTCTGGTCGAGTGGCGTAGCCGTGTAGCCATTGCGTGAAAGGGATAATCGCACTAACACTCATTACACCTGTAAAGTCGCTTACAGCTCTTCCTCTTTTGCTCGCGCGTTCGAATGCGTTGGTATTTTGGAATTTCGGTCTGAAGAGGTGAGGTTATCGTCGCAGTGCTTGACAGTGCCGCTCGCGGTGGGTCGGTTGGTGGCAGACCACTTAGCGACTACAGTGGGGTCAGTCACCTATAGCAAGACGTTAACGGTCGCTAGAGTGGTTTGGCAGTGTGACGTTAAATCACCAGCGCGAACAATAATGGATTGGAAATACTCCTGTGTCTGATAAACGTATATCAAAATGAAAACCGGATTAACCAGTGGCTTTACCTCATCCCTCATTCTTTTCTACCCTCCTTGATTGCTTCTTGCGTCGTTGTGGGTGAGTTTACTGGGCATGGAGCTTAGTGATGCGTGTATTTCGATTGGCTACAGTCTACCCGCTGGCATTGTCTCATGAGGTGCGAGCTGAGGTCGCAAGTCTTGTCGCACCGAGGTGACTGATTGCCAACAGTTGAGAGAGAACCAGGTATGTGTCTACAAGTTTTCCTGTTTCAATTATTCGCGCGTTTGTGTTGCGCTGGAGTCGAGAGTCAGAAGAGGGGGCCATGAGCCCCTCATGTACGCAGACAGTGAACCAAAATGTTGGATGGTCGCTAGGCCTGGCCCTCTTCGGAGGTACTGGTCAAAGATGCGATCATCCACCTCCATTTATTTTTTGCACTTTGAAGGTCTCGAGTTCAATTCCTCATTACCTAAGTTAGTCGGAGACTTTCATCGGCGGCTCGGCACCAATTGTCGTGGATGATGCGTCGAGATAATCCGACCGGAGGCTTGCAGGACCACTGACGACGCAGGTACCGCACACCTGGAACAATTGATTCCATCTGTTGCAGAATGGAAATTGATTCCAAATGTAAGCGGGGCCCATGATTGGCCTGTGATTCTCGGGTCGTGGTGGGTGTTTGGAAGCCTGTTAGTGGAACTCGATCATCTCTGATCATTTGGAATCTATTGCGCTTCATTGGCAAATTGAACATCCCTGAAGCGGGTTTTCACGCCGGCTTTAATAGGCAATTGAGAAATTCATGCATTAGGAAGTAACAGCGATCGTTGGTACGCAGTAGGTTCACGTCAAGTCGTAATGCGACGATGGAATTGCCTAACTTTTATTACTGTGTTAGGAAGAAACGGATTGCGATGGTGAAGCTGACCCCGCTCTTTGGCCTGCCAATTTTAGCCCGTGTTTGGCGGGAGGAAATCCGCAGTGGTACTGTAGCTGATCAGGGAGCTCTCCCCTGTTTCTCCCCAGAAGCTCAGGCGGGGTGAAATGGGCTGGTCTACGACGAAACGGGCTGCTAACACGCAGAGAAATCGGGTTGCTGTGGTGTTTGTTTTGCGGGGCCGGCCCAGTAAGAGCCGGTACTAAACCGATCACGGGGGGCCCATGCCTCTGTTGTCATGATGCTCCATGAAAGGTTATTCAGTGGCAATCATTCGCAATCAGCAATCGAGTATGGAATCATGAGGCAGAGGATGAGATGATTCCATAATTGTATTTCTAAACAATTCTACAGGGACTGATTCCTCAAATACGGCCCGATGTTTCTCCCCGGCGCCCAAGTCTTCAGGGCAATGAATGAGCCTTGGTTACACCAGTTGCTGAGTTTGGACAGCTTCCCCGCACTTGCGATGGGCTACAGTGCGTCATGCAGTTAACTTTTGTTGACAAATCCGGCATAAGTTTCCGATAATACTTGTACAATAGTTTGACGAGATTCCGAGCGTGATCCGGGGAGACCGTCTCGCCTCTAAAAAGAGTCCACTCACAGTCGTTCCTTTTCCAATCCACGTCCCTCGCGTTACGGTATAAATGCCAAACTCCACCCCCGCATCTCCTCCATGCCTCGGTTTCTCTTCCCTTCCTCTCGCATTCTGTCCTTGTCTGTAGCGAGGAGGACTCTGAATCTGAACCAACAACACTTCAGGCTATCGCTTCATACTTCAGCTCCCAAAATGGCCGACGAGAGAAAGTGTCCCGTGGCCCACAAGGTCCCCAACGTCGCTGGTCACGGCGTTACCCATCAGAAGTGGTGGCCCGAGGCCCTCAAGACCAACATTCTTCGTCAGCACAGCGCCGTCACCAACCCATACGGCGAGAACTTCAACTATGCCGAGGCCTTCAACTCCATTGACTATAACGAGCTCAAGGAGGATCTGCGAAAGGTCTGCCGCGATTCGCAGGACTGGTGGCCTGCTGATTTCGGCCACTATGGTGGTCTCTTTGTCCGTATGTCGTGGCACGCCGTTGGAACATACCGCGTCTTCGATGGCCGAGGTGGCGGCCGACAGGTAAGAAATCCATTACACCCTCTCTCAATTGCGCACAAGTCTAACAGCGTCATAGGGTCAGCAAAGATTCGCCCCCCTCAACTCTTGGCCCGATAACGTTTCCCTCGATAAGGCCCGCCGCCTTCTCTGGCCCGTCAAGCAAAAGTACGGCAACAAGGTCTCATGGGCCGATCTGATCGTCATGGCTGGCAACGTCGCCCTCGAGGATATGGGCTTCAAGACCATTGGCTTCGCCGCTGGTCGTCCGGATACTTGGGAGGCTGACGAGGCTACCTACTACGGTGGCGAGGATACTTGGCTCGGAAACGATGTCCGTTACTCTGATGGCCACCCCGGAACCACCAAGCCTGGCGCTACCGATTCCGATCAGGCTCCTCACAAGAACATCCACAACCGCGAGCTTGAGAAGCCACTGGCTGCTGCTCACCACGGTCTTATTTACGTCAACCCTGGTTAGTACTCCCTAAAGCTAAATGCGCCATGCGCAGTCACTGACTTTATTGCAGAGGGTCCTGATGGTAACCCCGATCCCGTCGCCGCTGCCCGCGACATCCGCGAGACCTTCGGTCGCATGGCTATGAACGACGAGGAGACCGTCGCTCTCATCGCCGGTGGTCACACCGTCGGAAAGACCCACGGCGCTGGCTCAACCGACCACGTCGGCCCCGAGCCCGAGGCTGCTGACCTCGCCCAGCAGGGTCTCGGCTGGTCCAACAGCTATAAGACTGGTAAGGGTCCTCACACAACCACCTCTGGTCTCGAGGTTACCTGGACCAGCACTCCCGTCAAGTGGAGCCACGACTACCTCAAGTACCTCTTCCAGTTTGAGTGGGAGCTCACAAAGAGCCCTGCTGGCGCTCACCAGTGGGTTGCCAAGGATGCCAACGCCACTGTTCCTGATGCCTTCGACCCCAACAAGAAGCAGAAGCCTACCATGTTGACCACCGATTTGTCTCTGCGATTCGACCCCGAGTACGAGAAGATCTCTCGTCGCTTCCTTGAGAATCCAGACCAGTTCAACGAGGCTTTCGCCAAGGCCTGGTTCAAGCTTACCCACCGTGACATGGGTCCCCGCGACCGATACCTCGGCCCCGAGGTCCCCAAGGAGGTCTTCCTCTGGCAAGACCCCGTTCCCGAGCGTGACTACAAGCTTGTCGATGACGGCGATATCTCCGCCATCAAGAACGAGATTCTCAAGTCTGGAGTTGACGTCTCCAAGCTCGTCTCTACCGCTTGGGCCTCCGCCTCCACCTTCCGAGGCAGTGATCTCCGCGGTGGTGCCAATGGCGCCCGTATCCGCCTTCAGCCCCAGAAGGACTGGGAGGTCAACAACCCCGCCCAATTGAGCAAGGTCCTCAGCACTCTCGAGGGCATCCAGAAGAAGTTCAACGACTCTCAGTCCAGCGGCAAGGCCATCTCTCTTGCCGATGTTATTGTTCTTGCTGGTTCCGCCGCTGTTGAGAAGGCTGCCAAGGATGCCGGTGTTAACATCACCGTGCCCTTCGTGCCCGGCCGCACCGACGCTACACAGGAGCAGACCGACGTCAAGTCTGTCGACCACCTTAAGCCTTTCGCCGATGGTTTCCGTAACTACGGCTCTTCTACAGACCGCGTCAAGCTTGAGCACCAGCTCATTGACCGCGCTCAACTCCTCACCCTCAGCGTCCCTGAGCTCACCGCTCTCATTGGTGGTCTCCGTGCCCTCAACACCAACTATGACGGCTCATCGCATGGTATCTTCACCAACCGTCCTGGTGTCCTGACCAACGACTTCTTCGTCAACCTGCTCGACATGAGCACTGAGTGGAAGGCCGTCGGAAACGGTGACATCTTCGAGGGTACTGATCGCAAGACCGGCGCCAAGAAGTGGACCGGCACCCGCGTTGATCTTGTCTTTGGCTCACACGCTGAGCTCCGTGCTACAGCTGAGACATATGCTGAGGCTGGTGGTCACGAGAAGCTTGTCAAGGACTTTGTTGCTGCTTGGACCAAGGTGATGAACCTCGACCGATTTGATGTTGCCAACGGTTCTTCGCCCAAGGCTTCTCCTCGACTGTAATTAATGAGCAATGTAGCAAAATACCATTGAGAATGAATGATTACGAATTTTACTAGTTAATTCTATCTGTCCTCTACTCTCTTTCTAGTGATTTACTTGGTGATTGTATGCATCGATCAAATGATCTTGGCTTTATCCAACTCGACCAAAGTTCGTGATGGCGGGGTAGCGACGAGCCTCGGCCCGGAACTTGATCGGAGCTTACAATACAATGGCTCCGATAGGCCCTCACAATTCTTACGCCAAATGGCACCATTTGTGCGACACCTACAGTCCAAATTCATCTTCTAAGAAGTTCACCGAATGCGTGAACGGTCTGAGTGTGATGTATTGTCTTACTGTTTAGCGGCGCATTTGCTGGTACCCTCTTCAGTTGAAGCTGTCCTCGGATCTGATACCGTGCGCCGGCCCCACTGCCGGAGGACTGCTCGAGCGTTCCGATCATGTGAAGTGTCGTTCCGATGAGGCTGGACTACATGTCATAGATGAACGACCAAGATGGCAATCAAAGCCAAGCCTGTAAACTCACACAATTGGAAGAGAACTGGATCATAACGCTGAAGGATCTGCATATATCAGCAATCTTCACAACAGCTTGGCGCATCTACCCAATGGTAGATTTCAAGGTCTCCGGCTTCCAATTATTCCACTTCTCCTGCTCTGACGAGCTCCATGCCTTCAGAAGATAAATGCGCACATAGTACACTTAAATTCGTCTTACTAAACTAAGGCTAAGTTCTGCTTTTCTCTTCTCAGCTAGGTAGCGCTCTCACCCTATCTTCTGTGACGATTATGCCTCTTCGATGCTTCTCTGTAGACGCATCCTTTTCTAATGGGAGAAATACCCAGAGTCAGGAATAGGTGCTCTATCCAGCTTGAAGTATCCAGGCTGCAGCAGCTGAAACACTTGTTGAGGATCATACTTCTTTGCAATGCTTTTCAGCTTAGCCTTATTGCCTGACCCGTAGCTTGCAATGACATCCTGGTACTGACTTGCGTAGTTCATGTAAACGTAGTCGTTGTTGACTCCGCGAGCTTTGGCCTCCTTGGTTACTACCTGGAAGATATCAGAGATCCAGCTGTAGATGGCGTCGTCGTCAGACTTGTTATTCCACATAACGGAGAGCTGCAAAATTAATAGAGGTCCTCCCGCAGGATCAATACCAAGGGCGTTGCCTCCGTTCTTCTGCATCTGCTTGAGCTGGGGAGCAGTGATGCCTTGAACCACAAAAGCAGGTATAATGCCAGAAATATTAGCAACCGTAAGAACAGTCTTGTAAAAGTAATCCCTCGTGTACTCCAAGATGCCGTGATCGAGCTTGGTAGTAATAACGTAGTAGACCTCGCGAAGTCCCGGGGGGCTGTCACTCATGATCTCCTTGCCCCACGCGGCGAGGATTCTGTTCTGCGTGGTATCAGAGACGGCCTCAATCTTGTTGAAGTCCTTCCATATAGTAGCGTTCCCGGCGTCAGGCTCGGCGTAGTACATAGTGGGCATAGAGAGTTTGTTGCCTTCATAATAGATCCAAGGGACGTAGATCCCAGCCTTTGGGTCATTCTCGGAGTTCTTTAGGATATCAAACAATGCGTTTGTGACTTCGGGGAACCTGTCTTCTGTATAGATGCGAGATCCTCCCCACATCTCGCTCTTGGGAAGGGGTATGGTCTTGAGGTAGAACTTGACAACAAGACCGAAGTTGTTACCGCCTCCACGAAGAGCCCAGTAGAGATCAGGGTATGATTTGGCGCTGGCTTTGACTATTATGCCATTGGCGAGTACCACCTTGTAGATTGATTAGCTTGGAGGACTACTGGCAACTGACTGGGCTGGCATGGTTACCTCGTAGCTCTCAACATTATCACAAGCCCAGCCATAAATGTTTGAGAAGAATGAGATACCACCTTCGCCAAGTTAGTCACGAATTATGTCGGAGAGGCAGTTGCATTTACCTCCCGTAGTCAATCCTCCAACGCCGATGTTATAGAGTCGCCCTCCAATGACACTGACATCAGACTTCGCCAACTGCTCATACACGGGCCCCCAGGTGTTTCCAGGCTCTATCGAAGCAATTTTCTTATCTTGAGACAGAGAGACGCCTTTCAAGTTAGCAAACGAAATGGTAATGCCATCCTCAACGGATGAAGCTCCAGCAAAGGCTGTGTGGCCGCCACTCTTCGCAGCGAAAGGACACTTTGTCAATCGAGCCAACAGTACAGTTACAGAAACTTGACTCGGCCGCTGAGGAATGAAGATACAGTAAGGATTGACCTCTGCCTGGTTTGAGGACCAGTAAGAGCTTGTGAAATCCCTGAAGGCCTTTTCTTTCCTCGTCTCAACGGCGGCATCACCGTAGAGTATCTTCAGAGAGGTGCACTATTTTGCTTCAGCCACATGAAGGTTATGAGACTCCGGTTCACATACAGCGGCGACACAGCCAGTGGCAGATCGTTCTGCCTCGTCCGTGGATATAGGAAGATTCAATACGTCAACACCTTGGTCAAGAAGGGCTTGAGTGATGTTGAAGTCCTTGGTCTCAAGCAGAGAATCGGCAGCGCTTGATTTAACAACCAAGAAAGCTGTAATAACCAGTGAAGTACACCGCATGATAACTTAAATTGGCGAGCGATGGCAAGTTCGGAGATGAAAAAGGAGATACTCGAGGAAAAACTTATTGGTTTTGTATCACATTGAGGCATTTCCAGGCGAGTACCTGGGTTGGCGAAGGGGTGTGGATTGTCCATGTTAAGATTGATTCGAGGAAGGGGACGCAGAAGTATGCATGATCCCCACTATCTGGCGCGAAAGCAATAAAAACTATCTTTTTTCTACGTGCAATGAAGTGTGTTGGTCGCTAGCATCTTGTGAAAAGGAATGGCTTGGATGCAGCCAAGTGGCGTAGATGCTGTTGGTCCTTGGATTGTCAAGGATATCATGCAAGAAACAGCCCAGAGGTTTTCAAGAATCTTGGCAAGGACCACCAGTAAAGTACTTTTACCGCTTCGCTTGTCATAGCTACCAAGTACGAAGGGGTGATGAATAGGAACCAAGTCACATTCCCACCAAGTTCATCAAGCGTCTCGACTATCAAAGACTCAGCGGGATGTTACCTGACAAACTGGCCCTGTGTGCATGTCCATGCGGACGGGAAAGCTTCCGACGAACCAGATCCTAGTTCTTATCCTTGTATGCTCCGCTACCCGGTCTATCGAACTTTAATTCTTAGGGGAGCTCCATCTGTCAAGCTGATCAGCAGCTCTTCATCCCGTATCCTAGTCTTTGACACCTATACGAAAATACTCCGGGCATGCAATTGGTAGAAAATCGATCTTGTGAGCAGGGTACCATGATGCTTGCTCGGCTGGAAGAAATATGGTGCAGTGTGCCAATGTGGCTGTTGGCTGCTGCACTGGAAGAAGCTCGGCTGTCCTCTTCCCTCTGTGATCAGGCAGTCTCAATCCTTTTGCTTATTTAGCTCCAGCCTGCTTCCAAGCATGAATAAACTCACTCTTCTCTGGTAATCGCCATGGTGAAAACATAAGTTTCCAGATCTTCGATTCGAAATACATTGAGACTGTGTTTATGCCCCCCATGGTTTAATGTCAGAAGCTTGCTCCCTGGAGGTCCAGTAACTGGTTATTCTTGACCAAGCCACCTGGGCTGGGATTCTCAAAATGTCGGTCTGGTCCTGGCTCCTTGTGATTCAATAACAAGGCACCCGAAGTCTCCTTCAAGCTTTTCTTTGGTTTCTTCGAGGGTGAGTCTGCTGTGCAATCTGGGAGTGCGTGCTTGGGGTTGCTCTTAGGTGATGCGGCCATCGTAGTGGGTGTGCTCCTTGAGGAGGCATAATGCTCTGTGATCTGGTATTTTCGTAAACTGCGCGTGTGTGTTTGTATGAAGATGTGCGTGGTTTTTGCCAGAGTTAACTCTGTTCTAAATTCTCAGTGGTGATATACGCTTTAGGAAGATGATATTGCTGGCAACTGACTTCATGAAGGAGTCACCCGAGGGGTGAAAGATAGGTCATGTTGAGCAACAGCCTTACAGCAGCCCATGGGATTGTCGAGTCAAGACCTATAGCTCGTGTACACACTCGTAAGTGGGTATGAACTTGTGGTCGATTGCGGGAATGAAGGTTGTTTGTACTGGAGGGAATACACAGACTGGATGAGTTGAGCAAGTTCAGGATATTCGGTGGAAAGGAAGGTTCGATGTATTGACAGTGAATTGGTCGTGTGCAGGCACATCGTGGGAATGATACCGGCAACGGTGAGGGTTTTCATTTTGAAGTGAGGTAATGAGCGCTTCGTCCTCAAACCTCAAGAGGGTGGAATCTGCGAGATGAACGCTGAAGTTGGCACAATCCTGAACTTTGACGTTAGCCAGTCGAGAAAGCAATTACGAGCTGTTTCCTCTGACGAACTGTGATACTCTTTGAACAGGATCAAGTTGCACATTGCGCTGACTCCGCGTCCGCTTCGATGTCGAGAGAGGCTGCGTACTTTGATGCGACCGCTAGATTTCCGAGGACAACAGAAAGATAAGAGGGACTGGATAGCAACATGAAGAAACTGAGGCAACAACATAAAACAAATCATATCGCCCCCAGGTGCCTGGAAATGCCGGCCACTGCCTCGTGGGTCAGGAGAAGCCTACCTTCGCAGGGAGTTATTGCACATGCTTATGCAGCTCCAGCCAGTGCCAAAACCTACCAAAGGACCTCTGAAGCAGTGATGCGATACGAGTAATTGTGGATATTCTGTGCTTCAACCCAGATTGATGAGATAACTGCTGAAGGGATTGTAAAAAGGCAGTCTGAGACCCTCGCCAGAGCCTTTGGCATAGGTGTAGGCATATGATGGTAAGCAACCAAAAGCTATCGCTGAGGAATATGGAGGGCCTAAACAACAATTTGTAATCACTTGTGTTCTAAGCCCTGCAGACCTCTAAACACTGTGCCAGCCATCCTTATCCATGCACTGCTTCACAAATCCCTGCGGACAAACTGACCATGATGGTCTGTTCAGAAACACACAACTCAATGAGACTGTGGCACAGTCTTTACGGTTGTTCAAATCTGGAAGAGACTTATCTGTTTCAAAAACTCCCTGGTAGTATGCCACTCTAAAATTGGCGGTTGACAGCCTGATCCGTGGTCTTAGACCCCGAGAGGCGGCACCGCGGCGGCATCAGCGGCACACGTACCTATTCAGCTTAGATAAGAAGAAACAAGAACCGAAAAATAGCCCCGTAGGGCAAATGGCTGGGATGAAACCTGTGGAAATGCGGCCCGCAAGGGGTCAGCGCGTTTTCGGAATGCTCAGTAATCAGGTCCCATCCACTCTAAAATTAGAACAAAAACAAACGCCCAGTGCCTCAACCACATTCGACAACAGTAATAATACCCCGGAAGCTATGGACCCGGGGAACTGAGAAATCGGAGCAGGGCGTTATACTGAGGGTAAGAATTTTCCCAGCGATGGGACAAAGTGAGAGGCTGAGTTTCTGACATCGCAGGGATTCTTTGTCGAAACTACTCGAAATCCGGGATTGTGCTTTTCGTGAGCACTAGGCGGGCTTTGACTTGATTCATGAGTTCGCGACGATCAAATTTGTATAAAGTATCCATTTAAAGCTCTCATATGTTAACATCGCTGAAATCTTCGTTTGCAAACTAGTCTTTCTCGTTGCTACTGTCACTCGCTTCTGCATTCTCAACAAACACTATACGTAAACAGCCTCCAAAACTTCACGAGATGATCATTGGCCGCGTTATTGGCGTACTTCTGCCATTCGTCCTGGCTATCGCGGCTGCCATCTTCACCCTCGTCCCCGCGCTCGCAGGCATCACCGACAAATCTCTCTACCTCATCCAACTCGACTTCGAGAATCTTAGCATCAGTCCTGCAAGTGATCTTGTCGACAAGATCTTACCACGTGCCGAGACAGTCGAAAAGAACATCACTGCCGAACTCCTTGGGCTTGGCAAGACCTACGATATTACGCTCTGGGGATACTGTCATACTGATACAGATGATAAGCGAGAGTGCTCAAGTCCCAAGTTTGATTGGGTCCGAAAGACTCTATCCACAAACCGCATCAAGAGTGTTGATAAGGATGTCGAGGTCAAACTACCGAAAGAGATCAACGCTGCTATCCAGACCTTTAGATCGATGACGAAAGGAGCTGAAGTTGCTTTCATTGTGGCTTTGATAGAGCTGGCCATCGAGATTGCTCTTGGTATCTTTGCCGTTTGCTCTCGCGAACTCACCTGCTGGACATGGATGGCAAGTGGTCTTGCTTCCGCGTTTGTCCTCGCGTCAGCTATTCTCTCGACAATCATGGCTTCCGTCTCGATTGGTGCCGTGAAAACCACTGCCAAGCTCTATGGAGTCAAGGGAAGCGTCAACGTCGTTTTCCTCGCAATCATTTGGATTGGTGCTGCATTTGCTATCGCTGCAAACCTCCTCTGGATAATACCAACCCTCTGCTGCAGCACAACGACCAATCGAAAGGACCCTGAAGGTAAAGGACTACTTGAGCGTAGTCATCACTCTGGAGCCTATGCACCTATTGATGATGATCACGAGATGCACCCTACATATCATAATCGTGGTCTGGCGCCATCTCCCCGGACGGATCTTGCCTATGAACCGTACAGCCACCAGGTTTAAGGGCATTAATCAGATGGAGAAGCCGTGGGTGTTGCTCTAGATGTTCAGTCTGATTGTAACTGGTAAGGGGGACGCACCAAAGGCACCTTCTTATACCCGTAAGGCCGGCCGAATGAGTCACACTCCAGGTTTTCTATTTATCAGCCTTACGCCGTAGCAACTGGTCAGGCGTTTTGGTTCAATGTTTAAGTTGTGAGCTAGATGTGTTATTTGCAGGAGACTTGTGGCTGAGAGCTTAAATCAGCAGAGAAAATTTAGTACCTTGTGAGGGTGTTTGGTGATAGGATCCTGCAACAGATTGAGGAGATAGCTGTCCATTTAGAATTTCATATAAACTTTTAAACCGAAGAATTTGCTAGACTTTGGAAAAGCACCAGACCACAATAATTAAGACTAAACACGCATTCCTCTCTGGTCGTAGTAAGCATGCATGAGGCTTTATTTGAGATTTAGCTGAGATAAATTCCAAGCCCTCCGCACTCCACAGCACAAACCCATCATTTGGGTAAAGATGTTACGAAAACTATTAGCAAACTCCAGTATGCCATCTATCACAGGCTTACCATAGACACTAGCAACCTCCATGCAGACATCTGATCTTGCTGCACTTGCAAAGGCAACATGGACATCCTTATCGTCACTGGTACAAGTGTTTACAGCGTGATAGTTTGCCCCAGCGCTGTTCAGTTTGAATCGCCAACAAAATGGAGCCTTGCAGACCGAAAGACTGACAATGGGACCAACCGATTTCAGGGTAGTGTGATGGCCATGTCAGGGGTAGCCGGACTTCATCAGTAAGCAGAGTGGCGACAGTTACTGGATCCGGAGACATTATTCAGCGCTACAGACCAGAGACTTGCCATAAAAATGACTCAGAGCGTGTAGAGCAATTTTGTCTCAGGGGTGAATGAGAATTATCGATTTGCTGGTAGTCGCGCGACTGGTCATGAAAGGTGGAAGGAAAATGAGCTCTACTGACACGATGCCTTCGACAAGCTTCCATCGATTATACAAATCCGCTACGGTGTCTCAGTGATCAACTAGCCAAATTATGCACGTGGACCTCATAAGTGGGAACGCGTTGAGGATGCATTCGCATATTCGTATTTGCAAAAGTTTGTGGCTAATGTCACCTTCATGATGGACTTGGCCCAAATGTAATGGAATATCACAGAGGCTTTAGCAAAACGTCTCTGACCGACAACCAGACCTTTTGATTGAAGTGTTTAAACATACTTGGCATTGCAGAAGCTTCTTTAACTCTTATTCTCTTTAACCTGCTCGTTCTACCCCAGCACCATGAAGACCACCTTGTTTGCCTCACTGGCTCGGAGGTAGTATCCAGATGACTGACTCCGAGTCCATGAAATGATCTTGGACTAGTAGACATTCATGAGAAGTACATAGGATATAAATGAAAAAGAATATTAGAGGGGTGCTAAGTTGTTTAAAAAGTTTTCTTTCTTTGCCCATTTTGCCTTAAAGTTGAAGTTAGCTGGGACTTAGTGTATTGGCTTGATGTGTTTCATGCTATCAGCTCTAACTATTAAAAGTAAGTTGTGAGTAAGGAGCTGCCAATTTATCTCAAAATACGTGTTCTTAACGCATAACTAATGAAATTCCCCCTTTCCTTGATTCTCTAATTCTTCATGTCTTTGATCTGACACCTACTCCTGAAGCTTAGGCATCTCGATGACAATAAGCCCTAAAATCCTTCGCATATCACTGTTCCCGCTCTAAATGCAGATCTGCCCTGACTATGCCTTGCCAATCCCTGCTTTGTGTCTTAAGTCGGCAAAGAGTATTTCAGCTACTGACCTTGCTTACTCTTGTTATCCAATCAAAAATTGGCAAACCTTCAATCCCCTGATACCGAATCCCCAGCCAAGTCACCGTGCGCGACAATATTCCGATAGCATTACGTAGTCAGTGGAGATATTCACAACGGATTTCCACTTTTGAAGTAACGATAACCGAACATCTTGGCCTATTTGCCAAGCTCAATGACTACTGACGCTGGATTTGTTGGTTGATCGGCAGATTTTACTGTCAGCTCAGCCCCTCCCGCTTCCTGATGCCGCGAGGCCTATATGCTCTTCGTGGGGTAAAGAGGAGCAAACCCCGACACACTCCTTACAGACAGCATCAGGCAGTAAGTATACCTCGTCGAAGGATTCGAAATGCGACATTAACTCGTTCGATGTGATGTCATTCATGCGGTATGGCAAGTGAGTTGACCGGAGACTCGAGCTTGGGAATGACAGAGTGCAACTCTCGAGAACAGTGAAGGGGTCGCGTATATATATAAGTCGCAATCCATCTTTCCATGTCTCTTATCAACCAGAACCATTGTTCAGTCTTCACAAACCCATCAAATCAGACACCCTCCAACCGTGTATCAATATGCCTTCTCCCCATAACATTCTCTTCGGCCTTTTGGCCGCCTCACTTTCATTCACCGTCACAGCGGAGCATCTTCGCGTTGTCTGGTCCCAAGGCGACTTCTCAACCATCTCCGGACCAAGTGGCGGAAGCCAAAGCGGCCACAGCTCCGGTTTCACTATCCTCAAAGACGACGGCACTGCCATCTACAGCAAGGCATACCCAGCTGACCACTCTCCTTGCTACAACACCGGCGATGGACGTGAATTCACTTTCGGCGGAGATTGCTGGACCAAAGAGCGCAAGTTCCGCTGCAAGTCCTCGTTCGCTGGTGACCCCGAATCATGCGAGGTCAAGGACCAGGATGGAAACAGTCTTGGTACTGGAGAGGGCAAGACAGACACGACCTTCATTGGCATCGCTATAGCGCAAGACTCTGCGTGTGTTGTTGAGTTCAATACCGATGACGATGAGGATTGCCCCAAGGATGAGGACAACAACTTGGGCGTTAGATCTGGTTAGCTGTCATCAGTCACCAAGGGGGACGATCAGACAACAGCAAGGATATTGAGGTGAAATGATGCTTTGTATAAATATGTGTCCCTCACATTCTTGTCAAAGCCTAGAGTTTCTTGCCACTCAGTCTGCTAGACCAAGCAGAGTCAAGTGATTTAGGCTCCTTATATCCCATAGGACTTGGACAAATATACTTTGCATTTTAATTACTATGTCAAGGAATCTCGATACTTCATAAGGTGATAGTCGCCAATGAAAACCATGATGTAGCCCACGCGAAGACTCCCGAGGGATATGCATGGTTCTTTTATAGGACATATATATACTCCGTATGAGTCATACTCTTGGCCGCATAGGAGCATGCAAATCATAAACTTGGAAATATAGCAAAACAACAGGACTGCCACAAAAGAATATTTGCTCGGCCATTGACTTCCTAAGTAGACAACTCTTATATGTATCATAGTCAGAGGGCGACATTTTTGATAAAGCTAAATCTTGACCCGATGATCTATCGTAGGTTCTAATACAGTTGTTAGAAGTTTCAAGAATCAACTGTCGAAAAGGCCAACATATAAGTACTGTTAGCTTCTAAATGCATCTCAAAGCTTTTAGGAGTCTTCAACTGGGGCAACCTTGCTCCCTGAACGAGCCAATTACTGTCCACTAAGATTAAACGTAGACCAAGTAATTTTACCCCATCGCACTACAAGACTTTTGGGTCACATGCAAACGGCCACGTATGCTGAAGGCTGTGTGCCAAGGACTTTCGATTGAATGAGCAATACCTTGTTAATGCTGAAGATGATGAGTTGGAATTATTCACTTTCTTGGTTACCCTTCAAATGATTTGCAGAGATGTCAATAAAGTTCAAGAAACTGAGCGAGCTCGCTTTTCAATAATTTATCGCAAAGTCTTTTAAGATGGGAGTGTACTATATATACCCTACACATCTACCTCTTTCTCTTATTCCCCTCCTTTCTTATCATCATTATTATAACTAAAGAAAGCCATGAAACTAGCCCAGCACATCCAGAAAGACCTTCGCCTAGACAAATCTACTTGAATACCATTGTCCACTGAACAGTCAGTCAACCCTACCACTCACCATCATATCTTTGACACATACCAGAGCCCCTCTAACTTTCCAATACTACTGCAGGATGCTGACATTCTGTAGCCAACAACCAGTTTTGACTACTGTCTACACAATAATATGTCGGCAAAGGATCACGATTCTTCATACGGGAGTCCGCCCCCGTCGCACGACGGGGACTCGGCAGATGGTGCAGGTATCTGGGAAGATGAGGGTATTTCGATTGCGGGGTTGCATGGATTGGTTCCAAGTGTCCAGATGAACTACTCTAATGGGCTCACCTCGAGTCAAGGTCGTCCTATTGACATGCATGGCCAGCTCGGAGCTGACCCGTATGGTCATGCAGTCAATGGCCAATGGCTTCAACAGCACGTCCCCATTGTCTGCCCACCACCATCCTATACCCCGATCTACCCGGCGCAGCTCGATTCAGAATCAGATGTATCTGAGAATGAGCCAGATCAGTCACTTAATGACAACCCGCAAGTCAAAACAGAAGACCAAAACTATATCAATACTTTTGATCTCATCTTCAAAGAAAACCGAGAATTACGCTTGGCAGATGTTCAGCTTCAGAACGAAATAAGAACGGGGCTCAACAGCCAGAGTGCCATGCTCTCCCTGTCCTGGGGTGCTGTCCAGAACCAACTGAGACAAAGTCGCAAGTATTGCGAAGCAACCAAGAAGAAGCTCGAAAAGGTGGAAAGTCATCATCACGACCGTCAGGACGAGATCAAAGAACTGCGTGAGCTCCTGATGAAGAAACAAAAGAAGCTCAGAAGGAAGCTTAAAAGGAAACTCAAAAGAAAGCTCAGACATTGCTGGGAAAAACAAGGGTTCAGTTCAAATCACCTGGCGTTTGCAGTCCTGCCACAAATGTAGGACTTCAAACGTGATTCCAATTTGAATAACGGCTTTGGGTTTTGAAATCAGAGAATTTACAAGAGGTTGATTAGACAGTTCGCGTTGGGATTGAGCAGGAGTTTTTAGCATGTACGAATACAATGATTTCCTTGCCGATCTTTTTAATACAACATTATGTTGTGTAAGAGAAGCCTCTCCAGGCTCCGGAATTTAAAGAACAGCCAAAATGTGACATTTGTTAAGGTTTTACCTGCCTGAAATCAACATTCGTGTTGGGAGTCTAATCTGAAGGCGAGTGTTCAAGGGTAGCTAAGCGAAAGTCTAAGCCCTTCCCTTCTTGGCATGAATCGTTGGAAACAACTACGACAAAAAATGCGTGAATGTTAGCACAACTGTCCAAGAATAATGATTAAAGAAGAGAGAGCCTATTTTTAATTCTTGTTTCAACATGAGAGATCGTCTATCTGCATTACCTAATCAACAAGGATATTGCTTACGCCCCTCCTAACTTAGTTTAGGCAGATGCACAGCAAAGATGAAACCTGCTTGATGTCACAATTTCCCAACAAACAATTCGAAGTCATCATCATCGCCATGTCTGGGTACCAGAAATACGCGGGCGGAGGCTCATTTCCAGTTGAAGTAACCTCGGCGTCGGATAGTAATCCCGTTCAGATCATCTTGACACCGCCTACGCCAATCATCTCCACTGGAAATTTTGACCAACGAGGGGAAGACACATTCAAGGAGGTTCTCCCTGCCGTGTCTGAGGAGAAGGAAGTTGTTCAGAAGACAGATGGATCTGACGAGAAGGAAGTTCATATTGTAAACGAGGGGCATGATGAAAAGGAGGTCTATATACCCGCCGCGGAGAAGGAAGTTTATGACCATGGGCTCGAGAAGGAGGTCCACGACTTGAGGATCCACGATGGACATGATGAGAAGCAAATCTGCGATACAAGCGAAAGTATTGCTCATGTGCAACGTATCGACTCACCAGAGAAAGAAGTTCTCCCTCAAACAAACCACGAGGATCATAAAGCATTCTATCATCCAGATGGCTCGGTCCAGCCTCTACCAACCCAGGACCAAGAGAACGAAGCGTCTATGGCGGCTAAGAACTCCAACAGCAACGCGAATGAGCGAAGAGAGAGTATCTCAACTGTTTCCACTGAAACATCAGAGAAGAAAGGCAGCGCTGCTCGGGGTTACTACCAACGCCGCATCAACAAATTGAATCAAGCAGTCGACAAAAAGAAGAAGGCCTGGACAACCTTCACCAACAATTCCACTACGGCTATGACAGAGAAAGCCAATCAAATCGACAAGGGATTCAAGGATCGCTGCACGGCATTCGAGAACGGCACTACAACTAAACTGAACCAACTTGATAGAAGTATCAGCGATAGTGTTGATCGAGCTGGAAAGAATGTCAACACCAAGGTTGCGAATTGGAAGATGGGCATGGGAAATATGAAGAGCCAGAGTATGAATAGTGTTAAGACCTTAGGATCTCGATATCAGATTGGTACCAAGGAGGGGAAGAAAGAGGAGGGGTCACAGTGATAGAGATGATTTGAATCGCTTGGGAGTTCAGTGTCGATTTCAGTTTTGTTTCAGTCTTCGTTTCTCATTCAGCCTGCCCATACACGATAACTAGCGCATTCGTTGGTCTTGGCATTGTAGCATATTCATTCATTATCGCATCCTAATACCACTCAAGGCCGTCATATGTTCCATCTAATTTTCCCTCCTCATCAAGCTTGATTACCGCCTCTTTGGTCCTCCTTGTCATGAGCTTAGGGTACTCAGGCGATGTAACTGGAGGTGCTGGGAGGGTTGTATTCTGACGGACCCAAGCCACACCGCGGGCTCCATTAACGGTTTTGACGGCATCGCGCAGGGTAGCTATGTCGGATTCTTCAAAGGCGCCCCCTAGCACAACGGCGCGGGGAGGATTGTTGTAATTCCCGGAACCGATAGCGCTGCTGTCAGGATGAGACGGCGGACTTTTACTGGCAAGGAGAGCTGGTATGATGACTTGTCCCGAGTCTCCAGGCAAGATGAATTGAACGACTAATGGTATTAGTATTGGAGGTGTACTGGTGCCATTTTTTACCTTCAATCTCTGGCTTGAGAGCTTCAATCACTCTTCGGCCGATAAATTCAGTTTTTCCACAGAGGATGATTGGGATCGGATTCGCTTCCGACATTCTGGTTGCTATCGAGATGGAGTTTCAAGGGTAAGCGGAAATAGAAGTAACCCTGCCTAGATGACCGCCAGCGTAGTATTTAAACCAGGTAATTCAGGCCAAGCTTCAGACCCCGACCTAAATGCTGACGCGACGTGATCATGAGGGGTAAGACCTAAGCCGCAAGCATAGAATATTATGTTCATTATTCTGCTATGCTACTCGCTGAAGCTATTCACGAATATTCATGTGCCTGGATTGTGAATACCTCGGGAGTTGTCCCAGACGGGGCTTTAGGTTCTCGGAATGTTGAGATGCCGAAGCACTACGAAATATGCGGAAAAGTGGCCTTCACTGTAATTTACCCGCCCAAAGCGCTGGATACTGCAGATCAGCAATTACCACAACCACCAATATTAATACGGGCCTCAATAAAAAATTCTACTGGTCTCAAATGACGTTATTGGTGGTCGACCCATCGATCATTTCAGTCATGACAATCATCGACTGCAAGGGTGAGAAAAAAAGAAAAGATCAGCTGGATTGAGCCTAGGCAGCAAGGGATAAACGTGCGTGTGGTGATCACTCTCCTTGCTGTATGTATGTCAGACGCAAGGGCCGCCCGTGCGATATTAAGCCACGCGATAATCACGCCTGTCAAGAGGGGGAAAATATCTTCATCGGAGGGTTTATTCCCTAGCGATATTGCAACGCTTTGACTCTCGTATCTTATTATGGTTAATGACAACGGTAATGGCGGTCATTGGAATGTCCATTGACGTTGACGCTTAACGGCCACTGATGATTACTCTACCGCCAAATTGGTAACCTGTTCGTCTGCCGCTTTACCTTGTAGGAAATGACATATCGTGTCTCACTCCCAAATCGACGTGTCCCCCCGATTGGGGTTACACCCTGCAGCCCTGCAGCGAGCCAAGTCCACTGAGAAGTGATAGCTTCGGCATTCCTTTCAGCTTTCCTTTTGTGAACAGAAACGGAAGTTTTCAGATTCAGGCACGAATACAGGCGTACGTCATCCGCCTACTAGCGACGCCTCTTTCACGATGGCGTCGTGACGGGAAGAATTCCGCTAAGTTATCTAAACTGCGGCACAGTGAAGCTACCAGCCGCTTGGACGAGCACCCGGCTCAAGATCACCAGTTAAACTCATCGATACGATTATATGCATCGTGATCCTTTCCATGTCAACGGCGCTGCCCAATGTAACCGTGTCGGTAGAGACTAGAGTTCATGTCAGGAACACACTAGCTCAACCCGCTAAATTAGCTCTCGTTAACTTCCGTCCCCCAAACCACACCCAGATCACGATCTTGGAAAGCTTCCCCTTTCACCGCGATCGGGACCTGAGCGTTGGGACACAAACCGCCATTGGACCGTAAAGTTGATCGACCAGTTCCTCAGCAGCTAAGATTGGCGTTACTTCGAAAATGACGACTCATATTGACGGGCAGGGGACTTAGGTAGGGATGTAATACGAAACGGAACGAAACGAAACAAAAAGCAATCGACACCCTTTGCCCGGGCGTATACTAGCCACTCAATGGAATAGGTCATTGTCTCATTCTTGCTTTTCCATCTGAGCCGTGGCTTATTACGCATTCGCGCTACCTGCAGCACTGCATCGTAGGCAGTTACGTACAGTATTACGGCATGGTCCCTTCGAAAATGCAGACTCAACATCTTAACCTCGTTGACGACGAGATGGATTCTCAACCTCCACCCATTCCCCTGCGAGCGCAAACACCAAGGCGACAAGTTGCGATGAAGCAAAGGTACTTTATACTCCAATTGGGTAATCGAGAAGCAACACTGACAGTTTAGCTTTGAGACGCAGGATTTAGGCGACGGAATGGCAAATTTCGACCCAGAGCTTTTACAGGCACCGTCATCGAGAGCCTCGAGCCGAGCCATGTCGTATCGAACGCAAGAATCGCAAATATGGTCACATAAAGACAGAGATGCATCGTCAATCTCGTCTGTATACGTCCCTACACATCTTCCTGCGCTGCAAGCAAAAGGCGCTGGCCTGGATCGTGATGGACTGGAGCCTTTGACCGAGGAGGAGTATGACCCCGCGTCGTTCGACCTCGTCGTTCCGGCGCATGCGATGGGAAAGCAGTATACCCTCGAGACACAATCCGAGCTGCTTTTCTCAGTGAAACATCTGTCTGTCATCTTCGATGACCCTGTTCTTCTGCAGCGCTTCACGAACTTCCTGTCTGCGTCGCGGCCGAGTTCAGTCCTCCTCTTGACGTACTACCTCGACACGCTCAAGGCGATGAAGGCAATTAATTACGCCAATTCGCTGACCGGATCGCTCAAGACAATTGATGGCCATGATTTCACAGCCGATCCTGTCACGGCGACTGTCAACGAGGCATTGGCGAAGCGGGCTACCGAGGCTTTCCAAGCCATGGTGAACCATGATCTACCTGCATACATCACCCACACATACATTCAGACTGTCAGCATCACGATCAAGAGAAGAATAACGGACACACTGGCACCTCAATTGCGCGACCTGTCAGAAGGTTTGGCAGAGGTGTTCTGTTTGACAGACCCTTCGAGATCCGACAACCCAATTGTTTTCGCAAGTGAAGGTGAGTTACTTTCGGCATAACCGTGTCGCAAATGCTAACAGGATCGCAGAGTTCCACAGAACGACTCAGTATGGTATGGATTATGTCCTCGGCCGCAACTGTCGCTTCCTTCAAGGCCCGAAGACGAACCCCTTCAGCGTCAAGAGAATCCGTGACAAGCTCGCAGCCGGCCAAGACCATTGCGAAACATTCCTCAACTACCGTCGCGATGGATCCCCATTCATGAACTTGCTCATGGTTTCTCCGCTGTACGACTCTCGCGGCGTTGTGCGATACCATCTCGGTGCCCAAGTCGACGTCTCCGGCCTCGTCAAGGAATGCGCTGGCCTGGACTCACTGGAGACACTGATGGCGGATGAGAATCCCGAGAACGAGCGCTACCCTGGCGAGTCGGAACAAAGAAAGAAGAATGAGGAGAAAGACGAGTTCCAAGAGTTGGCTGAGATGTTTGATCTCGCTGAGCTCAAGACAGTTCGCGAAGCAGGCGGTGCGTTCCACCGTACGCACCAGCAAGATGTTCGACAAACAGACGCAGTCCCTGCGAATTGGAACAAGCCTCGCCTGGTCTTCCGCGACGATGCCACCATCAATCGACGCCCTTCAGATCCCGTCCTCCATGACACAGCCATGGCAAGCTTCGGTGGCCGTCTCAGTGGTATCTATAAACACTACCTACTCGTCCGGCCCTACCCCAGTCTCCGCATTCTGTTTGCCTCACCGTCCCTCCGCGTGCCCGGCATGCTGCAGAGTTCATTCCTCTCCCGCATTGGTGGCTCAGACCGCGTCCGCGAAACCCTCACTCAGGCCTTCGCGGGCGGCAACGGTCTCACCGCCAAGATCCGATGGCTCTCCAAGGCAGAAGTACAGACTAAGAACCGTAACTCTCGCGCCATGGATCATTCTGCCAGTGGCGATGGTGGTCAAGCTCCCCCTGCAAGCCCAGGCCGTAACCGCTGGATCCACTGCACGCCTTTGTTAGGTTCAAATGGAGCTGTTGGTGTTTGGATGGTCGTTCTTATTGATGATGAGTCGGATCAGGCTTTTATGCGAGGCTTGAGGAGAGAGGCCCCGCCTGTGCAGCCGCAGCCTGTTCAGCAGCAGCAGCAGCAGCAGCAGCAGCCACAGGCGTCGCATGAGCTGTATGGCGACGATGATAAGATGAGTTTGAGTAGTTTTGCAGCTGCGCACAGGAATATCTGAGGCAGGTGACGGACCCGGGCTTGTGAGAGTAGATTTATGAGTACACGAGCATAGCCCTGTCATTTTAGGGCCATCTAGTCATATTAATGATACCTTCTTTTTCCTTTCTTTTGTAAAACTGCCCTCATCCTGGTGGGGTCTTCGTTCAACGCCTCATTAATACCCATGAAGCAAGGTCATGACCCACTACAGACCACCTTCTTATTCTTCCAGTGGCTTTCTATACGAGTTACGTCAGAGAACCTTCCATGACATTCCTAAATCGATTTAGTGAATCCTTTGACGGTTTTGACAGTTGACGCGGCCCGGGCCGGGCGGGAACCTACTTAACGTTGTTCTGGAAGCTGGAATGCACCGTTGATGCTAGACTGGCGTAAGGGGTGATGAGTGGTGAAGAATGTCAGCGACAGGACAGTCTTGAAGTGATTCAAAGAGCTTAAATCAGCCGAGAGAACTTAGTGATTCCAAAGACAACCTTCTTACAAATAAATAACGCTTGCATACCGAGACATGTCCGACATGACCTGACTTCTGAAGATATTGTTCACTAATCGGTGTCATTTACCCAATTCCGTGACCCTCGGGGACCTCCAACTTATACCCCGACAATTACCTTGCATAGCCATCAAATCGACCTTGTAATGTCAATCAAGCAATCATTGCGCCAAGTCAACACCGTCATCCTGACACGTGAGATTGCGACATATACCCCGCGGATGGTGATGGAGCCGTATGCCCAAACTGGAAAGGAGCGCCGATGATATAACGTTAGTGTAACATGCGTATTCAACGAGTATAAAAGGTATTATACAGATGCCACCGATTCTGATTCAGGATATCCAACTCAAAAAGTACTCCCAACCTTTGTTATCAACTCACTCAAACATGTCTTCTTCAATCGTCCCAGAGTATGAGGCTGCGAATGAGCAGTATGCCGCAGCCTTCACCAAAGGAGACCTTGCTCTGCCTCCATCTCGGTATGACATCCGAGTTCTGAATTTCCTTCACAGCTAATAGATCACAGTCACGTCGCTGTCGTTGCTTGCATGGATGCTCGTCTCGACCCAGCTCAGGTTCTCGGGATCGAGCTTGGCTCCGCCCACGTAATCCGCAATGCAGGCGGCCGAGCTGCAGATGCTCTCCGCTCTGTCATCATCTCCCAGCAGCTCCTTGGAACCCGAGAGATTGTCATTGTTCATCATGTTGGTCCTTTCTCTCCGTCTAAACTTACGTGACTAACCTGTTGTAGACTGACTGCGGCATGCTCACCTTCTCCGATCTGGATCTCAAGACAAAGGTTCGTAAGGATCTTGGTGAAGACGTTGATCACATTGCTTTCCTCCCTTTCGGAGACCTTGGACAGAGTGTCCGTGACGATATCACTTTCTTGAAGAAAAGCCCTCTTGTTCTGGATGTTCCTATCACAGGCTACATCTATGATGTTAAATCTGGCAAGATCAACAAGGTTGATGCTTAAATTTAGCCTACGAAGAGGAATCGTTGGGAGTTAGGGGAGTTAGTGGGGTGAGCTGTTTGGAGATGATACCAGGTCGTGGCGTCGTGATGATGTGTTCAAGGTGATATCGGAGAGACTTCAGATAGTAATCTATTGTGACTAGCTTATAAGTAAACTTAATGACCGTGGTAGGGCTCAAAGATTGAAAAGTAGAAAGGTAAGATCAGCCCAGCAGGCTTCTAGTCGCAGTTACACAAAAGGAATGTGACAAATGAGACAGCATGTATATGATCCATGATTGATCCGTCACTGGTCGACGTGAAGATCTTCAATGATCTTGTCGGCGGCTGCAAGAGCGAAACAAGCAGCAGTGAGGGTAGGATTGCAAGCATTCTGGGTAGGAATGACACCGCATCCTCCAAGAACAAGGTTATCAACGCCCCAAGCCTTGCCGTTTTTGTTGACAACACTATCAGCTGAAGTGCTGCCCGCGCGGTATGTGCCGCAGATATGGAGAGCAGATCCAGGAGCGAGGTACTTGGGCTCAGCACAAGGAAGGAAGCCGCCAAGCTTTCTAGCGACATCGATCATGCTGACAGAGGAAAAGAGGACACAGGTTAGCATTGTACTGTACATTTGTGCGACGCAGGGACTTACTCTGTAATCATTCGCTTGCAGCGCTCTTCCGCTTCCTCATCCAAGATGAAGTTGAAGATTGGCTGTTTCAGAATGTCAGCTCAGACATGATATGTATGACAAATTTTGGTTCCACATACCTGAGGCATTCCAAACTGATCTTTGGTCTCGGTAGAGAATGTGACACAGTTCTCATATTCAGGTTTCATGTAGCCAAACCAGCGAAGATCGACAACGAGGCGTTGATCGATGTTTGACGGGACTTCGCCATAGCCAAAGGCATCACGATGAATCTGAGTATGCCAAGGATATTTCTCGGATACCGGGAAATAAACCTGAGGGTCAGGATCGTTGAAGGGAAAAGGAAGCGGGTCATTCTCATGTGCTGCAACGTGAGCTTTGACGACCTCTTCGTCCCGGACGCTGTTGACTAGAGTCCTATCAAGGACAACCTGACAAAACGCCATAGGCTGCTCAGTCAAGTAATGGCCCTGAAGATCTCTGTCAGACTAAGTTGTGGTGTTTGTTCGATGAGTAACCCTACCAGCATAGGCAGCTTGCCCTTCAACTTAGACTTGTACAAGATACCCGGAGTAAGAACGGCACCGGCACAGACGACGTACTTCTTGGCCTCGATGTAGTACTCTTTGTTGTTTTCAAGGTCGTTGATCACGGCGTAGTGAATCTGGCCCAGGGCATCCACTTCAAGCCTGTCGCACTGGGTGTTGGGCCTGATGTCGAACAGTCGTTCTTCGCCCTTATAAAAGTACTCTGGCTTAGACAGCTCACCAAGAATGGTAGCAGTGCAAGACCACTCAACGTACTCTTTGTTACCTTGTTTGCGTTTGCAGGCCAACGGCATGCTCTTCATCTCACGATCGGGATAGGCCTCCGTAAGGACGCGCTTGACGAGCCTCTGGCGAACAGAATCATCAAAGGCGTCGTCGGTCTTCTTGAAGAGCTTCTCAGCCCGACTGTAGAGAGCGTTCCACTCACTGTCGCTGAAAAGGTCAGACCGTTCAATCCCCTTGTGCTGTCGAGGGGTGCAGCATGTCCAGTGAGATCCCATACCGCCAACAACACGAGTTGCGGCTGCGGCAGGTAGGTTACCATAGGCCTTCTGCTCCGGGTTCTGACCATTGAGGACATAGGCTGAGTCAGTAGGTCTTTTCAGGTTAGTGTAAGCCCTATCAAGAAGAGGATGTTACCTACCTGCGAGACCAGGATGCTGGCTCAATGACAGGCCTTGCGGAATTGGTTGGCACCGACAGTGGGTGCAGCTCTCCCTACACACGATATAAGTTAAAACCCCACACGACTTTTGGGTTGCCATACCTTAACAGTGCTAGATCCGGGATTAGACTTTGAAGATTAAAGGGTGTTGGACTGGAAAGACTCACTTCGTGAACAAGCTGATATCCTTCTGAACTGCAACGCTATTCTTCTTATGATCGCCGACACGGCGAGTTTCCCTTTCTCACAGTGAGCAGCTGCGCATATATCCGTTCATGCAAGAACTTACTGCTGGCCGATATCAATCATGGTGACCTTGATGCCCTTTTTGACGAGGGCATGAGCGAAGGTGGCACCGATTGGGCCAGAGCCAACAATGAGAACATCGGTCTTTTCCAAATGAAAGGTGTCACTAGCAGAGCTAGGACTCGGAGTAGGCTTGTGGACCATGATTGCAAAAGAGTGACTAAAAAGAGTGACAGAAAGGTTGTAGCTATTTTGGGGAAGTCTGAAGGGCTGATGATTGTCCTTTGTGAGATTGAGAACAGCCTTCTTATAGATCTAAACTATGGGAACCCGCTGGACTTCTTCTCAAGTAGAGTTCTTCAAGAAGTTAGAGCATATCAATACTTTTACGCCCAGCTGAAAATGTGATTGAGGGGTAAGGGTTGTCACATATCTGAAGACTCCACCGCATGCGTACTTCAAAGGACGTTATAGCGAAAGGTGAGACTGTTGAGAAACACATATCGTATTCTCTTTGCAAGTGAATCCGATTCATCCTATCGTCCAGGCAACTCTAGGCATTTATATAAAGTTCTCCAGAAGAAGGCTCCTGGGGCAATGCCAAGGTTATTGGGGGCTGGCTGAACGCTGAAACATTACGCAAAGAAAGGTGGTGGAGATTACGGACCAAGCCAAAGCATTCCGAATGGTATTTTCCCCAAGATCCTGGTGCAGGCCAGCCTGAAAGCAGCATCACCTATTGGCCTAGGATATGAATGACATGTGGAGTATTACACGTGGCTATCTCCACGAACTTGAGCTGGCACAATGGCTTCCTGGCACATGAACTCCCTAGACAGACTCTACCCAACCAATACTGTATTTGAGACTTCCGGAATGACGCTACGAGGACCAAGCGGTGATCTAGGGTATGAGTACAGTCAAGCATCTACCCTTGGAAAGGATATCCTGAATAAGAACTTTTGATAGCATTGCCAAGTTAAAGGAAAGTTTGATTACACCAAGGTCCCATAGAGCCCATAAGACCTAACTCAGACCCTTATAACATGACCCAAATATCCTTTAAAGGAGCGACCAAAATTGCGTCAATGGCAAATAATAAGAAAGACTATCTTCAGGTTTGTTCCTGATTTTGGTAGATAGGATTAGTGGTGAATCCCAAGTTCAGACTCTGCCAATTCCACAGCATAGCAAGATCACCCAGCTCAGCCTCAGAGATTGTCTGCCATCCCATCTCGAACTGGGGCTGCCCATCAGTGAAGCTCTGCATGCTACTGGTAACATCACCAGGCCAGGGCTGCCCATTTGGTGCAGCGGGATTCATCTGCTGAGGATACGTGTAGTTCTGGAACCGATGATCCTGAATATCCTGAGGAAACGGCATCAAAGGCTGCTGACCAGCCTGCATTCTGCCAGGAACCACTGGGGGCACATTGCTATATGGTTGGTATTGAGCAACGGGCAAAGCATGCTGCGTAGGTTGAGTCAACACCTGTGCCGGAGCTGGTGCGATTTGGGCCAGCTGAGAGCTTGGAAGTCTGGCGGCTGCAGGAACAGGGATAGCGCCATTGCCCCGAGGTGGTTGATCGAATCGACGCTTCTTATGAGCATCAGTAGCCTGCATCCCGGCGGTCGACGGCAGTTTCTTAATCAGCCGTCGTAACACGTCATAAGGAGCTTTGGCTGTGTTGGTAGCGGTGCGCAGCTTCTTCAGTGTCGCAAAGGCTCGAGCAATTGAGCCGATGACTTCCTCGCGACGTGGCACGATGCCGTCTTCAGCGTGAATGATGACTGAGCAGAGGAGCGCTGCTGTGTCGAAGATACAGAATGGCACAAAGTGGAAGGTTGTGTCTCTGGTCCAGACGTACTCGAAGAAACGATGTACAGCTTCCATGAGACGTAGGGCATAGTCAATGCCTGTCTCTCGGAACTCGAGATCAACAGGAGGTGCCGTTGACCTCTTCATCGACTTGGCCATGTAGCCTCTGAAAGGGCCAAGAGCAATGGAGAGGGTGCAAGTATGCATGTAGTGACGATGCAGGGCAATCCACGGCAGATCCTGGTTAGCAGGGGTATTGGGGTGATCCAGAGCATACTCAGGCGGAAAGTTCTTCATGAAGCCTTCCAAAATGGCCTGATAGTCTCGAATCTCATCAGGCTCAGTCAGAATCTTCGGTGGACCAAAGCGTTTGAATATGAGGCTGACAAGTTCTGACTGAAGCTTGAGATGCAGCATGGGCGAGGCTGGGTAGTCTTCGAGGGTAAGACTTGGAAGGCCTACGTCGCATTCCGCACGGTCTATGAGCATTGGACGAGCCAATAGTGACGAAACAAGCCTGTGGCCAATTAGCATGCATGGAGTTCAGGTTGTAGGCAGCACCTACCAGTCCCAGGAGTCAACGATACACCATAGTCGTCTCTTCATCTCCAGCTCGAACCCTGACAGTTGGCCTTCGGGCTTTTTATGAAGATCTGGACAATAATTAGCAATACGCTACTCAGTCAATAACTATCAACTGACCAATCATCTGCGCTTCTCGCACAACAGCGCCCAATACCTGCCAGCACTCTGCAAATCGTGCCTCAGCCTTGAACCAGTAGCACGAATGTAGTAGGTACTGGACTGTGTAAACATGCCCGTGGCCAACAGGAATGGCGCTGTGAAGCTCTCGAGCAGCATCGTGATACTTCTGCGTCAGTTCCTTGACAGATTCACCAACATCACTTTCGATCTTGGCCCGGAGTTGGCCATCGACATGCTGCACGGAACAAGCGCAGACCATGAGCAGCAAGCATGTCCACTGGACGCCACAAGTTCGACCTTTGGTGTAGTCATCCCACCAGCGGGCGTACTCTTTGCTGAAGTAGGGCGGGTAGACGATGTAGTAGTAAAAGTTGACCACGTCAAGAAAGCTCTGGACTAAGCAATCTGCTAACCGTAAGATAATAATCACGCGATAGTATTGGCGGTCTTACCAACGACGTGTCTCGGAGGTAACACGTCCAAAGCACGCTTCAATTGAGCGCTGGTCTTTGGGTCAAGTCTGTACTGCTCAGAAGGCTTTGTACTTCCTGACTGCGCGGCGTGAGCAAGGACGCGACAACGAGGAGGGAAGACTTACGTCATGATCAAGCTTTGTCAACAAATGAAGACGACTGTATCCGATCGCTTCCAAAACGTCACCAACATCTGAATCACTGTCGTCATCCTGTCCCGCTAGATCCCTCTTTCTCTTGACCTCAACAGAGGCGGACCAAGCATCATCACCGGAGTCAGCCTTAAAATCATCCCTGAAACGGCATTGGTCGGCGACTTTTCGCTTCTGACAGTTGTTACAGGGCCATTGACGGTTGCATTTCTGCTTTCGTCGATGACACTCTGTGCAGGCGGAGCGTAGGAGGGCTTCTGGTTGGGCGATAGCCTCTAGAGAGGACGTCCGAGAATCATCGGGCATGGTGATGTAGCGATAAGTCGGATGTGCAGAACAGAGGGCGGGGCATCAGATCTTGGGTTTATCTAGTTTATGTTTAGTGATCTGCGATCGACGGCTAACCCCGATATGGTAGGGATCCACGCTGTGTAAGGGTCGAAAAGGAGGCTGCGGAGACGGAATAACGAAAACAGGTGCAATAATGTTTTTCCATTAGGTGAGGCTTGCTATGTCTCAGTTGTTTGGTTGTTGGACCCTGTCTTTTGATGCAGGGCGAGTGAGAAGCAACTAGAAAAGAGGGGCGATACGGAATAGGCTACGAGCAGTGAGCAAAACAGGACTGGCCGTCACACAGGGCAATCCACCAAATGATATCGTAGAACCAAATGGTCATTCTCGTTCGGTCCATTCTCGTGTCCTGGAATACCCTCTGGTGTACTCTATTGGTGTTGGACTCGAATCCCGCGATCAAGTTACACAAATTTAGGACATCATGGCTGGCCTGCTCCAGACGTCTTCCCATAGAACCGACCCTATCTAATCAGTCTATTCTTGACATCCAGAAGCCAAAATCTTCTCTGTTATCCAAATAAGGCGGAGGAGCGGGATAGCTGTTAGCGAAGGGGGCATGCATGACATGCATGTTCCCGTCGGAATCGCACCAGACCTGTTTACAGGGCCTTGAAGGCCCAGGCGCATCCGGATCCTCAGACCGAACATCTTTAGTGATAGTATCGAAAACTCTCCTTGGAAGCGCAAAGGTGCACTCTTTGAACTTGGGTCTGCTCTTGACAAACTGCATCAGCCTGTTGACAATTATATCGTGCACCTCAGGGTTGGAGAGACGATGCTCATTGTACTCCTTCTCAAACGATATGCAAAGTCTCTGAAGGTTGGGGAAGCTTGTGCTTGACAGTGTATTCAGCACAACGCTCAGATGATCAACATTTAGGTGGTATGGATGGACCAGCCTGCGTATAGCGTTTGTGTGCTCGTCGTGGTGTCCAGCAAAAGCTTCATTTTCTCTCTGAAGAGGCCATCTGATTTCGAGAGAAGTGACTGCAGCAAGCCACTGAGGGAGCACCAACTGCCCGATATGCGATATCATTGCTTCGCCAGACATGGCAATCGTGTTGCTCGAGTACAGAAGGTCAATCATCTCAGCATAACTGCAAAGCTCAGCCAGTATTCTCTTAAGCTGTGCTCTGCTTTCGATTACGTACTTCTGCCGACATGAGAGCAGCCAGCTCATCATACCAGTTTCCCCAAGCTCCATATTCCCATGCTTACAATCATCTTCCCAAAACCTTTGCTGGCCCCCAGGTATGCCTTGAAGCCTAAGTTTCATCTTCCCCCGATGGCAAATGCCGCCGAACCATTGCCAAGAATCAACCTTCTCGTCATCAGATGTATGTTTTTGTCTAAAATATAAGCTCATGTGAAGACGACGATCGCCAAAGGCCAGTCGCAGAATGTCCCGTCGAATGTTGGGAGGAAGCTTGAACCATGGAGACTTTTGGAACAGCGGAACAGGCCTCTCAATCATTTCGCTAGGATCTTCATCCTGGAACCCTGGCGGTGTGAGGGCACGAGGCCGTGGATTAGGCAACAACATCATCTCGTCCACATGGTCTCTCCAATGAGGCAGGGAATCGTCAGCTTCATCAGGCCACCAATACGATGGCGACATTGGTGAAAATGTGGGAGAGGTTGGCGTGGACGGAATGTCTATGTGGTAATAATCAGACCACTGGTGTGGTGAGGGATATTGTTCTGCTTCTTCTATCTGTCTCAGTGTTTCTGCTCCAGCCTGATCGCGTCAGGCGGAGGACAAGAATTGCACAGCGACGAACCTGCTCCCTGCATTTCTGGCTGATCTGGGTCTGGGGCCCGTCCTCTCTCTGGAGAATTATCCATTGTTGCTCCTTAGCGAAATGTGATGATGGAGGAGGAAAAAGAAAAGAAGATGACGATTGTTGCCTGCAGCGTTACATATGTTGATGGAGAGCTGACGGTGCACGTGCTTTATCCTGCCAATGCGGTTTACATAATCCAGCATTTGTTTCCAAGGCTCCCAGGGTAGATTGAGAGTCTCGATGAAATTATGACGAGATATATAACGTGCAGATCATACCATCGGAAGTGTGCACAGCAAAAGAGGAGTTGTTGGAATACGCAGGTAGCTAATAATAACCCCATTCACTTTGTTAAGATGTATTGCTAATTTGGACCGAGGACCAAAAGGCCAATGCTCAATGATCTGATTCAAACTGTCAATACTACCAATGAGATCTCATACATCACAACTTCGGCTCAGGTTCTCTGGCAATTGTAAGCAAAACTACCCTAGCATCTAGTGTCGGATCATGACTACTCACTTGTACTCATTTTTCATCTCCCTAAGTTTCTCCATGACGCTGACTGGGTCTGTCTCTCCAGTCGCCCTTTGGATGTCGGGGTCCTATTTGGTTAGTGCAGGATTCTCAACTTTGCTGATATGAGGGCCTACATCCAGTCTCATGAACACATTATGTTGCTAAACAAAAAATATCAGTCAAGTGCTCGTAACCAAACCCATGGGACTTCTGCGCGACCTTTTCGTGTCCTATCGTGTACTTGCCCACTGTGACGGGGTTTGCGTCAGAGAAGCTCAGAAGCTGCTGCACTGGTTTACTCTGTAATACAGAGATCGCGAACTTGGCATTGCTTCGAGTATACTCATGGCCAGGCTATGTCGTCAGTCTAATTCCTATGTAAAGTTAACACTGAATCGGGTAACTTACAAATACGACCGTATCGTCTGGAAGTGATGCAAGATGCTTGTTCAGTGCCACGTGCATCTCCTCTGCAGTCCCCTCAAAGAACCTCCCACACCCTGTCGTGTATCTGTAAGCAAACTATGTCTTTCCCAGATAGTTTGAGCAACTAACCGCCAGTGAACAAGGTGTCGCCTGTAAAAACTGCCTTTTGATCCCCATCTTGGAAGAAGAAACAGATGCTATCCTGCGTATGACAAGGCGTATGTATACTAGTTATCGTGATGTTCCTAAGCTTGAATGTCTCACCATGACCTGGAGTTTTCGTGACTCCTTCACAGTCCTTGCCTCCGATAATGTCAAGTTTGGGGTTACCTAGTGCAGCTAGCTAAGTCTTCTCGTTAGTCCCCAAGGTCCAACGAGACACTATACGACACATACAATCTCTTCGTTACCACCAGCGTGATCCCAATGACTGGATGATATTAGAGAGAAGCACTATTAAGCAACGTTGGCTGGATGACTGACTGATGAGTGTTTATCACAGCGACAAGATTGAGTTTGTTCGACTGAATAGCTGCAATGAGAACCGGAATGACCCTCAAGACTTTGTCAGTTGAGTAGTAAGTAAATCCAGATCAAGTGCTTACTCTTCAGGATTCGCAGGGTCTATAATCAGAGCGTCGCGACTCTCATCGTCGACAACCAGATAAGCCCAGTTGTCGTTGCTTCCCCACCCTGCTCGGAATCAGCGAGAAGTAGCAGACAATGGTTTGGCGGTCACGTACACATAGGGATCGGCTGAATAAACATGTTGCAAAGCTTTTGGGTTGATAAGATAAGGGATGCAGGCGACGATGTTATCTGCAACCGATAGTTTAGTGGTCCAAGTCATTTGTAGTCTCTATATCTATGCCCCTCCTGTTGAGCTTGTGACGAAATTGCATCCATTCAGCCGAGGTAAGGTAATTAGAACAAAAGAGGAAATTTTTACAGAGGAGTTTAGTGCGAGGCGACGCACTTCCGCCCCCGTCAGTGCCGGGCCAGGATGTGAGCGATTGAGCCAAACGTGATTGGTGTTCTAGGCTTATCAGCCACTACTGAACTTTAGGTGTCAGCGCGGCCAACCGCTAATCTTTAGAGGCACGACCCCTGAAACACTTATCTTCATCCGGTATAACAGGCACTGTTAGGTAATCGGTCACAGGGTGAGCCTGGCATTTTGCGGGGTAAATGCGCTGAATCTCAACTTCTACCGATCGTTATCTTGGACTTGAACTGACAGAAACCAACAGTAGCCACGCTGTAACAGTATTTATTATCATATTCATCATTACCACAAGTCACCAAGATAAACTATTGAGTAACTCGTTATTTTTATTGTTGCTCTTCGTAGCAAATGCCTCCTCATCAGCCCAGTCAGGGCCGAGTCGCTCGCTCCAGGGGCGGTTGCGTAACGTGCAGGTCAAAACATGTAGGCATCGGAACTATCCCCTTACTCTCAATTTGTACTCATCCATTTATAGGCGAAATGTGACGAAGGAAAACCGACCTGCAAGTCATGCGCTGCACGTGGCCAGAAATGCGGTGGATACCGTTTGGATGTTCGTTGGTCTACCAAGCATGAGAAGCGCACTCGACAGCCTCAATCGCGACCCCGTCAGTCTCGAACAGAGGATTCACCCTCGGCACGGTCCACGGAAGCTCAATCAGACACGCATTCCCAGGCCTCATATAGATCAGAGAATGCACTCGTGGCTGGTAGAGACTCCATAAATTCGGCAGCAGCGATTATTCCTATTAATTTTGACCCAGCCGCGAGCGCGTCGGTCTTTCATCTCAACGGCATTGTGTCACCCTTGTTCCCAATGTCTGCAGACGGCGATTTCTTCTCACATCAACTGGAACATGAAAACGAGGAAACAAGTCATACTTTTAGTGGCACCGACAGCGAAAACCACGACGCGTACTCTCTATCAAACATGACGTCCTCCGTATCGCCCTTGCAGTGGGGAGACGATTTCTTAGGCTCTGTTCATAGCGTTAACGACCTAGTTTCGGCTCCAGAAACCCTCTCTATTCCAGTTGACAATATGACCTTTGACTTCAACATGCCCTTACCGACAGTCGACCCTGGTAGGCTGACCTTCGAAATGACACCAAATGCAATCACCTATACGCCATCTGTCCTCATCGAATACTGGTTTCGCCATGTCTGTTCTCTCTGGTCCAATTACGATTCCGATGTCAACCTTAACCGCACAATTGCTGCTGCATTATGGTCCAACTGTGAACTCGTTTATCTCAGTCTGCAGGCTATGTCGGCCGCCCACTTGTCAGCTAAAGTGCCAATGATGCGACAAACATCGATAACCAACATGAAGGCGGCGGCCGAGATTATGAGAGCTGACTTACACACCGTTAAGTCCCATCAACTCTTCAATACAGTACCTGCAAGTCTGTTGTTCTCTCTGATGGGAATTGGAACCAGCATCTGCTGGCTCAATGCCACTCAGCTGGGACTGCCATTTCTCTGCGAAGCAAAAGCAATCCTTCATGCTGTTAACAAAAACAAGCACGCATTATCTGAAGAACAACGTCGATTGCTATGCTTCTTCAATAAGAGTTGGCTCTACTGCGAAATGCTACTGTCGATGGTGACATCGAGCTGTAAAAGCCTACAGAAGATGGAAGAATTGGGCGACGTCGAGGAAGCTGTTCCTGTCACTGCGCCTGTGACGGCAGACCCAGCCGAACAAGTTCCGCACCCATGGACAGGAGTCTCAAGCGACAGCTATAAACTGTTCATGCGGGCAATGAAACTTTGTCACAAATTTAGACGCAAGATTCGGAAACCACAAGATATGTTTGCATCAGCCAACATCAGCGCCGCCATGCAGCTCATTGAAGAAGCCGCCGTGGTGGAGAAGCAGACTTGCGATCTGGACGTGGAATTTCGCGAGACAATTGGAGAGACCAATGACAAGAAGTCGCCTAACCAGCACCTCTTCAACGTTGCCGAAGCCTACCGCCAATCAACCCTGTTACAATTGTACCAGACCTTTCCAGAACTCATCGTAAGACGACACGCGCTGGATGAGTCCCAAGCGAAAGATGCTCAAATTTTATGGGATAACTGGATCACCCCGATCGCTTTGAACCTGGTAGGCATACTCAAACTATTACCTACAGACTCGGGTAGCAAGATGACCCAGCCATTGCTCTGCGTCTCAGCCAGCACTGGACTAAGGCGAAAACACATTGAAGTCAAGGCCGCTACTCCAAAAGACATTCCCTTTAGTCAAGATGCCAGTCTGGAGGATTGCGACATGATAAATTACCTTGACTTCGCTGGCCTTCACGATGACCTGCCAGAGGAGTCTGAATCAGAGCCAGATCCAGATGCAAATGCGGGAATCATGGCTGCCAGGCAATTTCTTCACAATCGTCTGGACACGCTCAAGACCGTCCTACCACCAAAGCCAGTGGTAGTAGCGCAAGACTTGACCAAAGCTATCTGGCAAGCCTATGACACGGAACAGTGTGCGAAGTATGCGACGCATTGGATAGATGTGATGGATAGTCGGAATTTGAAGTCGAACTGGGGGTAGTGTAGTCCAATATGTATTTTTAATGAATGACTGTAGTTTACATTCGAAACCAAGTAATCCTACATAGCGCACAAAACCCTTGCTTCAATATTCCTAATACGTTACAGCTTCGGTGGCTTGCAGCACGACGAATCACTCATAGCCGCCAGCTTGCTAACTTTATCAGTGGTATCAAATCCAGCCTTCTTAGCAGCCACTTCACTGGGAGTGACTGAGTAAGAAGGAGGCACGTCCATGACAGGGTTGCAGGTGAAGAAGTGACGGGGTCTGAGCAGGAGTGTAATCGGCTCAGCGGGCATGACTGGGAAATCCTCTGGAGCGGGGAAATGCGTGATACCAAACGTGTGCCATAGGACGATATCAGTATTAGCGACGCTCTTGGTACCGTCACCAATCCAAGTCCCGAGGCCTCTGGAAGGCTCACCGGATGTCTGAGCAACGTGGTTGCCAGCGGCCCAGAGCTCATCATCCGCATCTTAAATTGGTTAGCATGATGCATAGATACGTAAGGATGGGTGATGTCTTACACTTGGTCACATGAACAGCATGACGAGCAAAGAAGGCTCTCTTCCATACAAGAGAGCCCTCCTTGGGCATCAGGTTCGGCACATCTCGGCTCACAAGCTTATATGAGACAGGCTTGCCACTCTCAGAGTTGAGCTTGTTCTCATTGACAATATCCCAGGAGCGAGATGTAGCACCGTTATAGTCAGTTATAGCCTGGCCTGTCGTCTCGAGTCGAGTGCGCTTAGCATAAAAGGCGTTGCCGTAGAGGTTGTCTGGGCTGCCAACCGGGGCATCCGAAGGTACGGCATCAACCATATGGACCGTGTTCTCGTGTCCGTCGATGCTGGGGTTGATACGGAGAAGGAAGAGATGCTGATGGTTATGGGCGTTGACACCTGAGTAGTGATTAGTCTGAGGATTGTAGCTGTCATTGCAAGACTTACCCTTCTTGACTTGCATGTGACGATACCAAATAAGCGATGACGCGTCTTGATCCAATGTCTCAGTTGTCCTACGACAGGGCGACCTCCTTTTGACATCGGGGAGATGGAAGCTGCCTAGCCTGCAGGGCGTCCTAGTCCAGCAATTATGCTTAAATAGCCACGGCGCCGGAGCATGCTGACGCCAGTGAGACATGGCAAGCGGCTGAGTTCATTGAGGATAAAATACCTTGAACCAACATCCGTTTCAAAGCGGACGTGGCACAGCTAGGCATAAGTGACAGTTTCCGTGCTAGGGGACGAAAGAAAACGCAGGATCTCGATCCTAAATGACAAAAAGACTTAGGTAAAATAGCCTAAATTTAGGATGACTTTTGCTAAGTTTATTTTGATACCCCGCAGCAAGGTCTGCTGTTTTCTTGCTCCCTGAGGGCAGTCGTCCTTTTCCGACGTGGCTTGAGCTGAAATGGATAGCGCGAAGCTTACTGGTGTTGAATTATGATCTTCCAATCAACGATGGATGGCTGGCTGAGGATGAGCATGAAAACAGTCTAGACTCCAGCGTTTACTGCCTCTGTGGCGTTTCCGTCAGAGCAGCATGATTTAATAATAGCTCTCTGTCCTCATTAGGTCCTCGTCTCTTTCTCATCTGGATTCTAATTTCTTCTGCATAATTCAGTGCGCTTCATGCCCTTGCAGTCAAGATGGAAGTGAATTACACCGCTATCACGGACTACTACATGATCAGGTGTTTCAGCGGGGGAAACTTCTACGTCTGCAAGAAACCTTCGACTAACTTAGAGTTTGTCGGATGCTGCAACTCGGATCCATGCGCCGACGGGTCTGGAATCTGCCCGCAAACAGACCTACGACCGATGAGCTACAGCCCAGGGCGAACAGCATACAAATTAGGTCTTGAATGCGGCGCTCTTCACAATGCATCTTTTTATAGATGCGATTTGTCAATGCCGCATTTCTTGGGATGCTGTGGTGTTGATCCTTGCGCGAGAGGCTGTCCCCAGAGCCAGTTAATCCCGGCGCAATTACCAGCGCTAGAAGGATGGCGAAAATTATTTCTCGAGCCATATCGTGTGCAGAATAATACAGCTTCGGATTTGAGGCCTGGGGTAGAAGTGAATAGCACTTTTGAGGCACCTGATTTTTCCAATATTAATTGGGATCGTGGTAAGCACGAAGTTGGACCTGCGACTGTTATAGGAATCTGTGCGGGTTTTCTAGCTGCAAGTCTGCTCGTTCTGGGACTTATACGGCATTATTGGTATAGGCAACCGATTGATATTTGGCGAAATTCATGCTGATAATTGTCCAGGCCGTCTTCAACTTCACCAAAACATGAACAAGCAGATACTGCACATGCCCCGTTTCTGGCCCACGACTCAAGTGACGATATCGCGTATTCGCAGATGGAAGAGACGATACCACATACCAGAATACGAGATAACTGGCATGGCGGCCCAAAGACGTTAGAGCATTGGGACGCACCAACGGTGTTTGGTTGGATCTTCAGCGTTCTTCTCACATTCACGCCCCTCTGCTTCATTGGTAAGACATGTCCCTGGATCTGAAGGGACAAACTAACCGGGAAAAGCCCTGGCTATCACGGCGATCCGTCTTGATAACCAACCTCATTCCGACTACGGCAAAACGGTCTTGCAACTAACGGTACTCAGTCCGTCGTTGTACCCCATCTTATTTGCTGCCTTAGTCGGGAGGTTCTACCGGGTATTCGGCCGATGGTGCCTTGAAAGCCGCGGCGGTGTAAACCTCCCTGTTCTAGAACAGTTGATCGGCAGTCAGAACTTGGCTACCGCCATTGAGCGAATTTTCGTAATACGGACAAATGCCGTTATTGGCATTATAATTCTCGCTTCCTGGCTTCTCTCCCCCTTGGGTGGACAGAGCTCATCGAGACTTCTCCAAGATGCAAAGTTCGACTTAGTATCGAATGGAACGGTTTACTACGCTGATCCAGCATATCAAGTGTCCCACTCGAGATGGATTGACTACCGACATAGCGTTGGCGCAACGTACGCTGCGAGTTTGCTGTCGTCTTCGAAGCAGAAAGCATCGCCGAGGGATATCTGGGGGTTGCCGAAAATTCCCCAGTTATCGCAGGATAGACTTGACAATGGCTCATACGATCTCTACGATGTGAAGAAATCTGACTTGGTCTCGGGCAAAGCCTCTTATGCTTCGTTGCTGGGTATCAAGATCCAAGGCCTCGTCAGGCCCAACGAGCCTACCAAGTTCAACTTTACAATATCAACCTCATATTTCCACGTCGGTTGCGATTTCGTCGACAGTTTCGACCCGTTACGAGGAAAGTTGACGCAGAATCAAACAAATATAGTCGATTTGTTCTACAAATACCCCAGCTTCTCTGCCTTCAACATCCTGCCGCAGTCGTGGTTCAACGCAGATGGGGAAGAAGATGACATTAACTCGCCCTATCAGTTCATATACGTCAAACAAATGCGCGGCTCTCAACTTTACGTCGTAAAGTGTGCCACTCACGAAATCAAGGTCGAAACAACCATTCATTGCGGACCTGGAGACCCAGCGACGACCTGCGAACCACGACAGCAACGGCGGCTTTCTACTGAGAACCAGACTGGAACCTCTCTGTTCCCACCATCGGTCACGCGAAGCGATTTACGTCTCAAAGAGTTGAGTTACGCTCTGTATGCTTGGGCGCAAGCTTCCGGTGACAAGGACGGAGTTCAGCCGTCGCCATCGGAGATGTATCTGATGAAAGATGAGAATCCGTATGAATTCACCAGTCAATTGCCGTGGACGAAAGAAGATCTCGCCAAGTTTCCATACGTGTTTTCCAGGCGAATGACGACTGCTTTCAATACATATTGGGACGCCGGATTGAATCCTGGAGGTCATACCAACGTCTCATACAGCACAATCCCATTGCACAACATGAATGGCCTGGAGACGGGTCAGACCTACAAAGACTCCTTCATGAACACCACCATGGGTACAAGAATAACCACGATTGATGTTTACAGCGCGCAACGCATCTGGGTCGGTCTGTTGCTATTCACAACAATGGTGCTGCAAATTCTTGCCATTTGCGGCCTCATTATCGAGATTCTGATCCAAGGCCCTGACGTTCTCGGTTTCGCTAGTACCCTAACCAGAGACAATCCATTTGTGCCGCTTCCGGCAGGTGGATCACATCTCGACGGACCTGAAAGAGCAAGATGTTTAAAGAATATGAGGCTTGAGCTCGTGGATGTGCGCCCTGAAGATGAAACTGGGTATTTAGCCGTGAGGGCAGTGTCATCGGCCAAAGGGCAGGATACGAGCGTGATTGAAGGGAGCGTAAAATCGAGAAAGTGGGTGCACTTGAATAGGAGGAGGCTGTACGAATAAAGGGACTAGCCTCGATAGAGAAGCTCCAAGTGCCGGGGCCGAGATATGGTAACTGCAGTAAACAGGGATTGCTCAGGTCCCTGATAAACTAAACAAATTTATCCTGTCAATGCCAGACTCAGATCTCGCTGAGTCACGCTTCGAGCTTCCCATAAAAGCGGTGCACATGCCCTCGACAGCGGTTCCGATAGGACACGGGTGATACCGAGCGTTATTTACGGAGTGGCACCCCCTGGACTTGGCTCTAGACGGCCCTGACGGCGCCCTAGCTCGAGGGCAAAAGGCTTGAATCACATCATGCCCCGGGCGTTGGGATGAGAAAAGGCTTAGCTGTTCACTAGTGACGCGTCTGTGAAATGCCATACGCTAAAGCCGTACGACGCATCCAATAAATCTACCGAAACAGTCCGCGGGCCCCGCCTCGGTTGCAGGGATCTCTCATTGTCTCGTAGCGTGAGAGCTTCGAGACTCTGCTCCTTCAGGCCTAAGCGTTGCCGGTTTTCCCGTCTATTTGGGACCAACAGAAATACGAGAATAAATGTAATTTGACTCCCTCGTAAAAAAAACACTAAAAAAGCTCGTTGGGCTGAACTTACATCTCCTTTTTTTTTATTCCCTCTCCCCTCCCCTCCTCCTCTTCCTCTCGTCTCGCCGTGTCTTTTTTTAAACATCAGGCGTTCTTCAACCAGGGCTTAAATTGGTAATCCCCTTCGTCCACCAAAAGTCAAAAGCGGAATTGTCCGAATTCTCTCTTTTTTCTTTAACCTCATGAAATTTGTCTATTTCCAAGCGAGGTGACACGTACGAAGAACAATCTCGCCCCCGAGATGAAGACCGCAAACCTCACACATATGGCCAAGCTGCTGATGCCACGCGCAAGCAGACAGAAGGGCGTCCTTTTGGCCATGGGCATTCTGGTGATCTTTGGATTGATAACACACACTTGGGGATTTTATTTTGAACCTCCCAGTCTTTTGTCGTACCGGTACGTCGCCACGCCAGTGGCTAAAATGTCGCCTAGCATTCCAGCGAAATGTCGCTAATAACAATCCGCTCGCAGAACAACACGGAGATCAAACCCGCATCAAGTGAAGCTCGCGTCGCACACGTCGAATTTAATGCATGATCTATGGAAGCCATTTCTTCTCGACATCAATGCGACAAGCTTTTATACAGATGAGGGGTACCTCTATGAAGTGCCCAAGGAGAACGAGAACTGGGCGAAGCCATTGGGCAAGAAGCTCCTCATTTTGGATGTTGACACTCGATTGGACAAGGGACCTGGCGCTGTGATGAATGACTCGGCGCTGGACTACAAGGAAATGAAGGGACGAACTGGTGGAATTATGAACCATTATCTCTATGGTATGTTCTTGTTTCGCAGCGCGGAGAAGGATGCTCGGCTAACAGACTTCAGCGATGATTCATGGCTATGACTACAAATTTGTCCGAGCTCCCGATTATCCTAAGCGACATCAGACATGGGTCAAGGTCCCAATGATCCGAGAAGCGCTAAAGTCCCACGATTTCGTTGTTTTCCTCGACGCCGACGCAGAATTCATGTACCCCCAGGTCCCATTCGAATGGTTGATGAAGCTATGGAACATCACGGACAAGACCCTTCTTGCGCTAGCAAACGATCCCGATTCTCCACGAAACCGCGACGAAAAGGGCAAGGTCATGCAGAACACAGGCTTCATGATCGCCCAGCAGAGCAACCGAACACAAGAACTCTTCGACGACTGGGAGCATTGTCCAGGCGAGAAGAAATACAAGGGCTGTGCGCGATGGGCAAACGACTGGGCACACGAGCAAGCCGCGTTCTCCAATTACGTACGATACAGCTATAACCAGTCCCAAGACATTGGCACGATACCATGCATGGACGGGAATGGCGCTCCGTACATTGGAGATAAGACTTGTGGCGGAGTCTTCATCCGTCACCATTGGTTCCGCAAGGATGACCCTGCAAAGGATCTCCAACGACTGATTCTGGAGGCCTTCGTCAGTCGGTTACATGCAGGATTTCACAATGAGATACGAGACAATTTCTTAGATGCGAGTCGACATACGTACCCGCTCAACCATTTAGTCTTTTAAGCGTTAGTTGCATGCATATAGATAGACTTTTAATACGAGAAACGTTTTCTACAAACCACGCGATTCTTTTGGAGTGACAGACGACAAGTGCATAACCTGGGGTCATGTCACGACGATTGCATTCTTCAGATTCAGCCCAGGAGGGCGAAGACAAGCTTTCATCTGTATGGTCGAACCGTAAAATCGTCCCTGAGTTAACGTTACCTCGTAAGGCTCGTCTCCATCAACCCCCCCTGTCACATGTTTACCCGTCAGGGAGAGGCAGCCGCTGACATGATGAAATTAGAACCAGACGTTGGCAAATCAAAGCCTCTGACTGCAAGTTTCCACGGGCCGAAACGCCATGATTCTCCACTCAGCCGGCACCATTTCCGCTCTGAAGTGTCTGACCGTTTTGTACGACAGCCCCTTGTCCTTGTCCCTGCGTCAGATCATATTGTGGACACGCGAGGGCTGAGTTCTGTGGAGAATGTCAGCAGGTTTGTATTGGTACGGATATATGAGATTAAACAATGCCAAGTGATGTTCACATGAGTTGAAGGAGTTTATAGGATTGGAATGCTGTAAGTGATTACGACGATGATTACGAGTCAAAACGGTGTCAGAAAAGGTCAGAAAAGGGTCATATTCCTCCGGAAGGAAGAAGGATGACTGCACCTCGGTTACCGGCTGGGCAACCTAACCTGATCTCGGCGATTGCTGTATCTGGTCGTTTACTGCAGTTGTCGTATAGCAAAGCATTTTGGTTTCTGTAGCTGATTACATCTGGCATTCAAAAGCGGTTTTGGGTAATGATAAGAGAAGTGTACTGATATTGTGATTTGCATACAAAGTTCCAATCCCAAAATAACTCACAAAACCGAAAAAGCAGACACGCTACCGTCTAGCGTTAAAGAATATATACAGACGAACTGAAGCACCGACAAAGACTAGCGCCCCACCGCTCTAGCTGATAACAATACGAGGGCCAGACTTGGCCGGGTTCCAGTAGATGGCATCAAGATCGTAGACACCAACAAGCTCAAGCCCCTCGACAGTACCAGGCTTCTTACAATCCGTCTTCTGGGTCATGTACGGACCATAAGTAGCCTCCCAGGTCGCGAAACCGCCAACCTTGACATCCATGCGTCCCAGGTGGACATTGCGCTGGTTACCAGGACCCCAGCCGGCACGAGGTCCAGGAGCGGGTGCAAGGCTGGAGTAGAGATCAAGCTTCTTGCTACCAATGACATTCTCACCAGGGGCGAGGTAGAAAGCGAATTGGCATTTCTTGCCCCTGGCTGCTTCGGGGTACTTGAATGTGAGGAGGGTTGTGATGTCGTTACCGCCGTTGGTGGGGGCTTTGGTAACGCGGCCTTCGTCTGTGTCGTAGATTGCTCCGTTGTTGATGTTGTAGGTGTGGATTTCAGCTGGGGTAAAGTAGTCGTCGTTACGGGGCTCGACAGGAGCAGCGAGGCCAGTAGTGGCGATGGCGAGGATGGAGAAGATGGTTTGAGCAAGCATTTTGAAGGCGAAGGTAGATTTGATGATGGAAGATTTGAAGAGATGTGATTGTTATTTAGATGTCTAGATTGAGAGTGTGTTTGAGATGATGAGAAGACTCGATTGACGAGGACATACTACCTCTTCTTATACACGATGGCTTCATGCATCAATCTTCAGCTCATCACACTTACAATACACAGCATGTCCTGCTCTGCCTCGCGACAAACTCAATTAGCCTAGCAAACCTCAAAATAGCATCCCTCGCAGCCTAGCAACACCTAAAAGAGAATAAGCTTAATCAATACAGCCCAGCCTCCCTGCTCAGCCTTTCCCTCCAGAAGCCTCTTCTCCCTCGAGGCGTCCAAACATCGCGGCGCGATGACATTTTGGCGTGCGCCAGACCAATCAGCGTTGAGTATGGTTTGGCGAAAGTGGCACGTGGTCCGGTCTTTGACGGAGCTTCGACTCGGAGCTGAGAGCTATGGCTTGCATTTATTGATGAATGACCTGCGGGAGTGGAGAAGACGTTCGCCATTTTTGGAAAACCTGCGGAGAAGATTGTTGGCTTGGCCTCAATGCCAAGCTCAGCCCTACGCCTTGGTCTTTGACAGCTCCAATGATGTTGAAGAAATCGTCGGTATTCCGCTCAGCTGCGGAGAGAAGCTTGAAAATGTCTTGGACTCGGCTGTGAGGGTCATGAATTGTTGTGAGTTTAGGACTCGAAAGGAACTTTGGTCTTGTCGACTGCAAGAAGTGAAGGCCAAAGATACACTCAGTTTACCTAAATAATTTCGCCACTTTGACCATGATCACTAATTTTCCTGCCTTTCCAGAAGCGCCACCTAGATGCTTTCCATGGTCCTACCGAAAAGACGCTCTCCTGACTAGAATTACTTTTCGTCCCTAGTGTTACAGTGTTGTTACAGCCTCCAGTCCAAGTCCCCGTCCTCATCCGCTACTGCGATAATGGTCTGGGCCACGGGAATATAGCCTCGTAAGTCGGAGCACCGACAAAGAAGCATAACCCAAGAACCCACTCTTTTGTATACAAACGCAATGGTCCGTTGTCTCCATCATCTGATAGACGAACTCCGAGGGACACGTGATGGTCTAGGTCATTTGCCAGGTATTCTTCATCGGGCTGATCTTCCGACCAGAGCGAGGTGAAGACATGTGTGAGATCATCCTCATGTTGACTAAACAGTTCATCTGACTCATCGAGATTTCGATTGCGGATGAATACCGCGCGGGCTGTTGTAGCCTCTCCAGATGGGTCGCATATGTAGCCCAGTGTTAAAGGTTGATCTGCGTCCATGGCTCTGACGACCTCCTTCGCCATGAGCCTTCGATACCGCAGGCTGAAAGACTTATCCTCATTTACAACAAAGGCATCTTCATCAAGGAAGTCCTTCATGTCATCCACTATCTCCGCGTCTTTGCGTCCTTTCTTTGCCTTGACAAGCTCGACTAGCTGTCTCAGCCGTGTGCGCTCGTAATCTGATAATTGCTGTTCACCTTTCTGAACTGCCTGTGATAAGCGTGGCGATGACCGCGGCGCTCGAAGAGTATCGTCTAGCTTCCAGAGATGGCCTCTTGTAACTATACCAGTTCTGGTGAAGTTGACATCAACGAAGCGACAGCTCTTGTTGAAAGTCAACCTTTTAGCACCCTCGGGAGCTCTAAAGTCGTCAAAGAAAAGGCCATTGATCTGCTCAACCATTGGCTCATGTTGTGACACAGGTGGCTCATCATTCTTGAGTATCTCGCCATTTACAAGACGAAGGGCCAGTATCGCGAGGTCTAAGTTCACACCGCTGTCTTGAAGCCGCGTACTGTTGAGACGTGTCGCGTATTGGCAGCAGTTGGCGATGATGGCCAGACAATCCCATGGCTCAGTGACGCCTCGTTTTCGAACATCTGAAACAATCGTTCCAGACATGGAGCTTGAAGGTGACAGCAATATGGTGTACTTGCCAGCCGTAGCCAGTATGTGATCAATCATTTCGTCATCCTCACTCGTCACAAAGTGATGTCGGCGAAAACCAAGACAAAATTTAGTAGCGCTTTCTGAGAACCTAGCAGACTGGACACTCAACTCGCCCGGTACTACACCAAACATCGGTTTCTTGCCGCTGAGTATCAACCGTTTTGTGTCTTCGAAATCGGCGCTGTGATGGATCAGGACGGTCATCTTGAGACCAGCTCTGTAGTTCTCTTGGAACGTCCACGCTCTCGTCCACCATTTGTCGCGAGTGATTTCGTATATCAGGCATAGCATCTTACGAGCTTGACTATACTCTGCGTTCTTAGACAGCGCGAACCCGCCCTCGTGGTACTTGACAAGGGCACCTTTTATTATCGAAGAGAGGGTCCTCATCTCATCCTCATCTTGGATCGGGCGGCCGAGTAGCGCGACAGGATGATCGCTTAGCGAGTAAACGCGATCCATTGCATCGAGAGCGTGTCTCTTTTGTCGGCACTCAGTATGCGTGCATGCTGGCTGCTTGCATTTCTTCTGCGGGATACTATGTCGATCAATCCACAGAAGCGGTACGTCATGACACTGCATGTACTTGGTGATCCGTTCAAGCACCGAATTTCGTACTGAGGAGCGCCAAGCTTCTTGCCCATCCCTTGTCTCGATTTTGTGGCCGTCTGCCTTGAGATTCTGCGTCTCATGCTCGGAAGCGTCCCAGGTGTACGAAAGCGCAACAAAATTACTGTCTGTGAATCCATTGACAATTTTTCTGAACCAATAAGGTGTCTCGGACTCTTCATTCTCATCTCGAGTAAGCTTTCTCTTTTTGGATTGTCGTCGGCCGAGACATTCGAGGTTCTCGACGATCCATATCATCTTTTGCTGCGGGATCCTGCATTTTTGTATCTGTAGGAGTGACGAGATGATGCTGGGTTCATCTTCTGGTGTGTGGCTGCCTCGAAGGACACGTTTTGTGGCCATTCTTTGGGCCGCTGAAAGGACATTTCGGGTTTAGGGGATGCAGTCGATTGGACATGGATGAGATTTCTGGTGTCAAGGATGACGACGTCAGCGCCGCTAGCCACGAGACGCGTCGTCGGCTGCCAATCACAATCCTGCCTCCCAATACGTGGGTACATGATCAGCTGCATCCCTGCAGTAGTCGGAATGGTGTAGGGTATCTGAGGTTATTTGAGGATAAACTTGGACTGTTCTTTGACTATATTATTCTCTTACCCTGATGCAAGGATTCAACTCTTTGACGTCTAAAAGGTGCTTGCATTATCACACTTTTGTGGATAACAATATTCTACAAACTCCTAAGAAACGGAAATTGAGTTGTATACTACTGTCTTTAGATTCGTCGAACATCGATCGGGAAATGTCTTGCGACACACACATTGCGGTCGAGAGGAAATTTGCGAAAGTTTCAATTTCGATCATATGTTTAAACTCGAACATCCTCAACCCAAGCTCCCGGTATTGACATGCTCTGTTTCTTATCGACCTTCGATTCCTTACGCTTCTGCTTTCTGTCAAATCGCTTTCTGGCCACTTGCAATTCCCGATCCACCCATTCTGCCTCTTCCTCACTATAATCGTTATAATGACGAAGAGGAAGCCAGAAAGGCCACCGCTTCAGACATCTATCAGATCCGTCCGAAAGACTCAAGGTCTGATATTTCTTCCAAGCTTCATGCTGCGCAATTAATGCTTGTGTCGAGCCTCCTGGGTACATTGTGAGCGGTGTCACAAAGTGTTCATGTTCAGTTAACAGCTCCTTAACTGGGCATTCATCCTGGATTGAAAGGGCCCAGAATGGAAATTGTCTGCCTCTCGACTCCTTGATGAATAATACGCGTCTGTAGTTCGAGGAACCAACTTTCTTGTTTATCCAATATGGCGTGTCACGCCACGTCGCGAAACAGCACTCCGTCTCGACCATGAGGTATTCCTTGATGCTGATGCCAGCTTCCTCCAAAATGTCTATCCAGAGATGCATATAATCCAGTATCTCGCCCTTGTCCCAATTGTAGAACAGGATATCTTTCAAGGCACTGAAGTCAGTGTCACATCGAAGCTGTTGGTGGATGTCCAACCCTCTGGAGACACAGTCTGCAACAAGGCCTGCCCATCCCTCGATGCTTCCTGTTGAGTCGTGCCTGAACTGTTTCATGGCGTATCTCCAGACCGCAGTATTGAAAGCCACCATGTTACTTGAGAAATGAGGCTTGCATGCTTCTACGCATATTTGCGCATTGTAGGGATCTACAATACCTCGCAGAATCATGTGGAACTCGGATGCTAAAATGGAGTCTTGCCGTATCTTGATGTATTCCAGCACGCATCTGGGACCATCTTCGCCATTAAAAACGTACAGATATCTTGCACCGCCAATATGGTTTCTAAAACGTTAGCATATCCGTCCGTATCTGTCTATGGCTAACCGTACCTGCTCGATAGATCAGAGGTTTGGTTTGCGAGAAACTTGAGAATTGACTGTGACTTTGTCAAAGCCGCCAACTGCCGTAGCGTTAGAGAACTGAGTAGATAATGCTTTATGACTTACACCAAGAAGAGAAGTTTCATTATCAGGGTCATATTCATCCCAAGCAATGACTGTTGCAGGCGTCAGAATACCTTGAGTAAAATATGTCTTGATTTGACTCAAGTTATCATCCATAAAAGCGGATTCAACTTTCTCGCCAATCTGGCACTGGCCTTCCTGGATATAAATAACTCGTGGTATCTGCAGAGTGATACAGAACGGGGCGAGGTTGCCACGTCGCAGCGATAGTTGCACGTAGAGGCTCAGCAATGAAGAGCCTATCGTGAAAATAGAATCATCCTGAATTATTGACGAGTTTGTGTTGACCGAGACTTCTTCCTTCGTTGTCTTTCTTGTCCATTGCACAAACGCCTTTGTGTTCCAGGCTTGTCTCCATGTATCAACGACAGTTTCTGGGCTTTTTCGACGCGCTTGATGCTTGTCGCATTGCCCGAGGTTTCTTCTGATACTTGGTGCCTTTCGTAGATCTCTGAGGGTTGAATTCGAAGTAGTTGCGGTTGGCAAAGGGCCTCTGACAGCCTTTTGGGACGTCATAGTCACGGCCCTGGAGGATTAGAAGGAAGTTTGCAGGTCACGGGCTGGGTGTACTCTACAGGATATTTGCCGTCATATGCAGCTGAAGCGAGGAAAGGCAACGGTCCAGTCCATTCGTGGCAAGACGGATCTGGTCCTTATAGCGCAGAAATAGGGCTCCAGTAGTCTTTAAGGGATTGCGGGTATTCTTCTGCATTCTTGAGATTGTATCGAGAATGCTATGAATATCGGAGACTTTAGATAGACATTGCTGAATAATACGATTCAACTTCTTGAGCAGATTGACTTCTAGCGTGCTGAAGCTTTGTGTTCCATCCGAAAGAACAATTTCCAAAGAGCAGCAAATAGTCTCGATATCGTCAAGCTTGTCGGCGAGATTTTCGAGCTCTTGCGACGCTGACTTGTAGGCTGCGATGTATTCCTTGACGGCCTTTGCTGTCTGCACTAGCTGCATCGCTAGGGATACAATCCCGAAGCTAAGAGAGGCAGGGTCCATGATGTGTTGGAATTGTATTAATGTGAAGAACTTGTAAGAGGAGGATGAGTGGCATGTCTTTGATGATGGTAAATAGGGAAATCGGGCTGCGCAGAATGCCTTGGAGGGGCTGTGCACAGCATCGCGATCTCATTCGATGGATGTTTTCTCATCGCCAACTTGTCTTCCAGGTTGTGTTCTGATTCGCCTGCTCTCGCAGCCGCCTGCATAAAAGGAGGGGTTCTTGATGAGCAAACCACCTGACCATGGAGTCTCACCAAAGCAATGATTATTTGTATTAATCTGAGAAGCTAGAGCTGACCATAAACAAATGAATAATCTCCAAAATCTCTTTTCAATCCACCCATGCTCCTGGAATTCTCTGCCGACCGTTTCGTTTACCGTGAAGCTTTTGAAGCCTACGGTGCTCTCTTCGTTCAAAGCGACACTCCTGCAACTCGCAATCGCGATCAGCCCAATCTGCTAGGTATGTTCTGTTATTCCTGTCACCATCCATGGAGCTGTACCGATTGAGAGGAGGTATGACTGGCCAATACAGCATCGAAACGTGTGATGCATCCAGGCTTTTTCCACTGTTCCATTATTTGTATACCTTTGTGCGTTCATGCCAGTAAGTCCTTCGGATTTCCTTGTCCATGTATCGCAGTGCTGGGAATTCTGTCAAAAGTTCGCGTATTGGGCACGAGTTGTCAACGTATTCGATCCAATATGGGATCTCTCGTCCCTTGTAATGTCCCAAGAGGAGTTTGCGGCGCACAGCCGAATCTTCAAATTTGCAGAAGCCCCGTGCCTTAGTTTCCACCCAGTAATCATAGCAAGATTCGATGGCAAGCTTCAGATATCTAGTTATGTCGACCTTTGCTAGCTCCAGCATATCGACTCAGCGGCAAACGCGATACCAAGCATCATCGGGGCCAAAGGCATACCATATAATAAAATATATGGTTGCTGTGAACTGGCGGTGCTCGGTGTTGGTAACTAAGTCTTGGCTGCGTGCCACGATGTCTGTGAATAAGGGTGCCCAGTCCCCCAACTGAGCATTTGACATCTGACGGGCGGAAAGTTGGCTAAAACCAAAGCTCAACTCGCTCAGAATGACATCATCAAAGCGGTCCCAGTCGTAAGGAAAATACTGTCGACAAGCTTCAACATACGCAGTAATACGACATGCTTCATGGGTCCGGAGTAAGATGCTGAATTCTGCTGGAGTAATCAATTCTTTGCGGATATGAATGTATTTGAGAATACAGGCAAAGTCTTCCTCTGAACTAGGGTGTTGGTATGGAAAGGAGAAACAAGCTGCATGGTTTCTGCCATCCTTAGCACTAAGCATTATATTGAGATTAAATCGAATGTACCTTGGCTCACTGAGATCCATTTGATCCTTTAAGAAGTTGAGAATCTTCCGCGATTGAAGCGACATTGCAAGCTAAAACAAAGTTAGTGCACCTAAGCAACCAAGTCGGAAGAAAACCTACGCCCAATAACGATGCTTCATTTTCGGGATCGTATTCGGTATACGTGACTATTGTGGAGGTCGTAAGAAGCCCTTGGCGGAGCAGATCCTGAGTCGCTTGCAAATCATCAGATTCGAATGCATTCCGGACACTTTCACCTACACCGGTGGCATCTTCGGAGACCAGGAGCACCCGTGGGATCTGCAACCGAACAGAAAAGGGTGCGAGAGACCCTCTCATTATTGATAATTGTATGTATGTGTTCAACAATAATGATCCAAAGGTGAAAGTCGAGCTTTCCTGTGTATTGGCCAAAGACTGGACATTTGAAGCACTGAAGTCCTGTATTCTCGATTTCTGCGTCTTTTGAAGGAACAACAAACTTGAGCATTGACGTCTCGATCTTTTGATGTGTACTTTATATTTCTCTCGAGGAGGCCCAGAGTGGTTCGTTGCATTAAACTCTGGGGTGACAGGGAAGTGACCTGTCCGAGGCAGCGACTGATTGACAGGGATCGATCTAGTAGACGATTGAGAGCCTTTCCAGAGAAGAAAGCTGAGCTGTCAGCCCTTAAACATGTACGCTGTTTACAGCAATCTCCAACTTACAATGATATTGTGGTGATGATACCATCGAGTGATGAGCGTGATCTTTCCAGACTACCGACATACGTTGCATGCTGAGGTCTGTACAGCAGGAACAAACCGCCAATGGTTTTGAAAGGGTTGCGATTTGAATCGAGCTTCGCAGAAATCTTCTCTATGACCTGGTTGACCTTTGATACGATACTTTGTCGTAGCAGTCTTGAATACAGCTCTTCAGCCTGCTGAGCAAGGGTAATAGTTCAGGTGCTGGAATCGAACTGTTAGCTTGCGATAAAGCTGCCCCCAGACAATCGCAGGTGGTCTCAATATCGTCAAGTTCGACACATAGTTCCTCTAGTTCCTGTGCGGCTGATTTGTAGGCGGTAACCAGTCCTTTGATGGTCTTCACCATCGCCACTAGCTGCATAGAGAGGGAGGTGATCTCAAATACCAGTGAAATAGGTTCCATGGTAAGTGAAGAGAGTTGGATGAGTTTGAATGGGAACGAAAATTCTGTTGAGGGGTTATAACAAGCAAGGTGTGACAAGTTTCAGAGTGAGGAGACAGGATTATTTGAGGTCGTGCAAGGTGCCCCAATCTGACGTGATGATTCATCCAGTATCTACAGGCCTTTCCGAGAAAGAAATGACTGGAGCTGTGTATCATCAGTAAGCGAGGAACTGTATCAACCCTCAACCTATTATTGGTAAGATCATAGGCGGAAGATATCGAGATATGAGCTTATGATCAGCGGGACGCAGGGCTTCTACATGAGAAACGGGCAGAGTCTCGCTGATATTGATGGTAATGGAGTATATGAGAAAGGCTATCTGTAGTTTTATAATGCCCTTCCAACCATGCCCTTCCCGTGTTCTTCAGGTAGGCGACCCCATAACTCATCTGTACTTGGGTTGTTCCCCGGGTAAGCAGACAAACTCTCCACGTCAACCTCTCTCAAGACGTGTATACTGTCATTCGTTGGAACCGCTGGTATGGGATTGGTAGCCGCAATAGTTGTGTTTGTCCTAGAATCACCAGCGTGGATAAAGTCTCTCGTACTTGACGTAGTTCCTTTGATATTTCCCTTATGCATAGACGACAATGGCACGAGAGTACTCTGGTTCTCGGAGGCTTTTGTCGGTCGCGATCGGGTTCCGCTGCGATTGCGAACGAACTCAATCAGTTCACTAAGAACGGCGAATTCCAGCTTGAGTTTGACCGAGTAGGTGACCAGCTTAATGCCTTGCTCCCAGATATAAAGGTCATGGAACTCTATAGCCAGAAGAGCGATATCCATGAGAATGATGACGAAGTTGATCGTGAAAAGCTTGTATAGCATGCTTTTTGTGTTGCCGAAAGCTGTCTTAAGGATCTCCATTGACTTCCAGATATACAGACCAGAGATGATGAGTTCTTGCAGGTAGAATATGGACATGGAGATCTTTTCCATGATGTTGAAGATATTGTTAAAGCCCTTTCTATTGTCGCTTGGACTATACTCTGATCCAAAGAGCAATACAGTCATCGTCGTATGCTGGGCCATGATCAGTTGGGAATCATGGTACTCAATAGTATGGCTTACCCAAACGAGACCATTCATGATGATCATAATGAGAACGGCTCGCAGAATCTTGACATCAGTGACAATTAGGTGAAGTCGCGAATACAAAACAACAGACTGGCCACTAATGACGAGCACCCAGCCAACAGTCTCAATAATCATGCCAACATAATCGTGTGTAAGGTCGAAGTAGACAACGAGCCATCCCAGACAGTATGGAATGATTCCGAATGATGCAATGAGAATACTCCAAAAGTAAAGTCCCGATCGTCTTTTGAAGGTAAGAGAAATGAGGGTGAGTAGTTCGATGGCATTGTAGAGTGATAACGTCGATGCAACCTTGGCAAGTGTCAGTACATACCAGTACCGAGAGGGGCATACAAGTACAACTTACAACAACAAAGACATCTCTACCAATATAGACTGTTTCGTCGATGGTTGAGTAGTGAGCATCCCATTTATCGCGATGCGGTAACATCATTGTGTTCAGTCGACGAGAATTTGGGCAGTCGTGAACGTAAAATATGATGGCAGAAGAGCATGCTTAGAACAGTAAAGGCAGCTTGGCACATAAATGAGCGCAGCATTTCAAGCTTATCCACTGTCGTTGGAAAGCGTCATAACGGATTATGCCAGGGGTCCAAGGCCGAGAAGCTTGATACACCAAAGAACGGTCTCGATCGGCACACGCTACAGCTTAGGTGTAGTAGGATTGCCATGGTATGACGCCAAATATGTGTTATGGGCCTTTAGCATATGCCCAAGAAAGTCAAAGAATATCGTGGCTTGTAGAGAGCGCGTATGACCCAATAAGTAACGCCATAGCATTCCAAGCATCCCGTGCGCCCGCTATTAATCGGAGGAGCTGATTCAGAGCTCATCTCGAACTTTGATCTAAACTACAACCACGTATTGTTTTAAAAAATTCTTAAGCTACTGGCAAGCTATGTCCAGTCGGCGGCTGGTAGTTTAAATCTAGACCTCTCGTCTGTTGGGTCAGATGATGGCCTTGATATTGTCTTCGATTGAGACTCAATGGCTTCGATGATCCCAAAGTAGAACTATGTCCCGCCAAGAGTTGTCGGTCTTCATCCCGCAAGCAAGAGCGGAATATGATGAAGATGATCAGTTCCTGTCATTAAGTGTGTGTAACCTGAGCCAAAGGACTTGACAAGCTTAGTGCCATGGATGCGAGACATCCCGAATATCTAAGACAAAAGCAGTCTATTAGCTTGGCCAATTGAGGAATAGGTGGCTTGCATTTAAGCTTCGGTTTATGGTTGTCATGGACGTTTTCGATCTGTACCTGCATTAACCCAGGTGGGCTACGCAAGAAAATTCTGGTCCAGAATTGTCACATTGTGTCTCAACTTTGAGGGGCCTGAAGAATCGGTAGGCCAAATGTCTCTAGATCTTGGAAAGCAGTCAAACTGAAGCATAAGACCCATGAAGAAATTTCGAAAGTAGGTATTAACCGTGGATCGAAATCTCAGCTGAAAAATTCTACGAAATGGTTTGTTCCAACATCTAAACCAACACTACCAGACTGATCCAACCATCCCCCGCCGCTCAATCCATTCCAGTACCAATCCTGACCCTGGTCCTGGCATAAGTTGTTTAACTTATTGATGCTCTTTGCCCCCGTGCCACAAAACCATTCCGCTCAATGATTGCAGTAGTGATACTCATTTTCCTACACGGCTGCAAATTTTTGTAATCACTGCTCTTCAGCAGTGGACTTCTTGGGGTCCTTGCAACGGTACGTGTTGGTACTACGCCAGGCAGATACCATGTGAGCAGGCCAAGCCGGAGGTGAAAAAGACTACATAGCTAAGAGCGGATTACAGTGCTTTCTTTGCTCTGTGGGGTGTAAACATTTTGGTAATGGTAAGAAGTAAGAGGATGCTGCATGGCTGTCTGATCTTGATGAAACCCAGTGACTCTAATTTGTCTCCACACATGATAATGACATTCTTCGCTAAGGCGACTTCTTGATTGATCCAGATTCTCTTACAATATGTCCGGTTCATCATGTCATCCAGTCCTTGGAACAATTTGTCACGCCACGGGTGGTGTCCGGAGCTGGCCGTGGTTTTTCGGAATTCCGTTAGTCGCTGTCGTTTCAGGTGCCTGCCGAGGCAACCCTACCCGAGTCCCATTCGCGTGATCGGGTCTGCCAAGATTCATTCATGAGCCTTGGGGGTGGTCTACTGTGATGACAGTGGTCTTAGACAGTTTGAGAGACTCTATGGGAACAGGGGGCTGAAAACCGATATGCCTTTCCAGGAATTACATCCCTACAAGTAGTGTCACGCCAAGCGATAATGCCATGCCAGGTTTTCGACGTCATATGCATACTCAGGCGATGACTGGAATCATTCACACGAATAAGTCAGTTCTGATACCCCGAATAGGATACCCCGAGGTCCGGCGGATTCCTTCTGCTCGCGTCAAGGCCTACGGCCACCCGAAAGCGGGACTTCTCGTGACGACCAGGGCTCTTGGCCACCCTCTCGGACCCCGTTGGATCCGGCGGCCTGTGAGCAGGGCCAGGACTCTGCGCCAGACTTTAAGTAACCGCTCGTTGACGCGTAAGCTTTCTGCATTCCCTGAAACCTTGCCGGTCTGCAGTTACGATCGTTCAGTTTCATCGGTTTACAGCGGCTGCAAGTAGGATAGCAGGGGATAAAAGTTAATCAATGGCTCAGGATGCTCAAGTGCAAAAGACTTATTCCTAAGTAGCCGTATACTAAATCCCCACGCTGTAGATATTAACAGGGAAAAGCGGGATTTCCTTCGCGACCTTGGAAACATCTACAACTGAGAGCAGACGACAAGAAACCAGCCAGGCCCCAAGTGCAGCCCCAAAGCCCATAGAGATCACAAGTTCACAACCAGCTTCCCCTCTCTTAATACTAACCTTCTGGTCGTTCTGGCAGAAGGTATACTCAAGCCCATCTTCAGTGAGGCTTTTGGCGATAAGGCTGTACAGCTCAGGGTACATCGACGATTTAGTCTCTTCTTTATTGACCGTTTGGTTTGCCGGCTCTTCAACCCATTTGAGGAGTTTAGAGAACTTAGCGGCTATGTTTATCGCTTCGAATCTGGAGGGGGTTCTTAAAAACCTTGACCTCATCCTTATGCTTATAATAACGAACTACAAGATCTCCTAGGCTTTGTTTGCATCTTGAATCTCGGATCGGGGATCCGATAATCATGATACCTTTAGCGAGTAAGGCCCTTAGTTAGAAAGAGACTCATCGGTTGGGGTGTCCTTACTTGTGGGCGTGTTCGTGACACGCTGGTGGTTGCCATCTACTCTTTCAACAAACGTAGAAAGAACTGATCCACGTATGGCTATCGTTTGATTGAGTGCTTTTTGTGAATGCTCCTTCTACTAGTTTATACTATCGTGCGTTGGACTTGTGCTTCGGCTGTATCTCTGAGGGTCGGGGCCTCCCTGCTTGGTGTTTGCTCTGTCTAGACTCGAACCTTTTGGGGCGATGGCCGGGAGATTCTCGGCAGGAACTACCGGAAAGCACAAAAGATATATCACTAGGAGGATATCATATTTTCCTACCCCTTATGTTGGCTATAGATTCTGATGAGTGAAATAGTGAAATATCGCCCCCTAAAGGAGATCTGGTTTTGACTGAGACTAATATGTGAGGATAATCTTGAGCTGAAGGTTGCAGCTGCGTTTTATTGTTTAGGTCAAATAAGCCACAACCAGGAGGGTCGCCACTAGGAAGTGTTTTTCCTTTATTGTGTATGTCACTTTTGTCAATTTTCGTATCTTGAAACGAATTCTAAGCCTGGTTAATGCTCACAATAGGATTGCCAGTTGCTGCATTTAATGGCTTATCGAGTCTCCAATACGTACGTAGCATTCCCACTTATACAAATGAATTAGATCCTTATGCCACTAAAAATCGGCCATATACTGAACAAGGCTGCAATGTTAAGCAGACACAAGGAGCTTCCCGTAATGATTTAACATGTTGAAATTAGTCCTGGGTTATTTGCCTTGCCTCCTGTAGGCAGACCTGCCGAGTGCAACCTTACGGGTACAAGGAACCACTTGGTACAGGAATCAACTGTTCATAAGGACTATCTGTATTTGCAGTATCTCCCTAATCGTCGAGAGGAGTCGACCATCCATTGGCAGAGTCGTGCTCTTCCAATTCTGTTGTTCCACGTAACGTCTTGTACCTCTTCATCTGTTGTGACTGCTCTGACTCCTCGCCCTTCAATATCCTCGTAATTCGTTCAGCAATCTCCTGCCCTTCAAAGTAAGCGCCATGCAAGTACCCGAAGAATTCGGCAGAATTAGCCTCCCCGGCAAACCACAATCGATCTACATTCGCACGGAGGTTCTGATGTTTCTCAAGCGTCATACCGACAGGCCAGTTACTGTAGGACCCGTACGACCACCTGTTCCTCAGTTAGTAAATATCGCAGCGCAAGGGACGGCGCGACTCACTCTTCCATACTCCAGCGGGGATACATAAATGCAGTGGGCTCGGGAACATCCTTATCGGGGAACATAGAGCGTAGCACCTCCATGATTTCCTTCTTGGTCTTTTCATCCGACTGTTGCTCAACTTCGTAAGCTTGCTGTTGCACAACTGTGCCAAACAGAATATTCGATCCTGGCAGAAAGCCCGGTGTACTGAGCGACTGAAACAATGGGTAGTAGCCGCGTTGCTCTGGGTCGGCGTAGAGGAAGTACTGTGTGTCCTCGGGCCAAAATGTCTCGTTAAACTGCATGAATATCTTCGTATAGGTACCCATCTGAAAGACCTGAATGGCCTCTCTTTTCCAGCGGGGAAGTGTAGGCTTGAAGTCAACGGCGTCATTCTGGAGGACGCCGACGGAGAAGGTGCAGATGGCGTAGTCTGCTTCGACGCACCCGTTGTTGGTGTCGATCTTGACGCCTTTGGTGGTGTACTCGATCTTTTTGACTGTAGTCTTTAGACGAAGTCTTGGGTCGTTCTTCTTGAGGAACTCGTTCGCTTCTCCAACCAGCCAAGCATTGTAGCCCCGCTGATCGATGACAAGATTGGTCTCGTCGCTGAAATGCTTGAAGGTAGCATTGTTTCCAGCGACACCATACACGAAGCCACTTTCTTCTGGAGAATAAGCCGTCTCAAAATCCCAGCCCCACCAGTCAGCAGCAGCCATCTTCATGTCCTTCTTTGGTTTCCAGCCAGCCAGGCTGAGACCAGCGCGAGTTGATGTATCTTGGAGATTCTCGGTGAAGATATAGCCAGCATCCTGCGAAGCGATCTCAAACTTCTCGTCAAAGAGGTCAATCAGATCAGTGTAATCGGAAGCTCCAGTTTCATCGTAAGTGATGATCGCACTATCATTAGAATACGTATTCTTCACTTTGTGCTTCTCAGCGAAACGCCATATTGGGTTGATCTCGCCTGAGGGATTTTGTAGACCTTCGATCCAGTTCGCACCGAGCTCGACAGTGAAAGGCGTACCGTCGGAGGACTTTCCGAAGGTGGTATGTTTCATACGGCCTCCTATGTAGTCATTGTGCTCAAGGATGATAAAGTCGTGGATGGACGCATTGTGTAAGGTTTGGGCAGCTGTGATACCAGCTACACCAGCACCCAGAATTACAACTTTGGCTTTGGTGCAGGTCTCTTTGCGTGGTATCGATGCTGCTTCACTTGAGCCCAGTAGAAGGCCAAGGGATAGGGAGAGGAGTTGAGTTGTTGAGTGTCGCATCTTGATAGTTACGATAACTTGGTGTGATCAAGAAAGATGGGAAGGTGAGAGGCTGCAGAAGAACAGCATTCATGATTTGAGGACTTTGTTGAACTACTTATGCTTCGCGACATTGTCCTAGATAATTCTACTGTAGATCCTAGCAGCTATCATCCAGCAGCTATCAATTCGACAATCTGCATCTCCTTCCATTCTGGTCATAACTATGTCCCATATCCTTGTCGAAGGCTGTATCGTCTTTTGATAGAGTGAGGCTACACTATCTTATCAGCGTGCCCATTTTCCTTCCCTTTGTGGCATTTACATTGCATCTCTTGACTTTGGTGCCCATTACCCCGACATTTCGCAGATCACGCTTACCGAGTCGGGCGAATAGATTGCAGCGACCCAGCTCCCTATCCTCATTTAGTCCAAGCTCTGAACATGCCTGTCAAGACAGTGGGTGCATCGAAGCAACGCTGATCGAGGGAATTTTCCCGGCTGTTAAACCAGTTCCAGCAGGACGATGGAGACAGTCTCGACTATGGCATGTAGGTGCGACGAATGAGGGTATCGTCTTGCTTCCCCGCATTGTGATTACATAGCGTCGCGTGGTGGACTTATCCAGATCCCTGACAAGTTCCGACGTTAGTGGTACCTTGGTGCAGATAAGAGCGAGCTAGACGATGAGGATAACATCCGAGACAGCCGGACGGTTGCAACCAGAAGCCAAGAATTACATGCCTGAGCAACTAGAACACCGAGTAAGACCTAGTTGAATGGTGTTGCATGGTCCTCAAAGAAGATCTGCGTATTCAGTAGGGCGGCGGCCATGGTTCTCAACATGCAATGACTCTTGCAAAGCTTTGGCGTGGTGTTCCTCCCTTTGGAAATACGAAGAGGCAATCTAGGCGACAGTACCTACAAGCTCATTTCAACATATATGTTCAACTTGCACATATTCTTGGTTGCTTTGGGGACCTTGGAAAGGATAGAATCGTGCTCTTCAAGAACTTAGGTGTCGCGCATGAACGAGTCGAGTCTGTAGGTACACAAAGAGTTTAACGTTAAAGATTGTAAAAAGTCGTGCTGAAGCAGAAAGTAAACTGGGACTGGCCACAATGCAAGACCGACTAGGCTACTACAATATTGGTCCATAACAGGTTTGGCAGGGCGCGACTAGCAGCTCTACCTCATTGGAAGCGAGCATGTGTAAGAGCACACAAAGATGGCATGTCAGATTGTCCAAGCCGCCAATTCATTGAGATATCAAAGGTTGTTCTCCAGGAGATAAGCAAACACAAGCACATCACACTACAGCTCTTTCTTCTTCTTGAACTGCGGTGCTTTCCAGAATCCTTTGCAAACCTCCTCCAGTGCTCCGAGCCGGTTGTCTCCTCTTTTGTGCTTGATCTTGGAAAGGAACTGGAGCGTGTAGATCCTAGCGCTGGTGGGGTTTGTCATGATCTTGCCAACTTGATCGAGATGATGTGCTCGCTCACTGGCGCGTCCCCATCCCCTCAATCTGTTCCGTCGCTCTGCCCACTTTTCCATGATGATCTTTTGCGCTTCGTGGTGGGAAGTCTCTCCCTCAGTCAGCCAGTTATTGTCAACAAAGGGCTTCTTGGAAGTGTCCAGGTCGCGAATGTCGAAGAAGGTTTCGGGCTCGCGGATTGGGTCGGCGTTCCAGATGCGATAGTGGACCTGACAGATTGCTTTGACTTCTGCGGTGACAAAAGGGTGGAGGAAACCTCTCTTTGTGAGGTAGGGGTTGGAATTGTCACCAGATAAAAGACAGTATACGGCGAAAACGCTCAGGGAAATGGCGGGGACTGCGACAAGACCTAGACGGACGGGAGGCAATTCGCCCAGTGCTTGAATGGTAGACGCGACGATTGCGGAAGCGGCCATGGTGCTTGCAGCTATCCAAAAGAAGCTGGTCTATGAATGAGATGGTGTTTGTGGAGCAATGCGCCAGAAATAACTGAGCCTTGCTTCAAGAAGGAGAAAATGCAAGTTGTGAGGGACTGTTTGGGGCAATCCAGCCTTTGAGATCTTTGAGGACCGCTGTAGTAAAGCAAGCAAGTAAACAATCGAAAGAGCAAGCAAGTAATCGAAAGGAACCTGTAAGCAATCAGAGGAGCAAGCAAGCAGAGTTTATGTCCTTCTGAGCCACGTCACCGCCTGTTGCTGCAGGTAACTGCGTAACACGAACAAAGAGTGCTGTGCAAACAGGAAAACAGAGCTTTCCCATATGCGGCTAACGGGTTGGGCGTTGTGTAACAGGAGCTTTAAGGTGATTTTCCTTGTCTTAACTTCTAAAAGAATACAAGGGCAATCGTGATCTTGGTCTTTTCATGAAGATGCATGAGAAAGGCTACTGAATGAGTCTTTGATGTTATTTCTTTTGTCCATTTCAAGATAATGAAATACTTGCATGAAAGTAACAGTGATGAGCTGTCATTTTTGGAGCGCCATGTATAAATACAGCTATCTACACTTGCTGCTTTCTTTTCCTCTCAGCATCTTCGCCATCACTTACATTGCATCATGTCTCGAGTCCGTGAAGATATGAGCGACCTATCGTTGCCAGCAACGACGTAGACAACCATGCTACAACAAGATCCGAGGCTCAAAGAAGCTTGTAGGAGCAAGATTGCAGAAACAAGGGAGGAATATCGTAAGACACATTCTATACCTTGTCGTTCTGGGGCTAAATCTTCCGGCTTTAGGGAATTGGAGACTCCAGCAGGCGGAAATTCCGCCACAAGCTCCCCCAGTGTCGTACACGATGGCCTTTTCGCCCAAAACTCGACCACCACCAACATCCACGCCCTACACGATGGCGTACTTACCAGAAACCAGACCTGCACCTACACCTGTGCCTGTGCCTGTGCCTGTGCCTGTGCCTGTGCCTGTACCTGAGCCTGCGCCGTACACAGTGACGTATGTCCCTGCTCCAACTCAGGCACCCAGAGTTGCTGCACCAAGTCCTATACCTCTCTCTGGCCACAACCACCAGTATATCACATCACAGACAGCTCCGCAGCGCACCCAAGAGCAAATTCAAGCTGAACGTGAGTATGTCGAATACTCCAGACAGTGGAAAGAGGCCCTGGACATTCTAAGCACGGCCGAGATACAAATGCGAGCCGCAGAAGCCAGGATGGCGGCTCTCGGAGTGGTCCCGGACGCACATGCGTTGTTACACCAGATGTCGTCCACCAATCACGGATAGATAGAGTGAGGATGTTTTTATTTTTGACTTGTTTGGGTATCGGTATGTTTGTTTGATAGATATGGTGTTTAATGACATGGGCTTTTTCCTACATCCGAACGCGGGTCGGAAGCTGTCACACATTCTCTGCCGGCAAAGTTGGTAGATCTCGACCTTTCGTTTTCGCTCCGACGCATCATGGAAGTATCTCAATCGACCATGCTCAAATAGGCCGCGTCTGGGGACCTTCAGTGAGTCTAATTGAGTGGCTGTGTTCCTGTTGGATACTCCCCTAGTCAAATCTCCACCATGATCGTCTAACTTCCACTTCAGCTCGGATATATCACAAACTGATGAAACTTGATGCGACAGCCATCGGAATATCCATGTTTCATCTCAAACTCTTGCTGTACGGCACAATGAGGTGCTGCCACTATAAAAGGCTCGTAAAAGCACACCTATTGGCTTCCGATGACACCATCAAAAAGCCTCTCAACATCCATCCTGACTCTAAATTCATATCATCCAATCTGACAAAATGGCTCCCCTCCACTTAGGTGCACTTGTCTATGACTATCAAGCTATAGATGTCTTGGGCCCAACCGATCTTCTTCATTCTAGCTCCAAGCCCTACATCAAGACCTTATCTGGCTATCTCAAGATCGAGCAAGATACAATCTCTCGTGCCCCAGAATTCGTCTTTCATCACATTGGCATCACTCGTGAAGCCTTTGTTCTTCAAACAAGCAACATTACGATTGTCCCGACTACAACTGTGGATGAATGCCCGGTACTCGACGTCCTACTACTCGGAGGCCCTGACCCCTTCAACTTCGAGCTTCATCCCAAGTACGCCGAGTTCATCAAAAAGCACGTCGCAGCTGGAAAGCTTCTCTTCACTACCTGCACTGGAGCCAGCGTTGCGGCAGCAGCGGGTGTCCTTGACGGCAAGAATGCGACAGTCAACCACGGTGCTATCCAGCCTCTCAGACTGAAATTTCCGAACGTCAAATGGACTGATGAGAAGAAATGGGTCATCGATGAAAACATTTGGACTGCGGGCGGTGCCGTCGCTGGAATGGACATGTTTGCGCATTGGATCAAGGAGAACTTTGGAATGGATATCATGGTTTTGGCTGCGTCAATGTTGGACTATGAGCCGAGGGACGTTGATGGCATTTTGAACGTCATTCCGAAGAGGTATGATGAGAATGGCAAGCAGTTGCAAACTCATGTTTTCAAATAAAGACTAGTACCAGTATCTACCGAGCCAATTATGAGAGATACCTAGGCAGGTTCCTGTTACATCATCTAAGGGATGATTGAAAGTGTGAGTCTTGTCTGTCTCAAATTAAGTCATCTTATGACTGGGTATATATATATCTAAATCAAGTACCATCGCATCGATCATCATTTCCTCGCATCCGATTCCTCGACCGTAAACTCAACTTCCTTTGTAATCCCAGGCATTGAGGGAATTATTTCATCCGAACTAGCCTCGCCACCTCCTCCGTGAATGTACACATTCCGATCATTCACACTTCCAAGCCCCGTCGTTGATCTGATAGATCTTCCATTACTCCTCTTCCAGTTTGATCCATTTCCGTCGGCGAGCATGATACTTCCAGGTTCGGGGCCGCCTTTGTACTTTGAGCTGACGTTGTTGGACGAGAGAAGAGAGCCGAAGATGGGTTTGAGCTTTTGTCGCATCCATCCCCAGGTACTGGGAAGATTGGCTGTCACGACGGCAACAAAGGATTCTCGGACTGCCCAACTAGCACCTTCAATAGGACCCGATTTGGGATTCTGGGTGAGGTCAGTGAACTCCTCACGATACTCCGATGATGGAAAGTCGCGTACCTTGAGGATGAGGATACATCGTAGCAAACCAGCAACCATCACAAATACGGCGCCAGAGAAAAGCACAACTAGTCCGTACTTCTTCACCTTAGGAATGCGAGCGCCCCAAAGCATCGGAATAGGGATGGCGAGCAAGTAAACGTCCGTTAGGATGTTGAGGCTGACAATGATGAAGATGTAAAGCCTGGATATCGCGGGATGACAGAAGTCTGCTGTTTGTCAGTGAGTTGCTTTAATACTGTGAATCTCGACGTACTGCCTGGGTCGGGGTATATTTGCCAAAAGCGGTTAAACGGTCGACAACTAAAGAGAATACAACATATAATGGCGATGTAGGTCGAGGCTATGAAGCCGAAGCCGATGTAGATTCGAGTTTTGTATCCGGTGAGTCCAGCCTGAAGTCCTTAGCCCTGTCACTCCGTTTCGTGCCGTGTCCAGCTTACCGTGAGTCGGAAGTAGAAAGCGCATAACGCACTCTTGATCACCCATAAACAGGATCCATACATGATCCAACCAGCGATCTGGATCTTGGATCCTCCAACCCTGTCAAACTTAGTCACCCATGTCTCCTGCAGGGTCAATCAGCCTAATCCGTACCTCCACGTATATTCTTCAGTGTTCGGCGACAGAGCCTTGCGCTCCTCATCCGTCATCCCACTATTTGTCAAGCCATGAAACTTTGCTCCAACAGTGTACGCGAGCGCCGTCTCGATCGTATACGGGATAATCGCCAGCAGCATGAGGTAATCATCGGCCTCAAAGTTCCTCACGCCGACTTGTCGTATCCTCGCAAACGTTCGCAACCCAATAACCGAGATGCCAATAGAGAGCAGTGTAAACGCCTCGGCGGCGAAGGAGTCAGCACTACCCATGGCTGCAGAAACAAAAAGCGATGCGAAAAACCAGCGTGTGCATAGGAGTCACGACGCAAGGGGAGGGGAAGCCTTTAAAGCCAAGTTATTGCCTGGAAAGCACGTAGCCATTTGCATGGATCAAGTCCGTCCTCCGAGGAACCATCGCCAATCACAACTCTGTCTTGCAGCATCGTTCCGGTGATAAGAGGCCCAGGCACAGATCCGCGCCCCGTAGGGGATGTCATGGGAATTAGATGCGGACGAGGCTTGCAGTAGTATTCTACGCTAGAAGACGATCGACATTCGCCAAGGATCTGGTGAAGAAACCGTCCTCTCAGCTGCCGACTCGAGTCATTTCCTCACTGAAGATCTCTTCAATAGTCTTTGTCAAACTTGATAATCAGGACGATCATCTTGTGTCAAAACGTGGCACTGAGTCGTGCGTTTCAGAGAACGCCTGAAGTTTCTTTGCTGAGAAGAGGAGTGTTTATCGGTTGACGATGTTGTCGTCGTCTCGGGAAGAGAGTCCCGGTTCCCGAAGACCAATCAGCGACGATCAGTGTCAGCTCTATTTGGTCGACTCAGCATCTACAGAGTCAGAAAGAAAGGGTTCATGAATGGCTTACCCTGTTGAGACAATGTAACCGGGTTTACCGAACTCAAAAGCCCCTCCTTTCTTTGTTTATGCTCTCCGGACTTACAAAGTCCCGCGCCCATTTCAGGGGCTACTGAATCCCCGGATATCTTCAATGCTGCTCCCCGGCTACCAGACCCAGAGCCATGGCTCCACTTTCCGAAGTTGACCAGGATTGTCCGGAATCATAGGAAAGGATTCTGCATCGCAGTTCGCTCAGGAGAAGTTACCTTCATGTGGTATAATGATGTCTTAGAATGCATGAGTCGTGAATTGACACGTCAAAGGTCCTTTTGCTGAGTCTGATTGCAAAGGTTCTTGATAATTATCAATGCGGCAGATCGACCGCAATTGAAACGCGTTCCGTTAAAGTGCCCCGCCGACCTTCTTAGCTCTCGTCATCGTTCCGTTAGTAATCCGTAGGGCGGACTACGATGATGGCTACGCTGAAAGAAGATTGCGATTGCAGATCACGAAACTTTGAATTGGCAACGTGGGACTTGACAAATGTAATTATTGGTTTTGGGCACGAGAATTTACAGCCTTATGGGGCGAACGTTTGCTCTTGTTGAGATGACGGGAGGCCATTGACTGACTAGTGGAACCGGAACGCTTAGTTGGAAGCCCAAATTGATATAGGGTGGCTGTCTCGCAAGACATCCAAGTCTTGATCATTCTTCTCCGGCTGCGTATTTGCATCCCGTTCCCGGAATCAATACAGAAAGGCTCCAAGCAGACTTATTCAAGGAACTAAGCACTAATCAGAACATCAGTCTGGACAATACTATAATTCTTCGCTCCTTGACGTCATTTGGAGGTCCATCGACCTCAGCCCATAAACAATCTGGTCGAGAGGAGGGAAGAACACTCAAGATTTTGACCCTAAATGGCAAAAAGACTTAGGTCAGTTAGTGCAAGTATAGCCTAAGTTTAATTAAATTTTAGGATATCTTTTACTAAATTTATTTTGGTATCTTATATTAAGGTCTGTTTTTTGCTTCCTGAGGCTGATAAGCCGCTGAGCTGAAAATCACAACGTGGAAACAACTCCATCCGAGCTTGCCAAAAACATGCTACCGTTATGGCAGGTAGCCATTGTATTTTCCAGTGATCCAAAATTGCCCCACTTTAATCTTCCTTCCCTCAAGCATCCATTGCATTGCTTTATTGCCAAAACACCATAAAATCATGGACCCTTTCTCTGAGCGACTTAAACGGCTCGAACGAGAAGCGACAGCAATATTCGAGGATACTGGAATTCGTATCCATCCCTGGGACAGGGTATTCTCCGAGAATCTTGCAAATGTCGCCATCAATATCTATCGTCTCATCGGCGAATATGTCAATACCTGGTTTGGCGACATAAACCCTGAGTACTGGACACGCAGTACCCTCCAAAGTCTGCAAACTCTCCTTCTTCACGCCATTAGCCATATCGATAACCGAATCAACGGAAAGAGAGGCTTCGCCAGATCAAGACTTACTTGGTAACATGCGCTTTTGCAGACGCCTGGCGTGGCATGAAGCCGACACTTTATCCAAGGCATCTTCAAAACGCACGCCTTGCCTTCTCCATTTATCACCACCAAGGCCCCACGGACGCGACCGCAGCCGACGAGAGCGACAAATCTGAGGTTAATCCTTCTATTCCTACACCTGAAAGAACCCGAACGAATTCCGTGACCCGCAAGCATCCTGCAGCTGAGTCTTTCCTGGAGACTTCCCCCAAGCAGCCGCGCCGGCAGGAGATTACTGTTTCAGTGACGACAGGCAATAACACTGGGGTACTTTCACTTCCTATACATGTTTGCAATGCTGACTTCTCCAGCTCCGCTCAACTGATTGCGACCTGATTCTAGAACTAAAACAACACCAAGATGGCGCGAAGGATAGCTTCCTAAAACTGCTACACAGACTTCCCATCCTCTCATCAACCGCCGTCGACGAACTAGAGCGTGAACGTGAGGTCACATCCGACCGTATCAGAAGTCTGAACGATGACATGGCCAACGCCAAAGAGTCCTCAACTAAGCTCAGAGATTCCGTTTCTACCCTCATGGCCGACATGGAAGCTCACGCAGCGAACGAGAAGGAACTCCAGAGCGCCAAGAACGTGATCGAAGCCGCAGGGTCTGGAGTTTGGTCAACTGTATGGAGAGTCCATGAAAAGGCAAAGTCGAATACATCCGCCACCCTTGAAGAGAGGTCTCAGGAACTTGAGGAGGTACAGGCGCGACTGGGCAGGCTGGTTGAAGAGGTCGAGGAAGCTCAGGCATCGATGGACATCACAGATGAGAAGGTTGAGCATGTCCCAGCCCAGTATGATGAGTACCGCGTTTTCATCGAATACATGGCCCTAATTTGTGATGTAGGACCCAAGGGACTGGAGAGGGTGGTTGATGCTTTGAGTGAGCAAGGACTCGAGTTTGAGACGTTGATTTATGAGCATGTAGGTGATGGACAAAGCAGCGTTGACAATTGAAACGGAGGTAACAGGAGGCGCAGGCTTCAGAATGATACCAGGCGTGGAAAGTAGCTGAAGTGCAATCTTTTGCGGATCATGGATGGACGATGGCTTTTCGGTAGATATCTTAGTGATGGGAGGGGGTTTGTTTGTACCGGACAATTGCAGAAAGTCTTACGGCTTCACTGACGTCATCACTGAGATCCAAAAACAATAACCCACAGAGTCATTGAAAAAAGCAAGATCTTTTGATGTATCGAATGTTCATGAGCGAAAAATTACCTCCTCAATCTACTATGTACATCCAAGCATATTAAACAAATAAGCTAAAAGTCCTTTTTCGCGGACGACCAAGAAGTCTCGAAAAACCAAACAAATCAAGTCATTTTCCCATATCCAGCAATATCCCAGTCATTAACGCATAACTTCATAAGCAACCCTTGTCTAGTCAGTTGCTTCGATTGAACAAGCTCATCCGCAAGCCTCCTTTCTTAGGCTTCTGGTTAAAAGAGCTCTGCACGCTGACGGGTCGATGTTCGAAACTGTCGATGCTCTCCATGCGCTGAACGGGCTGACGAACTGCGGGTGGCGGGGGCTGCTGCATGAGTTCACCGCGAAGAGCTTTGCCCACCTGGTCGTGCTGCCTGCTATAATCATCATGCTTGGACTTGGCTTCGATGAAGCGGTCCTCGGCTTGGCGACGTCGTTCCTGAAGAGCGCGGATCTCATCGTCGAGTTGGTTCATTTGGGCTTGAGCGTCGTTCATAAGAAGATCATACTCGTGGATCTTCTGCTCAAGAGGCAGAAGAACGCTCTTTTGAATGGAGGGGCTGTTGAGACGGTTAATGTCGTTGCCAGGGACTGCTAGACGGTTTGGCGAAGGCGCGCGACGCTGCTGATGCTGGTCTGAGGCCATGGATTGAGAAACACGGCTTTGCTGGGTGTTTGGTCCATTTCGGGGAGGTGACTCTCCATGAGGTCGGGGTTCAGACTCCGAACCGCGGCGCGATTGTCGTCTGTAGCGACCACCATCTCTAGGGCCATTGGGTTGCTGCTGAGGACCTCCGTCCATTCCGCCAGGATAAGTAGGAGGCATTGGTTGCTGAGGACCTGGGCCTGGATGTGGACCTCTGGGAGCAGCGTTGTTGTTTGGACCTGGAGGCTGTCTTCTCTGACCGGCATTGCGAGTGACCTGACCAACCGGAACAACACGCTAAAAGAAAGAGGTTAATTACGATGTTCTGGCGCGGAGAAAAGATGTTGCAGAAAACAGTGTTTTCTAGCGCGGGTCAAGGAAAAAAACTCACCTGTTGCTGCTGTTGTGCTTGTGCCACAATGGCGTCCTGCAGCGCCACGTCAGAGGTAGGTGAGCGCATGTCGAATTCTTCACTCTGAGGACGAAAGTCATCGAGTTGCTCGGGCGATTGAGTTCGTCTGTATCTCGGGCTCTGGCCATTTCGCGCAGCACGAGCTGCTTCGCGGGCGTCACGAGCAGTGCGAGGCTCATAACCTGGATCCTCGAGATTATATCTTGGTTGGGCCATTGCAGCCATGATTCCCGGGGTTGTGATGTGAAATGCGGTGAACGAACGAACACAAAGAACAAAAATGTTGGAATGAGAATGTCTTACGAACAAGACATGAAAATAGCGGGTAGAGAGTGAAAGGAATGAGAATCTACACCGACAATGTCAGGAGCTGATTCATGTTTTAGTGACGGTCTGGAAAGGCAAAGGCTGGAGAGCTGGAAATGTTGGTGGTTGGGTTTGGTTTGACAGCCAAGTCGAGTCGCTGCTTGGAGGTTGGGGAGTTTTCTTAGCTCCAGGGGAGTGACCCACTGAGAGACAACACCAGCCACTGCCCGCATGAAACCTTGAATACAGGGTGTCAAAATAAACTCAGCGAAAACATCATAATTTTAGACTAAGTTTACATCGGCCTTATTGTCACTCAGGATCAAGGCCGGACTGTATAGCACAGTTAAGACAGTGCCTTTCTATTTTTACGAAGAAATATGCAGTAACACGTATCGCTTCGTATCCATTAATCGAGTACACGTTGAAACCGCCTGCAATGGAGTGTTCTTCTGTACTCGTTATTGATCCACGTGCTGAGACAGCGGCGGCTAGATGCATCCCTTGGCTTCCGGGGATTGCCATGCAGCATCGGGCGTTTATCTGAGGCTGGGTCTCGAAAACCCGGTATTCCCAGATTGACGGGCGTCCATCACTTCGTTAAAGCAAGGAATTCGAGATGAAACGTTCTGATGACTTGCTTTAGTGTTCTGCTATTTGTTAAACGAGTCTAGTCCAGCCGTTGGGTTTTGGTCTTGGCTGGTGATGCATGCCCGCAATTTGAGGTTGCACTCTGCCCGTCAACGTTACACAGTGTTATCTGAACGCGCGTCGAGGCAGCAACCAGCAGTACTCAACCTTTCGCATTAACTGAAGTTCTTCTTTTGGGTGCCATGAGAAGGTTGGTCTAAGGTACGTCGCACTCAATTGCGGCAGTTTATGCTTGCGACCGTTGTAGAAGTGTTGATTGACTTGCCGTTCGTTACCTTGGCCGTAGACTCTTATCGCGTCATGGCCGGCAAAATTTTCGCGTCAGAGGCCAAGCAGCCCGTCCCATCCCATTCAAGCCCAATCTCACCGCCATCGATTGATTACCTTGACTCAGATCTCAAACACAGCCCAACGTTTGTCGCATACAGGGTAAATGCTTGCCGATGTCCAGCCCAATTGACAGCGACACCTCACGTCATTCAAGCGCAGCGAAATGACCCAAGATACGACCGTGCCAAAATTGGTCACCGTCATAATAACAACTTCGCCAACTCCATCCGCGCCATCGACGGAGCTTGTCTCAGCAGTCCTCGAATCATTTGAAGAGCATTGTCACGCTCTAACATTATGTAACGTTATTGTTGTATTCGACACTTTTGATCAGATAGTACCTACAGCGCGATTGAAAAAAGGACAAGTGACGCCTCAACAGGCGGCAGATTTTGACGCATATAAGAAGAATGTCAAGGACCTGATACTCACAAAATATCGCCATGTCGGTGCTGACTTCGCCCATCGGCATGATACGGCGGAGTATGGTAGTCCCAATTCTCAGAACACCGTTGACTACATGATATCGCAAACCAACGACAAGAAAGTCACCTTTATAGATCCGGCAAGGCGACTAGGATTCGGTCTTGCAGTCAGATCAGCCTTGAGGGTAACTCAAACTCCTTTCGTTTGGGTGCAGCAACATGATTGGGCTTTGGTTGCAGACTTTCCCGTGGCACCTCTTGTACAAATCATGAAAGCATATGATTCGCACCATGAAACTCCCATCAAGTATATATGCTTAGCTGCTATTCGCATGCTCTCATATGCCGTATCAGAACAGCATCCCGTCCTGCGAGAGCTGTCAACATCTCTTACTCAGAAATACGAAGATCCGACACATCCTGGTGTAAAAATACCCTTGACACCGATTTACTTCTGGCATGATAAACCCCATCTTGCATCAACAGCGCATTACCTCGAGAGAGTGTTTCCCTCACGGCTGGCTATGCTGCGAGGAGACTTTATTGAGGACAAGATTGGACAAAGAGCTCGCGCTCAGATGAAGGAAGGCCTCGTAAGTGTATTTTCTTTCTATCTTGGACGAGCATCGTCAGTTGTTGCCATGTGAAAGCACTTGCTGACGATAAGCAGTGGGCGAAATGGGCTACTTGGCTTTACTACCCTGATGACGGGAAACAGCTATGTTTGAAACATCTACAAGGGAGGACTTGGGCGGGCGCTGAACGACAAGCCCATAGGGCCGCTATGTGGAGAGAAAGGAATGACGCTGAGCGGGCAGCTCAAGACGACGACTGATCTGAGAGAGATCAACAAGATACCCCGATTGACAGACAGAGACCGTGATTTATGATGTCACAGTAACTGAGTTGTGATAGGAAGCATAAACTGCCGAGCGAGTTATGCAAGGTATCCTAACCCTAGACCATAACGGTGATGTCGGATGGCTTGTCCGATCTAGCATTCGGATGCCCTGACCTTAATCGACTTTCCCCGCATGACGCTTGACTCGCGCAGCGGTTAAAGAAACTTCCCATCCTTGAAGCTCTTTTTTACAGGATCAAGACATTCTTAACTAAGTAAACGGCGCGTGCCGCATTCAATTGCCGATGGATCTTTGTGGGGTGCCGACCCCTCACCTCGAGCCGATCACCGTTCTCGATGATCGGTGAATCATCATAGCGACTTGACGATCTGGGGAAAATGAAGGATAAAACAAGTTTATAAAAGCGTAGAAGGTCCAGTATGGATTGGCTGTGATAGACAGTCTAGGGACAATTCAATTGACACAATGAGACTCCTGACTCCCCTCATCATCGCCTCCAATGCCATCTTGGCAGCCTCCCAAATCATGGGAACGCCATCCTACGAGTATCTTTACACTGTCAACGCGACCCTCGGCGAACGTTGGCCGATTGGCGACTACGGTCAAGGTAGCCGCGTTGTGATTCCCATCACTGGCGGAACCTTCAAGGGACCCAAGCTTTCTGGAACGGTCACTAACCTTGGTGCCGACTGGGGTCTCACCGACACCAAGGGCGTTTTCTTCCCCGATACCCGATACAACCTGAGGACTCATGATGGAGTTGATATCTATATCCAAACCTCTGGCCCGACGCAGCCTGATGGAAGGACGTTGTTGAGGGGCGTTTTCCAGGCAGCGCACCCGGATTATGAGTGGTTGAACTACGTCCTAGCTGTAGGCGTGTTGCAGCGGCCGCCAGCTGAGAGCAAGGGTAAATATGTCGTTATTGACATGTGGGCAGTAAGTCACTCAAGTCTGTCCGGAGAGATAGTTTGCTGATCAGGATATAGATGGTTTTGCCAGACTGTAACGGGAATTGCTAGGGCGAGGCCGACGGTGACATGGCCAGGATGGACATAAACTCCCTATGGGGACATGGCGTGATTTGATACACCCTGGTAGAATGTCACCGCCGTGATAATTCCGATTTGAAAAAGTCAAAAAAGTGCTACACAGTTCAGATGATCGAACTAGTTGCGGATCCGGGGTATTCCATCGTCAATGGGAATACGAATGTACGGAAATGGCGATAAAGTTCACAGGGGTTCTACAACAATTGAATTTCCAACTTCACCTGTTGACTCAACTTCTGAAGAACTCGTGAGGCTGCAGAAACACGCATCTGTCACATTTTTTTGGAGTAGTGATGATGAAGTAGATGTACAGGGATCAAAGTGCCGTATTCCGTATGCTTGCAGCTCAGCCGTCATTGACAAAGAGGATGTTGCATTTGGAGACCATTGGACGCGCAATGATTCGGGATGTTATCCGGTTCCTGAACAGATGTGCAATGGTTCTTACTGGCGACAATTATCGATCGGCTAAGCAGGGGGGTTCATGCTAGTCGGTGCTAGAAAAGACCGCGACATAGGCCTAAATTTCAACGGTTGCAATTAAAGACACCGGAAATCACTCTCTTGTGAGTTTTTGAGTTGTCAATCTTCAAACGCCGAGGGCTGTGATTGTGCCGCGATTTCACATATGAAGACGCAAGATTAATTTAGGAATGGCCTCATTCCAAGAAATCTGCAGCGCCCCTAATAACAGAACCCATAATAACACTAGTCTCCATCTCAAGTAGATTATCCGGACCGATATCTCTGCCCATCCTCACAACGACTGACTCGCAAACTCCTCCCCAATCCATAAACCCCGTTCATGCACCCCGGATCTAATTCCCAACCAGGCCAGCCGAGGTTTCAACATCCCTTCTTTTCCCCTCACGAACTCAACTACCGCCCTGCCAGACCATCCTCAATCCGCGATAGCACTCCCATGGTATTGCCGAGGGTTGCTGATCTGGTAGGGATCAACGGCGTCTTGCTGCTTCAGGAATCATCCGCGTATTTGCTCAAAATTATCACAAGGATCCCCCGCAAAATACAAGGGCATGGGTTTTGGTAAACGTTTATGCGGGAGACGGATATAAAATAATGTTGTCCGCCGGCCTTGTTGTCTTGCTTGGCTTTATTCCCCAGGTTCTCAGCGACACCTCGACTGATATTTGTTTACCGCAAGATACTATGCGTCCTACATTTTTGCTCTTTTCGGGGCTGGGGGCTTGTGCTGCTGCTGGCAAGGGTGATGACTTTGCGGCTAAATGCGCTGGTTTCAAGAACTCGCTGAAGCTGCCCAACACCAAGGTCTGGTTCACTGAGCACGTGCCTGCTGGGAAAAACATCACTTTTCCTGACAACCACCCAACATGCACGCCCAAGAGCACCATCACTGATGTTGAGATCTGCCGTGTGGCTATGTTTGTCACCACCGGTCCCAAGTCAAACCTTACCCTTGAGGCTTGGCTTCCTTCCAACTGGACCGGCCGATTCCTGAGCACTGGAAATGGTGGAATGGCTGGATGTATCCAGTACGATGACGTTGCTTACGGTGCTGGCTTTGGCTTTGCGACTGTTGGAGCTAACAACGGTCATAACGGCACTTCAGCTGCCCCCATGTACAAGAACTCGGGAGTGGTCGAGGATTATGTTTACCGTTCAGTCCACACTGGAACTGTTCTGGGTAAAGAGCTTACGAAGAAGTTCTACGGCAAGAAGCATACCAAGTCTTACTATCTTGGATGCTCAACTGGTGGACGACAAGGATGGAAGGAGGCGCAGAGCTTCCCTGATGATTTCGATGGTATTGTGGCTGGTGCTCCCGCCATGCGCTTCAACGGTCTGCAGTCCCGCTCTGGAAGCTTCTGGGGTATCACTGGCCCCCCTGGAGCAGCTACCCATCTCAGCCCTGAGCAATGGGCCATGGTCCAAAAGAACGTCTTGGTTCAATGCGACGAGCCACTTGACGGTGTTGCAGATGGTATTCTCGAGGACCCCAACCTTTGCCAGTACCGCCCTGAGGCTCTCGTCTGCAGCAAGGGCCAAACCAAAAATTGCCTGACTGGGCCCCAGATCGAGACAGTCCGTAAGGTCTTTGGTCCTCTCTATGGTAACAACGGCACATACATCTACCCTCGAATTCCCCCTGGGGCCGATCAGGGCTTCGGTTTTGCGATCGGCGAGACGCCCTTCCCTTACTCTACGGAATGGTTCCAGTATGTTATTTGGAACGATACCAAGTGGGATCCCAGCACCATTGGACCGAATGATTACCAGAAGGCTTCTGAGGTCAACCCATTCAACGTCGAGACATGGGAGGGAGACCTTTCCAAGTTCCGCAAGCGTGGATCCAAGATCATTCACTGGCACGGTCTCGAGGATGGTCTCATCAGCTCCGACAACTCAATGGAATACTACAACCACGTCTCAGCTACCATGGGTCTCAGCAACACTGAGCTTGATGAGTTCTACCGATACTTCCGTGTCAGTGGCTGCGGTCATTGCTCAGGCGGAATTGGAGCCAATCGCATTGGAAATAACCGCGCCAACTTGGGTGGCAAGGAGGCAAGTAACAACGTTCTTCTCGCTCTCGTCAAGTGGGTTGAGGAAGGCAAGGCACCCGAGACTATCACCGGTGTTCGCTACGTCAACGGTGCTACCACTGGAAAGGTCGAAGTTGAGCGAAGACACTGCCGTTATCCTTACCGCAATGTCTGGGACCGTAAGGGCAACTACAAGAACCCCGACAGCTGGAAGTGCGAGCTGCCCAAGTAAACGGAATGTCAGCGAGATGGTGCGGGTGGCGTGGATTATATAACGTTTATTTCATAGCATACATATAGCAGGATCGTCGTAAATAAGATGAGCTTTTACATAACATTGCGCCCTCAATGGTCGGGATAATTCGGTACCGAGCAACTCCGCCAAGGATAAAGTGATGTCAAGGAAAGCGACTAGTTACAAATTACCCCAAGGAAACCACTTCCCTGGAAGACTCCAAAACACGGGGGAGGATATGTGCTGTCAGCATCAGTCATTTCCCCAGACGCGTTGCTGGCCAGTTGCATGTCGGCTAGTCATTCAACACGAAAGGTTAATACTGCCAAGACACAGAGATCCCCACGATCTTGGACAATCAAGAGGAAAAGCCGGAGCATCTGAGTCAAAAACAGTGAGAAATTGGGTTTCCCCCCTCATTTCCCCAACATAACCCCACAAGATCCTGAATCTTACTCCAACCAATGCGCCCTGTTACTCTGGAGGGCGCGAAGCTGGGCGAGTCAGGGTTTGGATGCAGCAGAGTGAGGCGCGTTGTTTTCTAGAACACGTAGGATGCTGATCAGTCTCCCCTCCCACCAACGTACAGTATGTACCCGTCATGGATCCTCCTCTTATCAAGATAAACGGGAATAAACTCACCGGCACTTCTCAAGTCCGCCCGACCAGAATCTTACGATGTGTGACCCGTCCGCCTCAATGGCGATAGACTCAACACAATTTACAATACCACCGAGACTTTGTTTTGTCTCTCTCCAATAGCAATACTTGTATAGCGCCGGTGTCGGATACTACGGACGGCATGCTGTGAAAGGCTGGGCGACTCCACTAAATGGCCAATGCATGTGTCAAAACAAGGTATTTTTCGCGTAACGGAAATGCTGAACCTTTTTTTACATTGAATACCGCCGGCAGATTTCCCTACAAGGTTTTTTTTTCTGTCTCCGACACCGTACGAGGCGCAAATAAGCTTGTTACTTGGCGTCTGATTTAGCCGTGTGCTAGACCGAATCTCTCACCTTGAGCCAGCGCTCGAGAGCCTCATTTCGACGACGGCCACTCTCCAGAACATATTTAGCGATGCCCTTAGACAATTGACGCAAGATTCCGTTGAATCAACCATGCCATTCTTATCTCCGTTCCACTTCACAATGGAGATCTCTTGTTCATCTCGTTTGACCAACCAATTCTCATTGAGCAAAGATCGCTGACACATAACGTAACACCAACTCCATTTTATTTTTTCGAATCCACGGCCCCGTTTCTTTTCGCTTGGTCGATGGACATTCCAATGACCTGATGGTTTTCGAAGATTTGCTAACTGTTACGTGAGAGACTCACTCCCCCATGGGGTCTTTTTTCCTTCCGTGCGAGAGATAACGAGACGAGCGTTTTTTACAAGGTCTCCACGGAAGATAAAGATCTGGAGACTTTTGGCCTTGGCGGATGTATATAAGATTTAGCATCGCCCGATGTTAAGTTCGGGTTGGTCTTCATCTCGTCAAACTGTCGCTGACCATAACCCGCCATTATACACCTTCTCACCTCGCATTGAGGTTTTATTACTGACTACTATTACTTTGTTTTATTGAATATGGGCGCTGAAGATAAAACGACAAAGACCCAGCCTGAGATGGCTCAGCCCGAGCATCACCGCGCTGCCTCCATTCGCGGCATCGACGGCGATGAGATCAACACTATCAACGATGGCGGCGACATCATGGACTCCAAAGAGCAATCCGACGAGCCCGTGCAAAACATTTTCAACCAAGGGGGCAAGAACTACAGAACACTCGGCAAATGGGACACAGTCTTTGTCCTCGTCACCAACCAAGTCGGACTTGGTGTATTGTCTCTGCCCGGTTGTTTGAAAGGTAGATTCTGTTCCCAACCTCAGCTACGCCGTTTTGCTAATGTTGATCAGTCCTCGGGGTGATTCCGGGCATAATTGCCATCATTGGACTTGGTTCCCTCTCTGCCTACACTGCCTATGAACTCCTCCAGTTTTACAGAAAGTATCCCCACGTCGTCAACGTCGTCGACATGTGCGGTATCATCGGCGGTCGACCGCTTGAGATCATTGCGGGCATCGGTTTGATGATCAAGGTTATGATGACCTGTGCATCTGCCAGTGTGACATTATCGGTTGCTTTCAACACCCTGAGCAACCATGCCTTCTGTACCGTCAGCTTCGTCATCATCGCCGTCGTCGCTTGCTGGGTCCTTTGTCTTCCTCGAACCGTCAAATTCGTCTCGCAATCTGGTATCCCCTCTACAATCAGCATTCTAGCCGCCGCTCTTACCGTCATGATCAGCTTGGGCCTCGATACTCCCTCTCAGGCTCCTCCCGGATGGGATCGCGAGATCCAGGTTATCGGCAACCCAACTTTCCGACAAGGTCTCAACGCTTGTCTCAAGATCTGCTACGCTTATGCCGGAAACATCAGCTTCGTCTCATACATGGCCGAGATGAAGAACCCTAGCCGTGATTTCCCCATGGCTTTGGCTTGCCTTGAGGTCTTCTCTATTACCCTTTATACAATCGTCGCCGTGGCGATATACTGCTTGGCAGGCGATTTTACTACCTCTCCAGCTCTTGGATCCGCGCCCCGAATCGCCGCCAAGGTTGCCTACGGCCTCGTGCTTCCTTGTGTGTTCGCGACAGCTATGGCTTTCGGTCATACCGGCATTAAGTACATGTATGTTGTCGCCATGCGATCAATCAAGGCTACCCACCAAGTCACCGACCGAAGTGTCAAGTCTTGGAGTATCTGGGTTGCCTGTGTGACCCTTTATTGGATCATTGTCTTTGTCATTTCCAACGCCATCCCCATTTTCGACTCTATCCTCTCCATCTCCTCTGCCACCACGATCGCCTGGTTCACATTTGGTCTCAGTGCCATCTTCTGGTTCCACATCAATAAGGGCCAGTATACCAAGAACTGGAAGAAGATTGCCCTCTGCATTATTAACGGCATGCTTATCGTCCAGTCGTTGTTCATGAACGGTGGAGGTCTATGGTCTTCCATTACCGAATTGTTGAACATCTTTGAGAACGACAAAAGCTCCATTCGTGGCGTCTTCTCATGCGGCGACAATTCCATTTAGGCACGAAAGTCAAGAAATTGATAGATATAGATATTACGCAGCAAGTATATAGCGATTGAATGATAAATGATGATATTAATTTTTACAATCAGAAGTCAGTTGATCCATCGATAACGTTGAATGCGGATCCTTCACTCGGTGTATAGTCCGCGGAATCTCTCTTTCCAAGAATCGGTGCAAGTTGTTGTCATTCAGCAACGACAGGGATTGATGGTCTTGCCACCATGGCTGGCCTACCACGGTATGGACACGAACAACCTGACAAAGTGGAGCAGGGATGGTCTCGCGATGCCTCGGGCCGACCAATGAAGGACGAGAGTGGCGAGGAGACATCTCGAGATCTGAAGTGACGAGACCAGGCTCCGACGCCCCAGATCTGAGTCACTGTCGTAGAGCTGAAGCCGGCCATTGCATTGAAGCTTGCTGAGAGTCCCCAGCCCTGAAAGCTCTCGATTTCTTTACTTTGGCGCTCTGCCTGATTGGTCATCTCACAAGTGCAAATGGATGCTTGAATGGCATTGCAAACGCAAGGCATAAAGCCCAATTCCAATGAGACTTGGTTGCTTCGGTCAATCTCAAGTGGCCAATCCATACTGAAAATGACACAATTCGATCTTTGCTCAAGTCATTTTGATGAGGGCATACTGCTCTATCAAAGTGGGGTCAAATACGCGATACGAGCGATACGCGATACGAAGGCTGACTTCATCATCGTGTCTATTTAAGAACAATGCCTGGTCTCCGATTATATAACCAGTCCGTCAATTTCAACACTTGAGAATCATCAACTCTTTCAATCCTTCTCCCGATACCTCCTATCTTACCAGAGCCAGACGACCCCGTTGGTCTACATCATGATCACAATCGCTTCCATTCGACCACGTATATCCACCTTCCGCTCCTTTCAAAGACTTTCAACCATCCAAATCAACAACATGCCGTCGAATTTACCATTCAATCACAGATGGATGACACAAGAGTGCAGCAAAAGCAAGACTCGGCGAAATGAGACTGCAGGGCCCAATCCCTCCTACCCAGCTTTCAATCTCGACTCTCTGGGCCTTAGCAAAAGAACCAAGATAACCTTGATGATAATTCTCGGCATCTTTGGTACTATTGAGACTTGGGTTTGGTGCAAAGCTATTTGGCAATGGAGAAAAGGTCGTCGAGAAGCAGAACAGTGACCTTCTACCGGTCATGCATCACATATATCAACTATACAGGCGCGCAATCATGGTCACAAAAACTACGCAAGTGCTGAAGCGCATTCCTCAGCTTGAGATATACTTTCGGGATCGACTGTCCTGCCATGATACCGATTATCCGGAGTTAAGCCGGCTGTCATTACGTAGACATCGGATCTATCGGCAATTTTATTCGACAATCTGGCGTGGCTCTACTCTGTCCCTATCATAATCAAGCAACTTTGGCGCGAGGCATGCGGGGTGAAAGCATATTTTATACATAATAGTGCTCGCAAGTCGCTTGGAACAGTCAACGACTTACTGGCTGCCTTGCACTTTTGAGATGGGCGACAAGGATGAGGTCGAGATCTCTAGGGCGCTGAATTGGCGCATCTCGGTTGAGTGAAGTAAATGATCCTTTGCCTCGACCAGGGTTCTGGGGAAGTGATGCTGTAGCCGAGTTGAGGTTGCAGTGGTTAGCGCCAGGGTGAGTTGGCAAAGAGGTTGAAGTAACGCGCGCGAAAGCTCAGACGGAATGAACATGCCGATAGCAGAAGTCTGTATGCTTTTCATCCTTCCATGCCATGGCGGCATTGAGAGGTGAGGAGCGGACTGATTAAAATATGACTGCGCTCAAATTATAAAGCTTTCTTTACCGTCAGGGCAGTTATTAAAATAGCAAATCGACTTCTATAGGGTACGCCAATGTCTCTTTGTCTCAATTAGCCACCTCAAAACATCTGATAATGATACTTTCCGTGTGCGGGCCACGCGTAATTTAGACGCGCGTATTTCCGAGTGATTCTATACGACAATACTCTGTAATGAGCTAGGTCTCATCTTTTACGGTAAAAACAGCACCGTATCTAAAATTAACCGCCAACAATGAGACATTAATTAGACGAACTTTAATCTTAGGTTGTTGTCTGGCATTCAGGTGTTGCATTGGCCACTACATTCGATCTGCTGTATGGCTCTCCTGGGTGAGATTGATATGTCCCGCGACCTTCTCAAACAGTGTCTCAAGAGACGTAAGCTTGTGAATGACTCGCCCGTGATTTTCTTCTCCATGGAAAAGACGGAAGCTTATAAACTGGAAATGAGGGTCGAGTCTAGACTTAGTTGATCCATGCTACCTATTTCCCCGGCATCTTAAGCGAATCCATAGCGCAGGGATTGCGTAATCTGTGCTCTCGCTTCCTCGTGTTTATTGCTTCGCCTCCTTTGACCTGAATTTCCTGAAGCAATTTTTCGGCCCCGTTTCTTGACTAAAAAGCACGGCTGCGCCTCCTTGCTAGCCGGTTAACCCCTTTTGACACATGATTCGTCATTTAATTCAGGAGACTGTCTCGATCCCATACCAAGACTTCTTGCTCGCTCTAATTATTGCGTGTACGTTTGATAAAACTCATGAGCTTTTTTGGACTTGATAGCAGACTTGGCTTTTCGATCTTGCTCGGTTGATGAGAGAGATAAGCCGTGGAGTCGAGTCTCCCTCTGCGCTAGCATTAAAGTTTATTCCCCGCTGGTCGATCATTGGGCGAGATGAAAGCGTCGTTGGCTGTGACTTGGGCGTTGGCAGCAGTTGTTCAAGGTATTGATGTATCATGGGACGACGACAGTAAGTCAACCGGTCTTGGATTCTTCGCTGCTGGGTAACTTACCATGTCCAGAATCTATCAAACAAGCTGCTAGTACTGTTGCCTATGGCTTAGTGAAATACTACACTGGTAACAATACCGGTGATACACCAGGCAACCTGCCAGATCCATATTATTGTAAGTGATGACGAAGAGGAATACATGATGACTTCAGCATCTGATTCGAAGCAGGGTGGACGGCAGGGGGCATGTTCGGTACATTAATCGATTACTGGTGGCTTACTGGCGATGAGAGCTACAATAAGATAACTACACAGGCTATGCTGCATCAGGTCGGCACAAACGACGACTATATGCCCGACAACCAGACTATGACAGAAGGCAACGATGACCAAGGATTTTGGGCTGTGGCTGCTATGTCGGCAGCTGAACATAAATACCCTAACCCGCCATCAGACCAACCGCAATGGCTAGCACTAGTTCAGGCTGTTTTCAACGAATATGTTAGCCGTTGGGATACACAGCACTGTGGTGGCGGAATGAGATGGCAAATTTTCACCTGGAATGCAGGATATGATTACAAAAATTCCATCTCGAACGGTTGCTTCTTCAACATAGCTGCGCGTCTCGCTCGCTATACTGGCAATACCACTTACGGGGACTGGGCTGAGAAGGTTTGGGATTGGGAAACCAAGATCGGACTCATCAACAGCGATTATCAGGTCCGAGATGGTGTCCATTTCGAAGGAAAATGCCCCAGCTCCATGGATACTAACCAATGGACCTACAACAGTGGTGTCTATCTTTATGGAGCAGCTACCATGTACAACATGACCGGAAAAGCTTCGTGGAAGACCCGAGTAGACGGTCTGCTGGAGGACATAAAGACCGTGTTTGTGAAGAATGGTGTTATCTATGAGCAATTCTGCGAGGAGCACAAGCTTTGTAATCTCGACCAACAGACCTTCAAAGGATACCTCGCCCGTTGGATGGCAGCTACCGCACTGGTGGCTCCCCATACCTCTGAATACATCACAGCGACGCTGCTATCGACGGCAAAGAAGGCCGCCGCTTCATGTACAGGATCACCCTCCACAGGGTTCGCAGGCAAGGCTGGCACAGCTTGCGGCTTTACATGGTTGACCAACGGGTTCGACGGAATTGTCGGGGTTGGACCGCAAATGAGTTCTCTGCAATCTATCATGTACACCCTCGCCCCGAAAGCGAATGCGCCAGTGACAACCAAGACTGGAGGAACGTCAAAAGGCAATCCTGGTGGTGGCCAGACGAACATGGATGTCGATGTGTCGAAACCGAAATATGCAAAGATCACAATGATGGACAAGGTAGGGGCGGGCGCCATAACATGTATGATTTTAGCTTGCGTTATTGGGGGTTCTGTTTTTGCTACTATATAAGTATTTTTTGTCAAATCAAGTTTATCTGATTCTAGTGTTAAGACTGAATAGCCTCTAAACTCCTGACATGGCTCGCGTAGAACTGAAAAGGTAGTCATTCCGCCGCACCATGGTAAGGCATTATCCCATCCTTCTTCGCCCCCATACTGTCTTTAGAATTTACTTATGTAGTCTCTATTTAGCTGCCATCTACCAGCAGGATTGTGCTGCGGCTCTTGTCTGTAAAGCCCCCTAAAAACGTCGGCATGAAAGCTCGGGTCGTCTCGATTCAATCGTTAAGTAATTATCCACTCCTGTGTGTCGACGAAAGCTCGAGTCTCTCAAATGCCACTGATCGGCCATGCCACCACTTGACCTTCGCTGACGGAAAGTTGGCACCAGGACCTTTCAATACCTGACCAGGGTGCACCACGTTCAGCAAGACCAAAGCGATGAGCATCGGCAACGCATCGAGGTAGAGCTGGAACTCCTCGTGTCGAAGGACCACATTGTTACTATTTGTACCACCGCCGAATTCGACGAGGCGAAAGATAACTCGAACCTAGTCAACCGAATCAGCTATGGCACGCAAACCAGTTATATCGGATACCTACCACGATGAGGACAAGGACTATATAGACAACCCAGCAGAGAGGCTTCAACCAACGGCTTCGAGTCTCTTGCTTGCCTATACGAATATTCAGAGAGAGCTCGCGATAGAAGAGGCCGTGGATAACAAGAAAGACGACTACGCAGCCAAGCTGGATGCCAATGCCAACCATATATATATGCTGTCCGAGTTTAGATGTATCTGCATTGTTCGAAGCGAGCATGCCACCACCAGCAGCCTGGATGATGAAACACATAACATCGAACATGACGAAGATTTTGGCAAGCCATTGTGCTGAGATGCGGGCTACGCGCCGCTGCGGGATGACGAAATGGACAAGACGGGCGACGATCATGTATATGAATGCATTGATCCCTGGGTAGAGTATTAGCTGAGTATCGCACGTGACAAATGGAGTTCTTACAAATCGGCGCCAGTAGAAATAGCAGAGTCGAGACGGTGACATAGGCCGCCTGCTGTTGGTCCCTGGCACCTAGGGCGCGAGCGATGAAACAGATGCACTCCCAAGATGCTCCCATAATGATGACCCAGCAGAATTTCTAGCCATGTCAGTCTGTTATTCCTCCATAGCATATGACGGAAGTACCTGTTTGAGGATGATTGCTTGGGCCAGGTGAGCCACCGTGGACAAGCCAAAGGCAACCGCGAAGGCTGTGTTATCCTCCCAATTGGGGTAGAATCCATAATTGGCGTTACAAGAGTCCGGAGGGACATAGCCGTACTTGTCTGGCACTGCAGTTGTGCATGAGGGGGTTGCTGATGAAGTAGTTGAAGACGCACGGGCGAGTGTAGTGAGAGACAGTATCATGGTAGACATTGTAGATAGGATATATGTTCGTGGAAAATGTTCGATATCGAGATTTTGCTGATTGGTATAGAGAGTAGAGAAAATAAAGTTAGTCTTGCAGCTTCTCGCACCTTTATAGCAACTGGCTCAACGCTGTTACTGGGAAGCCTCGCCGGGAGTCGTAAGCCATGTTGCAAATCAGCCCCTGAACCAGCATAATGGCACAACAATGCGTCGTTTCGCAGATGGAAAACGAAGATTAGTTACGCGTTCGGATTGACATGACATGAGACGCGAATTTCAATAGGTTATGGACTGTAGTCAAGTGTCTAGCTTTTGGCTGTTCCGCACTGACCATGCGCATTGAGGCTCCATGATTGGCTCGTTCGTCGCTTTCGTCGTTTTCTCAAAATAAGAGAAAGAATGAGGGGCATCGGACTAGACCGAGCGGTACTATTCCCATTTTAGCCTGCATCAAAACAGTTTTCGGGAGGCTGTGTTGTTGTTCCCAAATCCAATTCGCCCTTCAATTTCATACCCCTTGGGAACATATCAACCGAGTCTAGACAGTAAGGTCTCTTGCCTGACACAATGGCCACATAATGTACCTTTGCAACTCGTCAGGCAAACGTTTCCCAATATTCAAGATCCAAGACCGGGTGATCCGTGTCGAAAAAGAAAACCGTCTACTCATAGTGCCGAGGAAGCATTCTTCTAGCATGTGGTTCAGTATCAAGAAGTGCGCAAGAAGGATCTGGGCCCCGTAGTTGGAAGGGTCCGTGAAGCTGACGTAGTCTTCATCTGTCATCTTGTTTGTCACAGCGTAGCAGAATACCATTTCCAAGAGTGCTGTCACTGTTAGTCATATTCTCAATGGTGAAAAGAGAATAAAAACAAACCGTCTCGTGGCGAAGCTTTGCCCAGTAGAGCTAATCTCTCCAGTCTTGAGAAGTACTGAAGCTCAGCTTGTCCTTGGAGTAATGGTCGGAGTATTTTGAGAGAAGCTAGGAAGTCTTCAATCATTATATCATCAGTGGTTCCGTGCTGCTCCTCCATGAACTTCTCTATACTTCCAACCCACGAATCGCGCGTGAATTGACGGAACATGGATATCCCATGGTCAGTTACGAGAGTAGTCGAGATGAGCATCCATCCACGCATCATCGCTATAAATTCCATCAAACCGTCTGGCATATAGGTAGACTGGAAGGTGAGGCCGATGATTGCAGCATAACGAGCGTCTGCATCGGCTGCGGTATGACAAGGTTGGGATAGAGCATCATTTAAGCCTCTGATAGCTGAGATTCTGAGATTTAGAGCCTGCACAGAGTAGTCGGCTTTATTGGACAGAGTAAGGTGCTGGGCAGCAAGAGCTAGTATGCTTGAGGCCAGGAACTCATACTGTGGACTCAAGTTACACATGGCATCTGGAGACAGGCCGACGGAGAGACTTACCTTATGTGAGAGCGCAGCCACATCTTGCCATACAGCTGAGGCGCCATACGGATGCGGTGGGTATGCTTCGGCGAGGAAATGATGGAAAAACCGCAGATGATCGAGGCATACTTTGACTATGGGCGCTGAAGGGACTGCCTGAGGATCAGGCAGGACAGCTGCGGGATAAATGCATGGTAAGCGCATGCGGCGACAGCCTTGACACTCGGGCCGGTGCTCAGAACACTTGACACGACGCCGCTTGCAATTAAAGCAGCCGCGCCGAGTCTTCGGAAAGCCTCTGCCAGGCACGGGTTTACGTCGTGAATCTTTCGGTGGCGAGGAGGGCCTATTGCTCAAGAGAGGCGAAGTCATGTTACCTGGATGCAGCTTGCTTCGGTGAAAAGTATGTTGCTTTTGGTTGGAGGCGGATTGCAGCGGGGGTACGGAGTCGATATTCAATTATGGGTGCCTGGAGGCTTTAGAAGCGCTGTTAGCCCGCCGTCCCCCCTCCCCAAGATCTCTGTCCCGTTCAGCTCCACATGGGCTTGATCCGGAATCCAGTACTTAATAAAAAAAAACTGTATAAGTGAATAAAAAAGAGACCCTGTTAACATCAACACATTAAAGAAATATCAATTTCAATAGTGTGTTACTATTTAACTGACTCTTTTATTCTATTCAGTTCTCTATCGAAAGTGGCCTTCAATTCCACTGTTGTAGTCCTCATAAAACTCAAGAGAGGTCAGAGCATGTGCAGCTTGAAGGACTAAAGACACAAATGATAGCGGCCAATAGAACTTCTGTTCGAGGGGGATTTCAAAGGATACTAGGGAATCTGAACAACTGACTTCAACTTTTGTAAGCAGGTGCCCTTAAGAAATTACATTTCTCCCTCGACTTTAGAGATGAAAATGGTGGTATCTGAATATGTTTAGCTGATGTAGCCGAGGTTGTAGCTGATGCAGCTGATCTAAAGGCAAGTAATCGTTGTTCACGAGCCATTCAGCTCTTGGTGGCTCTCCAGTTTTCAACCTCATCTTATACTTGTATGGGGTCCAGGAGCGGCCATGTGTGAGGGAAAATTGCCTGAAAGGGTATGATGGTCTTGTGTGTTCGGAGTAGTCTTCCTTTCTTCTGTAGTCTTCAATTCGAATGATCATTTGAGAAATAAGCCGATAGACCTTCAGCTGTGTAGGTTTCTCGAAATTTTCGAATGTGTTGGGGAAGCTTTGCTTTTCATAATGAACAAGAAATCCGGCTCTCTCATCATCCCAAGGACCGTATCCAAGTGTATAGAATTGACCACTAAATTTGTAAATCAAATCCCATTTCCGTCCTTGTCCTGGATACTGTTTTGGGTCAAGGTAAGCGAGGCTTAGGAGAGCCATAGCGTCCTGGAGTAGACATCCAGTTTTGTCGAGACTGGTGATTTTCTTGAGCACCTCCCGCACGACGATGTGACGATCAACGATATATTGCTGTAGCATAGTGGGATATGCTCTGATGAGTCTCCCGATCAGGCTGGTGACCCAAGATCGATGAGGATCTGTGTTCGGATGGGTGCCGGTAGCTGCGAAAGGAAATCCATCTTGAGCTGTAGGCGATGAGAAAGGGATCTGGTGGCCGACAGAGAAATGTTCAAGTGCGTTGAAAAGTAGGACAATGTAAGTTTTGGGTTCCTAGTACGGCGAGGGAATTTGTAGGCAAGCCCTAATGCTTGGAACAAGGTTTGCCTCACGCAATCTTGACTTTCATGGTAGGGTTCTCCCTTAACTTAATAATATGCATGTGATGAAGTTTATCAGCGCAGCCCACAGTAACTCTAATAATGGCGCTTGTGAAAAAGGGCAGTAACAAGACATCGAAATTATTCTATCGTAAGTTTCCAACGCAAGTTGATGTAAAGCATATAAGCATCGTGCGACGACAGGTCAAGGCAACCCCTCACAGCTGCTATACTCGTTACACTAAAGTAGACGTCAAAGAAAGCCAAGAGTATTTCAATTAGACCATGGCAAGGGCTTGCATCAACTGTTAATCAGATTTTCTGTATAATCTAAATTTTCCCCAGATCAGAATCTATGCTGTAGTGATTGGTCAGCGTTTTGGTTGAATGCCTAACGTTAAGTCGTGAGGTAATGTGTTTCGTAGTTGAGACTAGTGGCTGAGAGCTTACTTCCCATTGACTCCTCATTTCGAGTATTTCCCCTCACGGTAGAGAATTCATAAATCTTATACGAACACTGGTCCTGAGGGGATGCGGTGCCCCTCGTTCTTGTATTTCATTCCTTCCTCTAACTCATCACGTCTTCTCATCCTGCTCCTAAGCACTGCCCTTCACCATGAAAAGCGCCATCGTCTTTGGCGTGTCGCTGTTCGCTTCAGCATATGCCCAATGGCCATGTGGCAATATAGAGGAGGTACATCCACCTTTCAGTTGGCATAACTGTTTTCAAGCACCGTGCAAAAAATACTTTGGTGCAATCGTCCTGGACTCCACACTACGTGAAACGAATTGCTGCGCCGGTCGCTTCGACATCAAGGATTTGCACAGAACACACTGTAAAAAGAAGGATAAAGATACTTGCCCCGTGGACTGTTGTATCGAGGGCGCTGACTACCGAGCTCATGGCATATCGACCGATGGCACGAGACTGAAACTGGACCTCGGCGCCACCGCGCCTCATGTTCCGAAGGATCTGATTCGCGTAATGCCTTTGAAGGAAAACGAGCGTTACGAGAATAAGCCTTTGGTCCGCCGACATGATTCAGAGTATACTTTCGATATCGATGTTCGAAATGTCCCCCCAGGTTATAAGGCCAGAGTGTCACTCAACTGGATGTGGCCGGATGGTGCTAGATCCGAGAAAAAGGGTGACAAAGCCGGCGCCAGGTACGGAACCGGGTATTGCGATGCTACATGTGACAAGGGGCAAAGGTTCGTCGAGGGAAGAGCTAATTACGATGGATGGGTTCCTGATAAGCACGATCCTATGCTGGGCACAGGTCGTACCGGTGCATGCTGTCACACTATTGTGCTATGGGAGGGAAACATAGAGTCTACGGATTATCACTGGAGTCCCTGTCTCCCCCCGTGGTATCATAAGTGCGACAACGACAAGTGCGCAACAAGGTGCTTCGCGTTTGGCTGTCGCTGGAACCCTAATGGGAACAAAATGAAACCGTTCTACGGCCCCGGACCGACCAACACTATCGACTCGAAAAAGCCGTTCAGCGTTGTGACTCAATTCTTCATACAGCAGACACCAAAAGTGGCTTGTATCCTGAAAACTAGGGCCACCTACTATATCCAAGATGGAAAGATTTTCCGCAGCGCACCATCTGACTACAGACCCAACGGTGCGCTGTTCAATACCATGAATAAGCAATTCTGTAAGAAAATGGCGTCGGACTTCAAATGGGGCAAGCGGTGGAAAAGGGCTGGTACATGGTGGCAACGAGGTCGCGGCAACATGTACAAGATGGTGCCTGTTTTTAGCATATTCCGAGATGTGAGTGTGCTCCTCCAAGCTATACATACTGTGGACGAGACTGACCCTCCGGGTAGCGAGAGTATGATAAGATCCATCATTTGGAGAATGACGGGAAGGAGTTCGACGATTTCCCTCGCAACGCATCTGTTACGATTTATAACTTCAGGATCGGCACGATTAACCAGACATTTGTTGATATGCTTGATCCGGAATTGCGGCCAAAGGATTTGAATCATCGGCAGGGTCTGACGTTTCACGAAAAGAATCAACCCAAGCCCATAGGTTGGGGGGAAGACAAGCTTTGAAGCACGTTACAGTGTTGCAGTTCTGCCTCGAGTTATACTGTTACCCTCTCTCGCCATTGCGGTGTAACGCAGGAACACCGAAGGTCAAGCTTCATTATGCTATAGACGACAAGCTGTTTTTCCTGATAGTCAATATAAACAATCCCTCTGCCCAGTACCTGAGTGCAAGTGATATAACGCTCTGTTGTTCCAAGGCAGCCCATTTGACAGACTGCCGAATATTGTTACCGTGCTATTTGTCGTTGTCCACCGATGTCGCCCGAAGAAGCAGGAATAAGCACTCCGCCGAATTCACTAACAAGGAAGAGTTCTGAGCTTTCAGACACCAGCGAATCACAAACAGATCCGAAAAACTGGTATTCCGGAGTGCGGGGAATGCTAGTCCAGCAAGCGGCCCTTCAACCCAAGAAGGCATTAGCTCCATGGGTCAATACCTGGGGTTTGCGGGGATTCATTGATATGACGCTTCCGATTTCCTTCCTTGAACGCACAAACCATGACTAGACGATATTAACAAGGCAAAGTTTGGCTAAACGTCGGCTGGCAGTTTCCTACCCCAGTCACAAACCTGTTCATCATGAAATACATAAACGCTAGACCTAGCCTGACGTCTGTGGTCTACCGTAGGTCAGGAACTCGCTGCACGACATCATTATGGTGCTGTTCTTTACACGTTTTCTGTCTGTAGTCCTCTGTCTGCAGTCATGCTTAGTCCTCGCCGTGCCGCAGCAGAATGGCTCGACTGACTTAAGCATCCTCCCAAAGGTGTCTCGGGTGAGAACATTCATCCTTACCGACATCCTCAATGAGCCCGATGACTCGATGTCAATGGTTCGCTACCTACTGTACTCAAACGAATTCGACACCCGAGGTCTTGTCGCCGTGACTTCTTGGTCCTTACGAAATGACACCCATCCTAGTGAAATCAAGAAGATCATCAAGGCATACGCCAAGGTTGTTGACAAGCTAAACCAGCATGTTCACCCCGAGAATCAATATCCAAAACCTGAGGAGCTGTTGAAGCAGATTTCATCTGGGCCTCGGGTGAGTTTCCTGGCAGTCCAAATAGTCTCGCAAGCTAATTCTATCAGTCATATGGACGAGCGGCCCTCAAGGAGCCCATCAGCGACGGCGCCAAACTCCTTGTGAAGCGTCTTCAAGAGTCCAAAGAACCACTCCATGTTAGTCTTTGGGGCGGAGCCAACACTCTAGCTCAAGCGCTGCAGCACATCGAAGAAACAAAGAGCAAGAAAGAAGCTGCTGACCTTCGATCTCGACTGAGGGTTTACTCAATCTCGGACCAGGATGATACAGGTGCCTACATCCGAGTCAAATGGCCAGATGTCTTCTTCATCGTTAATGTCCATGGCTATCGCGAGTATCGTCTTGGAACATGGACCGGTATCTCTACTGCCGATAACGGCGCGGCCAACACTACAAAAGTGACGGACGGCTGGCTTACTCCAAACATTCGTCTGGGCCCTCTCGGAGCTGAGTACCCTAAAATTATCTATACAATGGAAGGAGACAGTCCCAGTTTTATTTGGAATATCCAGAATGGGCTGAATGTTCCCGGTAGACCAGAATATGGAGGCTGGGGAGGTCGATATACTCGCGTCACAGAAGACACTGACATTAACGAATATGGTACATCCGGGGATGCTTTGATCAACACCAAGGGTCAGAGCTGGTTCAGTCCTTACGCTACTATTTGGCGCTGGCGCGATGCGTACCAAGACGACTTTGCTGCTCATATGCAATGGACCCTGGTTGATAGCTTTGAAGAGGGCGCTCACCCGCCGAGCATCAACGTCAACGGATCCACGGGTAGTGAACCACTGCGATTCAAGGTTGGCCTCAAGGACGCTATTGTCTTAGATGCCAGCAATACTGTCGATACCGATAGTCAGGACGATTCATCTGGGCTGGACTTTGAATGGTACTCTTATGCTGAGTGTGCATCACCAATGTTGACTAGTCTTGCTGCTAGCTTCTTCTCCGTTGAGGCACTGGCGCCACCAACAGGAACAAATGGCACACTCGCTGTGAACGAAGCAGGTTTTAGCAATGTGGCGTTGGGACCAATGGTCAGAATCTCTACCAACTTGACTGGTTGGGAAGAGGAGCAGCCCAGTTCAGTCGATAAGGAATGGCATGTTATCCTTCAGGTCACCAACAACAAGGGATCATATCCGATCCGAAGGTATAGACGTGTCATTCTGGAGCTCCCTGACTCAAAATAGATAGTATCTGTCTAACTTCAACTAAATATCATAGCGAATCATTTATCTTGTCTTCATCTTTACATCTCATTATGAATTCGTTCATCAAACGCTCGGCTGATCATCCCTCTTTTCTTTCAACTGGGTAAATTCGTCGTTTTCCTCCCAGCGAATCTTCCCCTTTCTCCCAATCTCTTGTAGTTTACCATTCACAGCAGCCTGTTTCAGGCGCAACCGCAAGTCTTCATCTGGCGCACCTGCCAAAGCCGCCAATATACTATCCTTTAGTGCTGGATTCTTTAGCTTCTGCGTCTCCCACATACACAGAATCACAGACACTATTCCTGTTAACAGACTTGCACCAGGAAACCCTAAGTAATTCCATCGAACATGTGTAATGATAACCATACGTGTGGCCTTCCCTCTCATTGGACTTGTCTCCAGCTCTCGATCTCGTATCCACTTCGTCAGGCTGAGTGCGACGTTATCTATCGTTGATGGGATATCGCTGGATCTCCCAAGCCCAGACATGAGACCAGCATTTGGCTGGCCCATTCCCAATGCTGGGTACATGAGCTTTGTGGATGATATTTGCTTTCTTTCTCCGATGTCGTATCGAGCTTCTCAGTTGGTGCAACATTAGAAGATGCTGATGAAGGCGGTTCGGCTTCCAGTAGTGGCTGCAACGTAGCCATATGATCGTTGGGATTGGTAGATCTTGGTGTTTCGTCCATCCTCACTCGAGAGGCACAGCGTAGTATGAATGAAGAATAAGGCCTGGAAAGTAGTTCTTATCAACCGGCGAAAGGGAGACTACTATACAATATAAGTCATGCATTCCTCGTGCACTTTGAAGGCTGAACCATCCTCTGACGAAAATCATATCCATTCAATCCGAGCACGAACTGAGCCCTCGACAAATCGGGTGAGACAATGCACTGAAGCTTTGGGCACAAACATCGCCACCCTGTTGTGGCTTCCTGACTGCAGCTTCGGGGAACACAAAATGGCAGGACATGTTCACTCAAGAAACCCTGATCTTTCTGCGGGAGGGCTTAAGCCTATTACATACATGAAAGATCTTACACGAGTCTTTTAATAGTAGTTTTCTCCATTATTATTATTCTTCTGCTGCTGCATGTAGCCGCTTGGCCTTGGGGCTGAGGAGGCTAAGGCAGCTCTCGGGGTCGCACAAAAGTCAGTAAGTGAGTCTCAAAGTGAAAACTTCAGCGAGATAGTTGAAGAGGAGTCTTTTGACTGGTGTACTATGCCGAGGTAGAGATGGTGACTGTTTCAGCTCTATCCGCCAGGTTTGGGCTCCTTACCATGAAGCATTCGATAGCGCTGCCTTGTCACTCTCACCTACTTTAGAATAGAATAGCAGTGGTTGACATAGATGATAAATTACAAAGTTTGATTATATTAGTTACTCCAGAAGAACAGCCTTTGAACCCTTTGCTACAGTGTATATCGATTGATGGCTTAGGGCTGGAGGACAGAGGAGGGCATACTTGGTGGGTGATAATTTCTGTATCACAAAGAAGCTGCATGGGCATATTGGGAGAAATATCATAAGACACAAGCCAACTAGGCATGGTAATATTCATCCTCACTGTCTGATGACTTGTACTAAAATCTATGATCTCCGCTTGACCTCCAATTGGACACCTGGATCCGCAAACAACTCAAAGCCAAACGGCATCAGCTTGGGTGTATATCCCTCAGCTAGACGCAAATCATAGTCTAGTAGGATGGTAGCAATAGCTGTCTTTATCTCGGCGATAGCAAAGAATCGTCCTGGGCAAATAGGCTTACCAATACCAAACACAAAATGATCCTCACTCGTGGAGGTAGCCGAACTGGCGTAGATCCACTTCCCGCCCTGAGCACGAAGCTTCACATAACGGTACGCATCAAAAGTATCTGGGTTGTCATATACCTCGGGGTTGCGGAGCTGCGACATGTAGATTGAGATGGCAGTGCCTTTGGGTAGGTACTGGCCGTTAGGGAGGGTGACCGGCGACAGGACCTGACGGTCGAGATTGACTGTAATATGTTAATATGATGCTGATGCTGGGGCGAGCGTCGTATCAACCTACCTATAACTGCAGAGTTTAATCTTTGTGTCTCCTTGATGACACTGTCGAGCAAGCGCATATTGGTCAGAGCAGCAGGAGACCATCCATGCTCAGCAACCACGGCTTCTATCTCCTCTCGGAGGGGAGTCGCCAGGTCGTGGGCGCAAATCTCAATGATGGTTTGCTTCAGTAGCTCCGATGTAGTCACAACAGCAGCCATAGACATTCCAAGCTGGGCGGCGACAGGATCATAGCTCTTGCCGCCCGCAATCTCACCGAACCAGGTGATAGAATCGTCGTGCTCTTTGTCTTCCGCCGCCCTTTTAGCGAGGTTCTTTTGCAAGACTTCCCGAGCGCGCTGAACTTCTGATCTGCAACTCTTGCAAGCGGGGAGGAACCATTGTACAATAGGTCTCAAAAATCGCGGCCAGGCTCGCAACGCGCGAGCTGCAAGGAACACATTCATGCCGTAGTTAGTGCTGACCTGCTGCCATGTCTCGTCGCGCGACAGCTCCTCGCCAACAAAGACGGACGCGGACATTCGGCTGATAAAGCTGACACCATCCTTGGCCCAGTCGACTGCTTTCCATGCTATGTTCGCTATCAGTCGATGCTCACAGATCACAGAATGGGTAGATGCTCAACATATGCCATACCATCACTCTGTCCCGGCCAAGCTGCCACTATGTCTTTTCGCACCATGTTGTGAAGCTTGCTAACATCTAGGAAGCCTCGGGTCAGCATGCTTACACCAAGACGAGGGTAAATGGTCGGGCTCACGGGGGTTTTGAACAAGCTTCTTCTTGATAACATTGGCCAAAAGTTTAGACGGGTCCGATATGGCTGCCGTGCCATCAAAGCCAGGGTATCCTGCGAAAAAGTCCTAGATATAGACAGTTAGCCAATGGCTAATGGAACAGCCCGAAAGGTAAGTGTTTGTACCTTTGACACCAGCGGTTGGTGATCGAGGTGAGGACCATGACGTCTCATCCATTCGAAATGGTCGGCAGGGAGGACAATCTTATCTCCCAAAAGTGTGATCATGCGGAAAGGCTTATTAAACTGGTTTATTTGTCAGTTCACCCTTTTCTCCATAAGCCATGGAAGACGAGCTTTCGCGCACCTTGGCAAACCCCTGTTTGATGAGCCCATCCGCATTAGTGATGAAGGCCATATGAGCCTTGCTCAAGAACCAGTCGTTGGGATATTTGTTGATAACAGGGATATTGTCTTTCGGCACGATCAACATCAGAAGCGCCAATGCGACGACAGCGACAAGCAAAGCTCCTACTAAAGGAGACTGTCCCGCAAGGAGCGAGGTGATGTGCTTGCTGACATCCATCGCCTATACTATCATGAAAAATTTTAGCAATTGGACGTGAGAATGAGAATTCCCCCTCGAGGGAGATTTGTGACTGCTCACCTTTGATGAGTGAGGTAAAGAAATAGAGACCTTTGGGCAATGTAACAATGATAGTGAGTTGTGAAACTCGACGAGATGTATGAAAAGATGTTAAATACGTCCTAACTCTCGAGACTGAACACAGGCCGTTAGTCATCCCAAGTACTGATCTAAAATGAGCCACCTCCGGCCGAGAAGTGCCTCAATCTTTTTGGGCTGCGAGGGCTTGGGGCTAGGCCTGCAAGGATGACAATCCCGCTGACCGGTGCTGCAGCTCACTACAGGACCATTGCCCAGTTAGGCAAATGGCTCGGGTAGCTTAAGCGCTAGGAGAATTTCCGTTCGGGGACGAACTAAATATGGATATGTCGCTGACATCGGACGCGGAATCAGCTCTCTCGGTTGCGAGGTCCTACGAGTACCCAGACGCTTTTATGTTCCTGCATCTAGTTTTGCATCGGGCCTGTTCCGTTCTCATTGTACACTTGTACGTTTGTAGGACAAACCTTTTGCGGATCTTCTTTTCCATAGGATCGCTACGAGACAAAGCTGATTGAAGGGTAGCACGGTAGAGCGTCATCGTGGTGATGAATTTTCTAGCTGTCAATGACAAATAGTGTAATCAGCACCGAAATTTATCTTTGTGCAAGCAAAATGGAATAGAATCGTTTAACATAACATAGGATATTACTATGGTAGAATATCATTGAGATTGAATATTATTGACTGCAAAGGACCCGCCCATTGTATTTACGCATTCCGTCCTGTCTTCCCTTATCTTTCTCTATCCAAGAAACTCGGCAAATTGCATAAACTCGCGATCATTCTTCATCGCATCCAGTTCCTCGGGCAAGGTCCCCAGCAGCAACTCGACACCGCCGTCTTTCCTCATCGGCAAAATGAACAGACTTCTAAAGGCTTTGTTCAGCCAATCCATCTGGACCCTCACTGCTTCTGGTGCTTCGAATATATCGCCGCCGAAAGGTCCAATATCGCTCGCTTGGAAGAGCATCATGTTGTTGAAGAGCGAATGTGGTCCGTCCTGGATGCCCTGGCCAAGGAACGCCGTTGTATGGTTCCCTGGGCTGTTGTCTTTAATCGTATGTAGTAGACTGAAGGCATCGTGGACAAGTTCTTGATCCACTCGAGTGCGAGCCTCACGACATATTTGGGCAATTTCGTGGAGAGATGTCTGGGAAGAGCAGAGCTCCGAGACGGACATGTGCTGCCGGTTCATGATGACACAGTTGGCCATGTATGTTGGCGGGAGGTGCGAACTGAAGTAAGGTCGGACGTCAGTTGGCATCTCGATGATAGACATGTCATCGGAGGAAGAGTTCTCGGCAGGACGACGTGCCCGGATGGCGGCACGCCAGAAAAAGGCCTGTAGCACATCGCCGAGAGATAGCGATCCTGATTCCTTGCTCAGGCTTTGACTTTCCGGGTCCGCGGCTTCGGCAGCCTCGACGCTCTTATGGAGTTTCTCAACCTTCTCGGCTGAGATGACGAAGGTCGACGCCGTCAACGTGCGACCATCGGCGCGGGGCGCCGGTGGCCAATTCTCACAGATGGGGAGTACAGGCGGCTCAGGCAGATGTCGAGACAAACGAGCCCTCTTAACGTTGGGCTCAGTGGCATGTCCATTGACCGCGGCTGCCTCTGTCATGTCTATGTCTTCCTGTTTCTCCTGATGCTTGCGCTTCAGCGCCGGATCAGCATATGGTAAAAAGCCCCAAACTCTCGGGTCGACCTCAGACGCCGGCTTTGCGAAGCCCTCCACCTCGTACAAGATAGACAGCATGTCGCGATTGAGACTCTCTGGGTGCAGCCACTCGGAAGTCGCAGACTGATCGCCCTGGACGAATCGGCAGCATTCTGCCCATACCGTTAGCGCAATCAGCATGCCGATACCATCAAACGCGTGATGATGAACATTGAAGGCCAAGACGCAGCCGCCGTCGACGAAGTTGGCCTGCACGCTGAGTACATCCGTAGGTAAGTCAGGAAAGGAGGGACAATCAGTCAGGAGCTCGTCAGGGTAAGCCGAGGTCAAGAATCCAGAGGCGCGCTGCTCCGTATAGGATGGCAGGACGGTCGAGAGGTCGCGGAAGCGCAATTGTCTGGGCTCCTCGGAAGGAGTGATACCCAACGCTGTGGAAGGCAGTGGAGGGAGACTGATTCGAACATCTCCCTTCTTGTATCCGATCTCGTGCTCCGAACATGGTATGACTTTGCCCGCGAGAGCCGGCACGATCTCCATGGCGCGAACCAGACCTCGCTGGAGAACTTTGTAGGCCTGCTCAAACGAGACACCTGGGCAGAGGGGAATGAAGACATTGATCCCCTCGTACATGTTCCCGCCGAAGAGGTCCATCGGGCCAAGCTTGGAGGATAGAAGAGCCTTGTGTCGGTTCATTATGGCTCTGATCTTGGCTTCTTGCGGATCTTGTTGCTGCTGCTCGGTCGACGATGAGGTAGTAGTGCCGTTCGTTGTCGTGGCTCTACGCTCGGCAGCCAATCGCACAACAGTTGCAGCGATGCCTTCAATCGTTGGCCCAGCATAGAAGTTTCTTGGTAGAAATATTCCCCCCAAATCTGTGACCGCCGCTACCGCCTTGGTAGCCCTGAACACAAGCAATGAATCGAACCCAACAGTAAATAGATTAGCATCCACTGGAGCGTCTTTGACTGCAGGCACGATCGAAGCCAGGATATGCCGAATTGCACGAGTTGTTGAGTCCAAGGATGCTGTGTCGATCGCCAGCAGGCCAAGCGCCGCAACTTCGGCATCGCTGTCATCCTCCCCACGCGACTGGTAGAAACGCTCGATGTAGTCGGCGTACAGCGCCATGGTAGCCCGACGCTTGATGGTGCGCTTGTCAGTACGGATGAAAGGCTTTCCTGCTTCAGAAAAGGCGATAAAGTCTCGGTGCAGCTGGTTCTTGTGCAGAGACAGGGAGTTAGCCCTTTCGACTACAGCCCAGATGCTGTTGAAGAGCGCTTCAGCATCATCACCGTCCCTCTTGATGGTTGGGTCTTTCAGCTCAATAAGGAGGCCGGCTTGTGGCTTGCCCGATCCGATCTGTCATATAAGTCAGCATATGATTATAATTAACGATTGACTAGTTCTCGCGCGTTGTGAAAATTCTGTAGGGCTACTGGACATACCATTAGACAGCCATCAACAGCGGGGTGTGATGTGACGAGGGCCTCTGTATCGAGAGGCGAGATCTTGTATCCATTCGAAAGCACCACAACGTCATCGCTACGGCCGTGAGACGCCCAAAAGCCTGGTTTAGTCGGGTGCTGAACATACAGATCCTTAAAGTTGAAACTGTTGACGTCTTGAAAGGTATGAAAGAGACCTTGGAAGAACTCGGCGTGCTCGTTGCGATGAATCCACTGTTCGTAAAGGCCGGGCTCGACCATCTTGAAATCGAACCCGGACCAAGGATGAAAGGCAAACCAGTGCCAATCCTGTCTGTCCACCCACAAGTTGCCGATGAACAAACCTTCCGATGTACCGGTCAGGTTAAGGACACGAACATGCTCGTTCACTTTGGAGCCTAAATGATTGCTCACAGGTCCTGGAAAGTAATTACATCTGTTAGCTTACTGTGGAAACGGAAATGTTTGACACAAGATGATTTTTCGCCGTATCTCAGACAAAAAGTCCTTATACCTGACATCTGGGCAGACATGTGTGTTGGTGACAAATGCCTTACCTCCTGAAGCGCAGATGAATTTCGACCTGCTCAATTTTGGCAAGATGTCAGGGGCTTCTCCAAGCTCGTCCGTTAGCGAAGGAATCATGCTCCAGATGTCGATCTTGATGTTGTCCGCCATGGACGATATGAGTTCTAGATTGGGTATCACGTCCCGAGGCCCAAGGACACAGTGTAGCCCGAACAGTGGCGATATAACTACGTCCATCAAAATCCCCGCCCCCTAGAATACATAGTCAGTACCTCACTAATCCTTCATTTAGTCATGATTGATTGGGATGGAAGTTTCTTACATGGCTCAAAGGGAATGTCGAATATAGTGTATCGCCATCATCCCATCCTTTCGCCCAGGGCTCCATGCCCTCATGGGGAGGAAGAAGGCGGACAGCGTCCACAGTGCCAATCAACCCATGGGTCCATGAGATGGGCTTCGACAGGCCGGTTGAGCCCGATGTATGGAGGATGCAGAACGTGTCGTCAATCGCATCTTCCCAGCGCTTTGTGTAAGGAAACGGCTCCACGTTTTCCAGCTCACTCTCATCTTCGGGGAGAAGCTCTTTCAGCTCAGGAAGCTCCATGACGTGCATGGGTCGTTGCTGTAAGAACTCATTTACGAGCTGTGGTGGCTTCTCACCAGCGGGGTTGACCCAGATGTTGCAATTCGCCGCCTTAAGAACGGCTAGAGCACCCTCGGTGCTGTTCTTTGGAGAGAGGAACAAGCCCTATAGGAATAGGAATTAGTCAGACCAACATGGTCAAGTCTTAGGAGACTCATTGAAGGTGAGGAGAAACGAACAGCGCAATTAACTTTAATACAGGCGAATGTCAACAAGATCTGTCGCAGATCGTCTAACATATGGGTATCATCTCGTCAGTCAAATGTCTTGATGATAGAGGCTCAGAGCCGCCCGAAATATTGGGACAAGCGTTCGATGATCCCGAGACACTGCACTTTCAAGAATAAACTTACGGGGCCCGATATAACCCACGGCACGGATCTCTGACGTTCGTCCCAGCTCCTTTTGAAGTAGCCAGGCAGTCTTGTCGACCGCTTTCGTAAAAGCACGAGCTGATACATGGCGGAAACCTTGCGACAGGTCCGAGGACTTGGCGAAAGAGTAAATGATGCGATCGGGCTCAGCGGCTGCGAGGTCATCCAGAATCTGTGGGATTAATCTTCTCCCACAGTTTGCCGGTGTTGCCTTGTCGACAGCCATGGCTGCTAGTACGAATATGAGTAGTAATGCTGCAGGTATGAGGAAATTTCAGTTTCAGATGAACCTTAATATTGAGGTCCGATAATGACGAGATAAATCGCGATGGAGAGGGTCTTGATGGAGAAAAAGAATCTTGTAACACAATAGAAAGCTGAGAAGCTATATTTGAATATAAAATTCAGATTCACCAGCTACAAGTATGAGTACAATGATGCATGCATAAGCGGCACAGTGGCATGTGGATACACAGGTACGTTTTGTGCTCTTAGTAACGCCGCATCTACCTTAAAATTCCAGGCTGGCTGAGCTGACATACTGCTGAGCTGAGTCCCGAAAGAGTAGGGCACCTTCTTCTGACTTGCAGGCCGAGGGGCCAGGACGATTGCCCAGGTTGGATGGCCGCGCTGACGGGACCGATTCCCCGGGGAAACTAGGAGAGTTTCCTTTTTGGGCCCCGATTACAGCTGGCAGGCTCGTAGCCAGGATCCAAGCTTAGTCAATCCAGAATTTCTGACATCCCTGCTAACTAGCACCCTCCTAAATGTAATCTGGGGGGTCCGATTGGTGAGAAAAGGTTCTATAGTTAGCTCTTTATTCCAGCAGGGAGTTAAAAAAGCAGGGGATGCATGTTTAGTTGGCTTTTAGGGACGGACCGTTTGAGATGACCCCACACCCACCTACAGGCCATCAACAGCACCTATCCAGATCGGTCGATAGCCCGAGAGAGGTCCTATTGAAAGCACTCGCCAGAGCACCAATAGCTGCTCATACTCGTGGAACAATACCTTTTCCTCTTAACGGCTTGCTATTTGCCAAGCCAGTATTTTCTGGTTAACTTACCCTAAGGCAGATAAATAGGCCGAGATAGCGATGCCCAGAGCGGGTGAGGGAGGGTCAAAAACTTTCCTGCCGCGGGTTCGTTCTCTCATAATACTTTCTGTAGACGAGGTTCTTTATCCCTGGACCCTAAGCCTTTAATTCACAGCCAGGACAGATGGAACAATACGGCGACTTATAAGCAATTAATTTTAGACTTTTTATTCCAAGATTAGAATGGGGAATTCTGGCAACTAATAGTAAAGAGGTGGACTTCTCGTTCCAGCGTACTTTGAGTGCAGGGTAACCCTTAGCCATTCTTGGGTCACGCACTTCATAATTCAGCGTAGGTTCATTAAAGACATAAGGAGCGGCTGTACTCTTCCCAGGCAGGTTCTCTGTTCACTTTGCCGACTGGAGAGAATAAATATAACATTCATTTATAGAAGTTCTTATACTCTGGCCAGGGCTTCCTCTACCAAGCATGTACCAAATAAACCCCCAGCAACATTATCCACTTATTTATACATACCTCGCACGCGACAAAACAAGGTGACCGATGACGACGCCCAATTGATGAGGACAGCCACTTAAGGTGCAATTCCAAGCTAGCTCTTTAGCGTCTAATAAAGCGCAGATCGTACGCTGGAGGTGTCAACATGAACTGTTCCGAGCCAGTAGAGGCCCTAATTTTAGCCTGCTCCTGGGTCTCGCCCGGCTCGGGCACGACCTCCCAGCGGAAGTTCATGATCATATGTGCTAGGAAGCACACCATTGTTACCTCTGCGAAGCGCTTTCCAATGCACTGGCGCGAGCCGGACGAGTAGCCGATAAAGTCCTCATACGACACCTGCGTGGTTGAGAGCATTAGTACTTGGTTCCAAGGTTTCCTTTATGTCTAGACAGAGGGTGGTTCGTGGGAAGATAAACTTACAGTCACCTTTTTGTTGCCATTCGCGTCTTCAGTCTCGCGAAGGTGGCGCATTGGGTTGTATGTTTGCGGGTCTTCCCACTTGAACGGGTTGACCCCAAACGCCGCCGTATCGAGGTGCACGCGCGTGCCTTTGGGAATGGCAACGGTGTGTTGGTGGACCTTAGCCTCAGATGGGTTGGCGGCGTCACCATCCCATGTTGTGTAGCTAAGCGTGGTGTCGCGGGAGGCCACGCGTGTCATCTGCATGGCCAGATCGCGCATGCGGAGTGATTCAATGGTAGCAGCAAGGACCAGAGGGAAGTTTGCCATTTCCTCGTAGCCGAAATACTTCAATGGCTTTGCGTCGCCCACGCTTTCGGCCTCATCCAAGGAGACAGTGTTCACCTTGCTGATCTCCTCATATAGCTTTTCTTGCCAATCGGTGTTCCGGGCGAGAAGTGACAAGACCCAAGTCAGGGTATGAGAGGATGTTTCGTGACCAGTCCTGAGTCATTTGTTAGCCAGAGTATGTAAGACGGTCGAGTGCCATATGGACTTACACCATGAAAGAGAAAATGTTGCCTTGAACTTCCTTGTCTGATAGCCCGACATTGGGCGCCACGTATCCTTTCTCAGCCTTCTCAGCCTTCTCCACATCATTTTGGGAATCGACCAGCGCGTCAATGAGGTTCCTGTACTTTCTCGGTCGGCCTGGGACCTCCGTGGTATCCTTCATATCCTCAATTCTTTGCCTCGTCTCAGCCTGTGCATTCTTAATGTGAGTGACGAGGGAGCGCTGCGCCCAGCCAGCGCGACGTAAATGCAATGAAGGACTCCATTCCAGGAACCACAGGGGGAATATGGTCTGTACAAATGGAGAATCCCACACGACCTTCAGCGTCTCGGCAAATGGCATCAGGTCGCTTTTCGCGTTGCGCTGCGACTCCTCGGCCGGATCCCAGGGGATGTCAATGTCGAACCACGAGGCGCCGATGGCACCTAGTGTCACCTTCAGCATGGTTTCTTTCATGTTTCGTACAATGGGAGCCGTCTGCGAGTTTGCGGCCGCTGGATAGATGCGCTCTTCGCGGAGTAAGGTCCTCCACATATTGCGCATGTTGTACCATCCGTTCTCCATGAGCTCGTTGTTAAACACTGCTTTGACGACACGCTTGTGTCTCTCATGCTGGGCACCGTTCTGTGCCGAGGCGAGCTGTAGTCCGAAGGTATTCAGCATGCGATAGCGGATCTTCTCAAGAGGCTTGAGGAAAATGTCGCCATTGCGGCCGATTTCACGAAAGATCTTTGGCGACCCGAAGAGATAGGCCACGCCATTAGGCGAAGACTAGTAATGAGATACCAACATTAGTAACTGTCTTTCCTAGGGAATGGGGAGAGGTTACTCACAGCCTCGGTGATGACGATCATATCGGAACGCGCGTTGGCGAACTTCTTAAAAGGATCCTTGAGGGTGAACTTCTCCATGGGGACCAGGATGGGAATACGAGGATACCAAGAACGAATGACGGACTCGAAGATCATGACGCCGCTGTGGATCGCGGGGTGACCATTGCGACGGACCTTGAGGACGGTGCGCGCATATGTTACTAGCCATTGAAGCACAATGATGATGGGAAGGCCAATGACACCGATGAGCAGGAGAGGGGAAGCCATGGTGAAGTAAAGACTGAGGCTTGTCTCAGCGACAGTGAAGGTGAACCAGATAAAATCTAACCCGCGGTCGCAATTGACAATAATTGGTCGTTCAGAAGTCTTTGTAAAGGAGCTTTTGATCGTCCCAACAAGACTGCTGAGGACAGTTACTTACACCTTTGGTACGACCAGGGCTAGATGGACGAATATGTCCTGAAGTACGGATAGAGAACCGATGAATAAGGATATATCTGAAGGGGTGTCGTACCCAAATTCTATCAATCCCGATTATGCTTATGCTGCTTGTGGCGTCAGCTGTGTCATGGCCGAGCAGGACGGAGGTATACCCGGAGCAGCAAGTTGGAGGGGCTGAGACGGGGCCAAATCAACGGGGCGGAAGTGAGCCCGAAGCGGCAAGTGTCCATCGGCCAGCTACCAATCTGAACCGACTGCTTGTCAGCACTGGATGCGCGTCTTACACCCAAAACCCGAGTGGCTGTACTCTTACTCACAGCATTCAGCTCCAGACAGACGCTGAAAGTCGTGTAGTACAGACGGGTAAGAAGAAGTGCTGACAATCACAGGGGCACGACTTAGAAGACAGAACACGTCACTTTGGATCATCTCGTAGCCGTTTCAAACTCTGCGAGGTCTCGATGTTGTACATCGCTGTACTTGTATAACTGCTATAAACAAATATAGTTCCTGGTTTATTGAATTTGGCGTGTCTCTCTGTAGTCTACCGAAAATGATTGCTCCTTGCTTGTCTATTCTAGGAGCAGCCCGTTTTTCCAAACCAAATAAACTCCATGCAAACAATTTTATAAATAAGCAAGGCGTCAAGAAAAGTAACGAAATGACAAGGAGATGAGTAGTTTGTTAGATCTCTTCCGTAGAGCCTGGACTAGCCTCTCATGCCAAGGCCATGCATTTGCACTTATTGTCCCCTCAGCCATGGTGATCAGATTGCCGAGCCTTGTCACGCGGGACTTGATCAGGCTAATAACCAGTTCCATCTCGTCGTCGTCGTCGATCTGCCATGCACCTACCCCAGGCTGCAGCATCTGGGATGATCGGGACAGGGATGACACCTCTAGCCCCGCGCTCAACGGCGTTGCCATGACTTGCATGTCTAGGGCAGCAGCGGTGCCGTTGGAACTGACCTTATTTATGTCATCGTCACTTCTGTTGCAGACAAAACGGTCGACCGCCTCCAGGCTTGTCAATATGCGATCGCACATAGTCATTATAAGCATGACAAAGTCCGGGCGGGACCAGCAGGTGCCGCACTGGACAAGAGAGTCGCAACGAAGTAGTATCATCTTCTGGCGCTTCAGGATCGTTTGCTGGGTCATGAGAGGTGACGTTGATTGACATGTTGTCGCGGCTGTTCCTGCGCCTGACCCTGAGTCTGATCCTGACCAAGATGGTCCAGACGAGTATGAAGAGCCTGCTGACGTAGAGCTGGGAGTTGATGCCGCCGATGGGCCAGCCACGGGATCGCCCCAGACGAGCTGAGACTGCATGGCCTCGTAGATGCTCACGGCTGTCATCATACAGCAGCAAGATGAAGGTGAAGAAGTGGAGGTAGCAACTGAATCTGGTGGTGTAGAGGAATGAGTCGTAGCAGGCTGAGCCTCGGTTGTGATTCTTTTAGGGTCATGGGCACCGCTTGGAGCCAGGGTTGTAGAAACCCGCGACTCATCCATCAGAAAGTCCATCGGGTCAATCCCGTATTCAAACAGGCTATCTGCCGACGACGAAGAGTACACCGATGTGTGATTGCTCTGCTTGCTGCTATTTCCCCGAGCAGTCAACGCTTCAGCTGTAACACCAACACCGCTGTGGCCTTCCCGACTTTTTGAGGTAGCCGTAGGCGTAACGCCGGCAATGTTGCCAAAGAAGTCCGGGTCGAACTGTGGAAAGACAGGTGGTATCTGTCCTAAGGAGTCTGGGAAGAGGGTGTCGAGAAACAGTTGCTGTGCCTCTTCTAGGCCCACGTCTGGCCCTGTTGCGATATTGTTGCTGTTGTCCTGAAGTGAGGGCTGGGAGGTTGTTACAACTCTTGATTGGTCTTTGGGGGATGATAGATGTGTCGATAATGGCGACGATTGTCTCATAGACTGCGCTCGAGACCGGCGTTTGTGTCTCCTTGCCTGTTGAGCCTGCTTGTGTTGGTTGGCGACTGTATTGGTGTTGTCGTCGTCTTCATCGTCTTCATCTTCACCGTTCCGTGACTTTGAGCCACCACTAGCGACGCTGGACGTGCGCCGTTGAGGCCTTGAGATGACCAAGTACTCGCATTTCCGGTTCTTGGCAACGCATAGCATACAGCCGTTCTCACCGCTCACGCACTTGGACTAAAGGCAACGCCAACATCAAATCAGTCTCGTTGTCGTCAAGTGAAGATGGAAATAGAGGTCACTACGGTTTATCAATCAAGACTCGCCGACTTGATAGTGATGATGAATGTGAATGGCTGCGATGTGACCTACCTTTTGTGCACGGCACCTCTCACACGCAGTGCGCATGGACGTCCTGTCCTTGTCAAAGGGCGGGGCAATCTCCACGCTGAGAAGTCGGTCTCCATCACCAAACGTTTGCCGTAGGGTACTAAACATGTTGATCTCCAGTTCAGGTACCTCAGAATTGCTGGATAAATTACCTGTCGAACCAACAGGATCAGCAGTATATGTAATATGCTGGATCAGGCAATGACTGTGACTGTAGACCATGGACAGTGGTAACTTTATCGTCCTACCCATGCATGCATGCGTTCTCCACGCCTCTCCCCTGTATCTTTAGTCGAGCTTACGATGACATTGCGATATACTGGGTTGCAGATTGCAAAGGATTATCAAAGAAAGTCGGAGCACGGTTCGTCAAGCTGTCCTGCGCGATTTCGAACGTGCATGTAGATCATGCTCACCTTCCAGATTCCCTATGAACCATCCTTCTAGACCCCGAACCCTGAAAGGTCCCTAGCCCCCAAGGGTTGCGGGGCCACCCGTTGAGTGCCATGTCCCGCCCCAGTCATCTTCGACTTCAGTACACCTAAACCCCTGGATTCGGCAGTAGGTCGCCGATGTAGGGGTGCTGAGGGCCTAGACTCACCAATCTGATATCAGCGCATTTACTACCTCAAGAGACGGGAATCTCTCGATTTCAGTAGGCTTCCCGCTGCCTGTAGAGGCCTTTTCCTCCGGGGCCAATCGAGTGTCTCCTTGAACCGGGACCGACAGGGACCAGAGCTCCACTGATGAAGATACAGGGGTTCAGATGTAAGCACTACTCCCTAAGTGCATTCCTGCTCGTATCGCTCTGCACTGCGCCTCTGGGGGAAGAATACAGGACTCTTGATGAGCTTAGCTTACACAAAATTTCATGGGCGATCCACTGATTTAGGGTGAATTTTTATTTTCCCGTCTAGACTTCCTATACGAGCATGTCCCGTCGCAAGGGACTGATAAGGACCATGCAGAACGGAACATATTCAGGCTCACGTCAGCTGACCGGAGTGTTATTGCTTATGGCCTTTCGGGGGTTTGTCCGGCACTGAAAATAAGCATCCGGATCAAGCCTCAAACGGAGGAATTCGTTGCTAGTGCCGGTATATGAACGTTTTCACAACGTTTGCCATTCCTTTTCCGTAGAGGCGGCGTCTTTCCCAATCGAGACATCAGAGCCACAGCCTGCCCGAGTAGATCGCTTGGCAAACGCCACGCCTTAAATGCACCATAGATCTGCTGCTGCATTATATGATGCTCCCATGCATTGAAGAGTTCCAGAGGCGTTTATGAACTTGACTAGAGATAACTCAATTAGCATAGAACATCCAAATCTAACAACAGAGCGGCGTCATGGTCAAATTTGATAGTGGTTCTGAGTCCGAGATGACGAACGGGGACGACCTTCACATCAACAGCAAGCATGAGGTCAAATCCAGAATGGCCAACGGCAACGGGGTGCACAATGTTCCCGACCATGACCAATTCCAAGATCGTGCCGAGATGGAGGTTCTCATCCTTCCCGACCTCTTCAGCTCACTCATGTCGGTTCCAGCCCGTGAGAACCCCCATTATGCCAGCGTCAAAGCCGATGCCGACGAGTGGATCTCCTCGTAAGTCACACCCCACGCGTCAAACAGACCTCTTTGCCAATTTTACCGAGACTGACGGTGTAAAGCGTGATCAACGCCGATGCCAAGTGGGCCAGCAGAAACAAACGGGTTGACTTTACCTATCTTGCAAGTATTTGGGCTCCTGACTGCAGCGCATTCGCCCTACGTACGTCAGCCGATTGGAACTCATGGGCCTTCCTCTTCGACGACCAGTTCGACGAAGGCCACTTGTCCAATGACCTGGATGGCGCCATAAATGAGATTGCCAGGACACGTGAGATCATGGAGGGTACTGCCCCGCGGTATACCGCAGACTCAGAACATCCTATTCGCTATGTGTTTCAGACATTGTGCGATCGCGTCAAGCAAAGCCCTGAGGGTTTCTACGCGGGAAAGCCATCGTCAGAGCGCTTCTACAGGCGCTGGATGTGGGCACACGAACTCTACTGGGAGGGACTGGTCGCACAGGTTCGGACAAATGTGGAGGGTCGATCCTTCACACGTGGTCCAGAAGAGTACCTGGCCATGCGTCGGGGATCTCTGGGCGCCTATCCTGCGCTTGTGAACAATGAGTGGGCTTATGGGATTGATCTGCCCGAGGAGGTAGCGGATCATCCTTTAGTGTTCGAGATCATGGTCATCATGAGCGACCAGATCCTGTTAGTCAACGACATTCTCTCCTACGAAAAGGATCTTCGCCTTGGAGTTGACCACAATATGGTCCGCTTGCTTAAGGCCAAGGGCCTCTCAACGCAGCAGGCCATAAATGAAGTCGGAGTTATGATCAACAACTGTTACAGACGCTATTATAGAGCACTCTCAGAGCTCCCATGCTTCGGGGAGGAGGCCGATCGCGCGCTCCTTGGCTATCTCGAGGTCGAGAAGAACCATGCCCTCGGCAGTCTTCTCTGGAGCTATAAGACAGGCAGGTATTTCAAGAGTAAGGAGGATGGTGCTCGGGTCAGGAAAACGAGGGAGTTGCTTATACCAAAGAAGATGGCAGCGTTGTAAGATTGAGAGAGAATCGGAATACGATGATGGTAGAACAGCAGGATAGCTAGACTGACATTTCGGATATATTGAGCGCATATGTATATTCCTACTTAGAGTTTTGTTTTACCTGCTTACGCAAGGATATAAATCGTCCATTGATTCACCACGTTCTAATCTTGAAATTGCATTTGTTCGGAGCTGAACAGGTTCAAGATCGAATCGTTGATAGTATGGTGTACTAGGCAGTCATGTAGATACTTGGTATGTTCAGTTAATCGTGCTTTGAGAGTGTTACTTTGAGTTGATGGACCTGGTAGCTGATGCTTGCACTTCGAACCTTGTCTCAACAGCATGGACGTGACTGTTTGAGGAAAAGTATATGTAACTGCATTAGTTGCTTTCCTTGAAGGCCCATCAAGGAGACCTTAGTATTCCAATGCCTATCAAGACAATGATCACATGCAACCTCAGCCTTCTATGTTCTGTAATGGCACATACCCAACTTCCTCCGCCTTGCCTCTGCGTCCGATCATCTCCTTCACCCGCACGGCAATGCCCCTTCCCCATACCCATCTCTCCGCCTTGGGCTCCCTGCCACCGTTCTTCGCCATCTCGTCCATCCAAACAGGCCTTGTCCAAGAGTTGAGCATCAGGCTGCTGACTACCACCGTCACACTGCTGAAAGCCATCGCGAGACTCGCCATTATAGGATGTACGCTAAGTCCGAAAGGAAGAAAGAAACCCATAGCAATCGGGAGGCCGAGAGCGTTATAAATACATGCCCATCCGAGGTTTATCTTGATACGACGGAAGATAGTGCGCGTAAGCGCTAGAGCAGCAGGTATGATCATAAGCTCTGTCGGCCTCATGAGGACCATATCTGCTGCCTCCATCGCGACATCTGTTCCACTTGCCATAGCGATGCCCACGTCCGCCGTCACAAGCGCCGGAGAGTCGTTAATGCCATCGCCGATCATGCCGACAACCTCGCCGCGGTCCTGAATCTCTTGTACGATAGCCTGCTTCTGATCGGGGCTAACGCCGGCGTAAACATTATTGAAGTCGATACCCACGGCAGAGGCGACGGCAAGTGCGGTAGACCGTTGGTCGCCGGTGACTATCGCGGTCTTTATCCCCAAGTGGTGCAATACAGATATAGTCGCTGCAGCGTCCTCTTTAATTGAGTCGGACAGGCACATATGGCCCGAGTAAAGGCCGTCAATTGCCACGAAGATGTTGGTAGTTCCAGCGCTGCTGATATCGCTCTTGGCTTGCAATTTGCCCTCGCCAGCCGACAGATTAAGCAGCTCTGCGGCCTCGACAGCATCCTCAGGGACATCAATACCACCATCCTGCAAGAATATGAGGTTGCCAACCAGTACCATATATCGTGACCGGTTGGCGGTAGCTGGCTCGACAGTCACGCTGACGCCCTTCCCTACAACGGCTTTGAAGTCTCCGACGCTGCCATCAATGGTTCCTTCGGGCGACAAATCGAGCTCCTTCTTTGCAGCGCCTAGGATAGCCTTGCCGACGGGATGTTCGCTCCCCATCTCTGCTAGGCCGACAACGGACCACCACAGTCGTCTACTGACCTCGTCTCTTGTCCATTGCGGGACTAGACCAACGCTGGCCACACTCATCTTACCGTAGGTAATTGTGCCGGTTTTGTCGAGGACAACCTGCGTGACCTTGGTAATACGTTCGAGGACAGCCCCTCCCTTGATCAGGATTCCGTTTTCTGCACCGACACCGGTACCAACCATCACGGCAGTGGGCGTGGCCAACCCAAGAGCACACGGACAAGCAAAGACAATGACGGAAATACACAACTTAACGCAGACTACGACCTTGCCGCCGCTGTTATCTTCGAGGAAGATCTCCGGAGGGTGAGATAAAACATGACATAGGACCATCCATACCAGGAACGTACCAAGACCTAGGATAAGAATCATGGGGACAAAGTAGCCGGCTATTGTGTCAACCAGCTGCTGAATGGGGGCACGGGCAGTTTGTGCGTCTTGCACTAGCTTGACAATCTGACTTAGTTGCGTATCGTGGCCAGCTCGAGTAACTCGGACATCGACACGCCCATCACCGTTGACAGTCCCGGCGGCGATACTATCGCCAATGTACTTCTGAACAGGCATGGCTTCTCCAGTAACCATACTCTCGTCAACAAACGTTGTCCCTCGAACCAGGATGCCATCTGCTGGCACTTTGTCACCGGGACGGATGACAACAATGTCGTCAACCTCAAGCAGCTCTGTTGGGATGACCTTTTCCTCCCAAGCAGAGACGCCAGGCTCATGAGTCTGGGGTGTCTTGAGAGTTGGGGGCTCGTCAGATGACTTTGCCCAGCTCTCAGCTGCCTTTTCCACGGCGATAGGATCAGCATAAATCCTAGCTGTGGATGGAGCTAGTGACATCAGACGAGACAGCGCCTTAGAAGTCTGGCCTTTGGCGCGGTTCTCGAGCCACCGAGACAGTGTGATGAATGTGATGAGCATGGTGCATGTGTCGAAGATTGTGGAAGGTTTAGAATGTGGCTCAAGAAGGACTGAGATGAGCATGGAGAAGACGCTGAAAAGGAAGGCACATGATGTGCCGAGAACGACGAGAACATCCATCGTTGGCGATTTATGTTTAAGAGATTTGTACCCAGTAATATAGAATCGCTTGCCAATCCCGAATTGAACAGGCAAAGTGAGAACGAGGCATACGATGTCACCCAGGAATAGACCCGGTAGGAGTTCGAAACGTCCAATGTCTATCACTGGGAAAGCCATAGGAATAATCATGCCGATGAGTAGAACCGGGATCGCGAAGGCAAGCGACGTCCTGAATGCTGTCCGCCACTCAGTGATCTCGCGCGTTTTTGCCAGCGATTCAAGCTGCGTGTTGTTATCCTCGCTGCTTGCAACGAGGGCATTCAAGCTCTGCGCTTCTATAGCCTCAACAATGCCACGAAGTCCTATAGTCCTGGGCTGGTAGACGACTGTCAGGCGGTCCGTACTGAGGCTGATAGATGCGGATCGGATGCCTTGGACTGCAATGAGGTCTTCCTCCAGAAGCTGGGCAGTGGTCGCATCTTTGCAGCCGAAGACCTTGAACTGAGCGGTTGTCGTATCTCCTGCCTGATGGATCGAATCGCGCTCCGTCGATAGAATAGTAACATCAAATCCACGATCGTCAATAATCTCGGCTATTTCCTCCGGCGAAAGCTTCGTCTCATCATAAGTAATGACGGCTCGTTCCGCCAAAAGGCTAATGTTGAACTTGAGAATACCAGGCACGCCATTGAAGCCGGCTTCAACGGCGGACGTGCAAGCGCCACATGTCATGCCCTCAATGGCAAAAGTGGTCGTCGCAGTAACCATCGTAGGCTCAGGTTCGCTCCCAATCGCATTGCTCTGGCCGAAGACGTGGTTGTTCAATTGAGTAGTTGTGGGGTTGGAACGATCAGTCGAGAGTACCTCAGCGTCAAAACCACGGTCCTCGATGATCTCCTGTATCTTCTCGGCGGGTATGATCTCTGGGTCATGCGTGACGACGGCGCGCTCCATTACGAGGCTGACGGAGACTGCTTCGACGCCGTCAACGCCTTTGAAGCCTGATTCAACGGCCGGCGTGCACGAACCGCATCTGTTGAGGTGCCAATATTAGCTTCAGAGAGCGAAATTAACGAAATAGGAGTTAGCGACGCACGTCATGCCGCCGACCTGCAGCGTGGTTGTTGCGAGATGTGCGCTCGTGGGCGCTAGAAGCCTGCTAGCACTGGCATTTGCGTCATCGCCATCTTCTTGCAGGCGCATATAGGTTTGTCCCATCGCAGCGTCAGCGACAGAGATAGCAAGCAATCCGCCGGGGCTTTTGGTCGTGGAGACGGTGGAGGGCCTCGCAAGTGCGTCAGGGCACTAGTCTACCAGCTGGGACGCTAAATTGATCTTCAGGATGCCGTCAGATCACTATGACTAACTAACCAGGCTAAGAATCCGAGGTATCGTTTGTTGAGACGTGCACTGAGAAGACCGGCTTCTTCAGGCGGCGAGTAAGCGATGAGTAAATGCGATGGCGAGATAGTAAGCCAGAAGAGAAAAGAGAAGGAGAAAGGGGAGAAATCCTGTTTCTGGGTGACACAACAGAAGGTCTCAGCACAGACTGTTCGATAATTGAGATCGGGGGCGGGCGCTTAGGTACCTTGGTCTAAAGAGCAATCCCTGTCTCTGTACCGGGGTCCTGTCCCGATCCACTTCCATCTCACCTCAGACGCTGTAAGGTCCTTAAGGTAGTTAACGGCAGCGGACCTGAAACGGCAATGTCCCGGCCCGTTGACCCCCCTGTGTGCTTTTTGCAGCGGCCTGGCTCTCCTAGCGTCCGCCTTACCAAGCCACAAGTTCCCTTCCTAGTGCAGTGCCCGGCATCGAATTAGCGTATGTTGCCTACCAAATGACAATGGCGGGCTTTGCCTCACTTGGGTTGGAGTGATGCAGACATCGTCTTCCTTCTTCTGGCATTCTCCCGGATAAATTATGGCTGAGCATGTCCGTCAATCTCTTTGGTGAAGGATCAAGGCCTCTTACATTGGATCATCTGTCCCAATTGGATCAGTGTTGTGCGTGATACTATATGTACAGCTTGTTCTAGATTGTGACTTTGACGACACCTCCGCTTCATCTTTATCGCATGTTTATTTCTTATCATTTGATCTTCTATCATACCATTAATACGTGCTTTGGTCGCCATGTCTATCGATATTGATCATCAGAGCCCCTCCGACGTCTTGAAACTGAAGACACCGGCTGTAACCATAGCTGGATCAGACGTTTCTTTCGACGACACCATGTCGACGAGATCTTCCCGCTCCAGTGTCCCGAGCGAGATGACGGGCCCTCCCGCCTCAGATGACAAAACGGAAGACTGTGAAGAGACTAAAGTCTCCGAGACTTCAAACAGAATTCTGGATGTAATTCTAGAATACTCGCTTCACAAGTTCGACACCACCGAGGAACTCCACAGCGCCGGCAGGCCCAAGTTCCTAGCCGTCGTCTCACGCTTTGTTAGGGCACAGCAAAAGGTGGTGATGTGTCTGCCCGCATTCCCGTTCAAGTCAGCAAATAAGGTCGAAAAGGTGCTGGGCAACCTCCCAGATAAGGCTGAAGAGTTGGCACTTGCTAGACTAAACTCCATATGTGTTACTATTGGCCAATTCTATGAGCCGGGGGCCGAGTTGACTGTCATCTCGGACGGCCTGGTTTACAATGGTACGTCTACCCTCTGCATCCCTCACTCGAAACAGGGTGAAATATCTCACGGCTACTGGGACATCACTGACATTTCATCTAGACTTGCTGGGCATTTCCGACCAGGAGACCTGGCGCTATGGATCGGCGCTGCGGGCAATGGCCGAGAAAAAGGGTTTCTCTCATCTCTCATTCTCCCGTCTACAGGACTTGGTCGCAGTGAAGGGTCTGCCAAATGACCTTAATGAGCTCACGTACGTAGCCAACGCAACTAACTTCCGCCGGACCCTGTTCAACAAGTACGGCCGGGACGGCGATCTTGATATTGACCACGAAATCGCCGTAAATCCGGACACTCTCGGGACTTACAAGGGATACTGCCGCTTTCTCAAGTCAGATCTGCAGCACATTTTCGGCCCAGCCAAGAGCAGTGCCAAGTACAGGAAGGATGTTAAATATCTGGCCAAGCAGATGCTGATCCGTGGATATGTAAGTTTCCAGTTCACTACTCCAGTCATTGCTATACCCAACCGTGATTCAATGGCTAACATAGTCTCTGTAATGGAAAGGCCTTTGCAGGAGCCGTCAAAGCACGCTTCCCGAACCATTTGCGTCTCAGTATCCACCAATCCACCGGTGAAAATAAGATTTCCATTTCCTTGCTCAACACCAAGAGCGGCTTCACGACCCCATGGCATTGCAGCGTTGTTTTGATGGCCGATGGTGAATGGCTTAGCGGCCTGACGGTCGACTTCAAAGCTGATCGGCTCCTGGAGCTTGTTGAGGAGGATGGGCGGCCGAGCTACTTCAGGGAAGTCCTCCGTCAGAGACCATACCTGATGGAGAACGCGAAGCCGCGTATAGTTATTCAACAGGAGCCACAGGCCCATAGGCCCAGGATACGTGCGTCCTGATCGACTGGGTGGCGAGGGTATGGCTTTGACTGCTGTCATAGCATGAAGTTGCAGGTGTGCAAGGACCGCTCACCATCACTCCATGAGGAACAGGTCGGACTTTAGGAGGCATTGACATGAACGGTTCGCATTTGACCAACTGGGACAAATTCAGACAGTTTTATAGAATTTTAGTAACTTATACAAGAATGTAACGAGATACTTACCTACCGACTTCAGGGCGTTGAAGGACGCCAAGACGTACCACCAAATGCATGTGGCATACAAACTGTAGCGTTTCTATAGCATGCTATTTCTTCTCAAGATTTTCGGCGAAAGCAGCAATTAGGTCACACTGACATAATATGATTGGTTACCTTACAACCTTGCTGGGCATATCTAGCAGTGTATGTGTTGCAGAGGGGTAAGGGATTTTGACCTGGTTGAACCCTACACCTGGGTCACCCAACCTATATGCACTATTTACTATTGTGGCCATGGGCTCATGTGACTACACAGAGCTTATGCTTTAGAAATATTTCGAATGCAGTTTCATGTATCTTTGTTCTTTTCTAGTTCTAGGCTTTTGTAGTTCTTATATCCAGTCTTAAACCGTTGCCTCGGTACCATGAAGGTTATTCCTTTGCTTGACTAAGAATTTGCCATTGAAAAAGAGCTAAATAGATATTGCTATAACGCTCTCTCACATAGTTCATGGCAAACTGAATTTTGGATGGTCTCTCGCATATCATGTGATCTTGATGCGAGTCGATATGTGTCCTTTCTTCGTCTGCAAAACGACCAGGTCATGGTCATACGTGAGATCCTCAATCGTAGTCTCGAAAAGCTCAGCCTTCGGGATAATTCGAAAAGCCATCAGAGCGGCCATGATATAGATCTCACACAGCGCAAGACTACAAGACACATCTGTTAGCCTGAAGACTGCGACTTGGACATTCTCGGTAGTTGAAACTGGGAATAAGCATAAGACTTACCTCTCACCAACACAAACTCTAGATCCCTTCGAGAACGAGATAAGAAACTTTTGCAGCGTATAATCAGGCTTGCCGTCGGGTAGCAACCACCGGTCAGGGTTGAAAGCGTCAGGATCCGGAAACAGCCGAGTATCCCAGTGGTTGATCATGGCCGTCATGCTTACAGGTGTACCTCGGGGGATCACAAACTGCGTCTTTTCATCTTGACTCTTATAGTAGAGTTCCTCCTCACGGGCGATACGAGCTGATCGTGCGGCCGCCCCAGGCTGGTGTCGTAGAGACTCTTGAACAAGGGCCCAGAGGTATGGTCTCTGCTCGAGCTGTGCCCATTTTAGGTTGTTTGGATCAATGCCTTCGAGGTCTTTCATCAGACGAGCATAGATCTTGGGTTGGTGAAGAAGGTGAAACGTCATAACGGTGAGAATAGCCTGTATTGGGTCAGTTACAGCAATCCGACTTGTCCAATATGGTAGAAAAACTGACCGCAGTGGTTTCCGTTCCAGCAACAAGAAAGACAAATCCCTCACCCGAAAGACGGTAAATGCTCTTCTCTTCCTCAGGTAAGACGTTGGAGTTCAGAATCTCGTTAAAGACACGGCCACCATCGGGATTTGCTAGGGCAGTCTTGATATAGGCTGGGATAACATGATGCATTTGGTGCATTATCCTCTTGACATCGTCACCCATATAATCCGCGAAAATGGGTAGGATATCGGCCAGTCGCCTGGCAAACCCGTTGTGCCGCACTATACACCGCATAATTAGCATAACTGCCTAGTCAAAAACGGTTTCACGACCAAGAATATGTTTCTGCTTTTTATACAGCAAAGTAGCTCTGGCAGACATGTCTGTACGTGCGAGACACGACTAAAACAAAACAGTAGACGGGGCTCTCTTTGAACGTACTCATGTAAGTGGTTGTCAAGAAGGACGAGGTCCAAGTTCCAAAGTTGGGCTCCCAGCCCTCCTGCTCGATAAAGCCCATAGGCTCTCCAAATGCGTACTGGGAGAAGACATCGGCAGTATAGCAGTTGAAGGCGCCCTTGACTTCGAATGCCTCCTTGCCGGTCCAGCGGAGCATTTTCTCAATGGCGAGCTTGGCGTAGTTGTAGACTTCGTCTTCGAGCTTGAGAACCTGTCCACGTGAGAAGAAACGTGCATGGGCAGCGCGACGTTTGCGATGTAGCTCGTGCGGTCCAGCCGTGCCGGTTGCCATTGAGACTGGGCCGGCGCCTGCTATTTTGAGGTGGTGTTGCCATTTGTCGCGGACTGGAAGAATTGTAAGCTGGATGATTTCATTGCGCCGAGCAGAGCAGTCAAATGGACGTACTTCTACCTGGCTTCCCCGTGTAGATCTCGTCGGCAAAGTAGGGGTCGCTGCAGTGAAGCTCATCGGGGCTGACGCGCACGATAGGGCCTTCAACGACTTTTAGTCACTTCAATTTTATTAGGAAGTCCTCGTCGAGTACTCACCATACTGCTCATGCATCTTCTCTATCCTCCTGCCATACCGACCCATGAGAATCCAGTCATAATAAGCTTCATATATATACGAAGCGGCAGCAATTTTTGGACCAGGAAATTTGGACAGAGGGTGGAAAGGAGAGACATTATAAAGTGCGAGCGCCACGCGATAACCAAGCCAAACTCCAGTAAAGCCAAGTAGCGCCGAAGGACTCAGCAAACGCTCGAGGGCTATTGGATTGAGGCTGTCCATGGTCGATGAATTGTATCCCCAGAATGAACTTGGGAGGATCGAGTTAGACACCAAAAGAGACGACACACCAATAATCAACTCCCAGGTTCCATGCCAATAGACTCTATATATCGCGTCCATCTCAACTGAACCGACAGATCCTGAGAGCGAAGCCATGACATGCGATCTGTATGCGGCAAGCCTCCGAAAGCGGGACTTACAGTACCGTAGCACTGCCTGTGTCGGATCGAACTGCAGTGGAGCGGTCTTTAACCACTTTCGGACATTGCCGGTTCACCCACTGACACCGCGACTGAGGTGCTTACACGACCAGACCCTGCTGAGACACGGACTAAATTTAGAAGGTCAGCGTTGACGCCGGCCATTAACTCGTCTCAAATAACGGGCCAGAGCATGTAACGCAATAGCCCTAGCACTATTACGGCTTCAGCGTTTCGAATCAGCGCATTACTTGTCTTGTCACCGCGCTGAGCAGTAAAGTCCTGTAAACATGGTACTGTAAGCTAATATAGTTAAGGGCTAATCTCCAACGATGATTCTCTTTTATTCAGTCTGCTCTCATAGGTTTGAGGCTGAATAAATACACATTGGCGTAAGTCTGATTAAAATTGCAATAGTGTAGGTAATACTTTTGCTTAAACGATGGATAGCTTGGAAACATTGAAGAGGAATAAGGTCTGTGTTTACGAAAATAGAGCCCAAGAGGCGAAGTTACTAAAATAAAAACAAGAACTGGTTGTGATCCTCTATTCTCCTCGAGCTTCAATCGTATGAAACAACTATCGTTGTTACTCCCCCCGTGCTTAGCATCAATCTCCTACTCCAGCGCCTAATCGTGTCGCGCTTCCTAAGTTCTATTGGTGCTACATAAATCGCAATTTAGCAGCTACATATCGTCATGATATGTTCTCACTAGAACCAGATATCAACTGTTACCTGATCTCTTTTCTCTTCACACTGCAATTGGGGCAGCGAAGAAGTCCGCAGTGTGGACAAGAAATCACAATTACTTTCATCCCACCATGACCACAGCCGCAACAAAACCAGACCCAAGAGACCCTTCTACGGCTAAGCTTGCTCCATCGCAATGGATTCTTCCCTTGGGACATAGTTGCCACTATCGATGTTTCATTCATTGCAGGGTCCAATATATGGACTTTCTTGAAGCAAGCAATTTGCTGGTCCAGTCCAATGATGTCTTGATCTGGTTCAGAAGCTTGTGCCCGTCGCCAGTATGGGTTTAAGTAGGAGACGCTGGACGTATTTCTCCTTTCCCGGACAAATGGTTCTGTTGCAGAGCTGGGTAGCATGGAGTACATGAGATCACACTTTTGACATGAAAATGTTTTCTCGCCGCCTATTTTGACTGGACGTCCTTTACAACCAGGACTAGGGCATTTGGCCTCTAAGACGATATCCTGTTCTGCAATCATCTTTATGGACATCGAAATTTGGCATCCAGGGCGGGCCATCGCTTGCCAAGCAATCTCAACATTGGAGTTCAGCTTATTTGTTGTTGCATCTGCTCCGATGAAGAAATATTGCTTTTTGGCTATATACTGTTGGCCTGGACAGTTCTCGAACTGTTTATTGAGGAACATGTCGACATTCTGATGAACAGTTAGCTGCCATGTGAGCGTGGTGCTGCAACCTCACATACCGCCCAGTGCTTGAAGAAGTCATACTGTAGCGTCGTTTGACGCCCGAGCACGTCTTCAAAACTGATATTCTCGGCGATTATGAGAAGTGGTGGCATGGAGATTGATGTGCACAGGCGAGAATAGTGTCTCATTAACCCTGGAAACAGGAGCCAGGCCTTCATAATGAGGTTGTGCAAATCGCGTGTGACAGCTCGAAGTCTGGCCACGAGCGTTTAGTTCATGATAATCAATACTTCCTGGAGTTTACCTACAGCTTTGGTAAGAGGATTTGAGTTGTCTCTTGTAGGCTGGTCATCTCATGTTGAATGGGTTGGTCCCCTTGGCTTCTGGTCAGACGTCTGGCAGGGTCTTCCAAGTCCCCTAATATCGGTTGATGACTTGGACTTGATTGGGGGTCTTCAACAACTTGAGGCGGCGCAGGTGCACTAGCAGGTTGATGCTCATCGTCCCGAAGGTCAAGCAGACTTAGTTGTTCTCGAAGTTCTTCGATACTAATGATTCGGCTACAAGAAATGTTCAAAACCATTCACATTGAAAGACTCATAGATAAGACATACCGCTCTTGTAGTTGTGTTATGACCTGCTCATTCTGGACTCTGATAACGTTGAGCTGGCTGTTCAGCTCATCGAGGCCGTTATGGTCGCTTACGTCATAGTCAGCACACGATGCATAGTAATCGAGAGGTGTAGTTACTCCTCTTGTAGTTGAGTGACAAGGTTCAGCGTCTGAATCTGTGTCCCGATCCTTGAGCGTAGATCATCGACATGTTTCGAGTAGACCAGAGCCCATTGCGCCTTTCTTCCAACACCGCGGTACCAAGCCGAGGTTCTTTGGGGACCCAGGCTGGCATCGAATTTGGATATCAGGTCGAGAAAATTTGCTAGTGTAGATAAGGTGAGATCTGCTTGCTTCCGCGCATGCTCTGCAAAAGGATTGCTGCTTCTTTGCCTCGTCCTGCCGGTCTGCTGTTGCTGGAGGTGTGACAACACATCCTTCAAAAGGTTCAAATCCGCCAACACTTGGAGATAATCCTCTGCAGCGCCACCTGTATTATTCAAGGCTTTGGTAATGTCGACGATCAAATTCACGGCGCTAACGAAGTCGCCGGCGGAGAATCCGAAGGCAGGTACAGTCATAGTATCGTTTGGTGAGATTTAGAAAGTTGTGACAGTAAAAAGAGGAATTCGCGAGGTGAGGAGGCATTGCGATAAAAGATGGCCACAGTAGAATGCCTTGCGCATGCCTTGGGCGAAAACGAGCCAATACCATCGTTCTTGGCGCATCTACAGCACCCTGCAAAGCATTTTAGTGGTCATCCTCCCAGCCTGCTTTCTCAGCTTCAATCAATAGGATAAATCGACGCACCCCCTTCATGATAACAGGTTCAGCTTATTGGGCACCAATGCACTTCTTCGTTTGCCCAACACCGCCCTTATCACAGAAGAGTGATGACTAAATCATTGCAGCATGGCAGACCTAACAACATTTAGTTAGGGCTCATCATCATTACTAACGCTCCATTGTCGAAATTGATAGAATAGAATGGCTGTGGTATCTCTATACTGTGCCTCTGAGGGCAATATCTACCTTCTTAGCAATCTCAATGCTCTCCCGCAATACACGCTTCTCCTCCGCGGTCAGTTCCAGTACTTCCGTATCAGTCATACAACTCATATCGTCCTTTGTCCTTCCTTTGTGCCATTTGCCATCCATCATCCAGTACTCTGGGACTTCGTAGCCATCTGGGTCCACACGCTTGTTCTTCAACAGGCTTCCATTGTACCATAAGAGCTTGTCCTTCTCATCAGTATGAGCAATGACAAAGCTACAAACTTTTGTGACGTTTGCTCCTCTACCTTCACCCCAGCCAATCATTGAACCGTAGTGCGACTCAAACTCATAGCTGGACCCGCCAAGCTCAAGGCCAAGCCACCAAGACTCCTTGTCCCCGTGACCTGGCCTGTAAGTGACTTCCTCTCGAACTTCATATGTATTCTGCCATGCGACATGTAGAAGGCCAACAAGAGTACTTACTCGTGCCTTGTTGAGGACTACTACACCAGAATCGCATTCTTCAGCGTAGTCTTTTGTCCATATAAGAGATTTGTTCATCTCCGCTGAAGGCTCCTTGATCTGGTCCTTCCACCATTCATGTCTTTCTTTGAATGCATGTTGCCAAAGCAGTCTGTCATGGAAGAGCAAAGCTCCTTTCTCGATGTATGCCTTTTGCGCAAACAGCCTTTCCGGTTGTTGAATGAACACAGCATCGGCATCTAGGAGGATGACTTCTTCAAAGTGTGACCCAAGCAATGCAAAAGCCCTGATGGCCCATCCTCCGTCTATGAGCTTTAGTGTAGTATCATCAAAGACCGTAAATATGTCGAGAAATTCAAGATCAGAGGATTACGATAGTTACCTAAGCTTTATACAATTGGAAGAATAGTTACTGAAGTATCAAGCGATTTTAGAGGCCACTTATGTTCCATTGTAGAGGATCACGGGGGTTCACGATGCCCACAGCGGATTTACGTACCAATGGGATAAACGACAAATAAAAAGCTTTTACGTCTAAGATCTCAGTCTATTTCACAACCCCAACCCGGCTTTCACCACTTGTGCGCGGCCGTTCTCAAGGCCATCCTTCAAATCACCTTTTTTTGCAGCTAGTTCGATGCTCGCTCGAAAGAATGGTTCCAAAGAGAAGACCCATTCAGTTTCAGAATGTTGTTTATGTTCTCCTTCAGGTCACACATCTGAGTCTTGATATCCACATCCTTTGTGGCCTCGTCAAGTTCTTCTTGTTTCTGGGCAACATCCTTTTCAGCTTGCTTCAGTTTCTCAACGGTCTCCTCGTAATGTTCGTGAACGACCTTTCTGCCTATCTCAGACCCATTGGCGAAGCTCTGGTCCATCAGCGTTTTGGTGTATTGACTCATGTGGGCAAAAAGCGCCTCTTGGCTGTCACCTCGCAGACGGTCCAAGGGTTCGAGGCTCAAACGACGAGTGGGCTCGGATTTAATCTCGACAGCAGCATCCAGGCGAATTAAGGCTTCGGCCAAAGTGCCCTGCTCGATCTGAAGGCGGCTCAGCGTGGCCTGGGCATCTTTGAGGCCATCACGGGCGCGGTCTGCGGCAATAGCCGCAAGATGTCTATCCGATTCGAGGGATTCGGGCGTCTCTTTTCGAGCCAATTCCACTAGCAGCTTATGCTCCTGCTTTTGGAACATCTTCTTGACTCCGTGTAGGGGATAGTCGCCGTCGTAAGACTTAGATTCCTTGATCTTTTTGATGAAGTATCTGCGCTCGCCATTCGGGTTGAGCGATTTGGGGCAGTGTCTGTTTGTCAGAGCGTGTCGTAGACAGGAGAGGACGTGAATTCCACAGCTGATGCTATCCTTCTGTGGAGTGCAAGGCTATAGAGAGAGGTCAGCATTAGTCTTTATGGCAGGAGGAGCAACTGACTGCGACACTGTTGAACCGCAGCTTAAACTTGTGTCCGACGGCCTCATTCCATTTCTGGAAGCTATCGCGAACGGCATTGAACCGATCTTCGCCCTCGGTCGAGTCATGGTGATTGAGTACCATCGACTTCGCATCGTGATCGATTTCGACGATGGCCAAGGTCCAATGCTTAGGCTTTTGATGATGGATCGGGAAGCAAAGCATAGTATAACCGTCGAGCTTGATGTTGTGGCCAGCAGTTGTACCGTCAACTTTGAACCAGAGAGGGTCGAGGACTTTGACCTTTCCTTGTTTCAAAGGTAACTAAGAAACGAGAGCTTTGGTAAGGAATTGGAGCGTGTCATCCACGAGTTTCACATTGGTGGTGAGCTGCTTATAAATGGTGTTAGCGGGGTCAACCACCTCCTCTTCTCCCTTAGAAGTTTCGGCACGCTTCGTGGATCGCTGTGGGTTCATCGCACTGGATTCTTTCTCTCTTTTGCGCTTGGACGAAGTGACAGCTGGTGGTAGGGTGAAATGACGAGAAATGTTCATTTGTGGGGGTCCGGGTTCAGAGGGGTTGTTGGAAACAGCTGATCTCTGCTCTCGGGGCTCCTGGTAACTGAAAGCCGAGATCGGAGAGATTCGCTTGTCGTTGTTTCCCACGACCTTGGTTGGCGATTTGGCTGGCGACCCGGGGCAACCACCCAAGATGACGCTTGGGCTTCGCAGGACGGCCTCGATATCGTCATCATCGCTGCTGTCGCTCTCAACATGGTCACTTCCGACGTACACACAGGCATCAGGTCCAGTCTCTTGGGAATCTAGAGTGATTACCTCTGATGGGCCGCCAGCTTCTTGAGGACTCTGAGAACGCACAACTGCCTTGAGATTGGTGAGGGCGGCTCTCGCGATTTCCTTAGTCAATCGGAGAGACTCTCTGGGATGCTGGCTAACGCCGGTCCAAAGGACATTGTAGGGTGGTGCCTGACTCCACAGGGATGGCAGCTCGATGCCTTTTTCTTGCGCAAGTTTAGTGATCTTGACCAGGGAGTCGACTGCACTGCCACTGAGTTCGTTCTGCTTAGGGGGGTTTTCATGCGCCAAACGGACGTCGTCGTGGAGCCAAGACTTGCCTTCCCATTGTTGGTCAAGCCATTGCTCTTGCCAGGCTCTGTTGATCTTGGTGGGCGAGGTCGGCATGATGAGATCACCTGAACTCCTGATGTTAACGTCAAGACGAAGGCAATGGTTATGATGGATTGCGAAAGGAGTGGGCAGGAGTGAGGAGGAACTCAAAGTCTGTCGTGGAGGGGAGAGCGACTGCAACAAACCTGATGTCGGAGCTTGACGGCGTCGAAGGTTGGAGAGTAGACGTAAGAATGAAGGTTGATGCTTGAGAGGATAACAGGCAGGCAGCTTTCAGTGGATCACACAATGATGCTCGAAAGGTAGTGACATTGAGTCACTGTGTGAGGTCTTGTTCTTGTTGTTGGCCATGTGAGACTGCCTGAGCTGTTGCGTCAACAAAAGTCGTTGATCCTAGTAATGTCCTTTGCGACCTCTTGTGATGTTCACCTTATCTACGGTTTTCACTTCAAACCCCCCAGTGAAAGTAACAGCTCAAGAGAATATCTTCAAGCGATTGTGTCCACTTCGTTAGGCCATAGGCAGGATCCTGAGTTCGAACTGAACGAGATATCCATGGTTCATCGCGATGGTAACATAACAAGAGAGAGCTCTGGTGCTACCGCTTTTGATGTCTTCACTCTCGTTTCCTTTCGCATCGACACCATGCGTTGTTCAATCCACGAGTCAGTCGGTTCATTACGATGATTGTCGCATACGAATCCGCTGCTGAGGGCTCGATATTTGAGAAGGAGATTCGCGATCCGAGGTCTCGTCGCGCATGTTTTGAAACGCGGACGCAGCCATGACGAAAGCTCTTCTGACTGTTGTGACATTTTCGTCATCGCTTGAAGGGACGAGTACGTTGCGACCGGTAGAAGACTTCGTCTGGTTGCAGACCCGGAGTGGCAGAATGACGAGTTTCCGTGCCGTCAACAGTGGATGAGTCTACAGGCGTGGTGGCACGGACCATTGTCGCTGCAGGGTAGCTGGACTTGCGACCCAGAGAACAGACCGATGGAAAACGGGACAGTCGTCCCCAATATTGTGGGGATTATTTAATAAAAACTATTAAGTTAGTAGATATTTGGCTTTGAACTTTCAATTCTTCACAAAGAGTTGAGGTGGAGTGCAACTTGGAAGGAAAGATCATCGATGAAACAACGAACAACGCCGAATTTACAGTCTATCCACACAATCACTAACCTCCGAAAATAAGCAATTCCTTATAGGAATGACAATAAAATGCAGTTACAAAGTAAGTGCTATCATGAATGATAGCACTGTACTCCTGTCTCGATCATTTTTATAATCCTTATGAGCCTTTAGGCTCCATATCGTTCGTTTTGCTTGTGATGCTTGAATCGAAACTGATAAGCTAAACTTAATCCAGCAGCCACCGGGTTCGCGAATTTTACCATGAGCGAGACGTTGATTGGCTGACGAAGACGCGTCCTGACACTCCTCAACTTTGAACAAACAACATCCCACGAAAGAAAATCGCCATCCTGTTGAGATTCAACCCGTAGCTACGCTATATCACTGTCACTTTTGTCACTACTATTATACGCACGATCGCGCAATTCATCCAATTGCTTCCTCAAAACCTTGACAGCCTCTCCTTCAAGCAAAACCCCATTTTCAAGCGATCGACCTTGGTGAATCATGTTTCTTTGTGTTGGCCAGAAGTATGACGTCCCCAGATACGCGAGACTATCGTCTGCGATGATCGCGTTATAGTGCGGTCGCGGCTCCCACCAGCTGACATCTTCCACCGTCAGCCGCTTGCCGTAGCGCCGCATCGCTTGGGCAAGAATTCTTGATGACGCCGCGTCTATTTCACGGACTTGTATCGTTACCGTCACGCCGTTGGCTGCGCGTCTCACCAAGAGTTTCGTGATTTTCGGATCAACGAGTTCTGAAACGCTCACGAGAAGATCGCGACGAGCACCGCGGAGCAGGGTATGTTGCGCGCGACTGATATAGGTCAAACTCGCGATGGGGTCGTTTATTATGACGCCCAGACTAGCAAGCTGTGACCCCAGATGAGCGCGACGTTCATTGCTCACGCCACCGAGGATGGCTTCTTGCATGTAGATCTGAAAAGCTTTTGCTGCCGTGGGCGGAAGCTCGATGGAAAAGTCGGCCTTGTCAATTGGCCTGGTATCTACGATGGCCCCGGTGCTGAAGAGTGTCCTGTCGTCGATGACTATCGCTTTGGCGTGCACGACTTGGCGCGTTGGGCCATCAACGCCAGTGAACATATCGATGTGAATTCGATTGCACTCAAGAAGCCTGACATACTCCCTGTAAGCTGGCGTATCCTGATAAATCGTTGGCCCCAGTTTTGAAACCACGATAGACATGATCGCATCTGGATTGTACTTTCGAAATTCAACCAGCGCGTCGACTACAATCTTGGCATCGCCTTGATCGCACATTGAGAGATTCAATATTGTCAATCGCCGTTGCTGAGGGGTCTTTGGACAAGGGACTGTGCACTCTCGGATGAACTTCTCAAACACGACAAGGTGATCTAGACCGTTTGTGAGAAGCGGTACTGGGCCTCGCGGTAGCGTACCAAACATGAGATCGCGATCGCTTGTGGGCAATCTCATCGCTTTGATAGCTTTAACACTGGTTGCCCGACATCGAAGCTTATCCTCGCAATAAAGAAAAGCATCAATGTCGAAGCAACCACCAAAGTCGGGACAATTGACCCTCACATGTGACGGCGCGATCTCATGGGGCTCAATGGCGAATTTGATAAGACACAATCCGTCTAGAGCGTGCTTGGCTACTAGCTGGCCGTCTTTCTTAACCTCGATCTGCAACGGGCCATATAGCTCACGACCTCGTAACCGAGCTTCGAAAGTTGTCCCAGCTAGTAATGGCTTGTGAATTCTCTGTCGAGATGCGGTTGGGATCATGCGTACAATGCCATGCTTAATCGGGCCCAACGTATGTTTCCCTCTTGAGCCTGGAAAGATTGCCCGAAGATTATCTGGTTCATCAATGGCTTTTTGTATTTGACCCTTTCCCGTCCATCGCTTGAGATGAAGGACAAGCCGGGGAGGTCTGGTGAAGTCAAGGGGATCGGGAATAGCCTCAAGGTAATCGACTTGCCATGTCACGCCGTCCAAGATGGCGGCACGGCCAGCAAAACATTCGATGCGAATGTCCAAGTGTAAAGCACATTGATCTCGTAGAATGAGCTGTTGGTGAGAGTTCACACCAACTAGGTCATATATATGGCCGTTATGCTCAATGGGTGTTGGTGCTCTGGCTCGCTCGCTTCGAGACCTTGCATATACTGGTGACAATGGATCTAGGGAGCCAGGCTGCCATTTGGAAAGAAGGCTATCATAATAAAGACCCCTATCATTATTTGGTAGGTTTGGCTTGATGACGTTGTTGTATCTCATAGTAGCTGGTGATGTAAAGAAACATGAAATGATGTCCAAGCTCAATATAAGATGGGCACAACGTCAAGTAAAGTATTTGCTCGCGTGAGCACTAATCGACTTTTGGCTGTCGACTTTCGACGAAGCCCAAAGCGCGGCCCGAGATCAGCATCGGGAGCCATAAACTGGGCTACATGGGCCTACACCGAAGATCGTATATGTCATCGTCTTCGCTTCTCGTTCCTCGTTGGTCAGACGAATCCCGAAGAGGCTTGAGCTGAACGAGCTGAAATATTGGAAAACCCAATTCGGTGTTTCCATCCATTAGTTTGGCGTCAGCGAGCCTGAGCAATATTGACGTAAGGATTGTCAATGTTGGACGGCATCCAAGACAGGATCTGCGGTACCCCACAACATGGCGCTTGGGGCCAGCGTCTTGAGCTGGGAAGTGCCGATTTTAGCTGCATCCCAGTGTTGATCACTTCACGCCAGTTTTAGAGGATGGCCTATCATTGGGCAAGAAGACGGCAGAATTGGAGGAGTTCAGCCGACCTCCTTGCTTGTAGATCGCACATGGAGACAACGGGAAATACGTACAGTATACAATGTATTGGGGAGAGGTATGGCAATTGTCTCATAGTACGAGGCCATTTTTCAAGATTCTCCGTCAGTGCTACAGGTTTCTCAGAAAAGGGCCGAAGAAGTGATGGGAGGATTTCCAGCATCCCAAAACGCGGCGAACATTGTGAGGCGTTTCAGGAAACTAGTTTGCTTTGAAGTTAAGACTCTGCCTACGAAATATTAGCGGTTCCAGTCCATAACATCTAATAAATTGTACCCTTTAGACCAGTCCCGGTAATGTAATTCATTCCTAAAATGGAACCTGTTCTGTGAAGTTGGTGTTCTAGTCGACTGGGGGCTTTTGTCTAAATGCCAAGCATCTCGCAACGAGCTCTGTTACAACGAAACCGAGGAATATATACGTTAACTCCCGTGGGATGACATGACAAGTCTTCTAATGTCTAAAATAAATTGCCATCAATACTCTGGTTCCTTTACATGCAACCAGGATGCGGGAATATGGGTCAGCCCCTTGTTTGCAGGGTACATAAGAAACCCAAATACCATTCAGAGTTCAAAATAATACAGTCCAAGAAGATTAGCCAAGCTGATAAGGGAACTTGGTCCGGAACAACCGAGCTCTCGTTGCGCCAATCTGGCCTTATGGTAGATGGAATTAGGGGCATTGCAGAATCCATTCAAACGAGACTCGGCCCGAAGAATATCGCACAATCCTCTGAGACGTGAAGAGAGTGACCAATGAAGGCTCTCTTGGCCGAGTTATCTAACACATCTGCATTATTTAGGATTTTCTAATCTATACAATCGATACTGAGGCAGTCTTTATATTGCTTAGAAAATAGGCCTAAAGCTCTCTATATATTAAATGTAATCATTATTAAATATGCTAAAAAGCGTATTTAAGATAATTATATAAATAATTAATATGTTACCAAAACTAACTTTATATAAGTATTGTTTTAAGTTAATAGACCTAATAGCTGGTAGATTATAATGTCTTAAAGAAACCATACCCTGCCAACGAGATTGACGAGGATCACGATTCTGGCTGCATCCTGGTTTGCCCATATCCTTCTAATTTTACCCTCGATGGCTAATTTGTGGCTTGGATAACAGAGATTTCTTTAAGGGACCAATAGAGAATAGCAAGCATATACCTTCGGGCGGAGATTATAGTCTCTAATTTCGCTACAGACCAGCGGATAGAGACTCCTATGGAATGGCAGAGCATTGTCTTCTAGATCACACCCCATCAGTCCGCCCCTACCCAAATCGCATCTTTCTACGATCGATGCCTCCAGCCGTGACCAAAGCCTCCGTGCACGCACGCAGGTAACTGATATAGGGACCAATCGCTTTACCATTAGAGTGGGAATATGGAAAAACAGAATTTCCACAACGACGGTGTCTTACTATTGAGAGTTCCAGCTCAAGATCCCAACTTCCGCATGGGCGCTATTGGAAATGTCGGACCAAACGGCTACAGAGTTGGGTTTCAGCCACCATTCCGATTTGGAGGCTACCAAACGACTTCTCTGCGTTCAAACCACATTTATCTGTACCCCTTCTGTATGTATGGGCTCATAGCTCTTTAATTTCAGCTCAGATTAGGATAAGCCACTTCGCGTTCAATCTACTATACCTAACCCGCACCAAGTGACATGGGCAGTTGAGATCTGGTCTGATAGCGAGATTTACAAAATCATCGGCATTTTCATCACTACCTGCCCACCAGCGCCTTCAAGTGAGGAGTTTCCCTAAAGCAGAGGCACAATATTGACTCGGCTGGGATGTTGGAAGTCAAGAGGCATCCGATAGCCGGTGAAGAAAACGTGATACAAACCATGAGATTTAAGCCATTTGTTTATTGTGGCTGGCTGAGGCACTTGCCCTGCAACCCACTGGAAGAAAGTATTAAGCATTTGTCGTCGCCAAGATCGCGCTATTACCTATTCGAGAGGATCATGTGTCATCTGGCTGCATTAAGCTATTGATGGAACTATTTGAATCTGGTTGTCTAGACTGGTCCAAAGGTGGGGAATTACTGCGACAATCACAGGCATATACGCCTTTCAAGTAGCTATCCTGAAAATGAAACAAGATGCTTTATATAAAAATTAAATACAGATAACATCATAACAGATAGATGGAGCTACTACAACGGCAACTCGAATTGTAGCTCTGGCTCTGCTTTTACCATCTAGTTTTGACTTAGCCTCACTGTCAACTTCAGCATGGACTTATACCTCTTTTGGCTTGGTCTAACTTGGAACAGCCGAGAGATGCTTCGTGTCAGGTGTCAAGAATGTCAATATGTGAGGAACATTCTTTCGGGTTAGCATATGGGGATTTGGCTAGCTGGTAATACCCTAATTGTATCAGACAGCAGTTCGATAGCTTGGGCATTCTAGTAGCGCCCATGTCCCACGGTTATGTTAGCTTCATGTGTTTCTGCTATATATAATATTGTACTAGTGCTTGAGCTTGCGGCGAGCTGAAAGCACAGGACGCTCTATACTACTCCGTAGTGAGAGTCAAAGATGTACTAATTGGGATAGAATTTGCGTAGCCACAGCGCACCGAACGAGCTGAGCTATGCCAGCTGGATACACTGATCTCATGATGCCTCCATGGAACTCATCCCAATTGGTTGAAATTTACACTGCCATAGATGCTTAGACTTATGTATGTTATTATCATTATGTAAAGAAGAAAGAAGGAGATATGCATAAATAGGGCCTAAGTCCCCCTTTCCCCTCGACGTGCTTTCCAACTCACTCCACCATCACAGCAGAATTATCTACTCTCATACACTGCTTCGTTTAGCAAAAACACTTCATTATGGCTCCATCTCGCTCTACCCATTGCACCATTGTCAACAACACTTCGCTCACGCTGAATCTTACCGGTAGCGGGTGCGACCATGGCCAATGGACTCTGAACTTTGGCCCTTCCGATACTGCCAACACTATACCCGCTAATGATAAGAAGACTTTCCAAGCCGAGTCCGCTGGGGTCATGACCGGTGACCAGGGGTGGGCGAAATACGGCAGTTCCGATGGTGATTTCAAGTTTAATTTCGACAACCCTTTTAGTGGTTCCAACGGGTACAGTGAGAGCGCGCCCAATGGCTATAGTATCAAGCGGGAGGGCGGTAGTGGCAATGATGCTCGTGTTACCTGGACTATTCGTGAGTCTCACCGTTATTCGCATATTAAATCTGTTGATTGGGTGCTGAAATTTACTCAGAACACAACTAAGAGTGGTAGCATGATAGAATATGAAGTAACTCTTATGTTAAAGTCTGTACAATGCAATATCAGGGAAACTAGCATCCAGGTTATAGCAAAGACCTTTGTGTTCTACATATTATATATGCCTTTGGCTATGTAGCTTGGGATTCTTGTGAATGTGGAATGTGGAGAAATCTTTACTAACTAGCTATGTAACATCAGTCCTACTAGGCTTTAAACTAAGGCGAAAAGTTAAAGAACCTGCTATGATTAAGGTAATTCCCATATCCTAGGTAACCCAGGGTCACTTTTATGGTCACCCATGAATAATACACCATCGTCTCTGCTTAAGAGGCGAAGATTTAGGTTCCCATCGACTTGAATCATCTATTGTCGAAGGACATCGACTGAGTCAATGTAGTCCATTCCACCTTGAACGCCAGGTTCAACCCCGTCGAGACCATTAATGGAAATACAGAATTTGGATTGCTGGGAAATTTCCGCGTTCCTAAAAAAGTCTCTCTAGAGCATTATTGATGGCAGACGATGGGATTTGTTGCTGGTTCTCAACCTTGGAGGAAGCATGTTTCAATCGACCCCACTGGACAGGCAAGACTCCAGGTATGAAATCAGGACGCTCTTGTAATAAGTCATGGAGCATTGAGTGGCAAAGTCCGTCTAATGAATTCTAACCTTTGAGTCATTCCTCCAAAAGAAGAATGAAATGAAAGCGAGCTTCTTTGCACCTTTCAAATTAGTTAGCTGAACATGTTTTGTACGATATGATAATCATTTACCAGCCCATTTAGTCATTTGGTCTTCTCTTTTGTGATGAGAACGTATAAACTTCATTAGTGTTGATTTTCTACAGCCCGAATTTCCGGAGACATGGAAGATTGGCGTTAGTGAGTCTTGCAGTAGTCTTTCAATTGGCTCTCCAGGCCTTCAATGCTTTCAGCCTTGGCATTCGCCTGGACGGCAGATTGTAGTGATTTGAGGGATGAGACGAAATTTGTTTTGGTTGAGCTTCATTCAAAGCTATGAATCATCTCGTTGAAGTCGCTTTGCAGTGACTCTTGCTCGGGCGTTAAATAGCATCGCCTGCCAGTTCAAGCCTCAGAGCTGCCTTGCTGGCTTTGCTGGTGACGCTTTCGCGATATCTGTTGTCGTCTAGAACACCATCACGAGGGTTGTGTATGTTGTAGGCTATTTTTACGGGCTTGAGACCCGCTTCAACAAAGGTCAAAATCGTCTAATCCGATCGCCGAGACGGGATCCACGATAAGAGAAATGTGGAATTTGGAGTGAAATTCCAGGAATCAAGAATAGACCGACCAGTGAGTTTAGAAAGATAAATTCTACTCGTCTCCTTCATTCTATAGATTCCCCGGCCTAGACTTAGCGTCAGCCTGCAATGATGACGAGGGGAAAGATCATGGTCTTCTTGCCGGCCTCACACCGCAGCGTGATTATGCAAAGTCATCTAATAGACTACATTGCTGCGTTTTGGCCTCAGGTATTAAATATTGAGCATTCTCAGTGCGCCCTCTGATTTACCAATAATCTTCACAATATTCCCGCTGTGTGTAACATGCCCTCAGGGGGCAATAAAACAGCAGACTTTACTGCGGGGTTTTAAAATAAACTTGGCAAAAGTTATCCTAAGCTTAGGCTAGATTTACCTAAGTCTTTTTGTCATTTAGGGTTGAGGTCCTGTATTTTCTTTCCTCCCCTACCATGCATGGAATGCCTGTCCCCACCATCTGACAAGGGCGCATTCTCCATCTAGAACATCATTATTGATTTGTTGCATCTGAATATGCTGGTTCCTAGATAAGCTTGGCGATAATATTCTTCCGCTTTTTCTCACATTGTTGCTGAATGACGTGACAGCGATTGGCACTGTCGCCATCGCTAGGAGCTCTCGCGCCATACCCCATGAACATATGAAGACTACTCTTATCGCCTATCACAAGCCCCAAATTTCACAAGCACACTAATAGTGATATAATTTAGATAGGAAGAAGGACTGGATCCTGGGATTCGGAAGATATCCGGTCTGGCGGAACTCTATCGACTAATGAGATCCCCCGCTGACCTCCACGGTTCATCAGATTGATGCCCGGCAGTTATCTAGCAAATGATAGTCCATTGCATCATCAAAGCTATACAAACGACATGGATTCGTGCCTGCCGATCGCTCAACATAAAGCTATCACACGGACCCCCGAGCCCAAAATGCCGAGAAGCCAAACCGAACTGCTGGATCTTTCACATCCCCAAGACTCTTGGCCAAAATGTCGCTTCACGTTCGAGCAGACGCAAGCGAGAATGGCATTGAGCCACCGCTTTCACAAGCTGTCGGCTATGTCGTCGTTATCGCGATTGGATTCCTTATCGCGTTTATCATGATGTTTTTAACTCACATCTTGAAGAAGACTGTCGGTGAAGATAACAAGACGACCGAGATGTTCATGACAGCCAATCGAAGCGTTGGCACTGGTTTGACTTCGTCTGCTGTTATTTCTTCTTGGCTTTGGAGTACGGCTATGCTTGGAAGTACTCTTGTTGGATACAACTTTGGTGTCGCTGGGCCGTTCTGGTTTGCAGCTGGGTACGTAACTTCCCCCCGCGGTCATCCTCGGTAGTTATTGACCCTTGCCAGATGCTCGCCCATGATCGTATTCTTTGCTCTACTTGGTATCTCCTGCAAGCTCAGAGTACCCGAAGCGCATACACTACTCGAGATTGTCCGTATACGATATGGTACTTCGGGTCATATTGTCTGGATTGGTCTGTGCTTGATCAATAACATCATCGCTATCGCAAACATGCTCCTTGGCGCAAGTGCTGCTATATCCGCGCTGTAAGTTGCTTCTCTTATTTAATGGACAGCCCATTGACTTGACCAGATCTGGTATCCATATTATCGCCGCTACGTTCTTGCTACCCGTAGGCGTGGTTCTGTATACTTTTGTCGGTGGCATCAAAGCTACTTTCCTGACTGATTACTTCCATACCTTCGTCATTACGATCATCATATGTTTCTTCACTATCAAAGCATTCCTTGTCCCCGAGATTGGATCACCTGGCGGTCTCTATGATCTGATCGTTCAGGTTGGAAAGGATCATCCCGTTGCTGGTAATCACGATGGATCATTCTTGACCATGACAAGTAAAGATGTGAGTTAGCTAGTTGAAACTATGAGACGCTCACTGACAACATGCAGGCTATATACTTCGGCATCATCCACGTTCTGGCCAATTTCGGTCTCGTCATCATGGACACTGGCTTCTTCGCTAAAGCCTTTAGTGCTGCACCTCAGGCAGTTGTACCAGGCTATATTATTGGAGGCATCGCCTACTTTGCCATCCCATGGTGTCTCGGCACTTTGATGAGCTTTTCCGCTCTCGCCCTTGAGGATACTCCGCGGTTCCCGACATACCCTCGTCGGATGTCTTCAGTGGAGATCTCGAATGGTCTCGTGTTGCCTTATGCCGCGATAGCGATCGCCGGAAAAGGCGGTGCTGCCGCCGTTCTGTTGATCACTTTCATGGCTGTCACTTCAACAATCAGCGCCCAGGTCATCTCCGTGTCATCCATCATCAGCTTTGACATCTATCGCCAGTACTTTAACCGTGGCGCAACTGATCGTGACGCCATTCGGTGGAGTCACATCGGCGTCGTCTTCTTCGGTCTCTTTTCCGCCGCCTTCTCCACCGCCCTCTACTATGGAAAGGTTGATCTTGGATGGACTCTGTACATGCTGGGTGTTTTGACATGCCCTGGTATCTTCCCAACCGTCTTTACTATTCTATGGAGAAAGCAGTCAAAGATTGCTGCTATCGTCTCACCTCTTCTGGGCATGGCAACTGGTATCGCTGTTTGGCTTGGTTCAGCATCTTCGCTATATGGCGAAGTCACAGTGGCATCAACCGGAAAGTCTCTTCCTTGTGTTTACGGAACTGTCGCTTCTGCTTTGAGCCCAGCCCTGTACTCAGTCGTGATTTCGCTCATCAAGCCTGCGAATTACCAGTGGGCTGACTTCAGAAACGAGCGTCTTGCGTTCGACCAGGTTGGATCAACGAAGGAAGAAGTGAGAACACACGAAGAAAAGGTGGCTAGCTACACCGCCGACAAAGCGAAGCTCAAGCATTGGGGCACTCTTGCGGCGATTTGGTCTGCGGCTACATTCTTGGGACATTGGGTTCTATGGTAAGATACACTTTATCCCTGGTTCAGCATAACATTGACTAACAGACTAAATCCAGGCCTCTTCCGATGTACGCAGCCAAATATGTCTTCGGTAAGAGCTTCTTTGTTGCCTGGATTGTTATCGCCATTATCTGGGTATGGGGAACCATGTTCGTCGCAGGCTTCTACCCCATCATTGATGGTTGGCCTCAGTTGAAGACAGTTTACCGGGGTTTGAGGGGACAGGGTCCAGTTGAAAGCGAGCCCGAAGTCGTTCAAAATGCCCAGAGTGATTCTTCGATCACTGAGAGGGATGAGAAAGGGAACAATGGGATCCTGGCCTGAAAGTATCTGACAGTGCACTTGATAAGGAATATAAATAGTGGTTAATATGCAGATTCTCCATAGATCTAATTCTAGTATATGTACAAGACAATGAATGGTCCATCTTTCTTTGGGCGTAATTGAGAAAGGAAAGCATTCGCGACAGGATTTAGTGACAGCCCCGATCGGGCCTTGGCTCCCCGCTTGACCCCGCTAGAGCCGATAGAGGCCGCGTCCGATAGCGGCATTATTAGAACCCGAACACCAACTTCATTTCGTCCGGCTTATCACCAGCAACATCGTCCCATCTCTCGTTACCGATGCCCTCAAAATAGCCCTCAAAGATGCCTTTCACAGTACTCTCAGACGCCAACGTCAATCACATCCTCGACACGTTATCGTCATCTGACGTGGCTGATCTTGCAAAGGCTCTTGAGCAAGCCCTCATTCAATATTCATGCAACAATGAACAGCAATACCAGCCTCACCGTGCCGTCGTCAATCGAGATGGCCAAATCAGCTTGTTCATGCCTGGAACTACCGACCAATTGATCGGTGTCAAGATCGTCGGTGTCACCCCAAGCGAAAAGCTCAAGCCTTCTGAAGCAGGTCTCAAGAGTGTCTTGACTCTGTGCGACGCTAGAGGTCAAGCCATCGGAACGCTCAATGCAGCTGCTCTCACCGCGTTCCGAACTGCGCTGGGGTCAATGCTGCCGTATCGTTTCAGGCGTAACACAGAGAATATCGTCGTGTTTGGTGCGGGGAAGCAAGCTCTATGGCACATTCGATTGGCACTTCTGTTGAAGGAGAAGGACATCAAGTCCGTTACCATTGTCAACCGCTCTGCGGAGAGGACACAGCAGTTGATAGACTCACTCAAGTCAAATGCTCAATCGCCATGGCCATCGCATATCAGCCTCGAGGCCTTTGACCCTAAGAATGACCGCGACGCCGCTTTGGAGGCTCTGGTCGTAGATGCGGACGTCTTGTTCTTTACAACACCAAGCACCGAACCTTTGTTCCCAGCATCATACCTCACTTCCGAGAAGGCCCTGAGCAAGACCCGGTATCTGGCGGCGATCGGTTCTTACCGCCTTGACATGCAAGAAATCGACCCGGAGCTTCTGAAGCAAGTGATCAACCCGGCAGGGCCTTTTGCATCTGTGGGGTATCAGGATGGATCTGTTGCAGTCGACAGCCGAGAAGGATGTCTGCAAGAGGCTGGAGAACTGGTCAAAGCTGGAATCCCTACAGAAAAAATGCTTGAGGTTGGCCAACTATTCCAAAAGAAGAACACGGAGAACCCCGATGACCTGAGAAAGTGGCTTGAAACTGGATTTGTTATTTACAAGAGTGTTGGTACTGGTGTCATGGATCTCTCAATTGGCCAGGAGCTACTTCGTTTAGCCAAGGTGAAGGATGTTGGCTTGACTGCCGAGGACTTCTGAAGTCTAGAGACTAGATAGGCCGTGAATAGTCGAATAAGCATAAAACTCATGGCTACTATCGACACAGTCTGTTTAGGTGATCTCAGAGTCATGTTCAAACAGAGGTCCTTATCAATCAGCGATCCCAGGCTTCCTATATTCGATTCGCTGATAGAACGTGTTCCAACCAATATACAGCGCCAATACTAACACCAAAGCTGCCGTCATGTCAGTTAAGTATATCCCTGTATAAATATCGCTGTTTTTAAACTAACCTGGGAAAACTCTATGGAGAATCATCTGTCGATAAGGACTGGGACTAACCACGACTGGAAGCTTTGTAACCAGCGGAGTTGTTCTGTTTGATGCCCTGGGGCCCTTATCGCTCTCTCTTGAGCCTGGAAGGTGCTCTTTGGCCGTGTCTAGGATCTCTAGTATGGCAATTTTGTTTTTCGGACTCACGGTCTGTACCCATTCGCGAAGTGACATAGACATGCTTGGCTTACTGCCGTACTTAACCCACCTCTCGATCACCTCATTTGAGATTCCTTCATCCTCTCGAATCTCAACTGACAATGGACTATTGGGCATGGGAAAGTGAAACATGAGATAGAAGGGGAATCTCAGGCGCTGAATGCGCCCGATAACGACACGGAACTCAGAAGGGGCTCCGTGCAAGAGAAACTGTGCAACAGCAAGCCCAAACCGATCAGTATGAAAAGGATATTTCATACCAATCCAGCCTAGGAAGCAAGAGACTAGAAATCTTTCCCAAACGGTAAGGTCTTCTAAGAGGGCATAGCTTAAGCCCGTAGATGAGTGGGAGATATCTGCGAAGGCATCCTCTAGTTGTTCATTGGTTAGAAGGTGATTGACGCCGAAGTAAGGGCGCTCCTGAGACAGAAAAGCACCTTTGAAGAAGTAGCTCAGTGCTTGGATAGGCAGACCATCTCGAAGATAGGTGTCCAGAAGGGCGTTGGCAACAAGTACTCTCTTCCAAGCCTTATCAATAGCTTTGGGGCTATTCTTAAATTCCCATTCAACATATTCAACATTCCCTATGAGTGCTCCTTGGCAGATCGTGCTGAAGGTCTCACGTTTTGTGATCGATCCATATCGAACCAAGCTTTGTAGGCCTTGGTTGGTAAATACTTGAACGCTTTGGTGCAATAGAAGACGATTTGGCTCAGGGATCACGTCGAATGGATCACCAAACCATGACGAAATGCAGTGAAGGAAGCTATATGGGGGCTCATCAATACTCGCCGCCAGCCGCATCCAAGTCAGGCCCGCGCACGAGGGCCTAGCTCCCGATTTATTCTTCCTGAACTGTGCCGCTGCGAAAATCAAGTGAGAAAGGGCGTCGATACTATTAAAACCCTCAAGGTATGTTTGTATTTCTGCTTTGAGCTTTGCTCTTCCAAGCATGTCAGGAATAGATCGGTGGGTGAAGCTGAGGCTTCCCCAACCTTTGTAATACTTCGCGGTGGACTGGTGACATTCAACAAGGCCGCCGCAGATACCACGCAGCCTTTTTTCGTAAACCTCCGGTATCCTCACTTCATCTACCTCTCTCGCATAGTTGGACAAGAATGCCTCCCGGGTAGAGAAATTTGAGTCTTTTTGATAGTTTTCGAGGAATGAGAACTCCATAAGAGCGAAGGTCAGATGGTTGTCAATGGCGGTCCTAAGTAGGGACATGGTTTGATAAGCAGCCCTTTGGCTATTCCTATCAAGGCCGCTCAGTATATGCTCAAACAACGCTTCAAGGCCAGGCGGAAGACTGTCAAGAAGCTGAAGTAGTTGATCTTGCGATATTTCGTCTTCGATCTTCTTCCGAATTTCATTGACTACCAGAATTATCCAGAGAAAGATCCCATTGGCCTTCTTAGGAATGGCTGTGAGCAAATGCTCCTTGAGGTCCGAGTCTGAAATGTGGCATAGCGAATCTCGCACATAAAATCTCATATCGAACCAGGTAAGTTTGTGAAGTTGAAGCCGATACTCCGATGAAAACCCGTTTAGAAACACATTGTAATCTCTGCTGGAGACTACGATCTTCAGCCTCCCCTGCGAATTCTGGACCCAATGTTTCAACAGATTCACAAGATGAAGATGATCTCGGCTATGTGAGTCGTCGTACTCATCAAGACCATCAATGAAGAAGCAGAAACAAATGTTTTGAGCGCACAAGTCGCTATTGTATATGATTTGTTCGAGAGCAGACTTTGCAACATCAATCGTCAAAGCCAGCTTGGTCTGTATCTGCCAAGGGCTGTTCTCGACTTCCTTCCAGACATGCGGCAAAGTATTTCTGGTAAGTTCAGGATAAGCATGGAGTATGTCGTGTAAGAGAGATCGGTAGAGACTGTTTAGAGACTTTTGCATTTCAGTTCCAGGTTTCCAAAAGAAAAACTGAGTGATGAGGAGGGACTTGTTTCCTGCAGCGAGTTATAAGCTTTCCATGGCAGACAAAGCTCGGTGTAAGTGACAACGTACCTGCCCACTTCTGAAGCCCAATCCGAGTTTGCCCATGTGTGCATAGCAGCTTCATTAATGTGGACTTGCCTGATCCCAGTTTCCCTGAGACATGGAAAATACCCTCTGGTGAAGAAAGCCAACCTATAAAGAGCTTTTTAGACATTAACTTCATTTTGTGCATCTCAGGGCTGTCAGACTTGCTCAATCCTGTTGTTTCGTTCTCAGCCCTATGGTCTTCCACGAGCCAATTGAAAGTTTGCTCATGGGGGTAATGCACTCTGTCATCTCTCTCGTGCATACTCTCAAATCTAATGCCTTCAAGAATACGATTCTGGTAAATGATGGTGAGGGCTTCGTTTTGAAGATGCAGAAGACTCTGCAGCTGAATCCTGGCCTCTCTGCCGATTTGGTCGACTTGAACACCATTCCTCAGTGTTTCTATGTGTCTTTGGAGTTCAACTAGTCGTGATGCATCATCCAAGACCATGGCTAAAAGCTTTCTCGAGTACCCTATTGATTCTTGACTACATACGATTGTGAGATCCTGTAACTTAAATGTATAAAAATGTTGGGGAGTTTGATACCTTGAAAGATCTACTAGGCCTAATGCTAGCTGACTCCGACAGTCATTCAGCTGTTTCTCCAGATTCTTGATCTCGCTTTCGCAACTCCAAGCCCTATACGCAGACCGATAATTTTCAAAAGAGCCCTTATTTCTCGGTCTGATCTTATCGAGAAGTTCAAGGATCTTCTGTGATAAATCGTGGCATTTCAGCGCGAGGTCGTAAAGGCCACTCTGCTCGGGCAAGACCCCAGTTTGAACTGCTGGCTTCAGTCGCCGAGAGATTGCTTGCATCTCATCCACTATGGCCTTTCGCGTCTGGTTTTTCTCGACGCTACCGTCGACGGACTCACGGATCTCCCGCACGCTCTGCAATAGTTTGACACCAAGAGGAACGAAGGAAATGATGGCCGATGCCAGGCCAACGGCCGTGACAGGATCCATCGGTGAGGGGCAATGGATTTCCGGCAGGGTTGGGAGCAACTGTGGTGATATGAGGGAAAATGCTCTCTCATCGCAGCCTGATTGAGAATTATTATTGCTTGTGCCCTGCTGACTCACTAGTATTCCACCAATCGAAGCTGCAGGACAACAAGACTCAGCCTCGTTAGGCATGATTGGGGTAAATGTACAAAGTTGAGTTGACTCTATATAATCTATGGCTGATGTAATGTTCTATTCCTAATGTGATCCAATAACTCCTTCCGTATGCCGCTTTTGGTCCATTAATGTTAAGACGCAGTATGAAGTAGAAATTAGTAAGAAACAATCTGGCAACCGCCAAATACCTAGCCCTTCTTTGCCATAGCCAACGCTTGTGCAGCCCTTGCCGAGTATTTACATCGTTGTCGAATAGCAGGGCCGTACTTGAAAAAGATGAAAGGCATCGGTAGACAGGCGAGTGATAGAAAAGCCGGTACACAACTGGCCCACTGAGTTCCCAGGTTGTCGTACATCTGCTTAGTAAAAAGAGGAAAGGCGGCTCCAAAAAGGCTTCGTAGCACAGCATTTGATGCTAAAACTGATGCAGCGTAGATGGTGTATGAATCGATGAGGTAGCTGAAGATGCTGTGGAAGACGAGAGACATGCCAAGACCGAAGGGGGCACCTGCGGCTACTGGGGACATCCAATGGACTGAACGATACGATGTCCTGTTAACTGTTAGTATCCGAGGATACTGCACCAGGACATGAACTTACCATGCAAACCAGAACATGCCAACAGGGACACAGATACCGCCGAGCATACATCCTGGGAGACGATACTCAGGAGGCACAGGTTCATTACCAAACCTTTTCGTGACCTTCATGTACCATATGTTGATGAGGCCAATCGTAGGAATTGCACTGATCATCCCGACAGCAACTCCAAGGAAGGCCAAGCCTCCCTTGCCAGCAGACCAACCCCTCTCAAGCTGGAAGACAACAGGGTATGCACCGAAGAGCATGTAAAGAGTTCCAAAGAGAATAGCGACGTAAATCGAGAGGAGAAGGACGATGGGTTCGAAGCATAGAAGTTGCCAAGGACGAATGAGGGCTTTCTTAAGGACGACAGCTGGTGGATCGGCTTTGCCCTGATGTTCATAGATGGAGATGTAAATCTTGCCAGTTTCCTTGGACAAGAAGTCGGCCCGGTTCTGGAGAATGAAAGGTGCGTAGGTTTCGGGAGCGCAGCACATATCAAGCACCCAGAAGAATCCGGCAACAATGGCCATCAACCCCATCACCTGGAGAATATGGTTAGTGTGTGATTCCGAAACCAAAGACTTGTTGACTTACCCATCTCCAACCTTGACCGTCACTCAAGTATCCACCGATGAAGGGGCCCAAACTAGGTCCCAGTGCAGGCGCCAAAGAAAAGAACGCCATGGCGATAGCGCGCTCGTCAGCATTGAAGATATCAGAGATAACACCTCCAGCATTGGTCAGAGGTGATGAGCCAAAGGTACCGCAGAAGAAGCGAAGGACCAGAAGAGTTGCGACGCCATTGTCTGCTGTGCATGCTGCACTGAACACGACGTAACAGCCATAGCTGATAATGAAGATAATTTGCCGACCGTAAATTTCGCAAAGCGGTGCCCAGAGGAGAGGCCCGACTGCAAAACCGAGGACGTAGAGGGAGACTCCAGCAGTGATGAGTGTATGGCTTGCTTTGAAGTGGATCATGAGCGGCACGATGGTACCTGTCATATGACATGTCAGCTACATCGATTGGCGAGGGCTATAATACTGACCTGTATAGGCACTTGAACTAAACGCGACAGCAAAACACGTTGCGGCTGAAACCATGGTGATGGTCCATTTCAACCACTTAGGCCAATTGAGCGGGTTCCCTGTATCATCAGGAATCCAACTAACAACGAAAGGATCTTCGAAAGAGCCTGATCCAGGATAGTTATGGTTCTCAACAGCTTGATCAACTCTCGTTCTGTCAAAAAGAAGTTTTACCAACGAGCTATGTCGCGGTTTGGACTCTGGTGTCTTTTGTCGTAGTGTTTCATCGTCGCTCACACAAGAGCTTGGCAAATCTGGTCTAGAAGACATGATGTTGTTGTGAATCTGCAATGATTGCTCATACTATTCCTCAAAAGGACTTCCAAGACGGGAGGACGAGCCCTTTATAATAGTATGGCGAGATTGGGGTTCCATTTCGTCGGGAGCGCCGGTGAGCGGGCCTCGAAGCCGGGGTGAGCAACAGGTGATTTCTGCTGTGACGACGGAGTCACAGGACGGATTTGGGCGTGGTGAGATACAGATTTGGGCAGAAGGGGGCCTAGCACCTTTCGATCTTGCGGGTATCAAGGAACGTAATTAGATCTTGATGACGAAGTCTGCATAATCTCTCCGGGGGGTCGGGATATCGCAGTCTCGCAGCGCCGACATTTTCGATAATTCTTCTCTAGATCCACTGGAACGTGGTTTTGACAGGTGCTAGACAAGGGTTTTGTCAATTAGAGATAAGAAGCTTGGGCTGCTGGAATCATGCTTAAAATGTCCGACGGAGTTTGTAGGGGGAAATGGATACGAGAAAAGCCGACTGTGGATCGCAATCAGTCCACTATTTGCCGTGCGTTCCCTACCAAAACTCCGACCGAGGTTTGATCGTACATAGAATTGGGTCTACTCATGTGCTGGCAAGGCTGATCACATGTTGCTGGGCTGAAGGGTAATTAGCGATTATAAATATTGAGACGTCGTACTTCATGTGATCTTGGTATGAGTTGTTCTGCTCCATGTCTTTGTTACAAATGCCAAGACTGACTGGCTTCTTGAGGCCATGAATACGTGGCTAAGATTTACATGATGAATAATCTTTTAGTCCCATCATTTCGCATCGAGATCATCGTGCTCCTATTGTCGTATCATGTATCGTGAGTTTAAAGTTTGTCGGCTTCTTGGTGTTTTCCGTATTCAAGGTCTCGGCCGAAAGACGGACTTTGGTCTTGATCATGTGACGAGGCCAGGCAGTCATCAGTGGCGGCGATCTAGTCTGCGCAGTATTTGGCGTATGCATGATGCTTCAGTTTGACAAATAATTTTGTCTGACGCCTTCTTTGCCGCCACTAAATTTTGTTTACACTGAAAGCACCTTTGTAGGTAGTTTACCGTATGCTGATCCGGGCCGCTGCTCATCAAGGTCCCCAACCAAAAGGTGTCCACTGAAGGCGCCCGAATTGATAATCCCTAACTGAGTCACGAGCATCGCAAAACTCCAAGTTTTGTCTCACCAAGAAATTCACGACTGACAGAATACCACTATGGGGCGCGCAGAGCCATCTATTGGCCGACCACCCGCGGCTTTTCGCAAAGATGCACGCTCCAAAAAGGCCAAAGCCACCATCAACAAGGTCATCCCCGGCCTCCTTTCAGCATATCCCGGTGCTCAGAAAGGAGTCAATTCAGCAGAGCTCATACCTTTTATAAAAACCACAGTCTTGCCTGAGCCCTATGGGGTGCTTTTGAAGAAACAGGAGGACAAGGGTGATGCAGCAACTAGGGGCAAATCTACACAAGCGCAAGGCGCTCAAGATCCCCACGAGGATTTAGCAAAGCTTAAACCGCCAAGAATCTCAATCAGGGAAGCCGACACTCTTACTGCTGCAAGAGATCTTCTTAATATTGAGACACCGGCTGGTGTCAAAGCTAATCTTGATAATACGAAAGCTCATGTGGCCATTTTGAACATGGGTTCGCCTCTGAACCCTGGAGGTGGATTTCTAAACGGTGCAAACAGTCAAGAGGAGTCATTATGTATGCGCACTACGCTATATCCATCTCTCAAGGATGAGTGGTACCGGCTCCCAGAACTGTCTTCGATTTGGAGTCCGACGCTGTTGGTCTTCAGAGATGAAGATGGGAATCTTCTGGACAGGAATGATCGTTTCTGCGTCGACTGCATCACGGCAGCAATGATCCGCGGCCCTGAATTCGAGCTTAACGAGGACGGGGTAGCATCATACGCCAACGAGAAGGATCGCGATACGGCGCAAACCAAGATGAGGGCCGTTATGCGGATTGCTATGGTCAAAAGGTGCAAACGACTTGTACTAGGAGCTTGGGGCTGTGGCGCGCACGGAAATCCCGTTGGCGAAATCGCAAGAGCTTGGAAATCTGTTCTCACTCCAAGACACGATAAGTCAAAGATCAAGGAGAGATGGGAATGCATTGATGAGATTGTGTTTGCGATCAAGGACCACAACATGGCGCAGGCGTTCGCGGAAGCTTGGGGGGACGGTCTTGAACGTCAAGAAGAAGAAGAGAACGACACTAAGGAGGAGGAGGAAGAAGATGCCGAGGTAGTTGATCTGGCTGATGTCAAAACGCAAGAGTTGAAAGATAAGATCAGGGAGCTGGAACAGAGGATTCAGAGGGTCGGTAATCCCAAGGTCTCGGATGGCCTGAAGAGTATTCTTGAGGGGCTGAAAAAGCAGCTTCCCGATGAAGGGGAAGCACTGACTCAGGACGCGGAGTGGGAACATGTCAAAGCTGAAGGCGCCGGATCTAGCTGATCTGTCGATCTGGACGTTGACGTGGTATCGTTCGTCGTCAAAGCGCGCACGTCAGTGCAAGCATATCTGGCAAATAAACACCCGTGCTTTTATCAGATTGGTAGATTGGATAACTGTTACCCACGGTAGTGACTAGCATGAAAGGTAGATATCGGTAATTTGATATCCGCAACCTCCGGCACGCATCCCTCACCGTCTTCTACACCGACCTAACTTGTTCTATCTAATCACCAGACCAATTCCCAAATGTACCACGATCTCCATGCCAATGCTTTCATTTTGGATCTTTCATCTCGCTAGCCTATCACTGATTCACTCGTGACTGGTTCTTGTTGAGTTGAAGTGCGGGGGTGATCCCGCAGCTCGGACCCGTCTCCGCTCCGCATTCAGCTCATAAATACGTTTATTGGTCGTCGCACTATTAACCATTTTGCCAACTGCTGCGACAATGGCATAAAATGCTGGTAGAATTCTTGATCGACACGGCGTAGTTTATATAGTCTGCCGCTCGACCGGATGACTTGGACTTTGATGTCCAAGCATCTCATCTTGCCAAGGAGGGTGCTTGAGGTTCCTGGTCAATTTGAGGGATCATTCCTTGATTAGAACTAGTAAAGTCTCCATAGTGATAAAGTGAGGCCTCAGGTACAGCGAAGTATCTCAGCCCATGTTTATCACAGATATGGCTTCAAGCCAACCTGTCAAGTACCAGTAAACCACCGTATCAAGTAGTCCGGGTTGATCATCATCCCGGATTCCAATTATCCATGGAACAGAGATAACGGAGGTTCGCGTTTGTTCGGCATTTCAAGGCCGATTCGGCATTTTGGGTGATCTTAGATTGGTTTGGACCTAGCTGTCTCTTGTGCATGGATTTGGCTGCAAGCCAATGTAACATCTCCGCAGGCCTTGTCCAGGTAGAGTCCACTTCCCCAGACTATCAACCCAGGCTAGACGGCAAGGAAAATAAACCGACAGACGCTAGTAGAAGATCAACAGTTCTTGGTGTAAGCCATTCGCTGTCTTTCACCACCCCGAGGGCCGGGCATATGGAAACTCTATTCGTTCTCGGTAACTATGCTGTAGTCTATAAAGTGTTGAAGCTTCCCCCAATATTTGTCGTCATCAAGCTTGAGCTCCCCTGTCTCTCATAACCCTTCCCTACCAAGCCCAGACACGAACGCGTCTACTCATATACCAACCTCAACATGTCTCCTCGTAACAGCATCAACGGCAAGCCTCGAAGCGATGGTGAAGATATGGACCATGTCCGCACAGCCCAGAGCATCCCCATCTCGCCAGAGTTGTTCGAGCAGCTCTATCTTCAGCCACAGAATAGGGTCAAGGGAGATCTTCGAAAGACCTTTGGCAACCCTACTCCAGTTGGTATGTATCACTGTCTCCAATAGTCTCCACGATACTTACCATCACAGCTTTGGCGGGATTCTTGCTATGCTCCACACCGCTATCCATTGGCTTGCTTGGATGGCAGGGATCTGGCGGCTTTGCTGCCGCTGCGAACGTGTAGGTCACGCTACCCCTTTGACCGTGTTCACTGGTTAATAGATCATAGTGGTGCCTACCTTGGCCTGGGTGGCCTTCTTCTAGTCTTAGGAGGCATTGGTGAATGGATTCTCGGTAATAATTGACCCTCCATCGTTCTAATCCCTTGGCTAACATCTGCCTTCAAGGAAACACCTTTCCGTCGACTGTTTTCTTCACCTTCGGAGGCTTCTTCCTCACCCTGACCACGACTATTGACCCTGACTCCGGCGCGTACAGCACATATTCGACAGATGGTACTGCTGCCAATGGTCTCGCTCAACCACAATTCTACTCGACTTTCGCATTCTTTCTGGTTGCCATGGCTATCCTATGCACATTCTACACTATAGCGAGTGTTCGAACAAATGTTGCTCTGTTTTCCATCCTCCTCCTTCTCATTCCTTGCTGTAAGCCCAACCATCTCTCTTTCCTACAACACTCATTAACTTTGAGATAGTCTCTTGCCTTGCCGCTGCCTTCTTCGCCGTTTCACAAGGGAAGGCGGATCTCGCGCTCAAGTGCCAGCATGCTGGAGGGGGCGTTTTATTTGCTATTTCATTGATCGGATGGTATATGTTCGGGTGTCTTATCCTCATGTCGGTCGACTTCCCCATCATGCTACCTCTCGGCGATCTCTCCACCATCATCCGCGGCAAAAGTGACGCGGCAAAGGATGCAAGCAAGACGGTCTAGGAAGGATCAAAATTGCCTTAAGGGCATTGTCCTGTCATTCGAAGATGCCCCTGCTGTATCGGGAAAGATGACGTTAATAATCAAGATCTTGGGGAGGAACATGTCATGTAAAAAGTCCCTGAAGCTGTAGTTGTTGCTTTTTGAGCATACAGATCCACGTTTTGGGGCTTGAATATAATGGACCTTTATTTAAGTACTCTCAATATGACGAAGCTTGAAGGATTTTTATTTTATGTTATACGTGATTGCTTCTAATCTGCCAATTGCTCTTACTGCATTCAAATAATATAATGCATTGCAGTATTTATACCATCAAGAGATGGGTAACCCTCCGACGACGACGAATCGATCGAGTAAAATCGGCATATCAGACTTGCATTAGAAACGCTCTAGTCATCCAACTTCACCACAAACAGTAGAATGGTCTGATAGTGTAGTTATCTCGCCAAGTTGACCAGTCATAGGGTTGTACTGCAAACCTTATCTTATTAGACGTAACACTCTAGATAGGTTCAGGGAAAGCTCGACATCACTTCTAGCTAGTTTATAGTAATCCCATTGGCTGAAATCCCGACCCTGAAATTTGGTTAGATATCTTGGTATAATGTCTAAGTTGTGAGCTAGAAATTTGATTTGCAGCCGAGACTTGTGGCTAAGAGCTTAAATCGGCGGCCAAGAGAACTTAGCAATCCTATTGGCTTAAATCCCGACCCTGAAATAAATTAGCTGCTACCCTACACATTCTCCTTCTTACAGACCAGCTATCTTGATAACTAAAGAGTTTAATAACTAATATACTACTTCCTTTTCCCTTACATTATTATATTACTATTGTTCTAGCTTATTATTACTTTATAGAAAGCCAAAAGACTTGCCTAAATTATTTATAAGTGCTAATTTCAGCATCCCATATTTAACATAATTTAGCAAACGTAACTCAAGATTTTAATAAATTACTTATAGTTACAGATGGAAAAAACATATTACTGTATCCTAATAAGGTAAGTCTGCTCTATGATCTAGGCAGAAACAGAATGATCATGAATATCTTCTTTCTCGCCACGTCTGTCATGACTAGGCGCTTGAACGACGTCTTCTCTTTGCGCCATAATGGTTTCGAGGTTCTGAGCCACCAATTAGCATCGTGCATCGGCCAACATTCTAGAGAGAGAAGACTCACAGGCCCCTCAAAGGTCTTCCCGCGAGTAATCCAGTAAATAGCAATAGCGAGGCAGCAGATTGCTATGACGACAGAAACATAATCTGTGATGATGTGAGCAGACGACTAGCTACAAAAGACAGAAAGTACGGACTCATCGTGTTTCCAGTGACATCTAAAGATGGAGGGAAGCAGAAAAGCTGTGTGCATGTTAGAAATCATTTCACCTCGCTGGAACCAACATACCACTGAAGTTACCGACACATATATACAAGCCGTCCAGTTGGCTAGATATCCCCAGAAGTTGCCAAGCTTCCACGGCGTATGGGGGTGCTGATGGGGAGCGAGGATGCCTCTGCCTCGAATGATCAAAACGAAAATTGGGAAAGCATATGATATGTTCAGAAGAATCGTGCAAGATGCGATAAATGCGTTGAAGGCCACCGAGGGTCCTAGATAAAGGGCACCAAATAGCACATTGAAGATGTAGGTGAAGATGATCGTGCGGACTGGAACCTCCAACTTTGGGTTGATATGGTTGAAATATCGAGACAAAAAGAAGCCATTATCTCGAGCCATGGAGTATATCAGTCGACTTGTGGTGGTGACAGATCCGTTTGTGCCATGGATGAAACACAACCCTAGCATGCAGCTTATGATGGTAGATGCTGCTCGGCTGTTCGTGGCTTGGTCGAAAAGAGCGATCAGAGGTTGGCCAGTTGGTGAGCTCACAACCTTGTCGATATCAGTCAGACAAAAGAGGATCACTAGGATAAAGATCACGCCACTGTTGAAGTCAGCATCTCATGCAGAATGCTTTGATCAGGTTTGCAATACTCACGTAGAACCGCCAACGCCGATGGCATAGACAATTGCAAGGGGAGCATCCAAATGGGGATTGGGCATTTCTTCGGTCATGTGCAGAACCGCATCAAATCCAATCAATGACAAAGCTGATTGCAGTAGACCTAGAAGCCATGCCATTCCGTCTGACCATCCTGTTTCGTTGTTGAATGTTGTGAAAACGAATTCAGCGCTGGTCTTTTCTGACATGGATAACAGAATGATACTGATGATGACTACGCTCATAATTGACCAGTAGACTTGATGATAATGTTAGAAAGCTACATCTTAAGTTTCGTAAGGTAAGACTTACGAGCGAAGTTGCTCCAAGGTCCAAGGATCGAATTGCCCCAGATATTCACGATGGTCGAAAATGTGATAATGGCAAGGAAGACAAGGTATGTGGTCCAAGAGTCGACTGGCGTGGATCTCCCCGACGCAACGACAATAGCGGCAGCAATAAACATGGCTGATTCCAATGAGCGAAAAAGGCCTACTTGCTTGATACGGAAGACTCACCAGAAAAGATCGCTTCGGTAGTTACAAGTGTGAGCCAACCAGCAATGTTGATCCATCCCGCACAAAGACTCTTCAGTTTGTTAACTTCTGTTGGGTTATCGGCTGTAGAAGGGTACATACCAAGAACCTCTTCCATCTGTCACTACTGAGAGCGTATACGAAATGATATTGCCCACCTGCTGTTGGCCAGATAGCTGCAAGTTCACCAAGACTGAAGGCTAGAGCGAAATTGCAAGCGACACAAAAGATAAAGCCGTACAGGAGCGCGACTGGGCCTCCAGACGGCATGACTATGCCAATTGTGCCACCTAACGCGATCCAAGTGCTGTAGAAGTCAGTTTATGAGTCCTTGGCACAAATGGGAATGCGGGTCTGCTTACTTGAGAATCGCGAACGTCATTGCAACCATAGTCAACTTACTCAGACGCGGCCGCAAGTGGCCTTCTGTAACCTGGTGAGGAGTCGGGTCGGCCATGGTGAAAATAGCTGGCGATATCTGCCAGATCTTGTTCTATGTGAGTTCCTGTTGCTCTCAGCAGTAAAAACATTCAACACGATGGGATATATCTTAAATAGACTCCATCACGAAGGGTTCATAGACTGCAAGGGAGCTGATAAGAATGCCAAGGAGTTCCCCCAGGGCCAAGAGTGCCGAGATAAGCTTTTCCAGGGATGCTCGTTATCGTGCGGGGAAATGAGGCGAGATCGCGGTCTCTGGTGTAACCACGCGTTGCACTAGGCACAATTAGGATGGCACAGTCTGGACTTACTTTGCTGGGAGTAGCGGCATCGCGAACCCCTTTACGGTTTGGCCACTTATCTACGTTCGCCGCATGGAGACAGGCGTCAATTGGATAGTATATCAAGATATCTTGAGGCGCGTGATGATTTAGTAGACGGAGTTGAGGCTGCGACGTGCCTTGACTCCCCTCAGACCGAGTGCAACATGCCTTGGCCTATCGCATGTCGCTTTACGTAGCACAGCAGTTACGGAGTTTCGGCGGTCCACTGGACGCCTATCAAACTTCTGACCTAACCGCCTCTCTTGAGATTACCGGATGCGCTTCGACATATACACAGGTGATGCTTCTGCAGGTCTACCTACCTTAACATTACAAACCTCTTGTTTACGAACTAACAGCAGCTGAGCTTGTGTGCCAACTACTCTAGTATCAGAGCTTGAAGGAGATTCATTTGGACTACTACCAGAACATGCATGCATTAATGAGTGTTTGCAGGGAATTAATTTGGTCGAGGCTCTGCTAAAAATGGATTTATTCTGATGATCTGATCAGAAATTGCTGTTCGCCTTTACACTAGCTTCTCCCCATCCTGGAGTCAACAGTAAAGCCAACGTGGTGTACTCCGAAGTGGCAAAGTTGGACCCAACTGCCCCAGCACCCGAAGGACCCGGATCGTGATATGCATTGACAGCACGAGCTCTGTTCTTTGTCACTTCAATTACCGACCCGCTCTTGATCTCAATGTCCTGTGGTCCAGTCCTCGCTTGGTCAATGGTCGAGCAGATGCTGTCCCTTTCAATCAATGCAACCATGACAATAGCAACTTCAGACGGCTCGACCAGAACGTCCTTGCTGGTATCGATCATGGCAAGCTTGTCTGGGTTCTCCATGAAGAGAGGCGTTTTGATGATGCCTGGTGCGACTGCGGCGATACGGACGCCGACTTGGTCGATCTTGGCCATCGCCCGTACGAATCCACTAATCGCATGTTTTGTTGCATCATAAATCGCTGTAGAGAGACATGTGTCTTGGGCGTTCGTGCTCGAGATTATTACAATTGTCCGAGGTTTCTTTTCGTATCTCAAGAAGCGAGACAGCGCCAATTGAGTGGTCCTGATAGGATGAACCAAGTTGATGTCGATACTAGCATAGCGACCGTCATGGAGAGTATCTTTGCTTTGTGGGGTTCCAGGAGGATACCAAAAGCTGCTAAAGCTCTAGGTCACTACTGGGTCAGTGGCAGCTGACTTAGGAGACCTTGAGTGCATACCGGTTCGTAAACTCCAGCGCCGGGGCAGACGATGTCAATGTCGCCGAATTCCTCTTCTGCCCTTTCGAACATTCGCTCGAGATGAGACCAGTTGGTAACATCAGTTTGCTGGAAAACAGCTTGGCTCTTGCTTTCGGCACCGCCGGAATAGGAGTCCACCAGCTTCTGAGCTTCTGGTCGTAGAGCGAGATCGGCGAAAAGGACGTTGCATCCGCCATTCAAAAGCTGTTCAGCAAATGCAAGGTTGATGCCACTACCAGCGCCAGTAACAATGGCTGTTTTGCCTCGGATAGAATGGGACATGTTCTGCGTATCCTTTTACTTTCGTTGGATTTAGCATTGAGTGGCAATGGAGAATAGCAAATTGAATGTTTAGCCCCTCATTACATATTTGAAGGATGTCCTTCATACACTTTTTCGATAACTTGCCAAGATATCACAAGCATCAGCGCCATCCTCGTGTATACGTCAAGAATCCCTGACAAGGCATGGCATATTGGAGATCTTTGCGGGGTGATAGCATCCAGTCCATGCGGGGACAGATTTGTGTTGCTCGCGACGCTCACTATCTGGACTAGACTTGTTCGAATGCGTTCTATGGGCCCGACCGATAAGCTGGATGCTTGACTAGGAAAGGGGGCCCTCATGCTGGTCCCATGGTGTTCCAGACTCACCATACCCAAAATGGTATGTGTTGCCTGAAAACCTCTATTCATTCCCTCTACGAGCACGCAATTATGTGCCTCTAGTATTAAAGACCTGGATAGGAGGCTCAGATCAGGTTGTAAGCCTTGCCACGCTAACTACCGTTCGAGCCTACATCATGGAAAGGAAAACAGATATCAAGGCTTACAAGCTGAATCATGCGATGTGAGTTCATCCTGCGGCCGCTAACTCAACCGACGAATACTCATTCCGAAAATGATAGGATTCGTGTGAAGGATCCCAAAGTTACGAGTAAGTAAAAACACCTTTCATCAATTCTTAGGGGTTTACTTACTAGCCCTCTTACAGTCCAGTTTTACAAGCTTCTTGGACTTAGCGTCATCCAAAAGCTTTCATTTCCTGAGAATAAGTTCGATCTTTACTTTCTTGGCATTGACAGCCCAGGTTCCCCGTCCCATGGGAAGTTCACCTTCGATCGTCAAGGTTTGATCGAGCTCACTCACAACTACGGCACTGAAGGTGATGACAACTATCGAGTGAGCAGTGGAAATGAGAACCCTTACCTCGGCTTCTCCCACATCTCAATCTCAGTGGCGAATGTGCAGTCTACCTACCAGACGCTGGCCAAAGCTGGTTACAAGTTTCATCAGACCCTCTCCTCCAGGAACGAGCCGGTGATTGCTCTGGATCCAAACGGCTACTGGATCCATATCGGCGAGCAGAATTCGTCGAATAAGAATGTTCCTTCTGATACTCGTCTGTCCAGTGTTGTACGTCGGCACCTGCCTCTCACAGCGTGCGTCATTGTGAACTGACACTGATGCAGAATCAGTACGCCCTTCGAGTCACAGACGCTTCTCGATCTGTTCGCTACTACACAGAGAATCTCGGAATGAAGTTGATCAAGACTCTCGAAAACGCGAACCGAAACTCAAAAACATTTCTTTTAGGCTATCCTTCAACCGGTCCCTTCACCGGAACAGAAAACTTGTCACGCCGTGAAGGCTTACTCGCTCTCATCTGGCAAGGTGGAGAGAATGAGTTACCACAAGTACACAATGGAAATGATCAACCTCAAGGATTTGGTCATATTTGTAAGTTGATTCGTATTATTTCTATGGTCGAAATAGCTGACCTGCCAAAGGTATTATTGTCGATAATATTGATGCAGCGTGTGCACGGTTGGAAAGATTGAACGTTGCGTGGAAGAAGAGGCTCACAGATGGAAAGATGAAGAACGTCGCATTTCTTCTTGACCCTGATAGTTATTGGATAGAATTGGTGCAGAACGAAGGCTTTACTGGCAAAGCAAATTTCTAGACTAGGGATACAAGTTTCTATAGCCAGCCTCTACATCAGATCGTTCATTTCTTTGACATACCCTAAAGAACTGTGCTGTGAAGTCTACTTTCATCGCATCATGGCCTGCTCGTACATATGATAAGACAATGATAGTGTCGATTTGACTTACAGTGAGTCGCTTCAGTCTGCCAGCATCCCTCTCGTTTGTCGTTGAATCCTGGTCACCTACTAACCGTGATTGGCAACTCTAGCCTAGGTTTTGCGCTAAGATTTGGTACTACAACCAATTGACCCTTCCTATCTGCCGAGGCAGCACTTACCGAGTTTGGCAAGTGTAAGGAAGCGAGCAGCTGAGTGAGCTTCATACGAGATGAACAGCTTGAGTAGGCCTATCTTCAAGTTTCAAAGGGTATGCGGGGCCGATAGTTGGCAAGATCAAGCCATCTTTCGGGGAAGCTCCCCACCTGATACTGAACGGCATGAGACCGAGGTGGAGAGTTCTGAGGGGAGCTTGACTTGGTGACGGCTTGCCCATCGCGGTAGAACGTGTCGAGCACCCAATTCCGTACAATAATTCACCAAAAGAAGTCCTGGCTCGGGGTCTGCAGATCCGAAATATCAGCCCATACTGATTATAGGTAAAGATTGGAGCTTCTCAAGTTGCGATTACGTTTGTCTGTTGCATTCATACTGTTTGTTGAATAAGTATTTGATGCAACCAAAGGCCCTCAATTGAAACATCTCGCATCAGCTTTGAGCATAATATCTTGAATCAATACACCTCACAATGTCAGGTTCAGTCCCCCATCCCTTCGATCCTCTCAGCGGAGAGGAAATTCGCCTCGCTACCTCTATTGTGCGCAAAGAGCATGGTGATGCAGTCCACTTCCACGTCATAACGCTCCAGGAGCCGCGCAAGGCTGAGATGGTCGCCTGGCTTGCCAATCCATCCAGCGGCGCCAGGCCTCGACGTGTTGCAGAAGTTGTTATTATTGATCCCAGAGATGGCAAAGGCCATGTCTACGATGGTCTCGTCGACTTGAAGAGTCAAAGGATCACAAAGTGGGAGCGCGCTGAAGGACAGCAGCCCATCGTGAGACCGCCCCCAGGACTCATATTGGAAAGTTAGCTAACTAATGATTTCCTTACAGCTCATCGTCGAAGAAATGCTCGAAGTCGAACAAGCGTGTCGCAAAGACCCCCAAGTCATTGAGCAATGCCGAATTAGCGGAATCGCCGCAGACGAGATGCACAAAGTCTTCGCCGACCCATGGACCATCAGTCACGACACTCGATATGGTAGCAGCACACGCCTTTTCCAAGGCTTGATGTACTTCCGTCCAGATGTCGATAACTGCCAATACCAATATCCTCTTGACTTCCATCCGATCTATGATCCCAGGAAGAAAGAGGTCATCGCTATCGATATTCCTCGCGTTCGACGACCTCTCCAAAGAAACAAGGCGGTGGATTATCATCATCTGTATATCCAGAAAGAGGGCGGCTATAGAAAGGACTTGAAGCCGATTTACATCTCCCAGCCAGAAGGCGTTTCGTTCAATATCAACGGGAGGGAACTCGAGTGGCAGAATTGGAAGTTTCATATTGGCTTCAATTATCGTGAGGGTATTGTCTTCAACAACATTACCTTCAACGATAAGGGAAACGTCAGGCCAATCTTCTATCGCATGTCTCTTTCCGAGATGGTCGTTCCCTAGTACGCCGTTGGCCACCCTCCTTAACAAGTCTCACACTAACACCAATACTCAGTGGTCACCCCGAGCCTCCTCATCACCGCAAACATGCCTTCGATCTGGGCGAGTATGGTGCCGGATATCTGACAAACAGTCTCTCACTTGGCTGTGACTGCAAGGGTATGTTGCTTCTCAATCTCCAGCCATTTGACCAAGCTAACTCTAAAGGTGCCATTCATTATCTCGATGCAGAGCTGCCAACTCAGACCGGTCAGATCCGCAAGATTGAGAATGCCATATGCATCCATGAGGAAGACGATGGCATTCTGTTTAAGCACACCGACTTCCGAGACAACTCGACCATTGTCACGCGTGCTCGAAAGCTTATCGTTCAGCATGTCTTTACTGCTGCCAACTATGAGTATGCCATTCAAGTGTGTTACATCTACCAAGTATAAAGAAGAGACTACTGACAGAACATAGTGGGTGTTTCACCAGGACGGAACAATCCAGCCTGATATCAAGCTCACAGGTATCCTCAACACCTATGTCATGAACCCCGGTGAGGATCTTCAAGGCTATGGAACGCATATCGAACAAAAATAGTATTTCTTGGATTCATGTATTTGGGGTTGCCTAACTAGGACTTCAATTTCTGTTCCATAGTTGTCGCGGCCCTGGCCATTAAAAATCGATGGAGACAGTGCTATCACCAACAAGATACTTATCTAGAAGGTTCAGCAAATTGGTGGGAGAAAGGCTGAACAGACCCAAAGTTCGGTGTGCCATCCGCATTAGCAGTCAACGGCTGCGTCATAGCATATCTCGTGTCGTCGCATGCACCATTCTTGTTAGAAGTAGCATGGAAGGTGATGAAAGTCTGCTTTCCATCAGGGCTCTGGAAGAAACTGTTATGTCCAGTTCCATAACTTCCATTCGCGCTCTTGAGAACACAGCCGTTGGACTTCTTCCACGCTGAGGCCTTGGCAGGATCAGTCTTTCCGTCCCACTCGAGCAGAGCGACGCAATAGTCTGGAGTCCAGCAGTAGTTGGCTGAGTAGGAAATATAGGTCTTTCCGCCGAAGTATAAGGCGTTGGGTCCCTCTTGCACGGGAGTTCCGCTCTTTTCCCAGCTTTGATCGGGTTGTGAGATGATGCTTAGAGCACCGACGGACAGGAAGTCGGAGCCCAGTTTACGGATGCATGTTGATTGGTACTGCACACCAGTCATACAAGAGTAGACAAAGTAGTTGCCGAACTGGTTGGTGCGAAGGATGGTGCCGTCAATACCCCAGTCATCAGAGAGCTTGGCTCCATAGGACCAACTATCCCAGGGAGTAGCACCACCTAGTTCTGTTAGCTTTGTCATTCGAAGGAACTGAAATTCCTACCCTTGATAACGTGTGACCGCTGGCCAGTGAGATCTTCGGACTTTCCAGCAGTATAGTAGATGTACCACTTTCCGCCGAGATAGTGAAGCTCAGGAGCCCAGACATTGGATGAGCGCGAAGGGTCAGAGTCTGTGTAGATGACCTTGGGAGTAGCAGTCTTGAGACCCTCGATAGTGGTAGCTCGGGAGAGCTGAAGGTTTGTCCACTCTGTCGAGATTAGGTAGTAGTATCCTCCCGTGTAGGTAATCTGGGGATCACCACCACCTGGGTTTCTGATGGGGTTGGTATAGGCACGAGCTGAGCCAATGAGCCCAAGGGCCAAGGTGAAGATGTTATTCCAAGAAACCATGATTGCGACTGAATGAACTGGCCGAGCTGGTTTTCTAAGGTCAATGGACTTCGACGGAACCTTTATACAAGCGTCGCTTATAAAGATCTCGTTGCATACCACCAGCTATCCGCGTATACCATCGGACGCTCGTAAAATCCTGGGGAACCTTCCCATATCGTCCAGGTGCATTGATTTCAAGAACAGCTGACTTCTCATTCCGGATGGCTCGCCGAGCATGACCGGGAACTGGGATCTGGGGTTGCCGATCGATGACCGGGATGTCGATGCGGTCCAATCGTGTCACTGGAGGCCCGTCCCGCAATGCTTATTCTCCAGCAAAACCTCGGGAGTTCAAGGTCCGTTTTCGAATTGGGGGTGGAGATGTTGCAAGGCGCCCCAATAGAAGTGAGGATGTCATTTAAGTCTATTTTATAGTCGCGGGTTCCCCGGATCATGATGCGGAGGGGATGCAAGAGGTTTGTGCTTCCTGTCATTGGCGGTAAATATGTTCCTCATCTATGGCTATGTCAATATGCCAGCTTGGGAATATTCAGTCGCACCACTATGCAAGGCCATTTTTCTAGACCAGTCAAAGGCCAGAGGTCATCAGAGATGAGTGTCAAACACTTCTCTATTATACGTCCCTAAGCATATGTCTGAAGACCAATATGTTCATTTGTTCCATCGCCGATTCTTATCCAAGATCCTGATTTACTCCTCTTCCAAAAGCGTTCCTTCCAAGTCCAAAGTCTATGCCACCAACAAGTGTCGATACTAGCTTGTGTCTCAGCAATAGTTTGTTCCAACTCCTCCTGATGATTCTTGAACCTTACAATCTCATCCTCTCGTTCAGTAAGCTGAGCCTTGAGGCGACTCTCCATTGCCTCTTTCGCATCACGTTCAGCCGCGGCTTTTTCTTCATTCTCACTAGCTTTCCTTGTTGAATCCTCTAACATGACTTTGTATTGCTTAACTTTGATTTCAAAGCTTTTGATCTGATCATGAAAGTCCTGGTTCTTGTCCTTAATGAATGTATGCTCATCTAGTTTCTTTTGCGCTTTGGTCAATTGAGTTTTCAGAGATTTGTTCTCTATTTCGAGTCTGTTTCGAGCGATCCAATCGCTAGTTGTCTGGGTCTGAAGCTCTTCAAACTTTGTTCTTGTGGCTGATAATCTTCCTTGCGTAATGTTGTTTCGATCTTGGCTTTCTTTGAGCTTTTGCTCTAGATGAATGATTTTGGGTCTGAAGATATGCTCAATGTTGAATTCCAAGTCCAGAGACTTCTGCTCGGCCACATTGTTATGATCTTTGCTTTCTTGAAGTTGTTGTTCCAGATGCTTGATCTTGCCTCGTAACCTTTTGACGTCTCGTTGGTGCTGCTTCTGTAGTTGGTCATTGTCTTGCCTTGCGGCATCAAGACTGTCCTGCAACTCGGAAATACTCGACTTCAAGTCGAATAACTGTTCGAACCGCTGAAACTCGTCCATTCCCCTCGCCTTCTTTTCACGCTTTACGGATACTGCCTCCTCTATCACGGTTGTCCATAGACTAACAAATTCTTGCACTTGCTCTGAATGATATGTGCGACAGAGGCATAGATCTGCGAGTTGATGAAGAGTTTGTCTCGTGGTGAATTCAGGAGATCTTTGCGACATCCGTTTGAGCAATCCACCAATTGCCGAAAGTCGTGGTTCCTTTATAGAAAGCGTACACCGGGTCTCCCTTGTGGTAGTGCCTATGCATCTGCGATGATCGGAAATCTGCAACACATCTGCTGGGTCCCAAAAGATCGAAGCCATCAAGACAAAGATGGAGTGGAAGGACCGAAAATATATATTTCGTGTAGGTGCAGATCTGTTATTGCAGTTTTGGTGGGCATTCCAGGTTACAAGTTCCAACTTGAGAGTGTTCAGGGAACCTGAGGGAATGAAGAAGACGAATAGTGGCGAGGAATTTGGGACGTGATGGGTGCTGAACAGTGTATTTGGTAGAAGATGAACTGTTGGTTTGGATGTTGTCAGCCAAGGCCCTGATCCACACGAAACGTATCCATTTCGTTATAGGTCTCAGACACATCTGCTTAGAGCAGTACGAGACAACTATGAGAGATTTGGGAAGAATTGAGTTAAAAGGCCGAGTTACATCTTTTTTGAAACTGTGTGTGCCGCAAAATACAACCATGTCGTGCAAGTGCACCGATGCGAAGGACAACTGACTTCTCAGGCCGGATAATTGACCAGACACGGCCAGGAAAAGAAATTTGAGGCTGGGGATCCGTGAACGAAAAACGTGCAAGACGTGCATGACGCTCCATTATACAATAAGTTGGACTGAAGAATTGAATATATACTCAGAACGAATAAAGAGAGCCTTAATAGTCTACTTGTAGCCCTAGGTCTGTCTCTAAGTGAACAGCAATAACCCAAAACGATTCACTGAAGCCTAAAACATAATCACACCCATGCCCAGCATAAGCAGTGTGTACCAGTAACTGCAAATTTGCTTGCTTGCCCTAGCATCCCCTGTGCTACTCTCATGAGCGGCACTTCCTGGCACCACAGTCTCTGTGGAAGACGTACTTGCTGTCGGCATAGTGCTCACACCTGACCCATCCGCGCTGACCGTCTTGTGAGGAGTGACCGAGGTCGTTTGCTCCTTAGACGATGATTCTTCCTTCAACCCTCCCGAGGCGTTGCACTTCTCTTTAACAAGCTTGAGCTGCTTGTTCCAATAGTCACCTGCTGGATCAGTCGGCGTTGGCCACGCCCAGGAATTTGACCTCATGTCAATTAGCTTCACGTAACAGGGATGGCAAAGCTCTTCGAGGGGCATTTCCTCATCATCCCCGATGTCGGGGAATTCGTCCAAGATTTCTAGAGAACGTCAGTTAAACAGTCGTCTATGAGAAGAAGACCACAAACCGCCACAGTATCGACCCGTTTTCGGATCCTTGGCACATGTCTGGTTCCAGCCACTCGAAGTGACATTTCCGCCGAATAGGAAATAGTTGGGTGGGTAGAGTTCGGACAGGAAATCCTCCTCGGCACACTCCTTTTTGAGCTTTTGATACCACGATTGGAACGAGTCGGAGCATTTTTTGTTGCAGATCGTTGGGGCCATCTCCATATCTTCGTCTGTTTCGCCATGAAATGAATTTGGGTCGGTTAATTCCCTAATGTACTCGTCGCATTCGACTTCGGCTGTCAATACCCTCTCACATGCTTTGCTGATCAGAGTTTCTAGACTATCCAAGTCCTTTGGTTTCATCATCTGTAGTGCACTGGCACTCATGAAGAGCCCAAGCGCGACAACCAATTTGGACATGACCATCATGAATATTGGTGACGCAGATATCGAGATGCGAGTGATACACTGTCAGCAGCGAAAGTGATGGGCTCTTAATGATAATTTATAAATGCAAGCCCCAAGCATAGGCCTAAATAGTTGTGGCCAGCAGGGTTCTGAAATTGTCAGATAAATTCTTCGTACTCCGTAATGATGTAACCAAACGGGCCTTTTTCATGTGTACATATCGCCAAGACGGCCCTGCACGTGCTGCAAGGGCCCAAATGTCATTGATTGGCAACCCCTGTCCCTGTCCAGAATCTCTCATAGCCTTTTAGTCATAGCAGGTACCGTGAAGCATCTCAGATGTAGTTTTGTTCTATGTCCGATAGTAACCAAGACCAGACCATAAACCCGATATATGCAGCAACATCCATCATAATGCCGACAGGCACAGGAAAATCTTCCATTAAAGAACCGAGGCAATTGGGCCCATTAATACGGCAAGTGAGTCAACAGAACCTGACTAGCCTGTGGAGTTGTGGGACTCGAAAATCACGCTTAATACAAACCAACAACCAACATCACCATCAACCAACGCAGCGTTACATGGGCTACGGACAGAAGTCTCCTGACATGAAAATCCATTTCTCTCCTTTCTTGCCTGCATCCAGCTTGACATTTAGTTTGTCACTGTATTTACGATATGCTTGGGGAATAGAGCTTGCCGTGTCAACGTTATGGACAATAGTGGAGAAACACCCAGAGTGCAGTCAACCTCGCATGCTTGCCGGACAATGAATCTCAGGTGGAGCAAGAAGCGAGTCTCTCGAGGATTGTTTGTACGTAAATACTCTAATTCTAAGCCCGAGTGGTTTAGGCCTCCAATAATCTACTGGTAAATGCTCAGACGTATGCCCTGGTTTGATACACTTTAGGTTGTGAGAATACAGCTATGGATATATCCGACAACATAGTTCCAATGGCTCTGATAGACGTGAACAATCCCCCTACATAAGAAAGAGGTTTAACGACAAAAAGAACATCAGAGCCCGAGATCCGAACATCTCTCCCTGTAGAGACTCCGCAGCTGCATTAGGCGTAGGTGGCACAGTAGGCTCAGACGATATGGTCTGTGCTGGCGTCCCAGTGGACGATACAGACCCTTCCTCGCTGCTGGCCGTCTGAGAAGCTTTCGAGTCTTCTGCCGCAGTCGCCGCCTCGGATGGTTCACTCTTACTTGAGGTGGGCGCCGCAGTCTCAGTGGAGGTTGAACTATCGCATTTCTTGTGCACGAGCTCAAGTTGCTCTTCGTGCCATTTGATGTTGAGGGCGTACGGTGAGGGTTTATACATCTCGAGACGCTGCACATAGCAAGGATGGCAAAGCTCATCGTGCGGCAGCTCTTCACCCTCTCCAACATCAGTGAAATCTGCAATGATGTCTTGGATACAGTCAGTATTCTCCTATTCTCAAGTCTATCAGCTACTAACCGTTGCAGTATCGTCCTGTCTTGGTATCTTTCAGACAAGTCGCATTCCAACCTGTCCAGATACGAAGGCCGCCTCGTGCTTTGTCTTCATCCTCGCAGTCCTCGGAAACATCGGCGATCCAGTCCTGGAGTGACTGAGAGCAGGTTTTGGTGCAGACTGCATCGGTTAAGGCTTCACTGTCAAGAGAGCCGTACCAGCCTCCGTTGAGAAAGCTGATTACCTCCCTGTCGCAATCGATATCTGCTGACATGGCCTTCTCGCAGGCTTTTGTCACATCCTTGTCAGTCCCAGACTCATAGAGACTGAAAGCATTGACGGACAGGGAGACTCCCAGAGTGATGAAGAGTTTAGAGGCAATCATGGTGAATGTTGCCTAGGTAATCAACGGGAAATAGAACTTGTGAGAAAAAGAATGACGTGGTTAAGTGAAAGAAAGAAGGAGGAGAATCCGTGATTTTCCAGCACAGAATCGAGTGTCTGAGCGGTGGATAGCTATCCCTTAAACGAAAATCGTGAATCAATGGCCCGAGGCCCTTTGTATGCATTGTGGATACGCCAAGTCGGTTGCAGGCAAAATGCAGGGGCTACATCCTAGCCTAGCGACCAAATTCATGTAACATGCTGTTGGTTGTTAGTTGTTGGTTGCAAAAACCACGTAAAGTTTGATTGCGGTCTAAATTATGCTTAGGTGTAGCGCCAATAAGCTCGTAAAGTGTAGAAGTCTCTTGTCATCGCATGATCACCCATTCTCCCGTACTCGGATCATATGAAAGATCGTAGACCGTCTCTGCGCCCTCTTCCTCAGGTACACTGTAATCAATAACGACGTTAGGTTCGTTGTAATGTCCCATGAACTCAAGTGCGAACTTGACCTGGGCTCCAGCATTAAGACCTTCTCGGAAAACAAATGAAAATGGCTCAGACCTGACTATACGTCTGCTATCCTCGAGCTTGACAGACTGAAGGTATGTAACTGGCGTACCATCATCGTCGACGCCAGTCAATACAATAACCTGACGATTGTGCACATCGCGCTCAACCTTGATAACAAGCCTGCGCTTCAAGATAAAATTTGGAATGGTGTATCCGAGCCTATCCATCACTCTCATCATGAGGACATCCGACTCAGCCCAAACATGCATATCTGCTATGCCTTCCATGAAGGTCTCTTGTAGGTTGCAGATGATAAGCTTGCTTTTTTTACTCTTTCCGCATGTCTCAGGAATGCCACTCGCTGGAGGAACACTGAGGGATGATCCAAGCGCGATGCAAAGATCAGCCTTCTTGGCATGACTTCGAGCAAGTTTCAGAGGTTCCTCTGGTAAGAATTCTCCAAAGTTTATGATGGTATCAAGAAGGTTCCCTCCACATGCAGTGCACTTGCGGCCTGTTCGATGGTCGTGCACTGACTTTTCATAGCTGGCGACAGCACGGAAGTCTTTGACGACTAAGCATAAGGAACATTCTTGTGGCTTATTCACTTACCTCTTATGTACTCCTTACCACAGTCTTTGCAGCATTCCCGGTTGCTGTTGCCGTGAAGTTCCGAAATGCGATCCTACGATGATCAGTCATAGCGGCCAACAGTCTATAGGCAAGTCCTTACACGTAGGATGCCACTCCTTCGATGCAAGCCGTCGCAATTCTGACTGACGAGATACTTCAGAACTCCTTGATTCTGTAGTTCCACCAGGGTCATATGGGTCGGTGTCGGGATGGCTTGAAGCGTGCTCGTGGCCTTTCCAGTACGAGCTCGCCCTTGAGCTCTCAGCGTCCAAGCACCTTCTGGTCCACGAAAGTCGGGAATGCCTATACGAATCAGCGGGTGGAATGCACAGAAAAGACCGATCGATCGACTTACCTGCTGAAGTCGAGACGCCTGCGCCTGTGAAAACAATGAAGTGCTTGCTCTTCTTGACAAGTGCCACGATCTCATCTGCCTGCTTGTCAATAACGTCTAGAGGATCGCGGCGCTCAGGTGGCGCAACTTTCGGCGCCGAAGAAGCCATTTTCGCAAACTCGAATTGATCTTCACGATGGCAGTCAAATATCGGTCAGAGAATGTAGTGCTTACCTATTTATTTAGCCTGATGTTAGACGTATTTGCTGACATTCACGGTGTTCACGCTAGGCAGCAGCCCCACTATCAGAATGGTGAGTCCCTGAATGTTTCAGCAATCAATAGTTTCTATGTAACCCAATGGTAATCCAATGGTAACCCTATCGCTTCCCAATGGAGAGCCAGTCACAAACCACTCAATTCATGTGGCTCTCTTCATTTTCGCGCGAAGCTGGGGAACCTCTACGCCAACGACCTCGCCCTGCCGCCCAATCGTGAAAACAAAGCTGATCTCGGCGTCAGCACCAATTTCCTGCCAAGTAATACATGTCGGAGTGCCCATGTCAATTGGAGCACTCTTGTCCTGGAATACGGCAATGAACTGGTGTCGGCTTTCATCTTGAACGTTCGTTGGGTAGATTCGGAAGTCGAGGTCATCAGCCTTAACGCCGAGCTTCTGGGCGGTCTGATTCTTGATGTTCACCCCGCCGATCACAAGCTTCTGAACCTCAAGACCCCGGCCATTGTCAGTGGTGTTAAGAGCAGCCTCAGTAGCCTTGCCTTTATATGATCCAGCATAGCGCGCTTCTAGTTCTTTGGCAGAAATGACTTGCAGGTATCCGAGAACTTCGCTAACGATGTCGGCGTACACATTGAGGTCCAGCTTTCTGTCCTCAACACTGCTATCGTGAGCCAGAATGGCGAAGCCGGCATTGAAGTCCGTGGTGAGTCCAAAGTAGCTCGCATATTTGCCAATAGTTCCGCTCTTCGTCAAGGCATCCAGGATGGGCGAGATAGCGTTTCCGGCACGGTAAACTTCCCAAGGTCGACCTACACCGTTGCGAAGATTGGAAGTATCGACATTAGTATGAAGCCAGCGACGGGTAACAGCAGGCGAGAGGAGGTCTGAGGCGAGGATAGAGTGTCCAGCGCGTGCGAGATCTTTGGCGGAGCTAACGAATGATAAGGCGCTGCAACGGTTGTTAGCCACAGATTCATCTTGTTTGGATGATAAAAATACCCTGGTTCACCAATTTCTGAAGTGTTAAGACTCTTCATGGCAAAGATATCTTCGACACCATGGCTCAGAACTCCACTGTCGCTCATGCTAAGAGGCTGCAGAATGGTCTTGTCGAGAATCGAGGGCCAATCTCCATCACTTCGTTGCATGGCAAAGACTAACAGCTGGAAAGCGGCGTAGGAGACAACTGGACTTGTATCCGGGAGGAAGTATGGCGACTTCTTCGCAAAAGCCTTTTGGAAGGCTGTAATTCAAATCAATCTAGGGGGCTCAAATGGTATATGTAGGATTTCACTTACCCTTGTAGTCGCAAGCCTTGCCAATAACACATGCTCTGGCTATATCACTTGTAAGTCCAAGTCCTCCATGGCTCCGGATGATAACATACACTCGTGACTGAGGCCTGACATTTGGCCTGCTAAGGCACCAATAGTAATGTCTCCCCATTTCACCGTAAGCGAATCTTTGACTTTAGCCAGTTCAGGCAGATAGTTAGTGATAGGCGTCTCCCACTGTTCGCCCATCTTGACAAGCCAAGCATAAACAGTGAATACCATGCTCACATCACCAACTGGAAATTTGGTGTCCGAAGTGAGGTTTGCGTTCGAGACTTGATCTTCAGGGGACGTGTAGTGATACTCGAAGAAAACGGGATCATCTCGAAGCGACTCAGCACCACCGAAGATGACCACGGAGAACGATGTAGTGTTGGGTGTGATTGGCCCGTATTTATCACTACCGCCGTTCTTGATGAGGCCGTCAAATGTTTTGGTGAACTGGGAGGTAAGCTTCCTAAAAGACTCAGAGGATTTGTCGATAGTCGGTGGTGGATAGTATGCACCGATGGGAGCGCATGCCTGGAAAGGAATGTCGTTATTGATGCAGTCATCTTTGGCGAAAGTGCCACGACTGAGGGCGCTCAAAAGAAAGCTTATGGTAGAAGCTCGCATTGTTACTTTATTACAAGTGTTTGGTGAGATGTTATGAGAGGCGATGAACCAGAAAGGCGCTGATGAACGGGTAGAATAGAATGCGCTGAGAGACCCTTCTTATATTTGAACCCGAGGCAGCCTGTAGCCGACGAAAATCTACCTTATTACATACTCACCGAGGCTTAGATGAGATGCCGAATGAAGATGGATCCTTTGGCAATATTCTTTCTCATTTTACTTGTCTTGTGGTGTTTAGCAGGGGATGTTCACCTCCAGAGGCTCCACTTAGTCCCTTAGTCCGACTTACTCCGTATGCCGCCAGCTTCCTACAACCGTTAGTCCGTGCCTTACTCCGTACGGCACATCAATGAACAGGATCCAGCACTGCCGCGTAACACAAAAATTTCTATTAAAAAAGAAAGACCTAAGTCCCATAACCCAGGTTGATAGGAAACTCGACAGGATCTGCGAAGAGAAAAGTTCCAATGTCGAGGTCAGGGTTTTGATACCAATCTGAGCTCATTGGCCATGGACTCGCTATGAACGGCATTGACCCAACTGACATGCCACTGGCATCAGTACCGACGCCAAGTAAGGACTGGTCATTGACAGATGGACTTATAGAGACTGATGAATCTGGTGTCTGGTGCTCCGCCTGCGACAGGTACCAATTCTCAAGCCGACGTATTCGCTTTGCAAGAGCATTGAACGGATGGTCTGCTGGCGCATCTTGACCTGGCGTGGCCTCGAACCGCAGGACTAGTTGGCGAAGGGTATGCCTCATATCTAAGAACCGACGAAGGTGTTGCATAGATCCAGATATGCTGCCTCTAGCAGCGACGAGATCAAGGCGAACAGCAAGGTTTAGGCCGCAGTTCATCATGATCCAGCCCATGTTCGACATGTACATCTCTTCACCTTGCGGCATGACGAGAATCACACTGATGAGAGAGCGAGCGGCTGACATGCTTGCCGACAGCCAGTCTATGAGCGAGCTTTCGTGTTCAAATTGATTGTTGAACTTGTCTAGACCGAAGGATGTTCCTCTCGGCGATGATTGGCTGAGTAAAAGCTCTAGAATATGTATCTGGAGAAGTAGAGGTGCTGTAAACCGTCAGTAAGAGACTTTGTATGATGTAGGATTGGCTTACGGCTTTCGCTCAAAGGGAAAGGAAGCGTTTCCTTGATTTCGGTACACTTCTGTGAGATTTCCTGACACCCAGAAAAGAAATGCAGACCGTTGTTAGTAGACAATGTGTTGTTGACAAGATCTTCAACTCCTTCGATGAGCGTTTGCACTGTAATCATGTACGGAAGATATTTATCCATCGGGTATTCGTTCCAAGATGCAAGATGCTCGCAACAAGCAGTTATGTATGGCGTATAGAAGAATTGGCGTGTTTTCTGGAGAATAATAGACGAACTTTGCTTTTTAGCCCAAGTCTCACTAATATCACTAGCTGACTCACCTTGAAGATAAGTAATAAGTCCCTGCGAGAGCTCTCATCTCATCGGGTCCCCAGTCTGGCTTGTTCTTATCTTTCCCGCCCTCGGCACTCCATAACTTTGGTCTTCGAGGTTTATCAAGTCTCAGATCACTGATTATACTAGTAGCAAGATGGAGATGCTGTATATATCTCTTTGGCTTGGCTTGATAGTGTGCCCTGCAATCTTTAGCTGACAGACTTATCACAGGTGCAAAGACTTACCATGCAAGATTAATCAGGAGTCCCTGCAGTAGATCCAGTTGACAGAAATCGCCTTCCACCATCTTTGCGGCAACGATCTGCTTGAATAAGTAACCAAGTGCTTTTTGGGCGGGGACATCGGCATGTGAAGCTGCGGCTAGGGCAGCCAGACAAGCAAAAGGGCGTTCTGCGTTCAACTCCTCAACAGATACGTCATTTCGAAAGAGGACAAAAGGAAAGTATGGGATCATTCGGGTCCTGTAGCAGTCGAGCAAGTCTCTAGCAGCTTCGAAGGTTATGATTCCTCGTTCAAATGGGTCAAATGATGCATTCTGATTGAAGATATCCTGCACTTTGCTGCTCGAAGATGCTTTTTCATAAGGACTTGTTGGCGACTTGGATGATTGCTCGGACTTGGATCTGACATCCAATCTTTCTCTATAAATACCAATCATAAGTCCTATTCTTCTCACTATGAAGTTATAGGTCTTACCTTTGGCGATTTACATTCTGGCGACGCCTAGCTTGGTTGAAGATACACGTCTTGCCGAGCCTCAAGCATCGATCGCAAGAGTCGGAGTCCTGAGTTTTCGAACATCGAATCTTCAATGAAAAACATGTCTGGCACGTCTTCAATAAAGGTAGTGGCGAGTCTCGGTTGTTTGACGAACTCATTATCGTTTCACGTTGCTTTTGCGAATATGATGATAGCATTCTTCAACAAAGATTGAGGATGAAGAATGAAAGGTCACGTGAGACACGGAACTCCGTACGTGCAGGATGAGGCTGTGTATTTGTAGCCGCGTAATCTGCGCAGCGAGACATCGTCATGGAGGATGATAACGGCATGATCATACTGATATTTTATGTTGTATTACTGTCTGTGTTTGACTTGAATAGGAAACTTGCGTTGCAGCAATCGATGAATTGGGAAGCTGCAAGACTCTTTGGTAGCCAGGGTGCAGGGTAAGCCCTTGCCGCACCTCACATTGACAACGCGTCGAGACAGAAACTAACCTCGGATAGATCCGGTTTCATGGATCAGATCATCAAAGGTTTTATAATGACAGTCTAGTTACTTGGTAGAGCTGGAAATTTTGATGTTAATGGAATGGAATGAGTAAAAATTTGATGGACGCTTGCCAATGGTAACGTGGTCTTCTGTAACCTGGCAGATGGATTTTGGCGCAAGTAAGGGGTGAACGCGCCCGAAGTTTTTACGCTTATCGAGATAACCGATCTCTTCTGGAAATACTATGATAAGCTTTATCTCCGAGCTTCCATGACAACAAGGGAGGAAGCTCACGTGGTATCGCGTTGAATATGATCACGGGCTGACGCCAAACTCCGGTTCCGAGTTGAATGCTCCGCGTGAATTGCTCCGCGATTCGGCGTGGTTTTGCTGATCCCCCAATCCAGAACCCCCAACACCAGAAAGACCCAGCAAACCCCTCTAACCCCTCTAACCACTTGAAGGGTTGACAGAAAACCAGGGCCTTAGATCAGTTGAACTTAGGTTATCTTGGCAGGCTACTTACAAGATTATTTAGGCCGCCCATGCAAGCCCGAGCGTTCTGGTATCTAAAGGCCCATCTAACCATATTCTCATTATAGGTTGCATCACGCAACCCTCGCGCGCTTGTCAATTATTATTCCGTCCGTTCACTGACAAATGTGAAGCCAATCGACGCGGGGAACCTTGTCTCGCGGACCGTTAGGAAATTACAGGACTCGCTAAACCTCATTTCGGCTGCGATCTGCGACTCTAGCCTACCGTTCGCGCAATGCCCAGCAATGTTCAGGTCATTCGCGATCATCCGAAGTCATGAGCCCTCTCGGGTGCATCTCCACCGAGCGCCGAGATGCAGCGGAGCAAAGCCGTGATATGGCTGCTGCCGCTGAACAGGGTATATCTCCCGAAATTACATGCATATTCTCATTGTGGTTCTCTATGGCGTCAAGACAAGAGGGACATTGTACATAAGAACAGATGCGATTTCTGTCTCAATCACGCAACTTTCTCAAAAGTAACTACTTCTTTTATAATTGTTATTTGGTAGTCGCTCCATCATGTTGCGACAAGCCGTCCACTCATTTTTACTTGTTGCCTTTACAGGCCAAGCTATGGCTGCTCCTAGCAACTCTTCTTCCTCAGCCAAAGTCCACTGGCTAGGTGAAAAGCCAGGCTTTACTTCAGGAACTACTTTCGGTCTTCCCTGGCCTCAATCGAAGTATTTCCCAAAGGACACCAAGTTCACTGCTTCTGGTGCTTCTGGTCAAGATGTTGACCTTCAATCGTGGGTTACTGGATACTGGGCTGATGGCTCAGTGAAGTGGACCGGCCACGCCATTGGAGCTTTGCAGGAAGTTCTTGACGAATATGTCGTCAAGGCTGTTCCTTCATCAGAGGGCATCAACTCCACAACTTCTGCTGGTATCACTGTTACCAAGAGCTCCAGCAAGATCAAGGTCGATACCGGCAAAGTCACAGCTGTCTTCCCTAGAACGGGCTCTGTGATCGTCAAGGAGATTGAGACCAACGGCAAGCGCATCGCTCAGAACGGAAGACTCGTTCTTCAGTCGCAGAACGACGTTTCTCACCCCGGTGAGGACAAGATCAAGTCGTTCAAGACGCTGCGCTTCCAGAGCAGCATTGATAACGTCACTGTCAGCGACCAGAACTCTGCACGAACTCTGGTCACCGTCCGAGGAAAGCATTCGGCGAGTGACAAGTCTGGCCACAAATCTTGGCTGCCCTTTGTACTCCGCTTTTACTTCTACTCTGGCTCCGAGTCGATCAAGATCATTCATAGCTTGGTCTTTGATGGAGATGCTGAGAAAGACTTCATCTCTGCCGTTGGTATCCGCTTTGACGTTCCTCTTGAGGGTGAGGAACTGTATAACCGCCACATCCGCATTGCTGGCGTTGAGGGCGGTCTACTCAGTGAAGCCGTTCAGGGTATTACTGGCCTTCGAAGAGACCCTGGTGCCAATGTTCGAGCTGATCAGTTTGACGGCAAGGAGCTGCCCGATATCTCGACTTGGGATGTTCGTGTCTCCACCCGTCTTCACTGGATTCCTCCCTGGAACGACTACAGCCTGAGCCAACTTTCAGCTGATGGTTTCACTCTCAAGAAGCGAACCAAGGCTGGTCAAAGCTGGGTCTCCATCCCTGGTGGCACTCGCGCCGAGGGCCTTGCATACCTTGGTGGTGCTACTGTTGGAGGTCTCGCCGTTGGTCTTCGCGACTTCTGGAAGCGATTTCCGACTGGCTTTGACATTTCTTCCGCCGCTTCTGACACTGGAAGCATTACCCTCTGGTTGTACAGTCCATCTGCTGAACCTCTTGACCTCCGTCCTTACCATGATGGTCTCGGTCAGAAGAACTACACCGATCAGCTCGACGCTCTTGAGATCACCTACGAGGACTGGGAACCTGGCTTCGATACACCTTACGGTATCGCGCGAACTAGCGAGCTGTATCTGATTGCCTTTGACAAGACTCCTTCGCAAGAAACACTGGCGAAACATGTCACACAGATCAACAACCCTCCCGTCCTTGTCCCCGAAAGCGAGTACATCCAGCAGACCAAGGCTATCGGTACCTACTGGGCTCCCGCCGACACTTCAACCGCCGCGTCCAAGAAGCTCGAGGATAACATCAACTTCCTCGCCAAGTTCTACCAGTCTGAGGTTGAGCACCGCCGTTGGTACGGCTTCCTTGACTATGGTGACTTCATGCACACTTATGATCCCGACCGTCATGAGTGGAGATACGACATTGGTGGCTACGCATGGGATAACTCTGAGCTGTCGCCCGATCTGTTCTTCTGGCAGTACTTCTTGCGCACAGGCCGCGAAGATATCTACCGCTTTGCGGAGGCTCTCACCCGTCACACTGGCGAGGTTGATGTCTACCATCTCGGTAACTGGAAGGGTCTTGGAACGCGACACGGCGTGCAGCATTTCAGCGATAGCGCGAAGCAGGCCCGTATCTCACAGCCTCAGTACAGGAAGTACTTTTACTACCTTTCTGGCGGCGATGAGCGCATTGGTGAGCTATTCGAGGAGCTTCTTGACACCGACAAGACCTATGGTGTTCTGGATCCCCAGCGCAAGGTCCGCAAAGATGGTTGGGTTCCTACGCCAAATGCGACCGTTGCCTTTAGCTTAGGCACAGATTGGGGTGCGCTCGCTGGCGGATGGCTCATTGACTGGGAGCGCCGCGGTCCTCGATGGGAAGAGTCCAGGGCGAAGCTCACCAGCACTGTCAAGAGCATCGCCAAGCTCAAGAACGGTTTCGTCACTGGTAATGGCCTCTACAACCTTCAGAACTGGACCCTTGGTCCGCCTCCCTCCGATCCCGACAACAAGGGCCACGTCGAAGTATCACATCTGAATGCCGTTTTTGGTCTTCCTGAAGTAGTCTCTGAGCTCATCCTGTACTTCGGCGATGATCTACCTGAGGGCTTCAAGCAGGCTTGGCTGGATTACTGTTACTATTTCGAGGCCACTGCTGCTGAGCAGAAGGCTCGCTATGGTGTCGATTTCGGAAAATTGAACTTGTACCAGGGTCACTCGCGTCTCACGGCGTATGCTGCTAACCAACAGCACAATACCACCATGGCTAATCTCGCTTGGACCAAGTTCTTTGAGAGTGACGGATTCAAGGCACCCACCGCCACTTTCACTACAACCGAGATTCCGGAGCATGAGGGGCTCATTCCTGGAGAGGAAGCACCTTGGGTTTCTACGAACGATGTTGCGCAGTATGGATTGGCAGTCATTCAAAACCTTGCTCTTGCTAGGGATGCCCTCGAGGACTACAAGCCTAAGGCCTAAGGGCTTGCACTTTGACGACTGGCTTTTTATTACACACCATCTTTCCAATTCCCATTCGGGATTTCCCTGTATTTATTCTCTAGCCTATAATTTACTCGATGAATCGAAATGCGAAACCATCTACCATGTCTTCTTCCCCAATGTCGATCGGACATCGTACAACTTCATAGCGATTCGATTGATACACCCGTAACATGTCTTCTTGTGCCTCTGTTTCAACCAGAAGTGCCTTCCCAGACAAGATCCTTGTCCCATTAGGGTCATTTGACATTGCCAATGATTGGCCCCCCCTCAAGAATCTTGCAGCAGCCACAGCAGGTCTCAATTGAGGCTCGCAACCTAGCAGACTAAACAGGACCGCAACGTCGGCTAGGTCTCCTTCAACGAAATACCCAATGGGGTACTTGATATGCTCGGGGAGTGGTTCATCATGCAAGTGCGCTAGTCGGCGATCAGGGAGTGTTGATTCGATGTCCAATATTGAATGCGGTGAATGAGATGAAAGACTCCTTCTTGCTGGGTTGCGTGGGATAAATGTTGGAACGAAGTTAGCGAGGCTCGGTATTTCTCTCAGGTACATTTCGATGGCGGTCTTGTTGATGGCATTGATTTCCAGAAAAGAGCCCGCATTTCCCGATGAGTCGGTAGCAGGAAAAGCACAACCATTGGGCGATGCAATGCCAACTGCTTGTGCAACAGCCTCAATGGTGTCCGGTTGTCCTTCAAGCTTTATCCAGAACTTTGAAGCCTCAAGCCTACGTCTGTGCCGCTCCATCAACCGGGCCCGAAAAGCTCTATGTGCAAGCTCTTGTCTTTGTCTCATCACGAGCTCTGGGTGTGACGCTGCCTTCGACGGCGTCATGTTGAAAGATAATTGGAGTGACTCGCGACTGACTTCTTGACTCTGATAGAACTTGGATAATAATCGAATGGTGTTCTGGTACTTCTATCTTATGTTTGCTGCTGTAAGGAATCTCGAGCCATGCAGGTTGAAAGGCGGTTGGATAGGGGTACCATAGGTCACTTGACCAGTTATAAAGTGGCGCCAGCGCCCCTTTATATACCCCAAATCGGACAAAAAGGAGAGACCTAGCTCTTGTTCAGCCGACAGTGAGATGACTTTTAGAGTTGTCTTTCCAAGAACCTTGATTATTTAAGTACATAGGTGGTTGCTGCTCGTAATGTAAGACTTTAGATTGCTAGCACGTGTGAAGAAGACAGAATATCTCATTTGTTACAGTATAAAGTCTCTTCCCATTGCAATGCCCCAGGGCTTGCATCAATATTTATTGGTCATCGTGAAAGCATCTAGGTAAAAGCTTATATTAGGAAACAGAATCATCATGTTTTCGTTCATCACCTTTGTTCACAAGTTAAAGCTTAACCTTATAGGCGACAGTCAACCTCATATTTGATTGTATAAACTTTAAGTCTATGACGGGCCTAGCCACTTAGATCACTGCAACACATTTAACTTAAACCCCTCTCTAAATCATGTCCGCTACAAGCAACCAAAAAGTCATTATTCGCAAAACTGAGTCCCCATCTCACTTGAATACGCACCCTGACAAGCCTGTTATTCTGCAGAGGTATGGCCAGGCACGTCAGGTTGTATAATCCGAGACCGTCCGTCTTTTATCCCATCCCCTGTAGTAACTGAGCTCTTGCTCCAAATCCTCTGTAAGTAGTGTTAGCACCTCTGAATACACTTTATTCGCAGACGAAAACATACCCGCTTTCTTCCGTTCCTTTTCCTCGTTCAACTTGCGCTCCACGACCTTGAGAGCCCAGCGCATCTCCCTCGAGGCCCCATACGTGGCCTGCAACTGATTCAGGACGGCACTGTCGCGGTATCCCAGACCCTTGAGCCTCCTCTGTATGACAAGGAGATCCCCCTCCAAGTCCAAGCACTTGACATCACAGTCTGTATGTGGAGCGTTTTGCTCCATGCGAAGCTGTGGATCGCCGCGGTAGGGATTTTGTATCACTGGAACGTGACGAAAGGGCCTTGTGGTGTGGACCGGGGCGTGACCCGATGACATACCAGCTACGTGAGTCTTGGGGCCCTTGATGGTAAGGGCGCGTCGTAGTGATTGAAAGACACTCATTGTGAGGTAAACTGTGGAGGATGTAGGTGGAGTGATTTGTTGATGAGGGTATTGAGGGAGAAGACATGATGAAGCGATGATATTTATACTCCAAAATTACATTGCTTGTTACTACGGTGTCATAAAACTTTCCTGGGTGTGATCATAAAGGCTAAAACATATATTCGATGAAGTAGGATAGGGCTGAAAAGTTAATGTGTAAGCAAACAAATAACAGGTGAAGATGAATGCACTTAAATGTGGCCGGAATTATTTTATTGTAAAATCTGAGGGTCTGAACAGCAGCAAAACTCGGAGCTTGCGTGGCCAAACTTTATGCATGGAGCCTCGCTAATGAATAAGGAGCTACCATTGGTTGGTAGCGAAAGATTAGGACATCTTAAAGAGACATACCAAATAAGCACACTGAAAAATCCCAACTAACTTCCGCTTTTGGAAGCTAATATGCACATGTTGAGTATTTCACATTGAACGCAAAGGCAAGTTGGATTCAAAGTCACTTTAGCTTAAGTCTGAGGTGGTTGTTATGGATTTAGAATTATGGAGCTAAATTATGTAGATCTTCGTCTAAGCCTTCATGATTTCAGAAAGTCTAACAACACTAGCACTGACGGTGTTGTTTCCACCAGCAGGAGGAAGAATACCTGCGCCCATAATCATAAGCAGATCAGGATCCTTTTTAAAGGTCAAAAGAGCACGAGTGTATGCTGTAGGCTGAGGAACGCTCCACTTCTTCCAAGCGGACGCATCACCAAGAGCCTGGTTGGTGAAGATCTCAGACATGGTGCCGCAGCTAACGACAATGGTACCGTTCTTTCCACCATAAGGAGTCCAAACAACGTAGGGAGAACCAGCGGGACGAGCACCGTCGGTAGAGATGATCTGCTGACCGGGCTTGTTGAGGAACTTCTGGGGGTCCTTGGAGAGGCGGTAGAAGACGGGGAACCAGTAGGTGCTGCCGGCGGGAGGGTTGGGGCCGCCACCATACTCGTAGGTGTAAATGTACTCGTTGTTGGGGAGCTTGGCGACAGTGGGCATACCAGGGCGAGCGTAGTAGTCATCGTACTTGGTGTCCTCAATAACAGAGCTCCATTTCTTGAGATCAGTGGTGGTCTGGTGAACAAGCTTTTGGGAGTGGGTAGCGTTATCGCGCTGATCAGAATAGTACAGAATGAGCTTCTCCTTGTATGTCCTGAAGAGTATTAGCGAATGATACATTGCATTAACAGAGCTCCACTTACATCAGGAAAGGTTCCCAAACTGGGGTAAGCCCATGCTCGGGTTTGGCCTCGCCACCAAGAGCAACATGGCTGACGAACTCCCAAGTTTCACCCTTATCAAGACTAGCATAGACCTCGATAAGAGTTTCACTCAAATCAGTGGGGATACTGCTGCCCGAGATAAGAACTGTACCCTTGGGATACTTTCCGAATCGCCGGGGGAGCTCATAGAGCTGGGGTTGATATCGCAGACCCCAGTTGTTCTGAGTATCCTGGACTTTGGAGAAAGGTTTCCAAGTCTTTCCGCCATCTTTGCTCCTGACAATGGGGAACCAAACATGAGGAGGCTCGGGAGAGTAGTTCTCCCAAGTAGCCAGAAGCGTACCATCTGAAAGCTCAAGAGGGCGAGCGTAGAGGACCTGAGGGTCGTTGTAGTTGGAAGGAGGATCAAAGATCTCAACGTTGCTAAAGGTCTTGCCCTTCTGAGCAGGCTTTGCCGCCACAAGTGGCAGCAAGAACGAAACAATGGCGGCGAAACGCATCTTGAGACCTGTTTTTGTTGTCGATGGCAGGTTGCCGAGCTCCAAAAGATGCGGTCAAGATTGGAGTCTTATATAGTCACCTCGCGCTTAAACCGTCGCATAACGATGACATCTCCGCCGAGGTAGTGTCATTTTACGTAGCGTCATTGTTTCTATTCCGCTGCGGAGAAATTGAGCCCCATCGTCTGGGGTGTTAGTGATAAATCTGGGGAATATGGGGAAATGATTGGCGCGCAAAGTGAGGAATCCATGCTTAAGTTGATGCGCGCCAATCGGCAACGCATAACCAGTTCGGCAGTCCAGCAAGGGTGAACAATTTGGCTCGTGAAGCATGCGGGGGCATTCTTTTGATAGGAGCGATAACTTCTATGATTCGGTAAGTTAGCCACCGAGATCAGCAGATTGATTAACGCTGTGGGCTAATGCAGTTGCTTGTTTTAGGTATTCGTCGGCGAACAATGGGGGTCGTACCCTGGTCAAGGTTTGGTAGCCTCGGATCAACAATGCTAATGGAGGTTAGGCATTGAGGCTCAGAACAGCACGAGACTCAATTCAGGGACAAGGGTAACATGCAGCAATGTAGTATTGCTCCAAAGTTTAACCATACAATTGGGTGTTCGAGATCGGCAGGCCCGGACAAAGGGCAGCTCGATGGAACATTATACTCCGTTAACGACGTTCCGGTCACTGGCTTCCCTGATGTCTTCTTTTCACTTCTCCGGAAGATGAAAGTGATCTTGGAATCACTACGACCATTGCGAGAGTTGCTGATCGAAGAAGAAAAGCAATCCGGAGGCACGAGACTCAGTAATGACAGCGAAGGATCAGCAACGATCCAAACCAACCTGGAAAGATACAACCTACCAGAGAGGGTTTCAACGACAAAGATTTCTCAACTCATGAAACAGACTCAATAGTTCCTCAACTCAGAATATCCATTTTGAACCGTTTTGTTTGTTGTCCTATTGGACCGTCAACTTACTCATCTAATCCGACTAGACGCTATAATCAAGCGCGCTATTACTTACCCCGCCGCGTCAGATCTCACCCAAGCCGTAGGATCGCGTAAGCACCATCAGCAACACAAATATCGGCAATCAACGCCTTTTGACCTCGAATGCAGCGCCACAAATCTATCACCATTCATAATCTCTGCACCGCTCCCAAATATGAGCGCACAGGCAAAGCCCCTCTCCTATATGGAGAAGCTTTCGAATGAAGTCTTTGTTTACCGCCCTTCTGAACCTACCGCGCCGGACTCTCCGAAGATTATCATCATCGCCAGTTGGACCAACGCGCTTGATGGCCATATCGCCAAATACGTCGATAAGCACAAGGAACTATACCCGTCGTCGCAGCTTGTTCTTGTGAAGAGTTATAACAAGAGCTTTTTCGACCCTAAAGTTCTCGCAGAGTCAGTGAAACCAGCGGTGCCGGTTATCAGAGCCTCATTCCCAGCTGCCCCAACATCAACGGCTGCCACAGGAATTATGATCCATCTCTTTTCGAATGGCGGTTCGTCAAATATCTCATCGTTATATGATGTGTATGCTGCAACTGCTCAAGAAGGCGAAGATCCCTGGCTTCCGCCTCACGTAACAGTCTTTGACTCAGCACCGGGTGCTCAGCGCCTCACCAACACAGCCGCGTTCTTCAAATCTACTGTTCCAAAGTCATATCGTTGGGTTTGTATGCCGCTTGTCTATTTGGTTGCAGCTATAGGACAGTTCACCAAGTTCCTTGGTCTGACAAAAGACTGGCTGGCTTTCTGGGGTTCGACGCATAATACCGCTCAGGGCAAGAGGGAGCGTGAGATTCGACGAACATACATTTATAGTGAGGAGGATGAGTTGATTGATTATAAAGATCTGGAGGCGCAGGCTGCTGAGGCGGGGAAGCTGGGGTTTGATGTTCATCTGGAGAAGTTTGATGGGTCTCTTCATGTTGCACATGCAAGGAAAGATGAGGCGAGATATTGGAGCGCTGTCCAGAAGACTTGGAGTGGTTTTGAATAGTCACCATATGTTTGGCTTCAAGATAGCAAGCAGACTTCCGAATCGTTACACGAACTCAAAGGCAAAGATCTCCTAGCAGTCAGTGGTGGAGTGATTAATGGAGACTAGAGCGATTAACCTTCACCGACAAAGTATATGAACATCTGAATATTTATAAACATATAGGGTGCAGATCCATGGTTTCAACAGCAATAATCTAGATAATCACCCTAAGCGGATAAGTCTGTGCCCCAGTAGATAATCCCCCAGTTCCACATCAGGGACGGAAAAGTCAACATCGATATATCCGAACCTTTCATAATAGTCTCCCATGTCCTTCAAGACCAAGACCATGTCAGAGTTCAGAAATACTATTCCGAGCCAAGTATGCCCCGCTTCCAAATCTTTGTATATGCTATCACCCGCTTCGTACTCCGGTGTTATGAGAAAGCCATCATGATAAGTGATTCCATGTCGCTCAGTGCCACCCCTTACAAGAGACAATTTCCACATGTTCCGAAGATTCCAGTAGACTCCTTCCTTTCGGCGTATTTTCACGTGAACAGTCTGAGCCTGGATCAGGATGTACTTACTCAACGATGCAGATAGACTCTGGAAGGTATCCAAATTCCTCAACATTTCAGCGTCGTCTATAACAGTGCCATCTTTCAGCAGAAGAGAGGCTGTTATATCCTCTTTATAGACGCTGTTGGCTGATGGGTATGCCTGTCCCTTCCAGCCAACCCACGACCAGCTCGGGAAATCCGGTCGCCTCTGCGCCAGGCCTACTATATGCCATTTAAGAGCAGAAACCACGACGTCCGCGACTGACATGTCGGTACTGTATGGAATCGGCTGACCCCATATATGACGAAAAGACTCTGGAAATGCATCTTGGAATAAGTTGAGAATACCAAGGAACGCATTCAGTCTATCGCTGGGATACGTTATTCTTCGTTCGGAAAAGTCTCCCGTGAGTGAGTATACACCTTCCGTGCCGGCATTCTCCGGGATAAAATGTAATATGCTGCAGCGAAAGGGATCGGATAGATCAGAGACATCTGCCTGAGCTAAAAGGTCCAAATCTTGTTCGATGGTTTCCCGGAACTCACGCTCCATACAGTGAAGGTATACCTGCTCATCGGTAAAAATAAGCTTCCTTCGAGACACGAGGCCCTCTTGGTAAGTCCATGCTCGGGACGCCCATGCCGTGCCTCGAATTGCTTCTTTTACACTTCGGCCAGTGGAGACTAGGTGATGATTCCCAACACAAAGATCTACCGATGGCGCTCTGGCTCTAGGAGTGCTTATCCCTGGCAGGCCATAGCATGAGCTGTCCCCGGCAGCGGCGATGATGGTCAAGTCTGCTTGACGGTAGATCTTGTGCATCATCTGGATTTGCTCTCGCTTCTGAGGACAATCTTGTTGTGGCACGCAGTACCTGTCTACCCAGAGGAACGGAATACCGACCTCGGCCGTGACAGTAATTGCATCCTCGATAGTCTGCGGAAGGCTGGTCATGGAAGGATATGACTCGGTTGTAGATGTTCTCTCTCCCCATACATACGACAAAGCTGCGAACTTTGCTCCGGCTGGCAAAGGCTCCAGGTCCCGAGTTGTACAATTGATAACAGCGATGCTCACTGGCAGGGACCGGCTTTCTGAATCCGGGTTGCATAATGTCCCGTGCTGTTCCATGCAATGGGTGAGCCATCGCTTTATTGCTTCAAAGTCAGCCTTTGCGGGGTTAATCAGCCTGACTCGCTGACGGACTCCATTCAAAGTGTCAGAAAGATTGGCCAAACAACCAAAGTAATGAGCAGACCGTGGTAGGTTATTGTACCAGAAGGGGCCATCCATAGGTCCGCGCTGAATCCGAACAACTAGCCACGTTGAATCTTTTTGATCTTTGGCTCGTTCCAAAACCCGATCAACTAAGTCCACATCAAACGGGATAGTTTGTTTTGCTCCTCTGTAGGCGAGCTGGCTTGGAATAGCGAACATGCAAAAGTTCTCGTCTCTTCGTAGGGGGCCAGTGTCATGATCGCCCGCGGCGATAGAAAGTAGCGCCTGGCAGAGGGGACAGTCTTTATCATGCAGAATAGTACTTCGCTTGCCAAAGAGGGCTACTGGCTCCCGGCATTGAACATCGGTCCAACGACCGGACAGGATATCGTCGAGGTCTAGTGATTTACATCTTGAGCAGAGGCTTTCATCCGTGGTATGTCTCGAGGCGGTCATTTTTGATACTGGATTTTTACGATCGGCATAGTAGTTTGGGTGTCCATGAAATTTCAAGTGCTGCCTGAAAGTGAGCGGCCCACAGTCAGCAATTATCACTGGTTGTGGGCTGCATGGTATTGGCCAAGACTTTTGACTGGCTGTCCAATCCTATGTCGCTTTACCAGGATATTTCATACAAGTTTGAGTATGAACAGAGTATGTACTAGCTACCTATGCATTCGGTACTGGTAGATTTATTTCTTTGTTAGTCCGGTAATCATGAGCCATTGGTAGATCAATCCCTCAAGAGCAATATCGCATTAGCCCTGATAACTGCTGAACCAATACTGAATTACCGTAGCCAACCGCCATTTTAGCATTGACGTGATTTGTTCGGCTTTTGATTCTTTGCCTAAGGTCACTACTGTACATCACTGTCTGTTGAAACCCAGATATGGTGACTGTTTTATTGGCGACACGTTGAACAGCATTGATGAGAACGACGTTCAGTGGAGAGGCTATATGAGAGTCAATAATACAGTTCAATGGTGGCCATGATATGCGACCTCAATGCTTGTCCAGATGTTCAAACGGCAACAGACTGCATGATGAAGAGTTCAAGTAAACTATCGTAGTTTTCACGCTGAACATCAACATTTACTGCGAGTGATGGAGGACATCTTATCACTTACGCATTGTTGACTGAAATCCTTTAAATAGACCCAACCCATCGCCTCCAAATCCATCATCATCCATCATCTCATCCACATTGACAACAACCTTCACATATCATCTCAACATTCACTCACCATACACCACCAACAGCACTCAAAAGTAAAGTTCTTCCTCATCCTCAACCATGTGTCCCATTACCTTCTGGAAGCACGAGTGTTTCTTTTGCGGAGCCGTCAAGGACAACGCTTCTCTCTACGACCCCGAGATCACCAGTGTTTGTCCAGGTTGTGCTTCTCCAGTCGAGGTGGAGCTGGAGTGGCGCCTCTGGATCTGCCCTCCTTGTGAGGAAGAGCGAGCTACTGCCCAGCCCAAATATCCCCCTACAGGCCAGCGCCCACAGGGGGGTGTCCGTACGTATATGTTCCCGAATGAAACCCAGCGCCAGAACGGACTTCAGCGTCAGAATGAACCTCGTTTCCAGGATGCTCCGCGGTTCCAGCCGTTTCAGAACAATCCACGTGGCCATCGCGTTGCTCAGCAGTATCCTGCTCAGCAAGGTGAGCAACGTCCCCAGTACTTCCAGATGGGCCATCCTCCCCGTGTTCAATACGAACCCGCCGACAGGGTCGTCGTGAGAGCCGTGACCACCATGACCACCACCACCACCACTACTAGGTGAGGATGTCCTGGGTAGCTTGTCAATAAGTTTCCCGTTCTTCTATCTTCAAGAGGATCAGTGAATAGTTGATGAATTACCAGGGCGGTGGCGAGCTTCGGAAAGAAAAGAGAAAAACTAACTAGAAAAAAATATGAAAAGTCGAGGAAAGGCTACAAAAAAAGGGGGATCGATGGGAGGAATACGATATCATAACGGAGGAAATTTTCTAGAAGGTTCTTGGAGCTATCAGGTATCTGACGAGTATTAGTCTAGAATGAGGGGGTAGATAGATTGCCAATGAGTATTTTTTTGGCAACTTATTATGTGCATAGAACGAGTGCTTGCGTGATTATGAACACAGCGACTAAGTAACTATTTTATATCAATGATCTCAGAGCACAAGGAGAATTGTCAGACGTAGATTGCCCCTGTGGAATTCTCACCATAGATTGGTTTAGGCGAAATAGTTAGACCTTAACCAAAACACTCGCTACTTTGGGACGTCGTATGATCAAACCCTGGTAACCCATCTGCATATGCGCGACGAACTCAACCAACAGGATGACAAAGTTCGACTGGGATTGTATTTCCTTATAAAAAAGCATGATTTTCTCCGGGCGGGGGGGTTTTCAACGTTGCGTGATTAAATAGTTTCTATCAAAATGGCAGAACCAACCATCAACGCGGAGCCTGACCTCATACCGGATGAACAGGTTCTTCTACCAGTTACCATGAACTACAAGGAGACTCACTAACTGCGAATTTCAGTCTGGCGAAGAGCATGACTCGTCTATTGGATCAGTAGGTCGCTTCTCACGAATATTTGACGTTACCGACCTGACTTTGGGGAAAAGAGCGTAGCATCCACGTCTGAGAGCTTGAGGAGCTCCATTCTAGACTATCGAAAGGAAAATGGGAGGACTTATCATCGATATAAGGATGGGAGTCAGTCTCTTTCGTTGTTGTGTTGTTACAGTTGACTGATGATCACAGAGTATAACCTTCCTAATGACGACGTCGAGAAGGAGAGACTTGGTATGGAAAAGCCTCGAGAGGCTGTCTTCACTGCTGATTCTTTCGGCTAGACTTGCAGCATAACCTGTTTATTTTGATGCTCGACAACAAACTCGGTCTCGCACCTCCGAATGATCCTAATTCTAATGCCAAGCGTGTTCTTGACGTTGGCACCGGGACAGGAATATGGGCCATTGACTACGCCGACGAGCATCCCGAAGCAACAGTGATCGGTGTCGACCTCTCGCCGATTCAGCCTGATTTGTATCTCTAACAGCCAACGCTGCAGGATATCTGCTGACAGTGATCAGTGTTCCTCCGAACGTGGAGTTCTTTATCGATGATATCGAAGAACCGTGGAACTTCTCTGAGCCATTCGACTATGTTCACAGTCGGATGATGACATTTAGCATCAAGAGCTGGCCAAACCTTGCGAGCAATGTTTACGAGTAAGATCTAGACTACCTTCAGCACAATAATGCTGATTACTGCTACCTTAGCAACCTTGTGCCTGGTGGTTACGTGGAACTTCTAGAAATAGATCTCTTCGCCCACTCAGACGACAAAACCCTGACTGAAGACCATCACCTCTCTAAGCTTATCCACCTTCTTGACGAAGCATCCACCAAGATTGGTCGCCCGTTTCAGGACAACAAAAATAACAAGGATATTCTGCGCGATGCGGGATTTGTGGATATTGTACAGACTGTTTTTAAGTGGCCAACGAACTGCTGGCCTCTGGATAAAAGGTGTAAGGAGATTGGTGAGTGGAACAATCTCAACATGGATAGTTTCAAGGGTCTTGAAGCATTGTCCATGGCAGCTTTGACGAGAGTTCTTGGGTGGACGCAGGAAGAGGTTACGATCTTTTTGGCAAAGGTCAGAAGGGACCTTAATGACAGGACCATTCATGCTTACTGGCCCGTGTAAGTGTAGTATATCTTGTTGACGTCCAGCTACTAACATAACAGATATTCAACTTATGGAAGAAGACCTCTCGATTGAGGCGGCGGAAGATGATGAGGGATAGTGGCACTGTTAATTAATGCTGCCATGCATGTTCATCTAAGCGAGTGCTTCGACCTAGAGGAGCATCCCAACGACCATGAATAACATACTCATTGCCCCAAGAGAGGCACCCAACCGTGATGCACTGTCCTTCGCAGGGGCTGCACCACCTGTAGATGATTTCTGAGCAGTACTTGAAACGCTCTCTGCGCCCTTGGTGCTACTGGTAGTTTCTGGCTCTGATGTCGTAGCGGCCGGACTCGATGTCGCTGAAGGTCCGTGTGAAACATGCGAAGTAGTTTTGGTGTTTCTCGTGGTTGAAGACAAGGAACAGGTACTGGTCCCTTCTGACTTCATACCGCAAACTTTCTCAGCGTCAAAGGTAAAGTCGAGGTTCCTGGCTTGGCACTCTGTATGTTGGCGCTCGACAGATTCTGCAAGTAGATCATTAGAGGGTTTCGGTCTTCTAAAGCTTGAGTATACTGACCAGGCATCACATCTGCATCACATTTCTTGGCCATGCAGCAGAAATACGCCTCGCGGTACTTCTTCTGGGTGCACATACAGGCCGGATCATTGGTACATGAACCTCCCGGAAAGCTGGCATCAAAGCAGCCATTCTGCGGCATGTGTTAGGCAGGAACTCATAGATGTGATGGGAGCTACTTGCATCACATTCTGACTTGCGTAGCTCGGCACCTTGGTCGAACTGCGGCGCGGCGACAGCGAGAGCTGAGCCGAAAAGGCTCAAGATCAAAAATGCAGACGCGCGGACCATTCTGTCAGCTCAGAAGAAATGGATTCGACGAAGGCGATAACAACGTCTGTATATTCTCCCGTTGCTAGTGGCTTCAGGTGAGTGGTGGGGACAAAGGACGGGGTGTTATTTTTCTGATGAGTGTTTTCGTGTCGCAACGCGTTGCTGTGCTGTCATGAGAACACCATGATTATGACGCTTGGCTGGATTGGGCAGATGGCACCTGTTCTGAAATCGGAATAGCGGGGTGAAGGAAAACCAATCATCAGACATAACAATGTAAGCAAGACATCTTGGGGTCAATAACAGGGCGAAGTGATGAGGAAGTTAAAACAGAATCAACAACTCAGCGGGATTAATCACCAGTCACGTCCGTATTACACAGGAACAGCTTCTTGTTCATCGACCGATTCATGAGCGGAAACATCAATAACACTACCTCCAGTAAAGAGAGCAAGAAGGTTTGGTGATCTTCCATGCCTCGTCTAATACCTCCAGCACCTCTTCCGGCAACGGACCCTTCTCAACATTATCCAGATTACTCTCAAGCTGGCTTAGAGAGCTGATGCCAATAACTAACCCATCATTCCCATCCATAACCTTGAGCTTGCTATGGTGAACAAGCCATCTGAACGCAATCTCCAAGAGCGTCAACCCCAATTTATCAGCTACTGGCTGAATCACCTTCAAAGCCTCAAAGTTGACGTCCTTGAAGTACCTGTCGCGATACATCGCCCCAATCACCGGGTCCTGGGTAGAATATCGTCCACCGTCAGCTGGGATCTCTTTGCTTTTGTAGCGACCTGAAAGTACACCACCAGCCAAGGGATTGTAGACGAGAATATCCATCCCAAACTTTCGACAGCATGGGACTAGTTCTTCTTCGATGGCGCGGGTCAAGCAGTTGTACATAGCCTGATAAACGCTTGGTTTGACCCAGCCCTTCTGGTCAGCAATTGTGCAAAGCTCAGCAACTTCCCATGCCGCATAATTGCTTAAGCCAAGCTTCTTGAACTTTCCCTCTTGATAGAGTTCATTACAAGCCTCAAGCGTCTCCTGGAACGGAACTGAACGATCTGGTGCATGAAGGTAGAAGATATCCACGCTATCGGAACCAAGCTCGCCAAGACTCTTGTTCAAGTTCTCCTTAACAATGGCCTTGGAGTGATTGCCAGGCTTGTAAGGATACCATTTTGTAGCGAGAGTAAGGTTGCGCTCTCGCCAGTTGGTAAGCTTGGTCCAGCCTTCTTGCTGGCCCCCGACGTAGGTTCTGGCTGTGTCGACTTCATTATAACCGCGGGACTGCAAGTAGTCGAGGCATTGATTGAAGGTGTCAAGGGAGGTAATGCGGCTTCCATAGGTTTCTGATCCTTCGGGGCCGAATGTCAAGAGCCCAAGGCTGACGCGGGGCTTGGTCTTCGCGGTTTCAGTCATGGTATGAGTGATGGGACTCAAATGATGAACAAAGACTGATTGGAATAGGAGTGTAGCTTATGAGAAAGGGATATCTGTAAAACACACAGGGATTGCTATGTGTATCACATCTCGCCTTGGTACATATATAGCTAGAGATTATCATATAGAAGAACAGAATTCTCGGGAGCGCTGCCGTTATCTGATAACCGGCAACTTTGGCGCGTTGGGAATGTTTCCGCGCTAACAGTCGTTGGCAGAAGTCCAAAAAGCTCAAAGACGTCGGTTTCAACACCAAACCTGGCCATATCCTCCAGGAGCAAGAAAGCTTCAGGCTAAAAGAGAGGGTACTAGAATACACTCAGCAAAGGGTATCCTAAATATAGGCTAAATTACCTATATATTTTATCATTTAGGATCGGGGTCCTGAGTTTTCTTTCCTCCCCTCAGCATATCTAGTAACACAGTGGATTACCCCGCCTAGCCTCCTCGGCTTCTGAACCCGTGGCACATAGTTAGAGCTTGCGGCAGAAGAAGCCGTTATGGATGAAACTCATAGCAAATAGACTATATAGCCACTAATTCAAGCCAGTCTTCTGTATGGGGTTATATATAAGCAGAATCATCATATTATTTAAGAGGATTCCCAAGCACGAGTAATCTTGTAGCTTCACATCACTTTGCAATCATGACAACCTTCAGCCCCCGAGGTCTTGGCGACGTCAAAGTCACAGATCGATTTGATTTAACCGGCAAGAACTTCCTCATCACAGGAGGAGGTGGAGGTATTGGTTTCGCCTGCGCCAAAGCCATAGCCCAACTCAGTGGCGGCGTCGCCGTCATTGACACAGCTCCTGAACCAGTAGAAGAGTTCAAATCTCTGAGTGGTCGCTATGGTGTCAAGATATTTTACACTCGAGGCGACGTAACCAGGCAAGACTCCCTTGAGAAGGCTTTCGCCGAGTGTGTTGATGCCATGGGCGGACAGCTTCATGGAGTGCTCACGGCGGCTGGTATTGTGATGGATACCCCCTTGCTTGATGCTGACTGGGAAGTCACCCAGCGAGTCCTTAATGTCAATGTCATGGGGACGTATTGGACTATCAAGCTTCTCGCACAGCATCTTGTCGAGACCAAAACGCCTGGAAGTATTGTTGCGATCGCCAGCATCAATGCACAAAGTCTTTACGTTCCAGTACAACCAAAATCCGCCTATAACGCCAGCAAGGCTGCTATCAAGGGTCTGATGGGTCCCCTGGCTGGCGAGCTGGGTCAATATGGCATCAGGGTTAACTGCATCTCGCCAGGTACATCGTCTTCGGCAATCTTAGTCATGACACTAATAATGGTTTAGGGGCAATCCAGACCCCTCTACTGGCACGTCTACTGGGAGAGAAGAGGGCTATCCTTGACTGGTACGAAAATGGAGCCCCGTTACAACGGCTGGGCGTGCCGGAAGATTTCACACCTATGGTGTGCTATTTGTTGAGTGATGCAGCTGCGTTCACAACAGGTGCAGATATGCTTGTCACAGGTTTGTTTCCAGGTTATCAATTGGATATATAGTTACTGACTGTACGGTAGGGGGATTGCACGCAGGGTCAGCTCTGAAGTGAAGAGTAAGCGCAGGAGCGAAAGTGCTCAGAGACTATGCTAGGATGGGGATATTGGGGTCCGATTATCATGTGTAGAAGAGTATGTCAAGCTAGCGGAAAAAATAAAGTCGGATAAGAAATGTTGAGCATGATTTTATGCAGAGTTCTTATCTATAACCAGCGTACGCAAGATGCGAAGACGGCAAGACATCTTCCGATTCTCCGTTCTCATGAGGATTCTTGGATCTACTTAGCTCAGATTATTGTAGTCCAAACTTGATTTTGAGTTCCGAAATACATATTCATCTATGCATTTTGTTGACAACTGTTCTCAATGAGTAACTTTGTTGGTCCGCAAACTAACGGGTGTTACGTTGTATAGGGTATGTCACACAAAGCTTCGAGACACCTTCGCGTCAAGCTAGTGGCAAGGATGTGTCGAGAGGCTTCGGTAGAGGTTTTCCAAGAGACATGACAAAGACTGCCTCGCGGATCCTTTGAAATCCTTCAACATGGATAATCTCATGCTCTGAAACCAATTCGATATGATCGTCCCTGATTCAAGCCGCATTGAGCAAAGGTTTCGATAATTTCCTTATCGTGCCGATTTCCCGCCTTATCTAAACGCGTGGTGGGGTTTTGTTTTGATCAACGTGAAGCTAGACCGCTTTTGACGAACCATTCGAGCGACACCGTCACTCCTCTAAGCCACGTTCGAATGGAAATGCTAAAAGCAGGAATTTATTCGAGCTACGACTGCCGATCTCGCACTGCCTGGGAGGCCGCAAGAACACGCATCAATGTCATTATCTTGTTTCAATTTGAGATCTCATCAAAGAGGTCTTTTTCCGCGTCAAGATTGGAGAGCTTGTTGATCCTATCACGACACAGGACATGGTTGAAGCTAAACTTGGAAAGGATATGTAAGGCTCCAGATGAATCTCTTGGCAGAGTGTTGAACAGAGTGGATTCAACTACTTCCACTGCCCTATCATCTCCTCTCAAGAGCGACTTTTCACGTCGACAGGGTACAGCCACAAAAGTAAGCCAGCCGGCCGCTCTCACTTAAACCAGCAAATCACAACAGCCCTACACGTCCCAAGCTCCCAAACCCCTGGCAAGCTATGAGAGGCTGACATGCTAATCCCTGCATCTGCCGGACACGCCCGCGGAGGACCCCGTTGTTCAACGATACAGAAAAGGTGCCAATGTCGGCAGATCGGTCGTATCAATGGCCGTTTTGGTGGGAGAGCTATGCCGTAGGGCTGACGCTGATCCATAGCTGGCTGTGCTGATACTGCGCTTAGATTTGAGGGTTTCATTGCAGGGATTGAGCTTGGGGATGACGCCGTCGGGATCTGTATATATTGAGCTTCTGTCGCCAGTTGCGAAAATTCATATCTCATCTTCACAACAGACAAGCGACTACATCTCAGCATATACTTGTTTCTTTTTTTCTTTTTCATTGACTTTATAGAACATCACCACGATGGGTCTCTTTAGAAGCGGCGACGACGACAAGTCGAACGTTACTTGCCCTACACATTCCTTCGCCCAAAGTACTACCAGCCCCGCCAACGCGTTGACCTCTAGCTAACATGCGACAGATGCCGAGAAGAACATCACCGGTAACTTGAGCTTCTACCAGCTGAGCATGATCATTGGCGGATCATTCGCTGCTTTCGCTCTTATTGTCATGTTCTTCATCAACATGATGCACGCAACGCATCTCTCGAACCCTTCAGAACAAGTCAAGTACGCGCAGCCAACTCTCCAAACCGAGTATACGTGCTAATAACCCTAGGATTATGAGAATCGGCACACTGATTTCGGCGTTCTCCATCATCTCGTTCCTCTGTATTTGCTTTCCTGAAGCAGCAGTCTACATCGAGCCCTGGCTTCACGTTTACGAGGGTTTCGCGCTCGGATCTTTCTTCCTTCTTCTGTGCGACTATGTATCACCGAACCGAGATCAGCAAGACGTGTTTTTCGCTACAAAGAAGAAGAACGGTATCAAGTGGTTCAAGGTACGCTTGTATATTATCAGCAATTGGAAACCTTACTGACAGCTTTCCAGACACGCTGGATCATGATCTTTCAGATGCCCGTCATTGCGATCGGTGTCTCAATCGCTACCGATATTACCCAGGCCGCCGGTATCTTCTGTCAAGAAAGCAACGACCGACACTTCGCCAATATCTATCTCCGAATCATCATGTCCATCTCTCTCGTCATTTCCGTCCTCTCGATCCTACAGATGTACATGCTCCTCAAGAAGGACCTTGCCCACCATAACCCGATGTTGAAGCTCACTGCTTTCAAGATCGTAGTCGGCTTGACATTTATCCAGGGTGTAAGCTTTATCCCTCCTTACCTCCCTAGAATGACACTGACTGTTTAGATCATCTTCACCGTTCTCAACGACCAGAACGTTCTCAAGACCAGCGACACGCTCACCTACGCTGATGTTCACGTTGGTATTCCCAACCTCGTCATTTGCATCGAAATGGCTCCCCTGTCGCTATTCTTCATGTTTGCCTACCCATGGAGCGTTTACAAGTCTGGCCATGGCCGTGGAAGCTTCTCCAAGTTGGAGCAGGGCAACATTCCTGAGGGTTCATACCAAGGCGGTCCTCTCGGTATCCATGCTTGGCTGGCCATGTTGAACCCCTCCGACTCTATCCAGGCGATCTTGTTCATCTTCAAGAGAGACAACCGGAATGCTTCCACAACCGAAGTAAACATGACTGGATATCAGTCCAACGATCCTTTGGTGTCGCGTCCCTATAACCCTCAGCCATACTCTACCACGAACTAAGGTCCAGAGAGGGAGGCGGCTTTTGATGTCCTTTATGATGGTGGCACGACAATGAGTAGGATGGGATGGATATATGGATAGATAGTTGTCAGCGCGTTGAATGATTTCTTTGGTGAAACCTTTTTATGTTATTATATACCTCGACTCAATGATGAAAATATCTTAGATGATCGGCCTATGTTTGGAGACTCAAGTCGTAACAGGTGGGCAGAGGCTTCAATACGGGCCGAAAAACAAAGGAAATGCAATACCCTTAGATGTTTCGAATCTCTTCACTCTGCGCCATCGTGAAAAAAACATTAAGGATGATCTGTTGACTTGATATCAAGGTCATTGTGCTTTCCTTTTGCCATAGTGTATGACGCCCTTATATTATGGTTGTGCCGAAATGGCGCTACGGTTTTATCACTTGATATGTGGCTACGCCTTTGCCTCTTTCATGACAAGGGCTTAAAGCCACACGAAAAGTACAATCGGCTCAGGGGTGCAATCGGGACGCACCCAAAGACTGATATTGGTCGACTCTCGGCCAGTTGTGGGTATAGGGTTACGGTGCTTGATAGAGCGAGGAAGAAACATTTTTAATGACAAGCTACCTTTCGTTACTCTGTGTAGAACATACTTCCTTCTTATTCTTTTGTGATTCGACTCTGGTCTGTACAGCTCTGCAGCGACAAGTCAGCCGGCCCTTGATCGACAAATCCTCTGTCCTTCATGAAGCCCACTCAGATTCTCATCGCTCTTGCGGCCGTTGTTTATGCGGCGCCCGCCGTGGAGCAGAGAATGGCCCTCACCCTCCCTGAAATCGACACGCATTCTCAACCACATGTCAAGCGCTGCGGCAAGGGAAAACCTAAGTACCAAGGTCGATACCCATACCCCGACCAAACTTATAACCAGCTCACCGACGGGACGCCCTGCCGAAATGTCACCATGATCTACGCCCGAGGAATGGGGGCAGAGGGCAACGTAGGAGGGGTGACTGAGACCGGTCCCATCATATTCAATAGACTTGCCGAGCTTATTGGCCCGCAGAACCTGGCCATTGCAGGCGTGAAGTACAAGGCGGATATCAAGGCCGTTATTAAGAAAGGCCCTAAACCAGGCGGTCGGGCCATGAGTGAGCTTATCAACCGGGTACGTCAAGATGTGAGAAGGCAACATTGATGACGATAATACTGACACCGCGCTTACAGGCCGCAACCCAGTGTCCCGATACCCAGATTGTTCTCGTCGGTCACAGCGCGGGCGGCGCGCTCCTGCATCAAAGTGCTGAAAACATAACTGCTGAGGTGACGGCGCGCATCGCTGCTGGTTAGTACCTATCCCCTTCACAGCGTTGACAACTTGCCACTGACTTCACCTTGCATAGCTGCCACCTTGGGATATAAAAAGAAGAAGTCGATGGGGAGAATACCTAAGTCGCGTACTCTTGTTGTCTGCAGAAAAGGCGATTCTTTTTGTTCCAAAACGGTTCCCTGGGAGGCCTGGGTGTTGGGGTGCCCGTGGTGGTTCACCAAGATGGTGCGTACCCACCAGAATTACGAAGAAAATGCTCCTGCCACGGCCAACTGGATTGCCAGTCAGCTTAGGAATGATACTAAATCTAAATAGATATTCTTTCTTTGCGTATTGAATTATGTTGTTGTAAACTTCCCATTTAAATGCACTACTCCTCAGAATTCTAGAGTTACAACAGCTAGATGGATAGCATATCGGGTTTCTATAGAGAACTGCCCTTAGCTCTAACTTATCTGTTCCGGGAAGGTGTCCATCATTTAGGTAGCCAATGTTGTTTAATCTGGCTTTTTCTGGCTTACTTCTTAATGCAGTGAGAGGTACTCCAAAGCGCTATGAGTAACACGTAGGTTGTCATTCTCTTCCTTTCAACTACATATTCTTCCCCATAAAGCATGAACATGACACAGGGAGGCATTGCCCATGATCGACTTCATAGTAAAACATAAGATCTTTTGATCTTATCCAATCAGAAGGCGCCTTCATGGCTCAGTGGTAGAGCGTGTCACTAGTAATGACAAGGTCCACGGTTCGATCCCGTGTGAAGGCACTTTAAGGCACACGATGTGATTTCATCCAGTTTATTCTTTTGTTGTTCTTTTTTATAGGTACCACTACCGATCAGTGGCCGTTGACCCTCGCTGACTTGTTCCTCCAGGCGCAGCACTAAGTCTTGCAAAAAATGAAGGGTTTAAATAACCCCCTTTCAACTCTATACACGAGCCAGAAGTGAGTACCGTCGGATTCCCATATAGACGTCGTGGAGATTACTATTTCTATCTCCAGTCCACCTTGCCCAGTTTGTTTCACCTGATTCCTGATCGAATAGACACCAATTTCCTCTTCTGGCTTCGCAGGCGACTTCTCTCACTCCCAAGCCATGCATCAACCAGTCTCCTGGTGTGTCGGCAGACGGTTTTCTAGATGATCTGCCAGCAACAAATCCATACAGAAATACTCGTTTCAGTCTGGGTAGCCTCTCCTTGTCCAGGATCATGTCGCCGATGGCATCCACCAATGCCCTATTGCCAGCACCAGTCTTTCCGGTGGAGAGAAACTCGTCCTCAGAAAACCCTTCGTTGTCTTCGATTCCTGCTGCAGGTCGATGTTCGATGACAAGTGTCTCCAGAGTCTGACTAGACGCCAGGATAAGCCTTTTCCATGCCTCGAGACTGTCCCGCTCTGCGGTCGTCGACCAGGAATTATGCTGGTTGAAGTAATCACCAAGATTATTACAAGGTGAACATAAGTATAAGCACTTGAGGTTTGGGAAAGAAACTCGAGCATCGGGGAGGAAATTTCCCAGTGGCATTGGAATGAATCCCCCGGGTTGATGCTCCCATCGGTCATGACTTTCAGTATCTTGTTCACTGATACCGACTGTATTGGGCAGCGGCTCATCCAGCATACCAAGTTCCAGGCGCTCGAGCGTTCCATAAGATTGGAGAATGTAAACTGAGATAGGGCGGGGGATATACGCGAAGAGTCTCGCAAAACGCAGCTTTGTCATCGGCTGTCCTCGTATCTCCTCAAGCTCTTTGTGGTCGGAAGTTCCATAGGCCCCGTGAAGCTCTAAGCATTCGAGGTTCTCGAAATAAGGTATAAGTTTCCAAACAGAGACTGGCTCTGCTACTGAACTCATATGAGGCTTCCACTCTGACTCAATCACGGTACACAGACTCTTCACTCTACCAGCAACGTGTCTGAAACGTCCTATATCGTGAGCGTAGAGTACCTGCAGCATGGTGAAGAGACTCTTGGCTCTTTCGCTGATATCGCTTTGCCAACCATCCCTTTTCGAATCATGGTAAGGCCGATTGGGAGATTTGTATGGCCATGGCTCGTTGAGCTCTGCGCTTGACTCGTGATATCCCTTCTCATGAAGTTCAATGTCCCTCCATAAACAGCCTCCAGCGACTGATGCTAAGCGTTTGCAGGTGTAACTGAGACGGCATAGCTCTTGGGGAGAACTGTCGCGGATGATCTGGAGAAGGATCTCGCAGGGTAAAGAGTCAAGTGAGGCCATCGCGAAATTTGATTGTCATTAAAAGAGTGAGAGTGTTTCTTGGAGCATTTGGACATACGTCAATTGCTTATACTGCTTACCTCCCGTGATCCGCCGGAGAGCGGCGCATGCTGCTATATTGGTTAATTCGTCGTAAGACGGCATCCTTGGCTCCAGACATCCACCTATCAGGTCAGTCAGTGAATCTGACACTGCTCAGCCCTCTGAATTCGGATATAAGAATAATTCTATCCTCTTTATTTGACACGAAGACTGCGCTAGAGAAAAGCTTCGTCACTCACGACGGGATGGCCTTCAATAGACTTTCATCCATCGTAAGCAAGTCTGTCATCTGCATTAAATGAGAGAACCCAATGATGTCAAAATGCAGACTAGAATTCCCGAATCGCATGGAATGAATGATGTAGTTATGCGTACACATCGTACACATATGAATCCTGGGAGTCATCCAAGAAATGCAACATGACGGACTGGGGGTCACAAAGAATAATACAATCGTGGTGTAAGTGAGACTCATGCCTGTCAATGGCCTAAATCTCATAAGTTTTTATATCGGTGGTTTGTATTTGCTATTCTATTAAATGAGAGTGTGACTGGTAGTTCTGTTATAGCATGACGCACTTGCACAGAAGCCTAACACTTGCAAGTAGCTCAACCACTCACCTCAGCGAAGCACTACTATTCATTATTACAGAATAATTTAATTGGATAAGCTGTTGGTATGAGATAAGCAGATCAGAATCCGGATGACCGCCGACGCGTTTTGCGCTGTGTCAACGGATCGGATCCCTGCCCGTAACATGTCGGATCGCCTCCACCGAGTCAGCCAGCCCCGCGCCGGGCTCACTCGCCGACATTTCCACCAAGAACTTATAACAAAAGGAACAGAATCGCTTCAATCTGCCGACATAATAGCTCAAGCTTACCACATTCATCTAACAAAGTTATCTCCACTTTCGTCCAGCAAAAATGTCTGGTCAACAGCACTCAGCGTTTGGCGCAGCGGAATACATCCCGCCTGACCCCATCTTTGAAGTGACCAAGCGTTTCAACGCCGACCAAAGTCCTCAGAAAGTGAACCTTGGACAAGGTACATATCGCGATGAGAATGCTAAGCCTTGGGTTCTTCCATCGGTGAGGGAGGCTGAGAAGCTGGCTGGAAATGCTGGACACGAGTATTTGCCCATTGAAGGTTTGCAAAGCTTCCGCGATGAAGCTACCAAGTTGTTGTTTCACGATACTTCCGCACTCAAATATAACAGAGTGGGTTAAATTGCACCGCTAAGCTCTTTCGATTGCTGATCCATTTTAGATTGCGAGTTGCCAGTCCATTTCTGGAACCGGATCTCTCCTCCTAGCTGGTCTTGTTCTTCGCAAGGCCAATTTAGGTATCGAGAACATCATCATCACAGACCCAACCTGGTCGAACCACGATCTTCTCTTCAAAGAAATCGGTTTCAACGTAGTCAAAGCCCCCTACTACAAAGATCGAAGCTTTGACTTTAATGGTTACATCAGCGCACTGAAGGAAGCCGATAAGCGTTCTGCAGTTGTTCTCCACGCATGCGCCCATAACCCAACTGGTTGCGATCCAACTCGTGATCAATGGAAACAAATTGCAGCTGTGATTAAAGAGAACGGAATCTTTCCAATCATCGATTCAGCCTATCTAGGCTTCAACTCGGGAAACTACGATGAAGACGCATGGGCGATCAAGTACATCATCGAAGATCTAGGCCTCGAAGCCGCGATATGCATGTCCTTCGCCAAGAACATGGGTCTCTACGGAGAGAGAGTAGGACTGACAGCAATCGTGACAAAGTCTGAAGACTCCAAGCGAACGGTGTTCTCCTTGCTCCAGAATGCTCAGCGACAGACTGTCTCGAATCCTCCGGTCTATGGAGCTAGAATTGCAGCCACTGTCCTTGGAACCCCCGACCTTTCAAAGCAATGGCATCAAGACCTTGTTACAATGTCTTCGAGAATCAGATCGATGAGGAAGAAATTGTATGATGAGCTTGTGCGGCTGGGGACCCCGGGAGACTGGTCGCATATTGTTAACCAGACTGGCATGTTTGGGTATACTGGTATCAGCAAGCCTCAGATTGAACGTTTGGAAGGTAAGTAATCTTCTTATATCTTAAGATGTATACTGACGTGATCTCAGAACAATATCACATCTACATGGCGAATACTTCAAGGATAAGTCTGGCCGGCCTGAATGATCACAACGTTGAGTATGTGGCAAAATCGTTAGATGACGTTGTTCGAAATGTGCAGTGAAGAACTTGGATACTGTATCACAAGTACTAGACACTCCCCGGATTAAAAATACTTAACACCAGTAAAGTCTCTGTGGTATATCGATCAAACATGTTCGTAAAGCGCACAGCCCTACTCATTAACACACATAATACGGTTTCAATGATGTCCAGAGAAGTGCAAAACTATCCACCATAAGGCAAATGCTCTCCTTCAGCTGTTCCGACTGCAACTCAGCCAGCTCTAAAGCAGGGCTTGTCATCGGTGCTCCCGGTCCAACAGATTGGATACTCCGCATCGGACCTCGCGCTACTCAGATACTTCGAGAACATGCAGATCGCACAAGACTACAGGACAACAACACGACCCCTAAACTCAACGCACGTTCCAAGGTCACTGGCGCAGAACAAGATCCGTCCATAACCGCTCTCCACTAACCCTAATGCCCCCTTCACCATACAGACCCTCGTATCCAATTCCATCCCACGCCGGTCAGACCTCCGATATAAACTAGAATATGCAAGACGGCTTCCAGCGTACCACAAACCCGATACCCAAGCTCCCAACCCCTACCTTTCGCCAGGACAAGCCGATGCATGGCGTATCACGCCCTGACCCCCCAGCTACCGCATGTGGACTAACTTCTCCAGATGTGATAAGATCCCAGGACCAACGGTGTCATTCCCGTACTAGCATATCTCTTGTGATACGTGACCAAAGTGGGGTTAGCAAAACCATCGGGAAACTCTCCCGCTTCCAAGTCTAGACCTCCAACGCACCTCGCTAAAGATGATGGAAGTAAAAAAAGACACCGATAAGATGTCCATGTGACGGACTACCCCGCTTCCCCGCGGTGTTTGCTCAAAGGAAACGCGTATCGGTTGGGGTGCCGATAGGGTGTGGCCAAAAGGTAGTTAGAGCCGCGCGAGATGGGGGGTTCCAAGTCAAATAGATGATAAGCTTATGATGCTTCACTTCAAAAAAGCACATCTTATCACTACCACCGTCACTGCCTTTTTCTTCCCTTCACATCAACACAGTCATCATCAGCACAGTAAAATTTGCGAAGAGACTTTCAGTGCCTGACATGACAACACTCTCAACTACTACTCGCTCACGCGCCGCTCAGGGCCTTACTCTCACACTCCGCCCTACCTCGCGAGTGCGGCGCGATAGCCTCATCGCGCTCGCTCGCTACTCCTCCACCAACGCCGCAGCAGCGCTTGAGGCGACACGCACAAACACACCCGTCGCCAAAGGCGCAGAATCACCACTTTCAGAACTTCCTCCCCTAGTTCTCTACCGCTCTCTCCTGGTCAATTCCATATCATCAAGACCATGGCTCCTCATCCCTTCACTGCATCTTCTTCAGAAACTCTCCAACCCTGCGAACCCATATCTCTTCAACGTTGATCGCAACCCGCTACTGCGAAGCTTGCTGAAGCATACGTTTTACAAACAGTTCTGCGCTGGTGAGACTGGCGCTGAGACGCAGTCTACAATGAAGTCACTGCAGGATATGGGATTCAAGGGAACAATTCTCACATTTGCGAAGGAGACTGTCTTCGATGCCAAGACTGGTAAAGGTCAGGGTTTTGGTATCGAAGCCTCGAGCTCGAATGAGTGCCAGTGGTGCGAGAACATTGAGGCCTGGAGAGAGGGGACTATCAGGACTGTTGAGTTGCTCCGTGAGGGAGATCAATTGGCTGTCAAGTAAGTCGAGATATCTCTATTCTTCACCGCATCGTATACTAACAGATTATCAGAATGACAGGCGCTGGACCTGGAGTCTGCGACGCTTTCGCCAACGGCACCGAACTCCCCAAGCAATTCGTCGACGCTAGCCACGAGATCGCACAAAAGTGCAAAGACCGCGGCGCATACATTCTCATCGACGCTGAATCACAGCACTACCAATGGGGCATTTTCCGTCTCGGCATGGAGCTCCAGCAAAAGTTCAACACGGACGGCAAGGTCGTTCTCTATAATACCTACCAAGCCTATCTCAAGAGCACCCATGACACTCTAGCCAAGCATCTCCAAGCTGCTCTTGACAAGGGCTTCACACTGGGCATCAAGGTCGTTCGCGGCGCATACATGGCCTCTGATCCCCGCTCCCTAATCCACGACACAAAGCAGGACACGGACGACTCGTACAACCAAATCGCCCAGGGCGTTCTACGTCAAGAATTCCGCTCTTTCGGCACAAGCAAGCCCTTCCCCTCCGCACAGCTCCTTCTAGCCAGCCACAACAAAGAGTCGCTGGTCAAAGCTCACGAAACGCACCAGGAGCGCACCAAAGCAGGTCTTCCGACTGTGCCGGTCAAGTTTGCGCAGCTCCATGGCATGTCGGACGAGGTTAGCTTCGGGCTGCTGAAGCTAAAAGACGATGCGGGGGTGGCTCCCGAGGTTTATAAGTGCACTACGTGGGGTACGCTTCCGGAGTGCATGGCTTATCTCACGAGGAGGGCTATGGAGAATAGGGATGCTGCCGCGCGAACGCTGGACGAGTATTCGGCGTTGAAGAGCGAGCTTTGGAGACGGTTGGCTTTCTGGCGATAGGCGAAAAGTGTTTGTAATTACAAAGAATTATTAGTTAAGAATGGAATTAATTCTAGAATTTTATCTGTGCCATCGTGAAATCGTTCAGTCTCAATGTTGATTTGCAAGGGATGCTCTATCATTCACCGCTCTGTTAGCGCTAGAATGTCTCAGCTGGGAGATAACATGGATTGGACGTCAGTGTAGTGCACTTCACACGCCTCTTCTTATCCATGCAGATCTCTCTCTTTCTCAATGACACATTCCCAATCCCTGCAAATACTGTCGGCACTCGCAAAGCGGGGTATCTCACCCAGAAACTCAATTCCTCCATCTTCAAAAGTGTCACGAGCACTGAAACGTGTTCCATCGCACATCAAGTGGCGCCGGTGAGGGTCCCGTAGCCCTGCCCTGCAACCCACTGTAAATTCGGAGCTTAGCTCTACCCCATGGTTCATCGGCAGCGCTCCCGTTGATACTACCCCTCATCAAAACAAAGAGATAACATTCCTGCATCTGCACGACTTGTCAACGTCTTTCCAGTCGTGGTTTGGTCTATTCTTCGTGTGAGGTCACAAGATCGGCTGCCTATCTTATGTGTATACGCTTTCCTGGTAGGCTGCAATTTGTCTGATCGTTCGGCGAATAAGACATTATAATTCACAGCATTGAATCGTGTCCCCTGTCACGACAGATATCACAACCATGGCTGGTCTTAGCAATGCCACACTCACCATTCTGGGAACGGGTAAGATTACCCCGATGATTTTGTAGTTCTTGGACTGACGATTACAGGAAACATCACAAAACCTATTGTGAAGAATTTGCTTCCTGCCATCAAAGACGGCAAAACAGATTTGCCTTTCACAAAGATCATCGCTTGCGTGCGATCGGAAGGATCTCAGTCAAAGCTTAATGAACAGTTCTCAGAGTACAGCAGCATTTTGACTGTGTCTCGTGGCGATAATGTCAAAGCTATTCAGAACGGCGACGTGATAATCTTGGGCGTTGATCCAGCTGATATCGCCGACGCTCTCACTCAAGAAGGTATTCGCGATGCTTTGTCAGGCAAACTTCTCATCAGTGTAGCCGCTGGGTGGACAAAGGAGAAGCTCGAATCAACACTCTACGGAAGCGAGACAACCAAAGAGAATGCCTCTGGCAGGGCCTGGGTAATTCGTACTCTGCCAAACATTGCATGCATGGTATCAGAGGGTCTCATCGCTATTGAGAAATCACCTACCGAGCCTCAAGTCCCAGCAGAGCTCATGGACCTCACCAAAAGCCTTTTCAACACCATTGGCAGAACCACCGAAGTCGCTCCCCGTCTTATGAACGCCACTACAGCCGTTGGGGGGTCTACCCCAGCAATGTGGGCTATCATCTGCGACGCCTTCATCGATGCGTCCGTGGCCGTTGGTGTACCCAGGGCTACTGCACAGACAATGATCTATCAATCCATGAGGGGTTCAGCTGCAATGCTTCAGAGTGGACTGCAACCCGGGGATTTGAGAGACCAGGGGACTTCGCCTGAGGGCTGCACTATCGGAGGAATCATGGTTCTAGAAGAAGCGGGAGTCAGGGGCCATCTTGGACGTGCGCTACGGGAAGCGGTTACTCTGGCAAGGTTGATGGAGACTACTACCCATGTCAATGATACACGACCTACTTCATAGATTTAGCCAAGAACAGTGGACGATAGAAAGTATTGTATACCAAGAACTAGACGCCTCCTCCTTTTTCCCTAGCTAGACCGTTTAATACCAAGTGAACGTTATCTCCGATCTACTATACTAGTCTTCCCGTTCTGTGTGCATTCCTGTACCTGCTTTTCATTCTACACGCCAAATCAATAAACCCTTCTAGAAGCTTTCCCTATAACAGCTTATGAAACCTTGACCTTGCCTCCATGTTCGCCACACACCCTACTCCAAAAGCCGGGATGATTCTCAGAGACCGCAGTATTGTGGCTGAGAACAGGTCCCTTCGGATCTGTGCCGAGCGCTCAACCCAAGGTATTCCCCGCGGTCGGGCATACAAGTCCAGCCCAAGTAGGTGAACTGGGGTAGCGAAGAATTGTGAGAAGATGGGTACTGTCAGCTGTGATATGATCGCCTTGGAGTGCGGGCTTGACGATAAGCTGTCAGGGATGAGAGAGGATAGCCAGGGTGCCATCGTAAACGATCCAAAGATCGTGATGGCATCTCTCATGAGAAACGTAGCTGTAGCGGCTCGAGGCACGCCAGGCTTGACAACTGGTGCGACTTTATCAGTCGGCGTTGTCGAAGCACTGAACATTTGAGCAAAGCGTACATCTTTCAGCACGCCAAGAGGAACGTTCACTATCATCGTATTGACAAAAGTAACTGTTCCAACAGCCGCTTTGTGAAACTCGTGAGCGAGCGTATCTGAAGCATTTGACACAGCATACGTCGCTCCGTATAGAGTCCAGACGTAGCCAAATGCACTGCTGAAAATGAAGCGGCCTGGATGTTTGATAGCGTTCAAGCTGTGAATTTTCATGCCCTGTGTGAGAGGTCTGTTGAAAGAAACCTTCTCTACCATAGATCTGGAGCTTGTTAAATGAGTTTTGTGGTGAGAGGTTATGAGACATACTGGTCAATCACCGTGATTACTGGTGTTATTAGAGTTGCAGAGATAGCGGCTGCTGCTATATCCCCAACGATGGGCTTCCATAAATGGCTGCGACTGAATGTTGCTTCAGCGACATCTTGATGATTTTCCATGAGGTATGTTGTCAAGTTTGAAGGGCAAAAGACAGCAACAGTGGTCTGCAGGTAAGGCTCTCTCAGGGTGTTGGTGTCGCGATGTTTGATAAGATGCAGCACCTTGTAAAAATGATAGCGATTCCAGAAGAACAACTACCCAAGCCAGCAAATGCCGGGAGCTGTCCCTCAAGCCCAGCTATCCCTCCCAATCAGTACAACAATACAGCTACACCAACACCATCGCACGGCCAAACCGACACCACGGGATCCTCAACCGACCCTTCTAAACTCACCAAACCCCACCACCAAAAACCCCCCATCGGTGTCCCTCCCGTGCAGCGCCTCCAGTGTCTTGTGACACTGTCGGCCCCCCGCCCGATCCCAAAAAGTGGCTTAACTTCCATTTTAGCGCTGTGAGGGGTAACTGAATCAACCCCTCCACTCCACTAAAAAGTTTCGGTTGCAGCCCCGACTTCAGTGGGATAAGGTTGTGATGTCAACATAAAAACGCCCAGCAGAAGCGCATCTGTTTACGTTTTTCTCTATTCATCATATCAAACTTGCAGCTGTACAGTACGAGATCGCATTTCCTCATACTACAAGATGGCTTCTTCTGTTCGTGCTTTGACGTCAAAGGGTCGTTTGACTCCTCTCTGCCGTGTTCGTGCTTCTACACCTGCGATTTCACTTCAGAAGCGAGGCAATGCTACAATTGTGCCTTTCAGACTCCCCGCCGCTCGTAATGAGCCCAACGTGAGTAACCTACTCTCCAAAGCAATCCTCTCTCGGATATTGACTGTTTAGCCCACATACACAAAGAACTCGCCTGAGCGCGCAAAGGTAGAAGCAGCCCTAAAGAAACTCCGCTCTCAACTCCCTCTCAAGAGCGAAATCATCTTCAACGGCGTGTCCCAAAAGATCCACGCCAATGAAGACCAAGTCCTCCCCGCAGAACACGCCACAACATTCACAAACTACCCCCTCGCTTCAAAGGAGCAAGTCAGCGCTGCTATCGAGTCTGCCCTCAAGGCGAAGAAGGACTGGCAAAACACACCGTTCGTCGACCGTGCCGCTATCTTCCAGCGCGCCGCGGAACTTGCTACTACAAAGTATCGATATGAGCTTATCGCTTCGACGATGTTGGGGCAGGGTAAGAATGTTTGGCAGGGTGAGATCGATGCTGCGGCTGAGTTGGCGGATTTCTTCCGTCTGGCTGGCCATTACGCCGCTGAGATTATGAGCAAGCAGCCTGAGCGTGGAACAGATGGTATCTGGACGCGCATCGACTACCGACCTCTTGAGGGATTCATCTACGCTGTTTCTCCGTTCAACTTCTCCGCCATCGGCGGAAACCTCATCGCTCCCGCTATTCTCGGCAACGTTGTCCTCTGGAAGCCTTCGCAGTACAACATTCACCCCAGCACCATCATCTACAAGATCCTCCAGGAGGCCGGTCTTCCCAAGGATGTTATCCAATTCGTCCCTGGTGACGCCGCCGAGATCACTGAGACTGTCCTTGCGCATCGCGAATTCGCTGGCCTCAACTTTGTTGGTTCTTCAGAGGTTTTCCGCTCGATCTATGGAAAGATTGGTCAGGGTATTGCTGAAAAGCGATACCGCGATTTCCCTCGTGTTGTCGGCGAGACCTCTGGAAAGAACTTCCACCTTGTTCACCCCTCTGCCGATATCAACAACGTCGTCAACCACACTATCCGAGGTGCCTTTGAGTACCAAGGTCAGAAGTGCTCTGCTACTTCTCGCGCGTATATCCCCGAGTCAAAGGCCAAGGAGTTCTTTTCTCTCATGCAGCAGAAGATGAAGGACATTACTCAAGGTAGCCCTGACAAGGACTTTGAGGCTTTCATGGGCCCTGTCATCCACGGCCGATCTTTTGAGAAGATCAAGAAGATCATTGATGAGAGCAATAAGGATCCTCAGGTCAAGCTCATCGCCGGAGGAAAGTATGATGGTTCTGTTGGATACTTTGTCAAGCCTACTGTTTACCAGGTTGACTCACCCGATCACCGTCTCTTCAACGAGGAGATCTTCGGCCCTGTTCTTGCCGTCTATGTCTACAAGGACTCTGACTTCACCCCTATGCTCAAGAACATTGATGAGAACGGCGGTGGTCTTGCCTTGACTGGCGCTGTCTTCGCTCAAGACCGTGCTGCCCTCCGTGAAGCTGAGGATGCTCTTCGCTACTCTGCTGGTAACTTCTACCTTAGTAAGTCCTCCCCTCCGTATGACTGGTTTTACACAATACTAACAAGTTACAGACTGCAAGACAACTGCGGCTCTCATCGGCCAGCAATCTTTCGGTGGTGCTCGCAGCTCTGGTACCAACGACCGAGCTGGTAGCCCTGACATGCTTCGACGATTTGTGTCTCCTCGGCTTGTCAAGGAGGAGTTTTTCGAGCTTGGGGAGTTCTTGTATCCTTCCAACACCCAATAGACTTAGCATAGCCTACCTAGATTTGTACCAAAAGCTAAAAACTGAATTTAATGAACATTTAATGAACACTTTCTTTGGCCTTCAACATCGTGACCTTATACTTGACTACAAGTGATCGGATACGGAAGCAACTAATGATTGTATATCTTACGATAACTTGCTATCTTCTGATCAATGCGCGTGCATCTATTCTCATGTAGATTGTAATTGACTGGTATATGCATCTGCTTTCACGCGTGTTGACGGCTGTCTCGAGACTCTACTAACTGTTTTACCATCCATCTAGCTAATATCCATCCAGTAAGGCCGCCATTCCTAAAAGTATCTTGCGATTCTTCTGTCATGGTGTCTAAAAAGAAAAGCACGTTAGGCCTTGAAGCTGGTTATGCTAGCGGACTCCTCGAATCCACTCCATCATAACACCCTCTCGATAACCAGACCAGCACATATATATGTCAGAAACAGAAAGGCTAACAATTAAGCTTTTAAAAGCCACAGCGTCTTGGACTAGAGGATATGCATTTGTTTGATTGGTTGCTCAATAAATGCCGTCTTTGTTTCAGACTCCAGGATGCTGGAGGCCTTGATTGGCACATGCATCCACGCTATGTTCAACCCAAGGTTTCTTTAACGGCTTGAAAGGTACAGGGTCTATCCACCTTGCATATTCGTGCCTCATAGATATTCTAGAAGCTTGCTGTGCTGTTCCCCGAAGTGTTCTGGAAGGGTTCTTCACAGGAATTGGTCTCGGGTTTGGAAGCCGAGGACTGAGAGCAATTCGCAGTATTGGTATAGAACCAAGAAAGACGTTTCCACTAGTATTGATTGTATGTCTTCCCCTCTGTCGTTTCTCTTGTCTTGTCTTGTCATCTTACTTCACTATCAAGACTGGAGAGAATGCAGGTCACTGTTGGTATCCATCTGTCATGGAGAATCGTGTCGGCTTATCCTAGCTTCACCCCAGTGTCAGTCATGCATGCACCCATGCCGGTAAACGGCTTCCAACAGACCCCCGCGATAAACACTCTCCGATAACGGCTGCAATCAACTCCCGGACCTTGATATCAGCTGATTCCAGATAATGCGCGTCGTCACCAGACCCAAGACCGCCAAAACCGTAATCAAAGATCGTCGGGTTGCACTTGCGGCTACGCTAACCTTCCAGCCAGACTCCACTTCAGCACGGATGGGGAGACGATAGCGCTAAAATAGCGTCCAGTTTTCTCAGTGCCAATCATTCTGGTATCAGCATCGGGACGTCTCCCGGTGTCGCATTGGCGGCGTCGCCAGTCTATTTTTGCATTTCTGGCTATTGTTGATGCTTCGTATGGTGGAAAGGCGTTAAGCGTAGGCGCATCACGAGACGGTGGTGGCCGGATATCGAACGACGATGGGTTTGGAGCCTCGGAATGGGAGAATACTTATAGAATGACGCCTCAATTGCTTCGGTCTTATCAGCAATAGCTTTAATTCTCTTTCAAGTGTGCAGCCATGAGCGTCTCCAAATCTGAACCAATCCTTATCGTTGGAGGCGGTGCCTTTGGCCTCTCAACAGTCGTGCACCTCCTCAGAGCAGGCTACAAGGACATTACCGTTCTCGACAAAGATGAAGAGATCCCCTCTCGATGGTCTGCTGCAAATGATCTCAACAAAATCGTGCGCGCAGAATACGAAGACCCTCTGTACCAAGATCTCACAGTGGTAAGTTGGCCCTCCAATTACCCCAACTTCAAAATTTACTGGACCAGTACTGACCCATTGACCAATTAGAAAGCAATTCAGGCCTGGCAGACTCCCCTGTTCGCTCCGCATTTCCACCAAGTAGGCTTCCTGCACTGTGTTTCTGGCAAAGCACCAAAAGAAGCGCTTGACACGCTCAATCGATTCCGCGCTGCTGCGGAGCGCGACCCTCGCATGAGATCTCATCTTTCGCCACTTGATAGCCAGAAGGATATTGCAGATGCTGTTTGGCAGTACAAGGACAGCGCGTTTTCTGGGTGGAATGGGTACTTTAATAAGTTCGATGGTTACGCGCACTCAGGTAACGCGTTGAAGTCCATTTTTCTGGCGACGCGGGCCCAAGGTGTGAAGTATATCCTTGGTACAGCAGGCGCTGTATCTGAGATCGTCTACGAGAAGACTTCGTCTGTTCGCAAAGCAAAGGGCGTCAAAACCACTGGCGGGCTGTTTTACCCTTCTAATTTGGTCATCATCTCCGTTGGTGCAGCTGGTGCAAAGCTCGTCCCAGAGATTGGCAAACAACTCGTGGCAAAGTCATGGTCTGTGGCTCACCTACATCTCACCGACGACGAAACATCTGCTCTTCGTGGTATTCCAGTGACATACGCACGCGATCTCGGTTTCTTCTTCGAGCCCGATCCCAAGACGAATCTCCTCAAACTATGTCCCATGGGCGGTGGCTTCATCAATACTGATCCCAAGACTGGAATTTCGCATGCACCTACAGATTTGAAGCAGAGTGCCTTCCTACCCGAGGGTGATGAGAAGCAGCTCCGTGAGCTTGTGCGACAGACCCTCCCTCAGTTCGCTGACAGGCCGTTCGTAAAAAAGACCCTGTGCTGGTTCGCTGATACAGCCGACTCGGACTTTATCATCGACTACGTACCCAACACGTCTTCATCGGTGCTATTCTTGTCTGGAGATAGTGGTCATGGGTTCAAGTTCTTCCCTATTTTTGGCGGGTTTGTGAAGGACCTGTTGCAGTCAGAGAAGGGAGAGCAGCCTGAGGCGAGATGGAGGTGGAAGAACCCCAAGACAGATGAAGTAAAGGGTGATTGGGGCGGCGCTGTGAGCTGGAGACTTGGCAACTCGACCGAGCTTGTGGATATACAGCCTGTTGGCCATACCAAGCTCTAGTGCCCTGGCAGTGAGTCCATTCAGAGTCTTTTGTTTTCAGCACCGATTAGACACAACTGCGTTATGATTGGCTGAACCTTTGAATAATAATACAACATCATCATTTGAAACTCTTGTGATATCAACTCAGCTCTTCGTTGCTTTGAGGCGTAGCTGGTCTGTCGGCTCGCATATGCGGCGGCCTTGGCTAGAGAGGTGAGCTCTTCTCAGATCTTTGTTACTATGAGAAGGTTTCTATTCAAGTTTGTATTTCTACAAATGTTGAAGTACAGATAAATATAACATTCTATACTCTCTCATTTCAAGATAAATACCTAACCGTGTAGCCTCGTAACTTGTTCATATTTGTGCATTTATGCTATTGCAGGACGCAATTCCAGGGTAAGCAGATCAGCTCAGAACTTTTATCGGCATCGGAAAACCGAACGTCAACCTTGCCCAAAGAACAAGAACGAACAGCACAAACTTGATCATTTCTCGAAGGCTTCTAGAACATAGAGAGAATATTGAGTCATCATGCCTTCTCAGCATATTCTTCAAAGGTAACTTGAGAATGGAGGCAGCCTCGAAGTGACTCGGCCGACACGCCCGAGCTTTCGTAGGGTATGACTGGCCAGAGCTGGCTTTTAGGCCCATAGTAATCATCGGGAGCCATACCGGTCACAGCGGACGGGTTCCCGGGGCCGAGACGCAGAGCTGCAACCACTGAAGCCCTCCATATTCGGAGCAGCCTTCGACACTTCGGAACAGATTCGCGATACAACCCCACTTCAGATGAGGAGGTGATTATCATCATGCTTTTAAAGAACAACGATTGAGTCAAATATTATCATTAATTGAAACATCATCAACAACAAGTTACATTTTATTCCTAAATTAATTCATCAATTACATACCCAATACCAGCATCATGGGCTCCCTCAACCCTGCACCATCCCAACAGCCCCATGTCCCCAGGTACGCCTCCATCTAGAAGCCCCATCATCACCATCGCATACTAACATTTCCAGCCCCGGAGTATGGTGTCCAGCAGTCACATTCTTCAACCACTCAGACGACACAGTAGACCATGCCTCTCAAGCAAAATACTTCGCCCATCTCGCCGACTCCGGCCTAAACGGCCTTATCGTGATGGGCTCCAACGCCGAAGCCTTCCTCCTCACCCGCCAAGAGCGCTATGAGCTCATCGCCCTCGCCCGCAAGACAATCGGCCCTGACTTTCCCCTCATGGCCGGTGTCGGAGCTCACTCTACCAAGCAGACTCTGGAGCTTGCTGAAGATGCTCACAAGGCTGGCGCGAATTATCTCCTCGTGCTGCCTCCTGCGTACTTTGGCAAGGCGACGAGTATGAACGTTGTTAAGCGCTTCTTTTCGGAGGTTGCGAAGAAGTCGCCTTTGCCGGTCGTTATTTATAACTTTCCTGGTGTGACGAACGGTGTTGATATCGATTCTGAGACGATTGTCCAGATCTATGAGGAGAGCAAGAAGTCTCATCCTAGCGGAAAGTCCAACGTCGTCGGCGTGAAGTTGACCTGTGGCTCCGTTGGAAAGATCACCCGTCTCGCAGCTCAAATCCCTTCTTCAGAATTCTCTACATACGGCGGTCAATCCGACTTCCTCATTGGTGGTCTAGCAGCCGGCAGTGTAGGATGCGTCGCAGCCTTCGCCAACGTCTTCCCAACGCTGACATCGAAGATCTACGCTCTGTACAAAGAGGGAAAGTTTGACGAAGCGCTGAAGCTGCAACAGCTTGCTGCTCTTGCTGAGCGACCTTGCAAAGCGGGCGTTGCTTCTACAAAGTATGCTGTTGCAGTGTTTTCGGCAAGATTGGCGGGTGTCGAAGGGGCTGAGGAGAAGTTGGCCCCGAGACATCCTTACGAGCCTGTTGGTGAGGCTGTTAAGACTAGTGTTAAGAGTATCATGAAGGAGGCGGGTGACAAGGAGGAGGAGTTGCTCAAGACTTGGACGGATCGTGTCAAGGGACGTCTTAACTAGATAGAGGGGAAAAGTGTGAGCATTGAGAATAATAGAGCTGTTACTGACATGATAAAAGACTTGTGAGATATGTAAATGACGTGACGGCTTCGGAAGAAACCCCCGTTGTCCCTGAACCCACGAATGTTCCCCGGACTGTTAGATGCAAGGATTGACGTGAGTCAACCTGCAGAACAGCGGGAGAACAATGGCGAATACTTCACTTCCATCACGTTTCCATGAGTCAAACGTCAACGTATTGGGACGAATGCATGTCCAACGTCCATCCCCCATGCACCATCAGTGGACCTGTTGCGTTGATTGTGTGACATGCCCAGCCCATCCGGGAAGGCCGTGGCCAAGTGCACGGTGCTTCGATTATCGTTTCCCCATGTTCTAGCTCGACCAAAACGACCAGGGTCAAAGCCTAATCCGGTATCAAAAAACGGCGAATACCCAGCATCTGTCCCACTGCAAAGTCGTTATCAACAGTGCACCTCCACTTGGTGAAAGCCCCCAAAACTCACCCACTCACTTATTAGAGCAAAAAGATAGAGATTTGTACCCCGCATACCATCATCTTCTTCACTTCTCCCTCTGAAGTACCTATCTTCATTCCCGATTATTCCCCTGGCACTTCGTCTTTTTTTACCCTTTACAGCATAATACTCGTGACCCAGTGGCGGCTGCTCTAACCCCAACACTGCAGCAGGGGCAAAAAACCGCTGCAGCGCTCTGAGCTTGAGCTAACGAAACCTTCTCTTCCCCGCCAACCACCGAAATAATTTCTTTCTATCTCATCAGTGTCTTTGTTCTCTCATCGTACGATTCGTTGTAATGGCGCCTGGATCGACGCATGCACGGAAAACGTCTGGTACGACTGCAGGATCGGGTCGCGTTTCCAAGAGATCTGATAATGCGTGAGTACGGCGCTGAGCCCCGTATCCGCACTGAGTTTCCCCTCACCTTGCAACGTCAACTTCACCTCACTCACCGAGCACCATCAACTTTTGGGGGGACAGATTACTGACAGAGGATAGATGCTCGCGATGTCGCAAGCAGAAAATAAAATGCTCGGGTTCACATCCTTGCGACGCGTGCAAGAAGCGCAAATTATCATGCGAGTTTGATCAACGCGATCAAAAAGTTCTCGTCACGCGTGGGTAAGCTCACCGCGATTGACTCTTTACGGCATGACGTTGATGGCTTTTCAAGGTTCATTCTAGATTTACAGCAACGCGCTGCGACGAGTCAATCGAGTACTGGGACGGCCGAGTATATTACGCCCGGGTCTTTGGATACGAACATAAATGCTGGAGGACCTTCTGATTCAGGTTTGTTTGATGATCCCATCGAGGGTCATTGCTAATGGCGACAGTTGAACCACCACCACATCTACCATCGCCTGGTGGCAATGTCTCTGCTTCGCTTCCGACTGAGGACTCGCTCCTCGGCAGCCACAGTAGCACCAATAGCAGCGGGAAGGGACTGGACCCCATCGCGTCTGCTCTGGTGAATCCGTTGTCGTCTGGGCAATCCAAGTTTATGGTCTCAGCGCAAGGTCGAGAATGTAGGTATTCATCTCTTCAAGAGGGCTTCGGCTGACATTTCAGTCTATCTCGGAACATCATCAAACTGGTCCTTCACTCGACGTGTCCTCAGTCTCACTCACGAATACATCCACCAAAGTCCAATCTCAGTCGACAACCTACTATTCGATGGCTTAGCGTACGACCTTGGATGGGACGGCTCTCGAATAACTCCAGCGCTGGATCCGCCGGTTATGCCCAGTCTTGATCATGCAGTCTTCTTAATCAACACAGTCAAATTTCACTGCGGTCAGCTATTTCATCTGTTTGATGAAGAGACGTTCATGGCTTATCTCCACGAATTCTACGCGGATCCGAGTAGTCATATCGCAGCTGCGGACCTGCCATACATCCACCTCCTTCTCATCCTCGCTTTTGGAAAAGCTTTTGCCGAAAACAACAACTACCAAGCAAAGAGGCCCCCTGGCGCTGATTATTTCGTCACGGCCCTCCGACTTCTACCGAGCATTCATATCCTTGTTTACCAACCACTGATATCGACGGAGATCTTATGCTGTATAGCTCTATACTTTGAGTCTCTCGACTACAGACACTCGTCACATGGATTTGTACGCTCTCTACTGTGCTTCGCCGGCTTTGGCTAACCTCCGACAGATTGGACAAGCAATGAGAGTTGCACTCGGGCAAGGAATGCACACCGACATGCCAGTAGATCAACTAGGAGACCGCATTGTTGAACGGAGTCGAAGGATATGGTGGACCGTTTACGTATTAGACCGCGAGATGACATCTCTGATGGGCCTACCGCAATCCGTTCATGACGACGACATTCATCACCAGCTCCCGCACTTTGATGGGTCAACACAACGAGTGGCGGCGCTTCACATGCAGATTCGACTTTGCAGAACCATTGCATCGGTTGGGAGAGGTACGAAGTTACCCTCAGTTCAATGAACAAGGCTAATTGGATGATAGGAGTGTATGGAGCGAATGGCCGGCTGAACAAGAAGTTCCTACTCAGCACCAAAAAGGTTCTCGAGAACATTGCTGGTCTGGCGGACGAGCTACAGCAGCAGTTTCCACTAGGTGCAGATAAAGCGGTAAACGGCGTTTCAAGGGTAGCGGGGTACCTCCATACTCTATATCATCAGGTAACATGATTCTTCAGCAAACCAACGATCCGTGCTGACATCTACAGTGCATCGTTCTCGCGACAAGACCTCTCCTACTGTGCTTTCTCAAAATCCGCTTCGAGACCCCCGACTCCATAACAGAAGCCCTCAACTCATCTCAAACTGTCTGGAACCTGATCAAGATGTGTATCGACTCTTCCTACCAGATGATCAACATTCTTGGCTGTTTGCAAAGTCAAGGTCTGCTTGGTAAATCAAGAGATTGATCTCGTCAACCACAGCTACTGACAAATTCCCAGAAGCATTTCTCCCTTTCGATCTAGAGTCTCTCTTCGTGTCGAGCTTCAACCTCCTCATCGCACCCGTTCTTGACCCGCGATTCTCAGAATACGATGCTACGTTCCGACACAAGACGCATATTATCTTCAACGAGATGATAAGTAAGGGTAATCTCATCGCCATGTTTCGAAGGTCGGAGTTGCAGCAGCTTGACGATATGTTGGGACGGTTACCGCGTGATCAATCCGACACAACACCGGTTCCGATTGATGGACAGATCATTGGGGGGACGATTGGCGAGGGCGAAGGTAATCTAAATGATTTGAACGATGATAATGAGACCATGGCTTCGATGTTGCCGGGTATGGATGATCTGGGGATGGATGCGTGGTTCACGACCGCGCAGATGATTGATATGGCGAATTCGATTGCGAACAGCGATACTGAGTTTCTATCGCACGCAATGATGGAGCATGATATTTGGTGAAAGAGTCGGGACAATTTACGGGACATCGTTGGAGTCGGGGTAATCATGGTAATACGAGTTTATGCGTAATGGAAGGATGATTGGACTTGCATGCAGTTAGAACCTCGGGGTAGTCTTAAAAGCTTTCTGAGTAGTTGGGTATGCTTATTATGTATTACAAGGATGAAGAGTCGTATGAACATACTGAAAAACGTTACAAGTTACAAAACAGTGTTGCGAAGCTCGCAACAGGGTATCGTGAAAGCGAATCGTTCTCAAAACCCAGAAATTCATCATCCGACAGCTCTCTCCAACTTCTCTCGTAATACCATCCATGACTTCCTTATCTGTCCTCCGCCATTAACCAATTCCTGCTTCTTCCTTTGCACCACTTCCAAAATTCTCAAAGACTCCACAGCCCGTTGACATTCGATATCTTGGCTAGAGAACCAAGTTCCATGCAGACCATATGGAACTCGTTGCGGAAGCCTGACCTTGGCCACGACATCACGCATGTTCTTAGCATCGAGAATCCAAAGCTCAGATCTAGCAGATGGAGGGCAATCGCCAGATGGCAGGAGTTGAGATTCGTCAAAGACGTAAAAGAGCAGATATCCATCGTCCTCCTCAGTTGAACTAGCTCGAGGAACGAACCGCGGTTCTTGGGCGTAGTGGTTTGGTGGAAGACGGAATATGTTTATAGGATCGTCCCTCTTTTGTTCTTGAAGGATCTCGCAGACTGAACGTCTATCGACGCACCCAGTGATGGATGTTGCGTTCATCTTTTTGCCACGTTGGATGAGGGTCTTGGCATCCACCTTGACAAGAAGATCTACCTTATCAGCTCGCCCGAGAGCAACGCCGAAACAGGAAGTCGATGTACTGCAGCCGTAGATGTAGCGAGCTTCTTGCATCTCTCGGTCTGGACGCACTGACGGAAATTCGAAAGGTATCGCTGAGAGAGCCCACTGGCTCTTGACGTGGTTTCGGGAGTCCATCGCCAAATCGAATTCGTAGTAGTATAGCCGGCATTGATCGTAGTCGTCGGACTCTGCAGTGATGGGAAAGTAGTTGGCCAACCCCGTTGCTTCACCTGGTGATTCAAGAGCAGGAGCCTCCTTATATCTGCAAGCTGTTTCTTCCTTCTCGTCTGACCAGACCCGTGATTGGGTACACCTAGACCTCACTGGTGGCCGAATGTTCCCCGCTGTATACACTAGCGTAGAAGAAGTCATTCGACACGCAAGCAGATTAACATAGACTTCCCCTTCGCTGGACTGAGAATCCCAAGTATTCGCAGTATGGAAGATACAGCATGGTGCTGTATGAAACCACCGCACACTGGATGGTTGATGCCGCGGGAACACGCCAAACCGTGAAGGCTTCGTCGGATCGTATGCTACTACCTCTTTGCCTTTCATTGTGTTGAGAGGGTCAAGGCTCAGAGGAAGATCCATGATGATAGTATGACTTCGAGACGCTCCGAAGTCGTGCATCATTCGAGCGCCAGATACTCCCAAAACCGGCTGATTCACAAGTCTGTGCTCAGGCGCCTTTTCGTTGCTCTTAGGAAGTACTGAGTAATGCACGTATGGTGGCATGAAGGTGTTGTGATAAAGAAGCATTTCTCCAGTAACGGGGTCGACCTTGGGATGCCCCGTTGTCCATTCCTTCATGAAGCTGAAGATCCCGCTGCCGCCGAACGGAGAGTCATCACTGCCGGCTTGAGATATCTCGGACTCTCCTTCAGCTCGGACACCGTCGAACCAGCCGACAGTGTCCAGCGAGGGAAGCTGTATCCTCATGGGTGGCCCACTTTCGCATGTCGCCAAAGCCCTCCCATCATGGTATAAGACAGCAGTGTTGGCGACACTGATACGCTTGATGGCTTGTTGGGATCCAGGTAGGTTCGAGAGAATGACGAGGAATATCGTCCTGAAGGTCGCGAATATGATCTGAAACATAGTAGATAGCGGGTTTACCAGGGTCGTGATGCTTGGCATTATCGGCGACGCAACAGATGTCGTCTTTCTGGATAAGTACAAATCCGTCAAGATATACTGATTGACGAATTCTGGTATGATCTTGCCATCTGTGGATGCTTTTCTGAACGCGACGCCAGAGAGCATACCGTCGCCGTCAAACCAATGGGCATCTTTGCCAAGGTCTTGGTGGCTGACGGGATTGCCGCCATTGCGAACGTATTGACCACCAGTCAGTTCTGGCGGTACGTACCCACTATATGTACATGGAGTGAGATTTTTTGTTTGATGGATTGGAGCAAAGTTGCCGGTAAGATATCTGTAACAAGTGAGCTTCGTGTTATCGACCGCAGGAAATACTTACGGGTGACGAGGTGGCGGGGAGACATCCTCATCTGGCTGAGACATTGACGTTTGTGTGAAGGAATTTCGTTGCAGAAACTTCATGATGATATGTGGACTATGATATTACGCGGTATCGAGTCGCGAGAGTATAAGAGTCTGATGAATCGCGCACTACAGATAAACGAAAAGAAGAATAGACGATAAGTATTCAGAAAGACCTTCAAGCTACATCGTTAGATGAGTCCAATGAAAAGCGAAAATGGAGACAGAATTATGTCAAAACATATGATATTCCACGAAGCTATACAGAATACACCCATCTACCGCCAGCAGACCACCAGTAGCTTAACTATATAGCCCCAACCAGATCGAGATGATCAAGAAAAACGTAGGTAGCATCAATCGCTGGATAACACGGCACGCGATGGGGTTATCCATCCATCAAAACTACTAGCACGATCTGTCATTTTCTCAAACCGCGTCATAATCAAGTCCCATATTCATCCCGGCAACGGTAATGTCGAAAAGACCGAGTACCCCGAACAAGGGGTCTCGACTTAATTGATGACAAGTACACTCGATACCCAAAAAAGCTGAAGAAAAAAGTCGTGACGTCAACGAGTCCCTGAGATGTAACATGACAGAAAACGCCTCTCCCCACTCACACCCAACAACGGTGAGCACAAGCTAGTGGTGGGGGGGAGCATTATTGTCACCCAAGAAATAACGGACAGGGGTACGTTGTGCCATCAAGGGCTGTGTTAGTTTCTGAAAAACAAACTGTGGACACAAGCACCACTCAGGCTCCGACTTCTTCCTTAACAACCTTTGTCCTTTTCACATATTTGACTCTGGCTTTATTTGAAGCCCATATTGTATGCCGTCGCACACAATTGATCTGTTTTTTTTGGTTCACGTACACGAAATAAACCTCTGTCAAAATGGGCTGGGAATATGCCCAAGTGTACGTATCCTCGGCGTTGTTGAGGGGGCGTTTAACTCATCCCTTAATAGGCACCTGAAATACACGATACCGTTTGGTGTTGTTTTGGCGGCGGTTTACAGACCGTTGATGTCACGGCTGGATGTTTTTAAGCTTGTGTTTTTGATAACGGTGAGTTTTCTCTGGGTGGTTGAAGGACTTGAAGCTAATTCGTGCAGGTTGCTGTTGTTTCTACCATGTATGTTGATTTTGAGGGGGGTTTTGTTGAGGTTGACTAACGCAGACAGCCCCTGGGACTCATATCTCATCAAAAATCGAATATGGACTTATCCTCCTGGTGTCGTGGTCGGTCTGACAGCATGGGATATCCCAGCTGAAGAATTATTTTTCTTCGTCATTCAGACTTTTAACACCTCTCTACTCTACATGATTCTCAGCAAACCAACCTTTCACCCTATTTACCTGTCAAAGAAGACGGGCTGGGGTAAAATTGCTGGCCAGATTCTTTTCGCATCAGCTATTATTTTCGGCCTCGTTTCTGTTTCCTCTGGTGGCGAGGGGATGTATATGGGCCTTATCCTCATTTGGGCTTGTCCATTCCTCTTATTCCTATGGTAATACTCAACTTGAGAGACTGTTTCACGCTGCATATGCTAACCATTGGCAGGTCAATTTCGTATCAGTTCATTGTGAATCTGCCTTGGATGAATACTGCGCTTCCTATTGCTTTGCCAACCTTGTATTTGTGGGTTGTTGACACTTTTGCGTTGCGACGGGGAACGTGGAGTATCACTTCTGGCACAAAATACGGTGTCGTCTTGTGGGATGGCCTGGACATTGAGTAAGCGACCATTCTCCTGAGAGATGTGACTATACTGACAATTTCCAGAGAGGCTGTCTTTTTCCTTCTGACCAACACCTTGATTGTATTTGGCCTCATCGCTTGTGACAACAACCTGGCTGTCCTCGACACTTTCCCTGAGCATTTCCCTCGGACAAAGGGAGTGCCCAACTTGCTTACAATCATCCGAACTCTGATTCTACCTAAAGAGAAGTATGATGAAGAGCGCATTCAAGGTCTTGTCAGCGCAGTTGCTCTACTTCGCAAGAAGAGCCGAAGTTTCTATCTCGCAAGCGGCACTTTTGAGGGAAGACTCCGCATCGACCTGATTCGTTTGTATGCGTTCTGTCGAGCTGCCGATGATCTCGTTGATGAGGCTCCATCTGTTGATGATTCCAGAGCCTCTATCGAGAAGCTGAGAAAGTTTCTTGATCTGGCTTATGAAGAAAATCAAGAAGAACCTTCACAAAGGCTACGAGAATATGTCACGTCCAACATCCCGGAGATGTTCCACATGGCTCTTCTCCAACTGCCTACTTATTATCTGCCAAAACAACCTCTGGACGATCTTTTAAAAGGCTTTGACACGGATCTTCTCTTTGATAGAATGTCCGGGGCATTCCCTATTGAGACCACCGAAGATCTTGATATCTATGGGAGTCGCGTAGCTGGAACCGTCGCAGAACTTTGCAACCACCTCATTCTCTACCATACCCCAGAATTTGTTCCCGAGGACATCCAGCGCGAAGTTGTCGCTTCAGGTCAAGAAATGGGCATCGCACTCCAATACGTTAACATCGCACGGGATATCAAAACCGATGCAGAAATTGACCGCGTCTATCTTCCCCTCTCCTGGCTCAAAGAAGCCCAGCTCACTCCTGAAGATGTAATTCAACAACCCCAAGGCCCTACCATCGAAGCTCTCCGTCAGAAATTGCTTGACCGTGCTTTTGAAAAGTACAACATGGCAAAGGGCGCTATTGATAAGCTTCCTTCAGAAGGAAAAGGTCCAATTCGCGTTGCTGTTGAGAGCTACATGGAAATTGGACGCGTTCTTAGAGAGAAGGGTCCTACGATGAAAAAGGGCAGGGCTACCGTTCCTAAGATGAGACGAATTCGTGTTGCATGGTCTGCATTGAACAAATAGCGGGGTGAAGCGTGGAGGATGTAATGGTAGATGTCATAGATTCATAGATTATTCATTTCATTCCACTCGGAGTTTCTGTATTCTAGTGTAAAGAATGTCTCGGATTATTGTCTTCTCAACCCTTGGAATTGGTGTTGTGAAGTCTCGTGGCGTCCTAATTTCGTAGCCTCGCCGTTGACATTTTGACAGCACCACCACCGTAAACCCACCAACCAATCATTCAATACGGATCCCCATCACCAAATCCGCTAAAGACCTCCCAAACCGAACCCGTCAATGATCGTCAACGCATCAACGACTTCAATTCTCCTCTAATCTTCAATGAATCACTTTAATCCCTCAAATACAGACTGCGCCTCGTTCAGCGCAGGGTAACTTAGGCTTTCACATGTACGCCAAGTGTCTCATTAAACGAGTGCGAAGGAAAAAGTGGATCAAAACAAAATGGAAGACGTCATTGACTCTATTGCTCTGACTATCAAAACCGTTGGTTTCGGGTGAGTCGGTTATTCACTGAGCATCTTCACTTTTTACGGCCAAAATGAGCGACATTAAGAAATCTGTTATTGTTATTGGTATGTTACTCCTAATATCATGAGCTATGAGAAGGTATTGACTGACAGTTACCAGGTGCTGGTGTCGGTGGTGTTTCTACTGCTGCGAGACTCGCAAAAGCTGGCTTCAAAGTCACTATCCTCGAGAAGAATGACTTTACCGGTGGACGTTGCTCTCTAATCCACAGCGATGGCCACGTACGTCTTCCTTCTCACTCTCTTTACGCCTACTAACCTTGTCAGCGCTTCGATCAAGGTCCATCTCTTCTTCTCCTCCCTCGCTTCTTCCACGAGATCTTCCAAGACCTAGGAACATCTCTAACTGCTGAGGGCGTCGAGCTTTTGAAATGTGAACCAAATTACAACATCTGGTTCGGCGATGGTTCATCCTTTGAGATGTCCACTGATCTCACCAAGATGAAAAAGGCTATCGAAGCTGTTGAAGGTATCGATGGCTTTGAGAGGTACCTTGGTTTTCTTCAGGAGTCGCATCGACATTATGAAGTTAGTGTTGAGTCTGTGCTGCGAAGAAACTTCCCTAGTATTCTGAGTCTGGCCAGACCTGAGGTGCTGTTCAATCTGTTCAATATTCATCCCCTGGAGAGTATCTGGACGAGAGCGAGCAAGTACTTCTGGACCGAGAGACTGAGAAGGGTTTTCACATTCGGAAGTATGTATATGGGCATGAGTCCTTTTGATGCGCCGGGAACGTATAGCTTGCTTCAGTATACTGAGCTTGCTGAGGGCATTCTATATCCTCGCGGTGGATTCCACAAGGTTGGTTTTGCAACTCAGCATGATAGGTTTCTCACTAACAGCTTCAGGTCGTCGAAGCACTGGTCAACGTTGGTCAGCGTCTAGGTGTTGAGTATCGTCTCTCCACTGGCGTCAAGTCCATCTCCATCGACCAAGCAACCGGCAAGGCAAACGGTGTTGTGCTGAGCGACGGAACACATTTACCTTCTGACATTGTCATCTCAAACGCCGATCTTGTCTACACTTACAACAATCTCCTCCCCAAGACCAGCTACGCAGAATCACTATCAAAACGAGAGACTTCTTGCAGTAGTATCTCTTTCTACTGGTCTGCTTCCAAAATCGTTCCTGAACTCAACGCTCACAACATCTTCCTTGCGGATGAGTACCAGGAGTCTTTTGACAGCATCTTTAAGGAGCACCTCATTCCTTCAGAACCTTCTTTCTATGTCAATGTACCTTCGCGCATTGACCCCTCAGCTGCTCCCGAAGGCAAGGACTCTATTGTTGTTCTTGTCCCTGTTGGCCATCTTTTGTCAGATTCTGAAGGAACACATCGTGGTTTGTCGAAGTCTGGAAATTCTGGTGGCCTTGAAACAAGCCAGGACTGGGATAAGATGATCTCACTCGCCCGTGACACAGTTATTGCAACAATGCGTGCGAGAATAGGCGTTGATCTTACTCCTCTCATTGAAAACGAAATCATCAACACTCCCTTCACGTGGCAAGAGAAGTTCAACCTCGACAAGGGTGCTATTCTTGGTTTGAGCCACTCCATCATGAATGTTCTCGCCTTCCGACCTGGTACTCAGCACTCCAAGTACAAGAACTTGTACTTTGCTGGTGCCAGCACACATCCTGGTACTGGTGTTCCTGTTTGCATTGCTGGTAGTAAGATTGTTGCAGAGCAGATTCTCAAGGATTCAGGTTTCAAGAACAACCAGATCCCCTGGGCTCAGGATACTGCCAAGTCTCCCAAGGGTGGACTGGATAAGATGAGTGATTCGTCTTTGACTCTGTTCCAAGGGTTCTTGGGGGCTCTGGTTGCGATTTTGCTGGCTTATTATTATCTTGTCATTGCTGCGAATTAGCGAGCATTGGTTGGTTGACTAGGAGTATTTCTTTGGTGCGATTACTTGGTTAGAGATAGAATGAACCCCCCTAATATCTACGATCTACTGGTCTATGTCCATGATTCTCGAAAGTCATCACTATGGTGTAAATAACGTGACAACTATCTGATCGGAAAGAACCGGATTCCCGATAATATTCATGCACTGTCTCAGACTGTGCTTGATCTGATCATCTCTATACCCCACCAAAACGTCGATCCCGTTGTGTTACATGGAACATTCCTATCTTGACCTCAAACCGTCATCATTTTCGGCAAATACGTCGATCAGCCTTACAATTCGCCCCTAAACTACCGCGGGATCTTCCATTTTACGCTACGGCTACCGGCAACGTTTTTAGTCACTCGATACCATGTTTGAAACCTAGTGGTGTGGACTCAACATGTCAGCACGTCATAGACTCGATATCAGCCATCGCAGATTCTGACAGCGCATATTGATGAACGATGCGTTTTGTTTCTGGCAATGACGATTACTCGGCAGTTATTTCCGTGTGTGCTCGGCAGAGTCGGATATGAAGTCATGGAAAGGGAAACGGAAAACGCTGGGGATTGAAGCTTGGCTGCATTTAAGGGTTTGACATACCTGTCATCTTCTTGGCTTGCAGACATTGCATTTTTCGCTCCACGAATACGAAGCTACTCTCTACCGTTGAGTTAACTGCTGCTCACCATGGCTGACCACCTTTATGCGAGAAAGAATGATGCTCTCAATGTCAACCGTGAGCCATATCATCCCCCCAGTCTCAATGAGCTTACTAACAATTCACTACAGCTGACATTGTCAATGGGCAACGCAGTGACATTAATATCACCGTCAGAGGCTCTGACTGGTACTGGGCTGTCTGCGCAGGTGTGTACAACGAAAAACGTCCAGGGTTATGTGGTACAAAGACTAACTGTTCTCAGTCATGACCGTTTCAACCTTTGCGTTCCTCGGGCTTGGAATGAGAAAGCCTCGCACCGATCGTATCTTCCAGTAAGTTCCATCAAAGTTCCATTGGACATTCTTTCTTTCTTGTTGATCTACGAGTATCCATAGAGTAAGGTGCCATGTGCTTTACTGACCTGCTTAGCTACATCACTGCAGGTATCACCATGATTGCATCTATCGCATACTTCACGATGGCTTCGAACCTCGGCTGGACTCCTATCGCGGTTGAGTTCCAGAGGTCCAACCATAGGGTCGCCGGGATCTACAGAGAGATCTTCTATGCAAGATACATTGACTGGTTCTTGACAACTCCTCTTCTACTCACAGATCTTCTTCTTACTGCTGGCATGCCCTGGCCGACTGTGCTGTGGGTGATTCTCGTGGACTGGGTGATGATTGTCACTGGATTGGTCGGAGCCCTCGTGAAGAGTTCCTACAAGTGGGGTTATTTCGCCTTCGGTAAGTCGGCTTCCATACACTGACACTATCATCACTGACATACCTCCAAGGTTGCGCTGCCCTCGCATACATCGTTTACGTGCTCGCTTGGGAAGCTCGTCTACATGCTAAGCACGTTGGCCCTGATGTCGGTCGAACCTTTGTCATGTGCGGTTCCCTCACAGCCGTTGTCTGGATTCTCTATCCCATTGCCTGGGGCGTCTGTGAAGGAGGCAACTTGATTGCCCCTGACTCTGAGGCTGTCTTCTACGGCATCCTCGATCTCATTGCGAAGCCTGTCTTTGGAGCCTTGCTTCTCTGGGGACACAGAAACATCGACCCTGCTCGTCTTGGCCTTCGTATTCGCGACATTGACGAGCGCATCTTCCCAGATGGTCCCAACAACAAGGTTGCATCTGGACATGGTGCTCGAAACGATACTGCCACTGCCTCTGGCGCTAATGTCAACCCAAACGCGTGAGTGGAAGGTTACAAACAGACGGAATTGGCTACTAGATCTTTGGATCCCCCATTATCTTCTTTATCAATCTCTAGCGCAGTTTCCTGATCAATTAGTCAACCGACCCTGTTGTATGCTGAGTCGGACACTTGCGTATAGTTTTCATGTACAAGTACTGGTCTGATGATACCCGAAGTTTGTTTCGTGGCACGGATATGTCTTGGAGCCTTGTTTTAATCGTCTGATCTCGATCTTAGCATCTCTAGTTCTATTACGTAGCGATATCTTCCTCAATTCACTCATTGATTCAACACCGACCTGTTTTACCAGTTTAGTGATGTACACTTGCCCCTTAAGAAAAAGATATCATCACTTCAGTATGAGTAAGTAGATATTTTTGACGATATTCTGTAGGTTAAGATCCTTATGGAAACTATCCCCTCTTGTCTAACATCTAATTCTTCAGAGGCGCTCATATGCAATATTATGATAGCCAATTAACGAAATAATTGTCCTACAATAAACTGGCTACTGCTATCTTCCTCGGTTTAGTCTACCTTCCTCTCTTCACTCTTGTCGGGAGTTTGCTGGGGAGTTGAAACTCTCATAGGCGTTCCCTCCATCACCGGTGTGATACCTCCGTTCATATAGTGGTCCTCCCAGTCCATGTCACTAAGATACTTATAGTCAAGTCCTCTGATCTCGTGTTCCTCGCTGGCTCGAAGATGAAGACCAGGGATCTTGCCAATGACGAAGAGCAATATGCACGAGATGACAAACGACCACGCAGCGCAAGTCACAGCACCCGCAATTTGGAGACCAAGCTGGCGGTAGTTTCCATCCCACCATCCACCTGCATAAGCGTCTCCTGATACACCGTCCAGAGCAGGAACATATCCAGTAGCAAAAAGGCCTGTCAGGATGTCTCCTATGACGCCGCCGATTCCATGGATGGCAAAGATATCGAGGCCATCATCAACCGAGAGAATGTACTTGTACTTGACGCAGTAAAAGCACACCAGTGACGTGACACCTCCGATTACCGGAGACACATAGATGAGCGTGAATCCGGCAGCGGGCGTGATGCCAACTAGTCCTGCAATGATCCCACTGCAGAAGCCGACCAGAGAGAACTTTCGGGTATGGAGGTATCCGAGCAGAACCCAGGCAATTCCACCAGCACAAGCAGAGAAATTTGTGTTTGCGACGACGTAGATCGATCGTAGACTAAGGTTCGCGGTACTGCCACCTGAGTTGAAGGGGGAAGGTTAGCTTTCGGTCGTACATCTCAACGACAATTGACATACCGTTAAATGCAAACCATCCAAACCAAATAAGCACAGTTCCTAGTACCATAAGTAGTGGGTTATGTGGTTTGTAGTGTACGGCTGCCTTGCGATCGGTGATACTGGCATCGGGGAGTCGGGGCCCCAGCATAAACGACCAAGCCAGAGCACCAAATCCGGAGGCAATATGAACTGGCCCTGATCCCGCGAAGTCATACAGGCCTAAATTATACAGCCATCCGGATGGATTCCATTCCCAATAAGCTAGACTGTAGCGATGCCTGTTAGTGACTCTTCACAGGATGAGGTTTGGTCCGCGCTGGGTCCAAGCCATGGTTGCGATCCAGGAGACACTGCGACATATAACTTACGGATAGTACACAAAGGTTGTCCAGCACAAAAGAAACACCATGCTGGGCCATAATCTGCCTCTTTCAAGCATCGCTCCAGCCAAAATCATGGCAGTGGCGGTGACGAAGGTGACTCCGAAGATCGCATCTAGAGGATGTAAGTGTCAGCCATCAATTTTCAATGACACTATGTCCTGCGTTCAACTACACATTCACAGCGTGAGTACATACATAGGATCTCTGGGATATCAGCGTTTGCAATCGATGGCTGGGCAAGGACGTTGTGGAATACAGCGAGCGACAGGTCACCCAGCATTGGGTTTGTAGTTCGAGATTGATACAAGCTGTAACCATAAATCCAAAATTGTATGCCTACGGCACAGGCACAGAAAAGGGACTGCAGAATTATCGTCAATGCTGCTTTCTTCCTGTGCATACCGGCATCTGTGTCGCGTCAGTGTATGGAACCAAGTGTCTCGAGGCGTCGCGAGTCCCTACAAAGAAATCCGATTGCAGGAGTGATCTGCCAGCAAAGAATCGTGCAAACCAGCATCCATGCCATATCGCCCTGTTAAACATCATTGGTTAGAGCTGGGATCTTCACCGAAGTTTTCGTGGAAGCGCAGCATGAGAATAAGAGCCAGCGGAGCGAATGCACAATCTGGTTCTCCGTCTCACCGAATGACTAACCTTGTCATAAGTAGCATTCAAGTCATGGGTAATAGGATTACCGCCCGTGGGATCATCATTGTAATCAGGCCACTCAGTGACCGGAGTGATTGTCGAAGCCATGCTGTATCAAAATTTGGCAGAGAGACTGGCTGTACGCATTGCTGCGCTCCACCCGACGGCAGAACCCACAGTCTTTAATGTCTTTTCCCCTATGTGAGGCCCTGAATCCTCGTATCTCAGACATATCCTAGTGTTTTGCCAAGAAATGGGTATCGTAGCTGAATCGGGAACATTTTTCCCTTTCCGGTGAAACAACGCGAGATAAGAATTAAGGTACAAGATAACGTTGCTTCATCGCGACGTGGCTTAGATTCCTTATCTTTGGCTGCATGATATGTGGTTGGACAGATCTGAGATCGGCAGAGATAACGGACGAGCGGAATGGTTGTTCCCCTGGCTTCAACGCGATTCAGATCAGGATAGAACAGAATAAAAGAGCATGACCGGTAGCAGAGTTCCTTCAAAATACTCAGTATAATCTTCTGATCTTAACGAGGCATCAAGACAGATGCAAACCTCGTAAGACTTTAGCTGAACCTTAGGCTAATCTTATGGCATTTTAGGTAATCTTAGTACAGCGCCTCTATCGATGGCAGAAGGGTGAGTGCATGACTTGACGTCTCACAAGAGCCAATGGTAAGTGAATATTGTTTGGTACCTTGCAGGGGATGGAATTTAGTCAGTAGTTAGCTACGACCTTATCTTTGGCCAGGTTTGCTAGTTGAGAAACGCGGAGAAAGGCTTGAGACTCATTGGTGGGGACCGAGGCCGCGCGTGTTATTCAGTCTGCAAGGTTGAGCCAAAACTTAAGGCTGCGATAAGAGATTATGATTATCTCTCTTGAGATTAAGGAGAACCAATCAGAAGATGTTCTGAGCCCACTGTCACTTGGGCGTGGCTACCCGGGAGTTAGTAACTCCCATGTTGGGACCAATGTTTGCATTTATTAGATCATTTAGACATTATTCACATGTTTATAGAACTTCTTATCTAAATTCAAGGCAGCTTTGTTCTTTCTCTGATGTGAAGAAGAGTCAGTCATGCAGATATGTGAGTTTTCATGTCAAAAACTGCAAGGAGACAAACATAACAAGAAATCATCAACAATCTTACATGTAAACACATCGAATACTGGTACGTATGTCACGTTGATAGTGATCATGGTATATCTTCAATATGGGAAACATAAACGAGAATAAATCTCAAATATTTAATAAGGATCTCTAAGCTGTCGTTTTTCACGAAGAGCTCGAGTGATGGGTTATTTCGCATGATGGTCATCACTGAAATTTATGGAGCTCTGGCTCATAACGCGTTACGCGTCCGTGGGAAACGAAAACACATTTTGTCAATGGACCAGCGTTTACTAGAGCTCTGTACCCCTTTGTCATGACGCTGTTCGAAAAAAAAAAAAAAAAAACACACCATCGACGGCAATGATTCTTTTGACGGGTAAGGTAGGGTGCCATGTTGTAGCCAGTCGAATAATTCCAGCATGATCGATCTCAGAGTGGCCGTAAGCGCGCGCGCCCCTTCAGTTTGTCGCGTCTGCCCCTTTCAAGGTCGAACGATACAGCTGGACATTTCTCAATGCTGGCGACTCACTGCTAACTGAGCAGTGGCATCAGTTTTCATCGAACCAAGGTAGCGGTAGCATATGACTGAATCCTCCCTCTGTTAACGGCAGAGAAGACATCGGCCCCGGTGACGATTCTCAAAGCCATCGGATAAGTGGGGACGGCGACCCGGCCAAAACGGACGCCGACTCACGAAGCCGGCTCCACAACCATGAAAGCCCCGACATGCCGATCCGTGATCACATGAAGCATTATTTGCTTCGTGATTCTTGATAAACAAAGATTTTTTCTGGTTAAAACATGCTTTTATATAATATATTGCTATCATATCCTGTCAAAATTGTGTTATTCCAATATCATACAGCCCAGTGTACCTTGTCTTCTTTCAGAAATGCCTAACCAAATCGTTATAGTCGTCGGTGCAGGCCCTGTTGGTCTCTTTACAGCCTTGCTCCTTGCTCAGAATGGAATCAAGGTGACTGTGATTGAGGCAGATGAAGGAATATCCCGGAGTCCACGAGCTGCAGTGTAGGTTCTCCTATCTAACTGCCATTCATTCCCTGACATATCAACCGCAGACAGCTCCCTTGCGTTAATCTCGAGTTTGCCAAGGCTGGAATCATCGATGAGGTTATTGAATCTTCTTATAAAAGCAATGATGGATACTATTGGCGAGACGGGTACGATACAACAAAAATCCTCGCAGACTTTACGCCTCCACCATCAGATAATCCCAATCTTTGCGCAGTCTTCATAGGACAAGACGTCTTGGCGCAGATCTTCCTCAAGCATTTGATCAATACAGGAAATGCGGAGATCATCTTCAACCATGCGTTTACCCGCGTTGAAGACCATGGCGATTCAGTTACTGTTCACGCTCGGCGCAAACTTGATGATCAAGAGCTCAGCTTTCACTGTCGATATGTCGTCGGAGCTGATGGTGGTAAGAGCTCGGTTAGAAAGTGTATAGGCCAGTCTCTCGAAGGCTATACCTGGCCAGACATACGGCTCATTGCAGTCAACATCCTCTACGATCTTGAAAAGTTAGGTTGGAAGCCTGGTAACTTTATCGTACATCCTGAGGATTGGGCTATCGTTGTGAGACGTGGCCCAAAGAATCTGTGGAGGGTTGCAACCAGTGTTCCATTTGTTCAGGGTGCTGATGGGGAGCCTATCACTGACAAGACTGTTTTCCCTGTCATTAAAGAGAGGCTCTCTAGGATCTTGCCCGGCAATACTGATGAGATCATCTACCTCCAGACAGCTCCGTACACGATTCATCAGCGCTGTGTCTCCAAGTATCGCGTTGGAAACATCATGCTCGCTGGCGATGCTGCTCATGTAAGTTATCCCTCGCCATCGCATCCTTCGTCACTAAACATTCTCTAGCTCAACAATCCCGTTGGTGGACTCGGACTGACTACGGGCTTACTTGATGCCGCTCATTTGGGCAAAGCTTTAACTCAAGTCATAAACGCGAATGCCCCAGAAACAGCCCTCGATGAGTACGCAACCGCCAGGCGTGATGTCTATAAGAACGTCACGGATCCGTTATCGACTGCAAATCTCTTGAGGCTGAAGTCGACTGCCCCTGAAGACATCGCTACGAGGGAGGCGTTCTTCAAGATGCTGAATGATCCGAACGAGAAAGGACAGGTGTTTGCTCATATGGCGAAGGAGATGGGGCTATCTACTACGTTAGATATGAAGGATTTGGGGCCAAGGCCACAGTTGTAAAATGTAGAAGAATAGATACAGCAATCTCCATTGCATTGAGAAACCCATTGGCTTCTTTATCGTGTTTCAGATCTTGAAGTGGAATTGATACGCAGTGAACATCGGCCCGAGCCCAGTATAATTCTCGATACCATCATGTTTGCGATCATAGACCACGTCTGTAGTATACGCATGACATGAAGCAAAATACTTTCCTTAATGTTGCTCTATCATGCCACGGTAAGAAAAGCTTCATCTTTGTCTCTGCTTTTCGTACTCCCGGTTACTAAGGGATCATTTTTACAATGTCTTGACACGTAATCGAATAGTCCGCCGACTTGCCATCTGCTTCAGGGAATTGAACCATAGCTAATGATCAACAGCCTTACGCCTGGGCGTACGCACTACTCACGAGACCCCCCTTTCGCCTTCTGGACATCCATATTGCATTTGCGATCTTGACCTTAGTCGCCGACTTCAAAAGAAGCGAATGCGCTTCTATTGGGACTGACCACAGGCAGGATATTGCTGTCTGAAGCGGCGCTGCTAAATGGCCGGCGCGTGTTACTACCGTGACCTGACTTACCTACGGCCCCCGGTCACCGCGAAGGCCGTCTCCACCAACCCGATGGCACCTGTCCATGCTACCCCAGATCCCGATTCTTCACTGGCTGGGGTAAAGCTGGGGAACAAGCCAGATTGGAGCCGATAAATTTGCAAATACCCTGACAATCGGGACGCGAATTCCAGCCACCGGCATTCGAACACGGATACGCCCTTTCCTTCAACCTTGATATAACAAAGCCTAGTCCCACGGTGTTTTGCTACTGGTACATCCTTGCATCTCAAGCATTCAGCCTCTGAGTTGCATCGCCAACATGGCTTCCCAACCCTCCATCAGCGCTCCCTTTGAGCAAGATGCTGCTCGAATTCATTCCAAGACATTGATCTGCCTTTTCGTAAGTCACTCTGCGCCTCTGGCACCCCCCAAGCTAACCAAAGTCCAGGCCGTCAACATGATATACCTGACACAAATCCTCTCCCTCGTCGGTACAGGCCTCCTGGCGAATACTATGGCCGCGGCCGTCGGCGGTAGTAGCCAGACTGTCTGGTTCTCATCTTGCATCACGATCCTCACCGTCGTTCTCAATCCCCCCATCGGTCAAATCGCTGATTACTGGGGCCGAAAAACCATCCTCGTGGTGATGCCACTTGCTGGCGTTGCGGGTAGCCTCATCGTGTCCCGAGCTCAAAGTTCCGGAACTCTCATCGCCGGGTTCGCAATCTTGGGGTCTACTTTCGGAAGCCAGTCGCTTACCGTTGCTGTCATGTCCGAAATTCTTCCTCGGCACTACAGACCTATTGGACAGGCTGTTGGAAGTGTGTCGATCGCACTTGGTGCTATAATTGCCTTGCTCATGGGAGGCGGCCTACTCCGTCATGGCGACAACTCCAACTACCGTATCTTTTGGTACGTGACGGCCGGTTGCTACGCTCTTGCATCTCTGGGCTGTCTCATCGGATATAACCCCCCGCCTCGAGACCTTCAAATCTCCCTCAATGTGTCTCAAAAGATCAAGAGCCTTGACTGGGTAGGATATACATTATTTGCCCCAGCCCTCGTCCTTTTCTGTATAGCCCTATCATGGTCGCAAAACCCTTACTCCTGGGATAGCGTTAATATTCTTGCACCCTTTGTCATCAGCATCGTCGTCTTGATAGTCTTCATCGTGTATGAGTGGAGGTTCAAGAAGGACGGTATGCTTCATCAAGAGCTATGGAGACACAGAAACTTCGCCATCTCCTTATTTGTCATTTTCATTGAAGGTATCGCTTTCTTCGCCGCCAACTCTTATTTCGTCTTCGAAATATCTCTTGTATATGATGCCAGCTTCCTTTCGGGCAGTGTAAATTTTGCTATCATGTTCATTGCAGCCGCTGCTTTCTCCCCGGTCTTTGGCTTATGGTCCTCTAAGTACAAGACACTTCGGCCACCACTCGTCTTGGGTGCCGTCTGCCTTCTTGCATTCTTCATTCTACTGGCAACCTCAAAGATTGACACTCCTCGATATGCTTTCTGGATATATCCTCTCCTACCTGGTATTGCACTTCCTTCTATTGTTCCATTGACCATGGTTTCTGCGCAATTCGCAACAACACCAGAGCTTATCGCTCTCACATCTGCTCTCATGACTAGTATTCGCAGTCTAGGGGGCTCAATTGGCCTAGCAATCAACAATGCTGTCTTGCACAATGCTTTGGATAAGGAATTAGCCAAGAAGATTGCAGAGGCAGCTCTACCACTCGGGCTACCTACCTCGTCTCTGCCTGCACTTATTCAAGGGCTAGCTTCCCAGAACAAACAGGCAGTGGCTGCTGTCCCTGGCCTCACACCTGAAATTGCAAATGCCGCCGTTTTAGGCATGAAGAAGGCGTACTTAATCGCTTTTCGAAACGCGTGGATCGTTTCGGCTGCATTTTGCTCTCTCATGCTTATAGGTAAGTTCGACCTACCCATTCCCATTCAAACTTGACTGACCAAAAAGCCTGCTTCTTCATCAAAGAACAAGCATCCGAATTTGATGCAACCATTGACGCACCAGTTGAGATTGATGCCAAGACTATGGAAGTGGATGAGATAATGCCGCCAGAAACGCAGGAGAAGCAGTTGGAGAGCAGGGCAGAAGTGAGCCACCAGGAGAACACTAGCTCCTAATTGATCTAACATGTTCAGAACCTCTAGGCTGTCTTGGTCGCCCCCAGGGAGCAAGAAAACATCAGAGCATGGTGTCAAAATAAACTGAGCAAAGTGTCCCCTAAGCTTAGACTAGATTTACCTGAGTATTTCCATCGCTTAGGGTCAAGGTCCCCTAAGTCGCGTCGTGGAGTGGGTGGCTTTACACGTCTAGTAGCTTCAGGGCAATTCTCGCCCGCAGTACATAGCTTCTGTCGGGCTGGTGATCAGGGTTGCAAAGCTGTCCTTATTGTCATTAGCTGAAGCAATAGTACGTGGCTTAAATGTTCCAACCGTCTTGACCCATATACACTCCGCGCTCGCAGTTATGACCCCTTTGGCTATTGCTATGCCGGATCAAGGATATTCTCTGTAACAACCAACAGCGCATCTCAAACACTGGAAATCACCTTCATAGCAACTGAACGTATTGGAATCTGTACATGATTCAATACGCGTTACCATTACTTCAATATTTCATCTATATGTGCCTCATAGCTCATCTGTCCCAAGCACTTCCCACTGCTATCACAACTGTAGGTAATTTAGATGCTGATGATCCTCATCAAGGAAATTGAGAGAAATGCCGCTGTTCCAATCAGGTTGAGTGTCTCCTGGGACGTATCTTGGTAATCCCCTTCCAGCCATATTGGCAAGTTCTGTCATCAAAGTCTCTGCATCTCCCAGTTCTGTCGGCTGAAGAAGTTGCTGCAGGTCATTGTCACCAGAACTGCTTTCTACCGACATGTTCTCACTTCTCCGTTCCTCGATATCGGGCCCTCCCGCTATGGTGGCCTGATCATCTTTCCGATTATTGGGAACCCGCGAAGGGAAGAATAACGCAAATCGCTTCTCGAATGAGTTATCCTTGTCACGGCGCATCAATGAAGCCTTCAGATCTGTTCCTAGTTAGTATGCAAAGATGTTGGTCAATGGGCAACACGTACTTATTACAATCGAAGCAAGGTTCCATACAGTGGCATACTGCGACAAGACCAGACTAACGAGTTCACTATTATGGTATCCGGTATATGAAGCATCAGTCATATCCTTTGAGGGGTATGCTCGGTCTGATAACAGACAACAAGCCAGGAAAGGCTGACATAGAGGGATGTAGTCCGGATACCAATGATAGAATATCCGAGATAAATGGCGAGGTGATCGCAACGTCTCTGGATCTCCAGGCTTGAAGGTAGCTTGTATGGTCGTGCGAGTGCAGGTCAACATGAGATGCATGCCAATAATCCAGTTATGCCTTGCCGCATCACCTGAAGATGTTTCCCGTTCCAGGGTCTCCAAGTTGAACCGCTGTGACATGACAAGTGAAAAGCAGGTAATAGCATCGATGAGCTCCTCCTTATCCCGCTGACAAGTGAATCGACCCGCTGCAAATTCACTTGCGACGCTCAACAGAATGTTGGCTATAAGAAACCATGCCCGAGGGTCTTGATTTGGGGAGTCGACAAGGAGTTTCCAAACCTCACTTGGTCTTGGGTCGACAAAAGGTGAGTCCACAGGTCGGTCAGCAAACCATGCCTCGTCGCTGACCGGGAGCTTGACCATGACCATGGACCGGTTGATTGAACTTGGCCGTCTTGACATGAGAGAGCCAAAAGTATCGAGTTCCCAGGTGATCCAAAACGCACGGCGTTGCTCTTCTAGAACTGACCAATCGCCTGATTCATCCTGCTCATCCATGCTACACAAGTTTAGATCATAGGCTAGTCGGACACAGACGCCCGCAAGGATCCATGCGCGGTGTGATGGACCTGAAGCATATTCATAGACAGCTAACAAGATGCATCCCTGCAGGTGTTCAAGACTTGGTGTTTGTCCCAGCTGACACTTTTCGTAATATGCATTGGCCTTCTCCAGAAAGAATTGCCCACGGTCTGGTGCTGGAATGCCGTGGAACCATGAACTTGTGGAGTGGCGAGCTGCCAGGGCAAACATGCCGCAGAGCAGCAATGCTTCAGTGTTGGAGTGGTGGTCTCTATCATCGAATACGCCGTTCTTCATAAATTGGGCGAAGAATCGTGGCCTATGAAGAAGCGGAAGCCATCCTTGGGTTTTTGCGAAAAAGATGTGAACAAGGTCTGTCAGTACAGGCACCGGTACCCCCAACCATACAGGTGCTTCTCCTTCTGTTGAGCGGAAGGTGGATGCTGGTGACGTTGAATCGTCACAAACGATACTTGTGCCCAGGACAATGATTTCTGACTGCGATTCATTGTTACTATCATCTCTCATAGTCTGATCCTGTTCTCTGTCGAGAGAGTTTGGTGTGTGTATATCGTTGACTTTCGGAAGCTGTTCCGTTTGCGATAGCAGCATATCGATGTCTTGCCCATCGCTCAACCTGGACTCAAGCAGACTAACTAGACGTTCTGATCCACGCGTTAGCATTCAGTCATCATTTGACTCAGTTAGTCTGGTCTTACCAAGCTTCTGTGAGTCAATCTGGCCCTCCTGGCGACGTCTCTGAGGCGTCTTCCGCTTTGTTGGGAACGTGCAAGATTGGCCGGTTCTTGTACATAAACCGCAGTTAGGTTTTCTCATGTCACCTAAAGCCGGGTCAACTCGCATTCCAGAATTGGAAATCGTATCCTACATCTTGTCTTCTTTCTGTTGAGAAGGATTAACGTGGGTCAAACAAGAAGCTGCAAAGAAAGGCTCACGTACCGTCTGCATTCAAAACAGGCGCGATGGCCCTTCCACGTCTGAGGTGGAGTCGGACGTTCTTCTTGGTCTTGGGTCATGTTAGGAGCGCGATAGAGCCTGCGATCAATGGACTGAGTGTCGCGGTGCAACGTACGATGAAGTTGAGTTTGGAGCAAGTTGCATCAACTGCTCCCCAGATTTCTCTTTTGCGGGGGAATGTGGGCACCCGAAGCTCAATCTACCGATTCTTCCGTTGATTGGCCTTAACCGAGGGCCCTTGTTGCGCCATGTTCATTAGTTCCAATGGTGGGCCCGGTCAAACGCGGTCTTTTCATGTCCGTGGTAATTACGTGTAGGCTCATTCGGCAGTTTGCTCACAGCTGTATTTATTTCCCCATATGACTATTGCCCAGCATGGCTGATTCCAGTCTAACACTTCCCTTAAACGGTCCAAAATGGCTCCTAGTTCGGAAATCCTCGCCAGTGCTCAACCAGACCCCGAGTTTCTCGAGGCATGTGCCCTTCCCCACCACTAAAGGTCCGACAAGAACAGCACTAATAACTTCCACTAACAGATCCTAAAGTCCAGCAGTCCCCCGCCGCTTCCGGCCAACATCGGCATACCAACTCTTCGAGCGACATCAAATAAGCACAAAAATGAGGCACGAGACAGACTTGGAGGACCTCCTCCGAACTTGACCGAGCGAGATATTGAAATACCCGTTCGTGACGGCAGCACCATTCTCGCCTATGTTTATTCTCCGTCAGACGTCGTCCCAGGTGATGAGCTTCCCATCTTTTTATTCTTCCATGGCGGTGGCTTTTGTCTAGGCACGCGCCATGATGATATGGAGTCCAACAGAATCTTGGCTCTCAAAGCTGGCATCATCATAGTCTGCCTTGACTACCGTCTTGCTCCGGAACATCCGTTCCCTCAGGCAATTCATGACGGAGTTGATGCTTTGCAATGGGTATGTAATTGTTTTCCCCAAGTTGTTGTTCGTAAAGAGACTGACCTTGGATAGATCGCTCAAAATGCTACTCAAGTTCACCCTTCCGCTTCTCCTTCAGCGGGCCTCATCATCGGTGGCACTTCCGCTGGAGCAAACATTGCCAACGGCGTGGTGTATCTAAACCGCGACCTTGGGTCTCCTGCAAAGGTCACCGGGCAGTTTCTCGGTGTCGGACCTCTTCTCCCTCCACCATTCGTTCCCGAGAAGTACAAAGACGACTATGTCAGTCACGAGCAGAACAAAGACGTGACTATACCTCCAGAGGAAGTCGCTCGCGCATTCGTTGGTAAGAAGACCTGAGACATTGTGTTGAAGAGAAACTAAGATCTTTGCAGCTGCATATAAGCCAGACCCGACTTCGCCGATCGCAGTGCCTGCTGTCCATCCATCAGGACACTCAGGAATACCTCCAACTTACTTCCAAGTCTGCGGGCTTGATGGCTTGAGGGACGAGAGTATCATTTACGAGCGGATTCTTCAGGACGACATGATCTCCACGCGACTGGATTTGTATCCTGGTCTACCCCATCACTTCTGGGAGTTCTTCCCTCAATTGACCAAACAGGTTGAGAAACGAACAAATGATACAGTGGAGGGGATTAAATGGCTATTGCATGGGCCGAAAGTCCCGAAGTTGTGATGTTACTCAAGATTTGAAGTGGGTACGACGTCGAGTCGTGAATGTTCGAGTTTGTGATGGCGGTTCATGTGCAATTATCATGTTCGGAAATGTCGGCATGGGAAAGATCCATTATTTTCCGCCAAAATGTCTTCAATCTCATGATTCCCACTGTTGTCTCTTAAACCTTGTTCAGTTCCCATTCTGTCAGCGTTAGTCAGCGATTGTCAGTATGTGTAAGACGCTACTAGCGGCTCTCGTAAGATCTCAAAACTCATTACAATCCAACTTGCTACCTCTTACAAGGAGCGGCCGCTGTCGCCATATAATAGTGAGAGAAAATATCTCCTTTCAAATATTCCTAAACTCATTCACTATAAACTCAGCATAATCACTGTCCGACCCATTGTTGCAATCATGGCAGTGACAAATCGTCGAAAGGCACGCGACAGCAGTGATGTCGAAGCTAGGCCCAGCTCAGAGCCTTCGGGTCCCCATTATCGAAGCAACAGTCAACCTTTCGCTGGAAGACTTGGAGCCAATCAGGCATACGTTGTTGAAGGAGGAACTTCGGAAGATGACCATTTACTGCATCATGCACCAGATGCTACGCCTCACATGTCTTTCTGGGAGTTGATGGACATGCGCCCGATCAAGAATCTGGATTTATGGAAAGCGGCACTTATCGAGGGGATTGGTACCAAACTTCATCAATCAGCCTGCAATTCTCAACTGACCAGCATCAGGTACTTTACTGTTTGTGTACATAACGACCTGGGTAAACATCTCTCCGGATACTACTCCCGCTGCTCCAACGCAACGATTTGGGAGCTTTGACAATGCTGCTTTCCTGGGGCCTCTCATTGGCGGCATAACGAACCTGATCTTCATAACGCTCTTCATCACGTCTTTTGGGGCGATTTCAGGTGCTCATTTCAACCCTCTGATCACTTTTGCGACTTTCTGCGCTAGACTATGTTCATTGCCACGTCTGATACTCTATATCGCAGCTCAGGTCGGCGGAGGAGCCCTGGCAGGCTTATTGGTCAGGGCAAGCTGGGGAGATCGAGACTTCAAAGTCGGCGGATGCTGGCTGTTCACGGACATCGTCCCGCCAAGGGAGATATTTGTTGTCGAATTGGTGTCATCTACTCTGCTCCTGTTTCTCGCTTTTGGTGTTGGTCTAGACCCACGACAAGCCAAGATCATTGGTCCAGCACTGGGACCTTTCATGGTAGGATTGAGTGTAGGGACTATGAGCTTTGCTAGTGCCTTCGCGCGATATGGATACGGAGGTGCAGGCCTGAACCCGGCGAGATGTATGGGCGCCTTTGTCGGGAGTCAATTTCCGAGCTGGCATTGGATACACTGGGTTGCAGACGGTATTGCTTGCATCATCCATGGCGTATGTTATTACTTCATTCCGCCGTGGACAGAAGTCAGGCAGTAGGGACTTAAAAAGTATTGAAGGATGTTGCTTCAAATAGAAAATTGTCATTCAAGGCTACTTGATATTACTCAACAAGCTCAAACTCCACCAACTCCTTCTTGACTACTTCACTTATTTCCGATCATTTGTCATTGATGTCCACAAGGATCTTGACTTGGTTATCCTTATCCGTGATCAACGCGTTGATACCCTCATCGACAATGTTTTCCATCTTGATCTTTCTGGTGATCATCTGGTGAGGCTTAATTGCACCCGAAGCGAGGTTGTCAATGACTGCTTGGAAGTCCTCTCGTTGGTATCCTAAAACAGATTTGTAGGCGCTCTCCTTAAAGGTCAACCAATTGGGGTTGAAAGGGATCTCCTTCTCCCAGATCGCAATGTTGACAACAGTGCCTCTTGTTCTCACAACTTCGAAAGCACCTTTGACACTATTCACTGTTAGTATATTCACAGAGCTTGTGTAAGAAAACTCACCTCGCCGGTACACCGGCGCAATCGAAAACAACATCGGCACCTAAACCACCAGTCAAGCTAAGAGCGATCTCCTTGAGGTCCTCTTTGATCGGGTTCACAACCTTGGTGGCACCAAACTGCCTTGCAAACTCCTGTCTCGAGGCAGCAACTTCAGATACAATAATCTCACTAACCCCCTTGGCCTTCAAACACAGAATCATCGCCAAACCGATGGGCCCTCCACCCAAAATTGCAACCTTAGACTTGTCATTGATCTCCTGCGCTGCAGACATGGCATGCCAAGCTACAGAAAGAGGCTCGACAAGTGCTCCAATTTCGAGGGGTAGATCCTTTGGCAGCGGAAAGACGTGCGTCGCATTCACACAAACTGATTCGGAAAGACCGCCGCCGCCGCCTGAGAGACCGAGGAAGCCACCGGTATGGCAGACGTTCTCGGCACTGGTGTGGCAAGCTGCGCAGTGGCCGCAGAAAAGTGTTGGCTGGACTGCGCAGGGCTGTCCTACTTCAAAGCCGGTTACACCGGGGCCAACTTCGGAAATGACTCCTGAGAATTCATGCCCAAGTGTCACGGGAATACTTTCTGATGTAAGAGGGTGAGGCTTGGTTGGGCAGAAGTTGGGTCCTCCGAGATATTCGTGCAGATCTGGTTCCTGTCAGCTTTGGCTGGGTGTCGAAATGCGATCCTTACCTGTGCCGCAGATGCCAACGAATTTAGGGGCAACCTATCATTATCAGCATCACGATCGAAGCGGTATAAGAGAGATACCTACCTTAACTTGTCCGGGCTGTACTGAAGGCTCAGGGACCTGCTCGACACGAATGTCCTTGATACCGTAATACCTCGCAGCTCTCATCGTGGCGTAGAAAGACCGATTTATGTTCCTGGATACAGGCCCACGGAACTGTTGATTAAAAAAATTTGTAAATGTAGCAGTCGGCAGTCTCATAGTCTTCGAATCTCTCTTCTTCTTGCGTCAAGAGATAGCGAACAGCAGCCTCTTTATATAATTCCCAGGTTCAAGGTCACGTATGATCATGTCAGTTCACTGCCCCACCATCCGACATGGGGGATCCGCATCACGAGTTCCGCAATGCAGCCGCAAGCACAAAATCTCACTTCTCATGCATCAAAATACATCGTTTTAATTCGTGTTTCTTGCTTGATATAACGGTCTAGAGACTTCCAATGCGGGGAAATGGATGATCTTACTTGTTTCGTCTTCCTTTGACCCTTTCCCCGGATTCAAGAGAGTCTGAATCTGGTCAAGCGGGGCCTGAGCCGATTCGAGTTGTCGGAGCCGATCGCGCGCTAACTTTGTCAACGTAAAGGAGGAAGACGGCAGATTGTGGATGCGGATCAGATGGAAATGCCATGTTTTTTATTTGCTCTCTTGAGTATGATGGTCTTATCAAAACTGTCAACAGAATATCCATGGCGTGGCACAACATCTGCATCCCAAGTCTATGACCTTGTTCAACACCAAACGCGCTTCTCACGTCTCGACAGCATACGCGTCGCGTATCCCACAGAAGTTCCCAAGGTCCCGGAAATACAGAGAAAGGATGTCATAGAAGCTAAATTAACTTGCGGCTCTTTCTAGAAATGGGTTCCCGCAAGAAAGTCGATCTCGCAGGCAAAAATGGGGATATGGCTCGTTTCCGCCTCACTGCGTCTTGGCTATGGTGGAGTCTCCTGTCAAATTGTATGTATGACTGTGCAGTGGTGTGACGGGACCCATCAATATCTCGTTACCGAGCTGTCAGATAACGGTCTTTGATAAGCGATTGACATCAGGATGTGATCTTCAGATGATGCTGATCTTGTCACTCGCCTGAACACATCGGAGTTTTCTTGCGTGTGAACTAGGAAGCAGGCTTGAGTGTCAGACAGGACTGCAAAACGACACAATGTTGCTACCATTCGTCAATAGATCATCTTGTAGAATTGATCTTGACACAGCAATTATAACGAAGAATCGAGTATATAACACTCGTTAATTGAGGCCTTTTTGAACCTAACCCACAGTGTTGTTGACAGAGTTCCTAACCAAAATCACGCACAATTCGTTCCGGTCTTTCATTTTTCCAGCCAACGGTCAGTCCATCTTGTTAATACGACTCTACAGAGCGAGATTTCAGAGGACAATACGTGGGGAGCTCATTGAGTTGATAGAGACGCGTTTCATCAATTGGTGATTAATGTCTCGTGTTAAACCGAGCATGCTACTGACAAATGCCGTTACCCTGCACAGGGACGATTTATGGAGGGTCTTGGAGGGCGACTCCAACTCACCCCAGCGGTTGGAGTAACTCCACTTCTGAGATAAGATAGCTCTGATAACGATAACGTTGGAGCTTAGCGTCACAGGCTTCACAGCCCATGTCTGGTATCCATCTTGGTTGGCACGTATGCTACTGTGACTGTATACTCTGAGATAAGACTACGCCGGTATCGCCACGTAGAGAGTCCCCTCAATCCAATCCGCTGGGTGTGTAAGTTGCCGTTAGCAAAATACCACAATCAACTGGAGACCATGTCCATCTTCAATGGCGTTGCGCTCGTGACTGGGGCTGCTTCAGGTACGAACCCTGTCACTTCCCGTGCTTCCGCTATTTCGCTGACAGTTTGCAAGGTATCGGCCGTGAGACAGCTCTATCTTTTGCACGGGAAGGATGTAAAAGGATCGTTATAGTCGATCGTGATGCGAAAAAGCTCGACGACACAGAACTTGCGATTAAAGAATCCTTCCAGGATGTTCAGGTCCTGGCTTTACCAACAGACATCTCCAAAGAGGAGGACATCGAGAACCTCTATAGCCAAACGACCAAAACCTATGGCAGAGTAGACTATGTTGTCAACGGTGCTGGTAGAGTTGTTTTGACACTGAGACAGTTGCTCGTCAATGACTGATCGTATATAGGCGTGTTGAGTAACAACAAGAGGTCTCATGAGTCTTCCATTGAGGAATTTGATATGATCAACAATGTCAACTACCGCGGATGTTGGTTATCCTCTCGCGCTGCTATTCAACGTATGCTCAAGCAAGACCCTCTCCCTACTCATGACGGAAGACCTGGAGTTCGAGGAAGCATTGTCAACATCGCCTCACAACTGGGAGTGGTTGGACGCCCAGCAGCACGTAAGTGTCGACATGCAAACCTCAAATCTGAATCAAACACTAACCGTCGTCAACTACAGCGGCCTATTGCGGGAGCAAGGCAGCCGTGATTAGCATGACAAGATGCGATGCTATAGATGTATGTATCTCGCCAGCACCCGACTTGGCAAATTTACTGATCTGTACAGTACTCCAAGGATCTCATCCGAGTCAACGCCGTTTGCCCTGGTCTTATCGATACAGCGATGACCAGGCCTCAAGCTGATGTCTTGAGCCCTGCCATCAACATCGCTCCAATGGGTCGCATGGGTAGCCCGCAGGAGGTTGCTGATTGCATATTATTTCTTGCAAGCAGTAAAGCAAGCTTTGTTCAAGGAGCTGCCATGATGGTTGACGGCGGATATGTCATTAATTAGTTGTAGTTGTTATCGTGATAGAAATCTCCTCTGGTGAGTTGTATGGAATTCACTCATAGGTCTTTACAGCGAGGAATCATCTCAACCAATCAAAAATCGTTCGGGCGAATGGTTTAGTGGTATAATACTCCCTTAGCATGATTCATCAGAATAATCTGGGAGTGGTCCAGGGTTCGATTCCCTGTTCGTCCAACTTCGGTGGTTTGATTCCGCCTGTACCATCTTTTTGCCCTTGGTCGTTTTTGCCCTTGACCGCCCTGATCCGACCAGTCTTTTCGAGCAATTCATGTTGGACTTGGCAATGCCTGTGAGCTACTGGATGTTCCATGAACTAATGGCTTTGGAACTGAAAGTAGATACCTTATGTATTGGCCTCCAACTCCATTTTTGTCATAGCGACCCCATTCATCTCCACTGCCTATGTCATGATGTTGCAGTCCACCAATCATCGTCATCAATTCCTCGTCGGCATTGACGAGATGGGTCGGGATAGCACCAGTGAAACCTCATAACGTAGTTCGGGACGTGATTTCAAAGCATCTCCACCAGCAGTAGCTTCTAGACTTGGTGTTCCTTTCAACAAGTATATAAGTAGGGGCGTAGCTCCCTGCCAACCAAATGTATCAACAAACCGCACTATATAAGAAAGTCACAGGGTCTTAAATCTCAAAACACCGAATATCCAACATGACTTCTCTCAAGCCCCTCATCCTACACGCTCATACCACAGGCCCCAACCCTTCAAGGTGGCCATTCTCCTTGAGGGTCTCAACATCCCATACACCGTCAAGCTCTGGCAGTTTGGAGATGCACCCAATGGTGTTAAGGGTGAAAGCTTCCTCAAGATCAACCCCAATGGCCGCGTTCCGGCTTTGGAAGATCCTAACACCAACGTCACCAGCTGGGAATCTCTTGCATGTATGAACTACATCCTCCGCGTCTACGATTCCGGGAACAAGTTCGGTGCACGACAGGAAGCAGGCGAGCAAGGACGAGCTGATGTCGACGCGTGGACTAGCTTCCTTGTTAGCACTCTCGGCCCGTTCCTTGGTCAGTGTAACTGGTTCCGTCATTACAACAACGTCAAGAATGAGAATGCGTATGAGAGATATCAAGCTCAGGTCTATCGGTGCTTCGGAGTTTTGGAGGAGCAGCTGAAGAAGCATGATGGAGAATGGATCTTGGCCGGGGACAAACCGAATGTCGTCGACTTCCACTTCGAGCCTTGGATGAGACAGTATGAGTATGCTGGTTTGAGTCTGGATGACTATCCGAAGGTGAAGGCTTGGTTGGACCGTGTTCAGGCGTTGCCTGAGGTGAAGAAAGCGTATGAGAAGATCAAGGCTGGGGAGGAGGTCTAAACCCTACAAAGAGGTGCAAAGCGATGTCAATGTATTAAGATTCTTTAAAATAAAAACTCTTTTCTTGTTACCTCTCGGATAACCTCTGTCGCGAATTGTTGACACGGTCAACAATTCGTGACAAAGTCGTGATGCATAGCGCATATGCTGCAAATTGCTTCATGATACTGGACTTGAAAAATGAGAGTACCCGTAGGTAAAAGGGTTGGAAGTAGAGAGTTTGAATTATACAAATTTGGAAAGGGTAGCACTTTTTGTCTCGCGACCACCGCGTATATGGACTCATCATCCCGTCCAAATTGCCGTGAGCAAATGGAAACATTCAGCCACATGTCTCAGCCGCAAATTGCCCTTCTGATAGACACTTTCATTGGCAAAGCCGGAGAATTGACCTTCTGATGTTGGTCTAAGCCATTTATTGCCTCGAGTCATTTCCCTGGAGCTTTTGCCCCTGACGCTCCAAAATTTTCGGTAGCGCAAGTTTATGGTTGCGTGTGTGTCCGTCAGCCACTGGAACATGTTGCCTATCTCAGAAGGTGGTTGGTTGGTGTCTCTAGCTGAAAAGAGATGATGGCTTGCGGGATAGGGGGCATGGAGGCTTATCAGACAGATCCTAACCACATTGAGCTTACGGCGTCCTCGAATTGAATTGCCTCCATACGTAGATGTGCAATGCAAGCCACGTCCGGATTTGCAGAAGAGGTACAGTAAGTACGGTAGGTACAGCAGGCATGTATGCGCTGATCAATGCCATGTCGTACTGCTGTTCCAGCCAGTTATGCACAACAATTCAAGCGCGCGACAGTTGCAGTCCTTCTCACCACAAATTGCACATGCTGTTTCAAGAATCCATGCTTATTTCCCTGGCATTGGCGCCAAGTCGATCCGTTAGGATCAGCAAGCGGGCCGATATCTACGGTCCCACTCGGACTTCATGCTTTGGTGCGCAATGGCTATTGAGGTGTTGTACATGTTCTGGACACGCTCCTTTCAACGCTGTTGTCAAGTCTATGCGGACCAATTACCAGAGTTACCATTACCTAGATGGACAATGCTTTGGCAGGTATGCAGCCGAGGTCTATTTCGGAGGAGGAACTTTGTTGGCGAATGCTGTTATCGGATCGCTCCGAGCATGTGCCAAAGACGCCAACGCAGCGCTCAGACATGTACAACCCCATCGAGAATAGTGCAATGGTCTAGCTGAGCGAAGCTTTGAACTCTAAAGTCTAGTGGTTGGTTTCAGCGAAGAAGCGTTAAAAGCTAAATGCGCTGCCATCCGCCAGCGGAATTTTCCTTCTTCAGTTACCCATGTCCCCTTGCTGTCGCATCTCTACTCGGCGGTAGAACCAAGGCTGTGGCCGCCAGCCAAGCATCAATGAATATCAATACTTCTATTGTATGTTTGTCGAATATGTACTACTCACTCTTTTGGTACTAACTGAAGTTGCGTAGGCTATACAAGCAGTACTGCTTGTTTTGGCATTAGTTGTTCTTATTCTACGAACCTGGGCGCATTACCTCCTAAAGCAGAACCTCCTCAACCTGTCTGATGTTTTTGCATGGCTAGGATGGGTCTTCAGCTTGGGATGGTTCATCTGCTCGACTCTCGCGCTCCAAATCCTCATCGACAACCCTGCGATCGGATCCGAGCTCGTGGTCAATAATGTTGAGTACTTGAAAGTATGGCGACACAGCGGCTGCGAAAGGGGAACTACAATGCTGACCAACTATATGTAGACCGTGCTAGTGGCCGAGTACTTCTTTGACACGGGTATCTACTTTCCCAAGATATCCATTGTTCTCTTCTACTGGACGTTAATTCCCAGGGTTCTGGAAACCTTGAGAAGAGTGTTACTCGGTATCTCGATTTATCTCGGTTGTGCTCTGCTCGCGTCAGTGCTCACAAATACTCTCATATGCCTGCCTTTCTCCGATAACTGGTACGCTTGACGACCTGATTTGCCGAATCCTTGGAATTGACAGACATCAAACAGGTCAATCGAAAATCAACTCAAGTCAGCTTGGAATTCGTACCCTTCCTTCTGTATTCAGTGGGCTCTCAACTTCTCCACGGACTTGCTCAGTAGGTCCCGAAGGTCTCGCACGCTTTGTTGCTTGTCTAACATGGTCTCAGTATTTGTCTACCCATTCTTCCTCCTCAAACACTTGAGATTGCGCAAGGAACAAAAGATTGGCCTCATTGGCGTCTTTTCCTTGGGAACGATCACATTGATGGTCAGCCTCTCACGATTCATCGCATACAATGTTACCGACTTTGAGCTTGAGGACGAATCCGGCAGTACGTTCCATCACCAAAGCCTTTTTCAAATGCATAAACTGACCCATTATAGACACATTAACTCTCGCCGAAATGAGTACCGCCGTCATTGTCGTTTGTCTCCCGGGCCTCCGAACATTCCTCGTACGATCGAAAAAGTCGACCAATCGCTCGTCTTCACACCAGCTCAGCGGCTATGGCAACCACACAAGGATCGGAGTAGGACAAACATCCAAGACCGGCGCACATAAAGGACAAGGGCCGCCATCATCCTACGCAAAATGGGGCGTGAGAGATGATGAGATCGAGTTGGTAACTCACATACGCGTTTCCCACGAACTGGCGAATCCCGACGCCTGCAGCGCGAGCGAACAAAGTGCGACGAGTCGAAATTTAGGGTTATAATCTTCACAATAGAGTTTGGCGTTGGAGGAAATAAATTACATGATTTACGAACCACGAGATATTGGGATTGGACGGCATAAATGGACGTGTTATTACACCAGAGGCTTCACAAAAGATGGCAATTGCATTTTGGATAGACGAACAGAGTATGATATCATTTGGCATCTCTCAGTAAGTGCGAAGCCTAGAAGTTCCATATTAGACGGAAGATAGGCCTCAATTGTTAACTCAGAAATCAACCCCCTACTGAGAGTACTACTTACTGACCAACATAAGTGACCTGCCGCCTTGACACCAAAGACTACCGTGTGTATCTGGGGTCTAACAAACAATAGATCAGACCGCCTCAAGTGGGTTGCCTCCTCATATCTAGTCATCCTGTGTATTGTCACATCTGGCTCGACAGGCGGGTTACTCAAAAGCACCTGTGATCACCGTGTTCTCTACCCCAGTATTATTGAGATACTCCTGCCATACAAAAGGAGGCAATAGAATAAATAAGCTTGAAGTTAAACTCTATACTAGGCTTGAGTCATAAGAATCTACCTGTCATTGTTCTCGCAACTGAAGGCTCCTCCGATAAGTCCCTGTGAATAAGCATCGATGATGTTTTGAATAACACCATAGGTTCCACCAATAGTCAAGAAAACAGATAACGCAATCATCAACCAGTTAAGATAGTAAACAATAACCTGCCACATCTTTCCCTTTCGGTAGTGCTGGTGGTCATAGACCCAAAGATATCCAGGCAAGCCCAGTGCGAGAGGCGAAAAGGTGAGACTTCCAGCGAGAGCCAGGAGGTAGTTGAAGATGGGGATTCCAGAAGCGAGAAGGAACGAAACAGCCGACATGGCAGTCGTGCATCCCAGCCAAACTGCCCAGTGTACCACGGTGTTCTTCTGGAAGTGCTCTGAGTGTCGGAGGAGTCGGACGAAGAGGTATTTGGCTGCGACGTGGACATACAGACAGGCACTGACAAGGAGACCAGTAAGACCAATACCATAAGCGACCTTCTTGATGGTAGGACCTGCACTTCCCAGAGATGGAGAAGCCACCCATTGACCGCAGTACTTGTAGACTACAAGCGAGAAAGTGAGGTATGAAGCAGTGACGATACCCATGCAGAGGTAGACAGCCTTGTTGTAGTCTCGAGGTCGACGCATCTCAGAGATAACTGGCAGAAAGGCGGAAGTTCCAGCACCGCTGCAGAAGATTGTAGAGACTGACGTGATAGCCGCAACAAAAGTGGGATTGCCGATGACATGGTAGCCAAACTCATAGTCTCCAGTCTGGGGAGCGGCAGCAGGTCGATCGAGGGTTGTAACACCGACGCTAAGACATGTAAGTAAAGAAGGGACAGTGGATACAAGAGACTTACACGACGATGAAAACAGCAACATAGACGGTCAAGAAGCCAGCCCACGTAAGCCACGCAATATTCTCAAACTTGCGTACACTTGCGAGAATCAGAACTGCGATTGTCGCCACTAACATGAACCAATTGGTGCAGATAGCATGGTTGCTAAGAACATTGAGCGCAACAGATGTACCGAAGATGCCTGAAGCACCGACGATGGCGTATGTGACGAGGAACAAAACTCCAACGACCTCTGACACGATGGCTATTAGTCTTTGTGCATACAAACAAATAGAGTCAGGCTTTCTTACCCTTCAGCCAAGTACCGCCAACTACATTCGCCATATCCGCGATGCTATGGCAGCCAGCATGTCTGTTTCGGAAGTTTCCTTGGACAATGGCGCAGTAGGTATTGAGGCCTTGCCACCCTAGGACATTGATCGCACCAGGGAGAGCACCAAGGACGAACATGGCACTCGGAATTGTGAGGACACCAGTTGCGAAAATGACTTCATAAAGGGTTAGCTTCACCTTCAAAAACATATTACAAAGACTTACCCTTCAGAAAGATGACAGACGCCTGAATCCACCCAACAGTGCGGAAGTCAACCTTGCCAGGAATTTTCTGGAAAACCTCCCCATCATCAACGCCCTCCTGTCTTCCAAGCTCAATGCTTCCATTGCTGAGCATGCCACCAGACTGCTTCTCGCCTTTCTCTCCTTCAGAAGAACTCATATTGGCCGAAGTAGTGTTCATAGACAGATGATGAAGAAACAAGATGGATGATGCAGGACTCAAAACGGTGGGATCGACCTGTCTATTATCACTTGTCGATCAACACCGGCAGTCTTTGCCAAGCTCAACTTTATCAAGAACCCAGCAATATCTCCTTGTGAATGCTTCATCAAAGTCCAATGATAAGGTCTGGGGTAAGAAAACAGCCCCTGTAAAACTCTGGGGAAGATCCTGACTCGTAGAGTGATAAGAGAGTTGGAGCATAGCGTTGGAGTTGGAGACTAGCGTGAGATTAGTTCTGGGGTGAATGATACCCCATGATAAGTTGGTAGCCCGATAAGCGTCATTACCCCTCTTAGTTATCGGTATTGGTGTAATCTCTGGATTGGAGACGCGGGGAGACTGCCGCATGCGTAATTCTTGAGGGTCCAGATTCTAGAATCTTGACGTATTTCTAGCCAGAGCTATCTGAACCGCTTAACTTCCTGGAGATTATTCACATCATTATTGCATTGCATATCGTGTTCAAGTCCTCAATTGATCTCCACTTCTTCACATTGTCACCAAACAGACGTCGCCATGCCTAAGCGTATTCTGTGCTCGTATGGAGTCGATGTTGATGCCGTTGCTGGTTGGCTTGGCTCCTATGGAGGTGAAGATTCACCCAGTGATATCTCCCGTGGCCTATTCGCTGGAACACATGGAACTCGTCGAATGTTGAAGCTGTTCGACAAGTACAACATCAAGGCGACATGGTTCATTCCCGGACACAGTCTTGAAACTTTCCCTGAAGAATGCGCAATGGTCAGAGATGCCGGGCATGAAATTGGGCTCCACGGTTCGTGATATGACTGTCTCAAGTTGGCCACTAGAACTAACGACAATCCAATAGGCTACTCTCATGAGAATCCTTCCGACATGACACTAGAGCAACAACGTGATGTCTTGGAAAAGACTCATAAGATGCTCACAGAGTTCTGCGGCAAACCTCCTCGCGGAAGTGTCGCCCCTTGGTGGGAGACTAGTAAGGAAGGAGTTGATCTGATGCTGAGCTATGGCATCGAGTATGATCACTCAATGTCTCATGATGATTGCCATATGTACTGGCTACGAACTAATGATAGCTGGACCAAAATCGACTATAAGCAAAAGGCTGAGACCTGGATGAAGCCATTAGTCAAGGGCCAGGACACAGGACTTGTTGAGATTCCAGCAAACTGGTATTTAGATGAGGTGAGTTTCGGCAGTCATTGATGCAAGACCCAAGCGCTAACATTCATCACAGTATGTCAACTGAACGTGCGACAATACTGCCGAGAATGATTCTGACACTTTGACAGCCTTCCTCCCATGATGTTCATCAAAGATGCCCCCAACAGCCACGGCTGGGTCAACTCTCGCGATGTTGAAGACCTGTGGCGAGACCACTTTGACTACTTCTACCGCGAATATGCTGATGATCCCGATCAGATCTGCGTGTTTCCTCTCACAGTTCATCCGGATGTTTCCGGTCGGCCGCATGCACTGCTAATGCACGAGAGGTAAGAGCGGGAATAATCAGCCGAGCTCGGGCTAACGTCGGACAGATTGATTGAGTATATCAACAAGCATGAAGGCGTTGAATGGGTGACGATGGAGCAGATGTGTGACGAGTTCAAGAAGAAGAACAAGCCACCCAAGGGAGCTGTGATGCCGAAGGCTCAGGAGCAAAAATAGGGTGTTATTGGTAGTAACATATAAAAACGTTTCTAGAGCCTGTGATCAAACCTCAAGCGGAAGATCAACCGAAGTTTTTGTGAATGAGTATTTCCCTGTACTTTTCTAGCCCAACACCAATTATGTTGATGAAAGGCCATTGCGTATTACTCTTGAAGAAATGTGCCCATATCTTCAGAACTGCCAGGGATAAGTTGCTTAGATCTCGAAAGTCAAGAAGACTTGGGTTATCCGTGTCAACGCCTTGATCAAAATCGACGACCGTGTATGCCTCCTCCACGATGCATCTCACCCAGTGCAAGATCCTGTCTTCGCTGTCTGGAGTATTGTTAGCTTCAAAAGACGAAACATCCCATCAAAAATAAACTTACCACTCAGTGGATGCTCAGCAATCGTTTCTCCAAGCTTCGATAACCACTTGCTCAGCAACACTGCGCAGTCCAGGCCAGATAGGGAGTGTCTTACGCTCCAGAAGAAAGCCTGGCTTCGGGCGACTCGATCAACTCCAAGTCTGACTGGGATGCCGATCATGTGCGCTGAGTAGAGGAGTGCAGCAATAACGCCGTCACTTCGCTCGATATCGGGACTGCTTGCGATGGCATTGGCGATGCGTTGCGGATCACGTGTCTCGAGTTGTCTGTAAGGACCCAAGTGCAGATATATGCGCACATATGCTAGTGATAGAAGAGAACTGGAAGTGAAGGGGATCGGTCCATTCTCGTTGTTTGGGTCAAGGGTTGACTCTGGTGCTTGTTGCCAGCACGAAGTCCACGAGCGCAAGCCTCGCTCGAGTTTCTCAACCTCTTCGCTTGGGAGGACAGCCGAGCTGCTGGTGACCGGAAGGCTTAGATCTCGCACGATGTGTATTCTCTGGAGCAGTCCATGGAGCAGGACATAGTTACCCAATGGCGTAGGAATCGGGAGTAGTGGCGCTGTGTCATTCTTGTTCTTAAGCAGTAATGATAACGCTTCTCGGAAGAACAACTGTGGCTCCTGAATCTCTTTTGTCGCAGCGCGCCATAACGCTGGTGTCGGAGCTTTCCACTCCTTTGTAGAGCATGGTAGTCGGAGACCAATCTCGTTACTACGGAGTGTTGGGTAGATATTGTATGCGATGCTGTGAGTATGAAGGAAAGAGAAGCCGATGAGCTTGGAGCGTCTGTTTGACTCTTGCTTAATCCACGTCTTCCATTCATGCCACAATGAGTTGCCGTCACTTGGCTGATCTGATGGTGTTGGCGATGCGGGCTCATCGACGTCTTCAAGACCAGAGTTCCGCAAGACTTGAGTAAGAATGCCTTGCAACACAAAGGACTCCTGGACCATCGGTGCTTTTGGCTCCCAAGTCGCAAAGCCCATGAGTGTGATCAAGGCCCTGATAGTCTCAACTGCCGAATCAGCCTCCGTATCGCCACGTCGACCACTCTGCGAAGTGACATGTGGTATGGGAAGCGTTGAGAGACCAAATGAGTCCGAACCATTTCTCAGCCTTTCCATCAACAGAGCTTTTCCGGCAAAGAAAAGTCTTTCTGACGCCCTCGACTCGAAGCAGTATTGCGCCCCGATGGCCGCGATGCCAAAGATCAGCTCAGGTGAGTGATCGTTGATCTGCCATGTTGGGATGTGGATGAATGGCATATGTGTGTGAAAGCCGCCGAAGAAAGAGGTCACGTAACGCGTGAGAGCGTGTCTCGATGGGACACAGAAAGAAGGGTCCAGGAGATGCGAGTGATCAAGGATGGATGCTTTGAGCTTCGATCTTTGCTCCTCGGTGACTTTGAAAGGCCGTGTTTCGGGGTCAATAGCCCTTGGATCTGTCCGTGTGAGTGATCACATTGGCTAAGGTCTGAAGCAGGGACTTACTATCTGTGTCGGAGACATAGTTGGATATCCGATTACCCGTAGGCGCAGAAGGAAGCCATGAGCTGAACGGTGTTCCAGCTCGGGTTGGAGCTCCTTGCCGAGGCGAGGTCTCTTCATTACTGTCTTGTGTAAGCCTGGGGTCGATGGGTTCCTCATGCCTGTCAGGGTCGCCGAAGAAAGGGCTCCACTCAGCAGAGAGGCCGACGCCGTCGAGGAAACTGGTGAACTCGCGAAAGTGGGTGTCAAAGTCGACGCCTTTTCGAGTCAGCTGAGTTCATCGAGAGACAGATTGTACTGAGAGACTTAGTACTGACCGCTGTCGAGCATCTGTGGTGACAGAAAGTTTGGAACGAATTGGCCATCGTCTGCACTTGCTGGATGTTCTACTTGTTCGTCTACTGTCTGAGGAACAGCAACGGGGAGCTGTATCGGCTGCTGTGTTCTCGCACAGAACCATGGGTCAACACTTAGGCCGGAGAGCGACACAGCTGCAGCCAAATCTGGGTCGGCGATGCTGTCATTCCTCTGCTGTACTACAGTCACATTCCCTTGCGCAGGTTCAGGTGATGGTACGTCGCCCTCATGCTCGGCTAGCCTCTGATGACGCGTGAGCAAGTCACGTCTCGCAAAGGATGCCCCGCAATGGCACAGAAACGGCTTCTCTTTAGTATCTACTCATCCACCGTCGCATCAGCCAGCTACCCTATCTTCGATCAGATAGCGAGACTCACGTGTTCTGACGTGCCTCTCGAGATGCTCCGTCCGCTTGAAGGTGCGCCCGCAATGTGGACACATGCGTAGATTGACTCCAGCTCCATTGTAACCCACTCTTTGTCGCTTGTTTGGAGTCTCGTATGTGCCGATGTTGTCACTCATTCTGCAGCAATGACTCCAAGAGTTGGAGAGGAATTGCGATGGAGGAGGCGAATGGGGTAGTGCATCGTTTATCATGGAGTCGGAGGTGGGGCAGGCTTGGAGTAGCGTCTGATAGCGTTATCTTTGGCGTGTCATCGCGGGGAGATAATCAACTAACGGAATTGGGTGAGCAAAACACGGTACCACGTTAGTCACCTATTGCTCAGCATGACGGGCAGTTTGTGGAGGTGGTTTACAGTAGATTGCCCGAGTTGAAGAAATTACTAAAGAGATACTAGCAGCTTTACGGAGTAGACTAAGGGGGAATGAAATTCTGGAGGTCAAGGCGAAGCACGTAACTTGTAGCCATGGAACGCTCAACAGGCACGCACCGCAAATGATCAAAGAAACAAAGTAATGTTCCTTCTACAGGCGCCAGGGTCCGGCTCTACAGATGTGAAGATTCTCTAACGCGTCGGACCTCATTCAGCACATCCTCCGTCTCTTCAGCCGTCGACTTCCCCTCCTGCTCCCAGTCAAAACTACTCTCCAGTGCCTTCGCAACGTTCAAAACCTTTTTCTCTTGCCAAAGACCACCAACGATCTGCAACCCAACCGGCAACGAAACACTCTCATCATCAACAGCCTTGGACCAACCGACAGGAAGCGACAGAGCAGGATTACCCGTGACGTTGAAGATGGCAGTGTTGTTCGTCATCCCAATGCTCGGCTCGAATGACTTGAGCACAGACTCTCGTGAGCCGTGACGCGGTGCGACAAAGGGCGTTGTTGGCATGATGATGACGTCGTACTCTTTGAACTTTGCTTCGTATGCGTCGCGTATTTGGCGGCCGATGTTGACTGTCTTTGCGTAGAGGCCCGGGAAATTGCGTGAAAGATAGATGCCGTTGATGACAGTGTTCTTGGTGGATGGGAAGAGCTTCTCGAATCCAGAGGATGTCCAAGGAAGACGGGCGTGCTCGAACTCAGTCAGGTAAAGACCTCGACGACCATTGGCTTGGCCCAGGATGCCTGCCGAGCCGGATATGCGTTGCTGGATGGTCCATATCGAAGGGCCTTCTTTGTGAAGAGGAATCGATACTTCGCTCACACTGGCACCAAGAGACTTGAGCCTATTGATGGTGTTGAAGAAAGTCTGCTTCACACCTGGCTGCACCAGATCGTTATCGTAGCCTTCCTTCAGAATGCCAATTCGAAGACCTTTTACTGATGCACTGGCCAATGAGTCCAAGTAGTTGAATGATCCGGGTGATGGTGCACCAAGTGATCGGTCGTCGATGCCGTCGTATCCCGCAATGACATCCAAGCAAGCAGCAACTTCGTCGACTGTCCTGGCGAGTGGTCCGGCATGGTCATCAATCTGATCGCCACTCGTGATACCTGTATATGGGACAAGTCCATGCGTTGGCTTGAACCCGACACAACCGCAGAGTGAGGCTGGTACGCGGATGCTACCGCCTTGATCTGTACCGATAGCAATGTCAGCGAGACGGCCCGTGACAAGAGCCGCGCCACCAGAGGTACTGCCGCCGGCCGAATACCCTGCTTTTCGCGGGTTGTCGATCGTGCCCTGCGCACTTGTGAAGGAAGATGTGGAGTTGCAGAAGTTTTCACACGTCGCGGTTCCTGTAATCACAGCTCCAGCCTCAAGGGCTCTCGTGACAACAGTCGCATCAGTCGACGGCGTCCAAGCGGGGAATGCATCGCTTCCAAAGAACTGCGGTACGCCAGCAACAGCGATACAGTCTTTCAGGCAAACAGCTTTTCCCGCCAATGCTGAGCGAGAAGACTGGTCGCCTTCGATTATGAAACGATGTGCCCAGGCATGACCGTAGCTTTGCTCGTGTTCTTCGAGAAGGTGGATGTTTTGACGGGGAAATCTCTCGATATCTGGGACGGGCTGATAGTCTGGGAGATTGGAGACACGGTCTGCGCAGTCGTGAACTGCTGCGAGGAGAAGTTGGTATTCTGATGACTCTTCGGGGCGGATGGTGAGGTTGAGAGGGTCGAGTAGGGCCTCGACGTCACCTGCCTGAACAGGGTTGCCACTAGAACAGAATATTAATATCCTTCTTTGACCTGTGAGTTCGACCTAGGAGTTGACTTACGGTAGAATCTCTTTGAAGAACACAGACATGGCTGCGGCGTAGATCGAGGCGGAATGGCGTGAGGGAGGTGTCGAAACGTACTAGCCAAGACAATCACAACCTAGAGGTAAACTTATCAGTTTATCAACATAGATAAAGCAACCCCATCATTCTATTTCTAAGGACATGATTGTTAATCTCAACCCGCTTCGTGGTCCACTCAAGCCGTTGGAGTACTTTGACCATGGCTGGAGACTTACCCCAAGATCCCTGTTGGGGTACTCCAACATCATGACATGGCGGGTCTTGATGGGACAGGTAGTGTGGCGATATGACCCAGGACTGGAGATAACATGGCAATCGGTTCTGTAGGTAGACGGTCTTGATGTCGCTTCTCGAGATTGAAATCGGAGAGCTTTGTAGAACAGAGAGTAGCAATTGCAATGGCGCCCAACGCAGAATTGCCATCTCGGATGAAAGCAGCGTATATCGCAGAGGTGAGCATGACTACTAAGAATTAGCCAGACGAGTGCTAATACTTCCCAGTATAACAAACCGTATGCCTTGGGGGAGCGGCCGCTGCCCACTATCGGCGACACCGACATTCTCGTGCAGGTTCACACCGCTGGATTCTGCCACTCAGACCTGCAAGCTTTGCAAGGCGAGTTCGAGAAACCTGCGCCAATTGGTCTGATCCCATCTCACGAGATAGCCGGCGTTGTCGCCAAATTGGGTACAAATTACCAAGGAGAGCTCAAAGTCGGCGACCGTGTTGGCGTCCTCAACTTCAAGCATGCTTGCGGCTCATGTGTAGGATGTCGCTTGACGCAACGAAGAGGCGAAGAGCTTGACCCTAGATTCTGCGATAACCGGGAAACCGCTGGCTTCTTGCACGACGGAGGGTTTGCGGAGTACGCGTCTGCTGATCCGGAGACAACCGTGAAGCTGCCGGACTCGATCTCGTTTGAGCAAGCGGCCCCGCTCACTTGTGCGGGAGCAACGGTCTGGGGAAGTCTTGAGGGCGCCACAGCGGGAGTAAGCAGAGGAGAGACAATAGCGATCGTGGGTATCGGTGGGCTTGGGCACTTGGGTGTGCAGTTCTCAAAGGCGCTCGGGTTCAAGGTCGTTGCGGTGGATAGCAGAGAAGCTGGTCGACAGTTAGCATCAGACGTGGAGAACTCAGCACTGAAGCCTGACCTTGTTATTGACTCTTCCGACACTACAGCGGCGTCAAAAGCCATCTTCGACTTCACAAACGGCGAAGGTGTCGCTGCCGCTGTTGTCTGCACGCCGTCGTCGGAAGCGAATCGGTGGGCGCTCAATGTTCTCAGGATCAAAGGAACGCTGGGAATACTCGGTCTTCCTCAGAACCCTTGGCAGTTCGACGCTGCGCCGATTGTGTTTCGGGAGCTGACGATCAAGGGGAGTTACGTGGCGGGGAGAGCGGCGACGGAGAGGATGATGAAGGTCGTGGAGGAGGCGGGCGTGAGGTCGCATTTAACTGTGTTGCCGTTCGAGAAGATTCAGGGCATTGTTGAGATTTATGAGGATGCGGCGTTCAAGGGACGGATTGTTGTACAGATATGAGTATCGAAGAAACATGTCTGCTGTAGCTATCTTTTTCAACGTGTGTCAGTGAGATCAAGCAGGTTTTCAGGTGCTATCAGACCATGTTTGCAAGAATTTAGGGGGAAGGCTGCTGAAGCTGAAGCTTGAGCAGAAGCCGAGTCTTGGTGGTTGGAGATAAGGATGATTCATGTGACTCCACAGCCTCCCTTCTCAGAACCATTCGACAGTCAATCACGTAAAGGCATTCATCTACACAAGTCACTGTGATACTGCACATGTTTTCTGCTTGGCGATCAAGCCCGACATCTTTTACATCTAGCAAACTAAATTCACCCTTGTTTCTTTGGCATCACGCAGGCATCCAAGTGCGGCAACAGACTTGTTCATGTACTCATTACTGTGAGCTAGATGTGTTATTTGCAGTTGAGACCTGTGGCTGAGAACTCATAATCGCCACGCTCGTCATGTACTCAGTTGCCTGGTCTTTCATCTTCTTGATGTCACTGTAGACAGCCTGGGAATAGATGTGGATGGCTCCCGCCCACCCCGCCCACCCTGCCCTCCAGGAAACTGCACGCTCCGGCATGACAGCGTACTGGGGATACCTGTGTTTACGCAGTCCGGGCTCCACCTTCAACATTGCCTTTCTCTCCCCGTTCAAGGTCATAACCCCCCAGACCCTTCCTCCTCCGATGCATAGGTGCTCTTGAATTTGGACTGGTATAATTGGTTGCGCTTCAAGTTCTCCTCCGACAGATGGCGACGTCGAATGAGGCCACTCTTGGCCTTCTTCCGCGTGCCCTGCTCGGCCGCCCACACTCCCGGGGAGTGTCAAACCGTCCAAAGCCGTTGAAGATTGGCGAATCCGATGGTGGTGGTCCCGTCTTCGTGCGAGGTCCATGGCAGGGACGAATGATAGGTCCAAGGATCTGCCAAAAGTCGCCGTGTGACTCAAAGAATCGCAAGTACTTAGCTTGCTTCCTGGACAGACAATATCGAACGTCGACTTGGATGAAGATGCGAGGAGGATCTCAGAATGTGTTGTTGTGAAAAGAGTCCGCAGGTCCCCTCCCTGTGTTGAACAAGGCTGCTGGAATCCCCAGGATGGGGTTCAAACAGCGAGCCTGGAGTGCAAGCAGATGGGCTCTGTGGATGACTGGCCGCTGGCTAGACCCGAAACCATTCGTCGTTCAGTTGCATCATCCAAGTCTTTACCCGCCGCAGCACGGGCAAAAGAACAGTGTCTGACGATGGAACACGAGAGGAGCCAAGATGCAAAGGATTTTGGGAAGTTATGAAAATGGAGAGGGGGTTTTGGAAAGTGAGGGCTTGGGAGCTGGCTTCTGTTCGGGATGCGGTCAGCTTGAGGCTTCTCCCTTCACTAGATCAGTCGACAAACCGGTGATGGCTCAACTCCTCAACGTGAGCGAGATACGATCCTTGCCCCTAGTATCAGCGGTCGAGAGCCGGCGTGCACTGAAATAGTGACGATGAGTGATGCCGAGGAGGGATAATGATGACGATTGCACAGCGAGCTGCTGGCTTATGGAGTGAACACGCAGTAAGAGATGAAGAGGAGGAGGTTCTGTTCGAGGGCCAAGAGAGTGGAAGTAGTGTGGTGCGGGGGAGAACTCGGTGTTAGGGCTTGGATGGAAGGTAAACAAGCTGGCAGTGGCAGAGGGAGGGCAGGAGGTTGCCAGACCGCACCATGCCCCTTTTGGATGAGGGCTCAGGAGTTGGCTGGTCAGCCTTGACTTCAAGGCATCTCATCTCGGCACGCCCTGAGAAAGTAGATGGATAACAGGCCAGTGACAGCGAGTGTTGGCCTTAGTTATGGAGTGGCAGTGCCCTGGCAACCAAATCAGCCTGCAGATTCCAGGCAAGCTTAAGAAGTGGCTGGTCATGAGCCCACGACGAGCTACACTCTCCGACACAGCCCAATTTTGCGCACGGGATTGCAGTCAAGGGTAAAGACTGATAGTTGACTTGGAAGGGGCATAGAAATAGCCTACAGTCATGTTATCACACAGTTGCTGGCAATCTGTCAAATATCATCCGGGAAGCCCCTGCTTGTTCACCCCCCCTGCACCATGTTCACAGATCGAAACGATCACAATCACTGAAAGTAACACCTGCTCAAATAGTACCGAAACAATGGAAGGCACGCAGAAAAGTACACAAGCCATTCTTCTTTAACCAATTGCATAAAGTGCATTTTGAACAAGACAAAGCTGGGCCCCAGTTTCGTGACGCCCCTTAACTCTTTGTCCACCCTGATACAGCAAGGAAAATGCGTTCTTTCCTTGATATAAAACTTCTCTGTTGTGAACCCTGCGACCTGGATTAAGTTGTTCGTCAAGTCAGGTCATGGAAGACTGCCAAGCCACACACTGAGTGTGGAGTCCGGCGTGGAGGCAGCTCTTTGCTGCAGCAGGAGGCTGGCAGTCACTCCAGGATGCCACTTGGCGCGCACCGCCAGCCACTGAAGATACCATGCACCTTAGAGTTGATAAAGGAACACGGCCAGACTTAAGGACTCACAATATGATCTGTAATGGCCCCGCTCACTGCGACTTACGATCATACCCCTTTTGCTGTATATGCCTCTGACTGACGACCGAGTTCATAACCTTGACAATAAGCATCTCAGGCGTTACTCCTCGAGGACTCATAAGATTTATTAATAGCCAAATTAACCGTGAGAATAAGTAAAGGTTATCACAATGAGAATTGGCGACCCTTACCCCGACATGATCTCTGCGAAATATGCAACTTGCAACCACACAACACCCCTTTCAATCCTGACCTTTTGTGCTTGCGCCAAAGTCTATTTCTAGTTCTCGAAGATAGAGTAATGTGTATCTTGGACTGGAACACCTAGTAAAGTCTGCAGTCAATGAGAGAAAGTGCACCGAGTCGCTGAGCCGACGGACCTATCCAATATGTCTGACACCTACACCTGAACAGTCCTGTGTGTACTGACGAACTCGGATTATGTGATATGTTCATTCTGCTCTCAAAGACGATATTTTTGACAGTGTCCCTCGAATGTCTGTGAATCGTCATTAAAAGAGTATCCCCAAATCGAATAGACCATGATTCAGTCGTCTATAAAAACGTGTCCCATAGTTTCGTACGTCAGACCCAAACTGTTGTCAATCTCTACCAGTGGAGACAGTGCCCGGTATGTCCCCACCACAGCCTGTTCTGAGTCTTTTTCTCCCTCCTTCAAACTGTAGACTTTTTCCTTCTTCCTCACAATCAGCAGTTCTTCCTTCGTCAACACAAATCGACACACTCGCCAAGATGTCGGAGAACTCAAACATGAAGCCTTGCGCCCTGCTGTTCGTCGCCTCTCTCTTCCCTCATACACGAGTCCGATGCTGACTTCACTCTAGTTTCGGCAACGCTGGCACCATCATCGCTGCTACTCCCAGTCTTGGCCTTCGTACCAAAATCAAGACTCAGGTCGGAACGGTCATTCCACCGAGTGCGGATCCATATTTCGGATTTCACTTGACTATCCGTCGTGATCGCAGACAACTTGTCAGCGAAGATGAGGGGCACGGCGTTTGCTTTTCCTGTAAGAGAGACACCTAAAGAACAACTGATACAGCACATCTGACATTTGAGTCTAGACGATCCCTCCCTCGATGAGCCTGTTTTGGCAGACTTTCGCATTACAGTCAAGTTTCCCCGCGGCGGTGTCTCCTGTGACTATCTCCCAGTTCCAGAGGATGTCCAGGCCAAGTTTCCCACCGTTCAGAATTGGCAAGGCTTTACATATCTTATCGTGCACCAGCGCGCTTTCGGGATTGTGCTCCAGGGTTATTCCCAGGGGTATTATAACTCCCCCGACCCCAAGCTTGAGGCGTGGGCTAGACACAATGGCAAAATCAACGACGTCTCGCTTCTGGATGTGCTTCAGCAAAGTGATTTCTACTTCGTTGTGGAAATGGATATCGACTCCTGCAGGGAGGTCATGGGAGACGAGGGCCTTCCTCCAAGATTCACGTATGGCTACCCCAGGCAGCCTACTAACGTCGAGGAGATGAAGGAGCTTGTCAACGGCAGTCACGGTGGCGCTTTTGCGCCGTGTTATAAGTGAGTATATCTGTTTCATATCGAGTCCCGCATGTACTAATGCCCATGGTAGCTTTGACAATGACGACTCATTTATCACGGCTATCAACCAAAGTGTTGTCCAGGACAACCTTTGGCTGCACGAAGAAGCCGAGGTGGTATGTATTACAAAATTCGATGAATATTAACAGGGCTCACACAACTATAGATAGCCCAAGAGCGCTTACAAGCATACTTCGGAGCACCTCCAGGGAATATCCCTGCAGGCACCAGCCTTACCCTTCTGGTTTCGGTAACAGAGGAGTGGAAGAACTCCCACGAGCTCGCCTTGAGACGTTCACTGATAAACAGTATTCTGATTCAAGTTAAAATATATGATGTGGGGTCTGAGGACTCTCAGCCAGCTCTATGGTAGGTCCAGTTAAGAAAGTTTGCGAAACACAAATTAGCGACCTCGTTTGATAGGGTTGGTAAGATCATTGAGCGGGGTGGTTCCATTCCCGAACTTCAGTCACATCTGACTGGAGACAACGAGTTGGTCCTACGAGTTCGCACCGCTGCCAAGCCCCAGGTTCGCGTCTACCCCTATAACGACCGCGCAACCGCCGATGAAGCTCTTTCGAAAGGAACGCAGAACTAGAACTCCGTGTCCTTAGTATTGAATTCTGGCATGGAAGAGGTCAAAAGAAGGGTCAAAGGCATGCGAGCATTCCGGCCCAACGCCCCGCCGACGAACCCAAGGGCATAGGGCATGGCCGTGGACGCCGAAGGTGACATCCTTGCGCCGCACCTACTTGACAGAGACCAGATGAACACGGCTAGTGAGGTCCTCTTCAAAATGAGAGTTCACCGTGCTGTACTTCGTGGTACAGGCTTCTATGAAGCGTTCAGGACGACACAAGACCTGAGGATTGGCTGTTTGCCCGTAATAAGTTACACCCGGCACGATGATCCCTACCTCATTCAGTGCATTCTTGAAGAGGCGAATTACTTTGACCGAAATCGCTTCCGGGCGTATCTGAGTCAGCGTGCGCTCAATATTGGTATCATCATCGGCGTAAGTTCTTTACTCCTAGTTACGTCCACGACAGCTTGATATTAATGAATCTCCTCAGGAACCGGGATCTGGAAAGACCACGCTCGGGGTGGCTGCAGCCCTCGCTATGGAGGCCAAACTCGGGAAGATTTTGTGTTCCAATCCTTCACATACGTCGATAGACCTCTTTGCCAGTCATCTTGACACTAGAGGTCGTGCCGTAGCGGCGCGCTACAATACCATCCTACCCGCGGGCCACCCTGATCGCCGCCGCCATCATCTGGTGATACGCATGTACGCGCAGAACGATGAAATGATGGCGGTCGCTCAAATTCTGAACAACCCCCAGGCTGTTGACTGGGCGCAGAACATGGACGAGTTCTTTCGAGAAACACACTGGAAGATGCACCTCTCTCTGGCCTACTGGACCTTGGCCATCTTGCGGTCGAACGCTGTGCCAGCCCTCGACGCCGACTGCAAGCTGAACCTGCGCACTATCCAAAGCTCCCTCGACAACGACGCCAGTGTCTTACCACTCCGCCAGGTAAAGTCCCATCGTTCTTAATGAACCAACGTTGATACCGTACTAACAGAGCCAGGTCGCGCGTGGACACATCAGCCGGGCGCAATATACCGCCACGCCGGATGCCATTCCGATCCTTCAGAGAACTATGTGCAGGATCTTACGCCAGGCCGATTTTCTATGTGTGCATCCGACGGAAGCGGAGATCTCGCCGCTTCCTCTTTGGAAGAGTCTTTTTGCCAAAGGTCTCGTAGTGGATGACGCCGGCAAAAGGGAGTGAAATGCACCATACAAGATGCCGCACTAGCTAACCATGATGCAAAGTGAATCGAGCCGACTTTTACGGTCTCTGGGGGAACAGCCTCCTTCCCGTCTTCCTCATTGGAGATCCTGGTGAGAAGCCTGTGGTTCTCACAATCGACGAGGCTGACGAGAATGGCAACTTGCTGAATCGCTTTGTCGCAGACGGTGCAATTTCGCCATTGAAATTCCTCGTGGCAGCTGGCATCCCCGTGTTCCGCTTGTAGTTCTACCCGGCGCTGACTGAATATTCTACTGGTGGGCTGTGTGGTATCATGGATAACACATCGGCGACGTCTAGGATGGTATGAGTGAGAGGATACTGCTAATTGTATGCATGATGTGAGGAACAGACTCAGACGTTGTGATCTGTTCGTACTGCTCGCACATTGTGGGCTTCTTCTTAGTCATTCAACTGAGGAAATACAAGTTCTGGCCGTTACCGATGCTTCTTTAACAATTGCTAACCATGTGAAAGTAATCTGAATGTACAGAAGCTCTAGATTTATTAGTACTCTTTGTGAGTGTTAATCTGTTTATAAAATTAAGAACAACTGGTAATACCATGGGACATGACATGGTGGTACTGACAAATTGCAATAGCCTTTTTCTATTTTGAAGATAAAGTCTCACAATTCTTCATGCGCGTCGTCAAATGAGCCGCCGACCAGTGATGGCCGCACGTGAAATTCAGTGGCTGCGCCAATCGTCAAAAACACCAAAAAAAGCGCCGATCAGTGAAGAATCTAGATTCATCCATCTCACAAATGACGAGCCCCAACCGTTTCTGGGTGCAACACACCAACATCTTATCTTCGGGGCAAACCGTCCGAGCGGCAACGCCTGAACCTTGATTAGTGCCACATCAGCAGTGAGAATGCATGTCATTGTGCTGCGGGGTCTAGCCTGAGGGTGCCATCGTTTGCGGCGGATGGTATGCCACTGGTCGGTTTGTGGCGCCCTGTAGAGGTGTGCTCGTTATCAATTGACATCAGATATCTTTCACCGACTTTGTTATCTGTCTTTGGGATCACGTCATTGTGTTGGTTGAGATGATGTAAAAACATCACCGCCTCTGCCTTTGGTGTTCTTCCATTGCACCCTGCAATCTCAGCAAAATGTCGCTGCCTACGAGCTCACCGTTCAGTCCCAGCGGCGAACGTCGAGGAAGACGACATTCTATCTTTGCTGATTTTATTCCAGACGATCTCACGTTTCCACCGCCGTTCATCGACCCGACTCCAAATGTAGAGGAGATTCTCAACCGCGATATTGACGAGTGCTCCTCTGGAGATGAGCACCGCGATGAAGCAGCCATCGAAGACCCCCGATACGTAAACGAAACAGATGTCCAACTTGCCTTTCATCCAACAGGCATCGCTTTCGGACAAGGCTTCTCCGCCGTTCCCCCTTCAAGCATCGATATCCCGCCCCCAAACCCCCACGACTTTGAGCAATCCCTTCGCGCTGAAGTTTCCCTCCTCCGCGACAACGATATCATACCACCGAGACATCCCCCAACAGGATGGAAGACCACGAAGCTCGGCCATCTGTATCGGCACCTGTTTAGTACGCGCGTGCACGATCACGACAAGCCGCTCTTCGCCTCGGAAGATTCGGGCGAGACCACGCCGCTGTTGAGGGACAGAGTTGTGAGGTTCGATGGGGTACCGCCAACGCCAGGGCCGGATGAGGTTCATAAGCGCTGGGAGGAGGCGCTGGCGTCGCATAAGATTGATACGACATGGCAGCGTGAGACCAAGACGTTGATTCAATACGCGCTGCCTCTTATCGTTACTTTTCTTCTACAGTGAGTGCATCATATGTGTTCAAATGAAGGATGAGACTGACAGCTCAAGCTACTCGGTCACTGTCGCTTCTGTCTTGACAGTCGGTCGCCTTGGAATGGAGGAGCTTGCGGCTGTCAACTGTAAGTACTCAGCATCTTTCTCAACCTGATACACATGCTAACATCTGTAGTGGCCACTATGACTGCCTCGATCACTTACTACGTCCCAGTCCAAGGCTTAGCAACGTGCCTCGACACTCTATGCGCACAAGCCTATGGCTCCGGCCACAAGCATCTCGTTGGCCTACAGGCGCAGAGAATGACCTGGCTTCTTTGGATAATCATGATTCCTATTGCTATCGTCTGGTGGTTTTCTGAACCCATCCTTGCCGCAGCCGTTGGCCCAGGCCGCACAACGCAATTGGCCGCTTTGTACATGCGAATCCTCATCGCAGGCATGCCCGGTGTCAGTGCCTTCGAGAGCGCAAAGAGGTTTGTTCAGAGTCAGGGTTTGTTCCATGCTACAACTTATACGCTTTTCATTGGAGCGCCTTTGAGCTTCTTGCAAAATTGGCTGTTTGTGTTCAAGTTTGGATGGGGCTTCCCTAGTGCCGCCATCGCGATGGCTGTCACTCACAACCTCCTCCCAATTCTTCTCATTTTGTACGTGCGGCTGTTTGAGGGATATGAGTGCTGGAAGGGTTTCAGCCGCAAGGCTTTCACAAACTGGGGTGAGTCAAGTTCAGTCTCGTCAACACATCCTTTCTGACTTTCGCAGGCCCAATGATCAAGTTGGCTTTGCCAGGAATGATCATGATCGAAGCCCAGTTCTCCGTGCTGGAGATTCTCACCATCGCCGCAGGGCGGTTCGGCACAGCACAACTAGCAGCTCAAGGAGTCTTGGTGACCGTTACATCAATGTCTTTCAATATTCCTTTCCCGTTGGCCATCGCGACCTCGACTCGAGTTGCAAACCTTATTGGGGCTGATCTGAGCAAGGCTGCGCGGGTAACAGCGAAAGTGGTGAGTCCAGCCTCATCTTCATCACCGTACACACTAACTGACCTCATAGGCCATCTTTGCTGCACTTGTCGTTGGGAGCATCAACTTGACAATCTTCACGACCCTCCGAAAACAAATCCCCGCCGTGTTCACGGAAGATGAGCAAGTGATTGACATTGCATCCAATGTCATTCTTGTTTGCGCTGTCATGCAAATCTTTGACGCTTTAGCAGCCGTCTCTCATGGCCTTCTTCGCGGAATCGGAAGACAATCCATCGGATCCTACGCCAATCTCTTCGCATACTATGTGGTCGCTCTTCCAATTGCGCTGGGCACCAGTTTCGGATTGGGCTGGGGGTTAGCTGGACTCTGGGTTGGTCTGACAGCGGGTCTCGCTGTGTAAGTTATACCCTCCTCTGCTTGTTGATGACTTGTGACTGACCTTTTGTGCAGGGTATCTGGCCTTGAGGCCATGTATTTGTACTTTACAGATTGGGAGGAAGCGGTGAAACAGGCTGAGGCAAGAATGCGAACCGAGACGAATAGAAGACGATCTTCGCTGTCAGGCTTGTCACAGGAAAGAAACTAAAATTACTGTGGTCATCTGATACGCTGTTTCATTTGTACATCTTATGAGCGACGGGCGGGCCTTTGTGATTCCTTTTTGGTAGCTTTCCCAACAAGTGTATGGGCATCAGATTGAGCAAAACAGCAAGCAAGCGTTATTCCTTTTAGTTCCTTTAGCGATTTAATTATTTCCTTTTCTTCTGATACTCGTTATGTTCGCGCACATTTCACGGCATTGAAAATGTCATTAAGCGGCGGGTGAGAGATTGCGATATGGCGTAACTTGGTGTTGTGGGGATCTTGGCCTGATCCCATTTTACTGCTAAAGCCGAACAAGCTCATGCTTGGCCTGACCCTTAATGCATTAGCGAATGCCAAAGCGTCCATCATCAGTAACTCAAATCGAATTAAACACTTAGTCACCATCTCTTGGTTAATCTGTTATCTCCAGTTGTCAAAACATCAGGTAAAATGGTGACTAAATGCGGCTAGTCTTCTTGTTACGCCTGTTTTGACGTTACATACATGCGGAGTCAATGATGTCAGATCAATGACGTATGTCGATCTCTTCAATTCAGGGTCTCAAAGAATGACGGCTTAAGTTTGCTGCTATTGCGTTACCCCCTCCATCATCACCGATCTTCAGGGTTCAACCTTACACAATATCATTATTCCCGATGGCAACCCAAACTGTCAACCCCCCGACCACTGATGGTTACCGTGATTCGGACGATGAGTTCAGCTCAGATGATCAAGAGTTCCATGTCGATGAGCGCTCTGGCCGATCTTGGCCGACCAAGATTCTTCACAATGTCATCCAGCCTTTGAAACCCAAGTTGGTAGACATAGGGAAAGTTTCGTCCGCTGATCCTACGCGATGCAAGCCCTCGAGAGGCGCAAGGAAGAGATGCGATGTTCAAGAGAACAAGGTTGAGGGAGTTTGGACCTATGATATGACTCCAAAGACCCCTGACGGGGAGAAGAGGTCCTATGCCAGGAGGATATTGTACTTTGCTGGAGGCGGGTGGCAAGCGCCTCCAAGTGGTAAGTAGGCCATTTTCTTACCGGGAACCCTACTGACGTTTGCAGGCCAGCATTGGACTTTCTGCGCAGAGATGATCAACCGCCTGCAGGATACCAGACTCACCCTCATTTCCTATCCTCTGGCGCCCAAAGACCCTGTTCAAGACTCATTTCCTGCAATCTGCAAGACTTACAGTGTCCTGTTGAAGGAATCATCTGATCTTGGCGAGAGGGTCATCGTTGCTGGAGACAGCTCAGGGGGTAACATCGCCCTATGTCTGGTGACCTGGACAATGAGGGATCAAGATGTACAAGCCGTTCGACCTCCATCTGCCATCCTCGCCATCACTGCAACTACCGACTTACGTCACAATCACCCCGCCATCAAAGAGGTAGACAAGGTTGATCCTATTCTAAGCGAGTCGTCCATCAATGGCACAGCTGGTGCGTGGGCTCCCGGCCACTCGGATGTGAGTCAACAAAGCGAGACGAACTCGGAAAGAACAAATAGGAATGAGAAGCTCGACTGGTCGGCCGATGACCCCCGAGTCTCACCCATCCATGCCGATCTCAACGTCTGCGTCAGGAACAATGTCAAGATCCATGGCATAACGGCTTCACATGATGTTCTGGGACCAGAGGCTGTTGAGTTTAGGGAGAGGTGTAGAAAGGAAGGAGTTGACGGACAGTGGTTGTCATGGGGTGATCAGATGCATTGTTTTCCGTTGGCGTACAAGTATGGCTTGAAGGAGAGTAAGGAGGGGCTTGAGTGGATCATAGATGTTTTGAAGAAATGTTGAAAGATACCCTATATGCTACTAAGATAGAACACAATGGAGTTGACGGTGACTTGGAGTTGTGCGTCGATGATAAGGTGTCCATGATTGCCAGTACTTACCTTGAGGGTCTGGAGGCCTAAACGTGGTTCAACCTACCAGGCTGTTAACGTAGCCAGGAACTAATCTTTTAACATGTAAAGTAAATCAATATTGATGAGAAGGCCGAACCATTGGTGAAGGAGGACCTGAATAAGGGTGATGGAAAGACTCATGCCCGCCCCCCGCCCCCCCCCCCCCCCCCC